>NC_139151.1:88937404-90137404 GCF_964270905.1 Leucopleurus acutus
CTGGCCATTATGATAATTTTGATTTTAACTTTGAAATGAGGATGTACTGCAGTGTTTTGAGGAGTAGAATGACAAGACTTGACCTGCATTGTTACAAGGTCACTTTGGATGCTATGTGGGTGAGGGGGGTAGTAATAGTGGAGGCTGGGAAACTAGCTAAGAAGCTAGTAATAACAGGTCAGTATCAGAATTTATTTTGAAGGAAGAGTCACTAAAAGTTTCTCATCCATTAGATGTGGGATAAGAGAGTGGTGATGATCCCCAAGTTTTTGATGGGGGCAAATAGAAAGTTGAGTTGCCATTAGTGAATTGGGAAGGCTAAAGGTAGCATAGATTTTGAATGGGGGAAATCAAGAGTTAAATTTTAAATGAGTTAAGTTTGAAATGTCTGTTAGATAGCTCAGTGGAAAAATCAAGTAAGCAGTTTAATATATGACTTTGAAGTTTGGGAGGGAGCTAAGATATATCCTCAAGGAATTTTCAGCATACCAATGGTATTTTAATATGTGATAATGAATTATGACCACAGGAGAGTGCGTAAAGATGGACAAGATACCAAACACTAAGCTCTGGATTATTAGAATGTAAAACTTTAGGGAGAAGTGGGGACCTCAGCAAACACTACGGGGACCAGGCAGTAAGTCAGTAGGTATGAGGGAAACCGAAAGAGAATGCTGACTTGCATGCCGAGAAAAGCAAGAGTATTAAGGCAGAGGTAGTGAGCAGTGATATCAGATAATGCTGATAGGTCAACTAAGATAAGGACTATGAACTGCCCAAACATCTAGGAAGATCTGCTGTGCAAATTCCAGCAAACAAACAGAACAAAGTAAAACAAAAACCTGACCACCAAATGTTTCAGCCAAAACGAAATATGGAAACATAAAAATAGAGTTGACCCCTGTACAACACCAGGGGTTAACTTGCACATGACTGATACTCAGCCCTCTGTAACCAGGGTTTCTCCGTGTCCAGAGATTCAATCCGCCAGGGACCTTATAGTACTGCAGTATTACTATTGAAAAAATATCCACATGTAAGTAGACCCATGTAGTTCAATCCGACATTGTTTAAGGGCCAAATATGGTTGACTTCATAAAATGTGGATTATTTTCCCTTATCTTTTTGTTTTTACTAAATTTTCTTCATTACCATTATAATAATTTTGATAGAAAGAATGTATATTTACATTCTTCCAATGACCATTAAGTTACAGTGATCATTGTGGATATATCCTTGCTGGTAGTTTTATGAAGTTGCTTATATACTTTCTTGCTTCAATGGCTCTTTTTTCAGGATATTTTCCAAATCCATTAACACTGCTCACAATGTCCTCCATAATTCTAGCCCCTCAGCTTTCACCACTGCCTTTGTCACATTTTATGGATGATGACATGAAAAACTACATTTTGTTTTGCTGAAACTGCCTTGCTTTTTCTCTAAATTCCAGGCCTTCACAAAAACTTCTGCTTTCACCATCAACTTAATATCTACCTGTTAGTCGGAAGTTTTGTCATCATTTCCTCCTAGAAGCCTCCTTTAAACTGCAAAATTAGTTTAGGTTTCCTCACAGGTCCAAAACTAGGGAAACTTTTCCCTCTCTAGAAATTCTCCCAGGTGGCAGCATTTTTCCTAAGCTCTCAAAATACAAGGGGTCTGTCTGCATTTCCTTTATTGCAATATGGGGTCACTCAACATCCTCCTAAAGAAAATACCTTCTTTGCCTCCAGATAACCCTAATACAGTGGTTGCTTTAAAGAAAACTCAGAGTAATTTACTCTTTTAAAGGAAATTGCACAGGTGATCCTAATGGGAATTTCTTTCACCTATCTCATTAGGGAGATGGAAAGAAAACACCACCACCACAAAAGCAATACAGATTGGATCACAGGAGAGACCCCCCTTCTACTAGAGCATCCCAATATACCCATTTCAATCAGTCTCAGTTATGATGACAAAGGGTTCACGGTCGGCCCTACATATTTGCGGGTTCCATAGCCATGGTTTCAACCAACCACGGATCAAAAATATTGGGAAATAAAAATTCCAGAAAGTTGCAAAAGGCAAGACTTGAACTGCAGCATGCCAGCAACTATTTACATTGCATTTACATTGTATTAGGTATTATAAGTAATCTAGAGATAATTTAAAGTATATGGGAGAATATGCATAGATAGTATGCAAATTTCATATTAGAAACGAGCATCTGTGGATGTTGGCCATCCATGAGGGTGCTGGAACCTATCCCCTGTGGATACTGAGGGACAACTGTATTTTTCTTGTTCGTCTTTAAGTCTTGAGAGATCGGCACCCTGCTTTGAATATGTTGAAGGAGCTCAATATACCAGATATCTGTTCAATGGATGACTGAACTTATAAGCATTACATCTGGAATGCTATTCAGCCCATTCATTTCAAAGAAGTTTATGGACAAACCTGATTTCACATTCAGAACATATAATTCACACTGGAGATCACATCTAGGCCAGAGAAGAGCACTGCTATCCATGATGTAGAGTTCTGGCATCAGGAACACCTCCGTGTGCCACTCTGGATTGCCCTTAAGTGAAATAAGCATTGCAAATAGGCAGGTGAAGATTGTGCAGGCAGCTCTGCACAGGGAAAAATTATACAGGCCATTACCAACCGATTCCAGGTGGTTGCCGAAGCCCCTTTGGGCTCTCTCTTTCCTCAGCATCAGCACACAATGAAACTAGCATTACCCCGTTTAAGAATCTCAGGGAACAATTGTATGTTAACTTGCCTCTCAATTACCTCTGGGAAAATCAGCAGTAGTTTTTTTTTTGTCTGCATATAAATACACTACAACTTGGAATATATATACAAATAGTCTCAGAGCCTAGACTTTGAGAATAAACATTCATTTGTAATTAATCATTTTTTCAGGGATACAAATGTTATTTCAATATTTCAATGAAATCTGAATGTAGGGGCATGCTATTCCAGAATACTGAAAAGTTTTAAAGCATTCAAGTTTAATGTATATTCAACTCATGATTTATGTAAAACACAGACAGAGGATATTAGATTCTACATATTGAGTAATCACCACTTTCTTTTTTAAGAAAAAAACTTTATCTACCTTAAGAAAAAAAGGTCAATGTAAATATAATAAAATATATACTTTGCTCGATCTTGGGTAATAATTGTAGAACTATAGTTATTTTTATCCATCTTTAAGTATTTATTTATTTTCCAATTATTCTTTAGTGAAAATGCATTACTTTCAAAGTAACTGTAAAATTGTCTTGAAGTTGACATTTGAGGAATTTTTACTTTGAGTTATTGAAATTTTGCAAAGGTGTGTTAGTGATTTTGTAAGACTAGCTCTCTTTTTCCTTTCTAGTGGTATTTTATAAAGAAAGTAATTAGATAGAAATGAAAAAAGTAATTTTATGGATTTTAAAAAAGACATCTTTCTTTCACTTCTTCTATCTCTGTAGAATACTTAAATCTGAATACAAAAATGGCTTAACATGGGCTTCCCTGGTGGCGTAGTAGTTGAGAGTCTGCCTGCCGATGCAGGGGACATGGGTTCGTGCCCTGGTCTGGGAGGATCCCACATGCTGCGGAGCGGCTGGACCCGTGAGCCATGGCCGCTGAGCCTGCGTGTCCGGAGCCTGTGCTCTGCAACAGGAGAGGCCACAACAATGAAAGGCCCGCGTACCACAATAAAAAAAATAAAAAAAAAAAGGCTTAACACGAAATTGCTACAAACTTCCAGAAATGCCTTCACTCATAATCTTCCTGAGACATCTGTCAATATTTATTTGGTAATAGACTAAGCAATCAGCCTCAGTAAATAAAATATCAGATCCAAATACATATACCCTTTTAGCAATTAAAGGGATATTAGAGATAGGATATTAGCATGAGAATTATGTCAAATATCCTACGTATACTGATTTTTTCTTCATAAAAATTAATAGGCAGTGAAACTGGCAGAACTGTAATGATATTCCTTAGGTTTTCCTCCTATTGTCCAACCACTGCATTGTTGACATCTGTGAGATGCTTAAGTGGAAGCAAATGTCAGAATGAATAGGGCTCCAGTTTATAAAAGTAAGGTAAAAGTCCAGGTCAGCTGCTGGTAATCAACTAGAGCAATAGCTGTTACGTGGAAGCAGCAGGTTTTCTGTAACCTTGGTAAAATTGACTCTATGCTTTGTTACTAGTTATTAAGTGGCTTACGGTGCCTAATAGCATTTGATTTACTTATAAACTTGAGGAGGTTACTTAAACTCTTTGAAGCACATAAAAAGCATTATAGTTTGGGATTATAAAATATATTTCATATAAATTGTGAGAATTTTGAGATAAAATGTGTACATGTTTCTGCAAAATATCCAACACAATAGATTTTCAAAACATGTTAGATCAGTTATGATTAGTTAGAGAAACAAAAAATTAGAAGGCACTCAGTAAATAATCAGATCCTTAAAAAAATAGTCCTTTGTCTATTCTACAAGTAATGATAATTTTAATCAAATTCTGAAATGACCTCAGCATTTTGGACAAACCTGTAGGTACAAGCAGTTGTGGATTTGTACATGTTCGTTTTAGCCCTGGCTATACTCCTGAATGATGTGAGGTTTCTGAGGTGTTTTTCCTTCTCTAGGAAGGGGAAAAAATATATAGATATATGTATATATAAAAGACAATATAAAAATATGTAAATATATATATTGATATACTATGTATGTATTTCCTCCACTTGGAAAAATGGTAGTGGGGGGATATAAAATAGAAAATATAGTAAAGTAAAGAACGAAAAGAATGGCCTTAAAATCAAAGAATTGTAATAAAATCCTAACTACAAGCTCTCAATAGTCTGTTGAATAACCAGACTTTATCTGAAAATTAAGGATAATGGTTCCAACCTACAAAGTTTTTGAGATGATTCAGTGAGCTAATGGATGGGACAAGTATCTATCACAGAGTAGGTTATTAATAAATTAATAACTTAGCTTCCTACTAAAATTCTACCTTCCTTCAGCATTAAAAAAATCATTAACTCCAAATTAAAATTGTCATTGGCAACTAGCCCAAGTTTATATAATATTATGAGAGAGAAAAACAGGTGATTGTACATGGTTATTTAAGTGTAAAAATTCAATAACTCCAATCTGAAGAACTTTTGAAGAGAGACATGGAAGAGAAATTTGGCTGTGTACTCATTTTTTTAATGGAATATAAATGATTATTATCTAGGGATCCTAGAGCAATGAAAACAAACTCAATAATTTGTTAAGTATTGATAAAATAACTACTAAAAATTTCAAGTCTTAATAACTTTATACCAACCAGTTATTGCTTATATGATACAACACTCTCTATATATAATGTCTCTGTAAGGTAAATGGGACTAGCAGCAGATTCAACTCAAGGCCATTTCTTGGGAGAACTTCTGCAAAGCATTTACCATAAAATAAGATGGCCATTCTATCTTTGTTGCACCTTGTGAAATGTACTATATTTCACAAGGTACAACAAAATCTTTTCAGATTTAAAGATGAAGCTTTTTCTCTGATGTGATGATAAAATGGTTAATAAAGACTAAAAGAAAAGACAAAATTCAGTATCATGTTAAACAAATCAAGAATATTGGATTTTTCCCCTCTTTGTTGCATACATATGACAATTTAGAGAAAGAGCACGATGATAAGTCCTAGCTTTTTACAATGTGAGTTATAATATACAGGTAGTTATCATTGGAATATATAGGTTAAGATTATGAACTTGGATTCTAAGGTCATAAGGTCTAAGGTCTAAAAGTCTGAGGTCAAATTCTACCCCTTCTGTTAACTCTATGCTTGATTTCTTTGTGTTTTCTCAAATATAAGATGAAGCTTTTGTCCAGATCCCATCATCTTAAATCCTACACCTCACAGAAGTCAGGGAACAGCAGTTATGTGAATCCACCTATTGGAAAGTTACTCTCAGGCAGAGAACCACAACACATCTTTATCGATGTCATCAATTTGTGATTGAACTGTAGAATTAAGTTTTGTTACATATAGAGTTATCATCCTGTATGTTCCTTCATGCTCCCTTCCAGACTAAATCTCCTAGCAACCACAGATATCATTTCCATCACTAGAGAATAATTTTGCATGCTCTAGAAGTCCATATACATGCAATCATGTGTACCCATTCTTGTTATTTTGACACCAAAGAATATTTTTAAAATTCCCCTTTTGCTGAGAAGTGCTCATTGCATGACTATACCAGAGTCTAATTATCCATTCTCTTGACGATGTACAACCCAGTTGTTTGGTTAATAATGAATAAGCCTGCTATAACCATTTTTGTACAAGCCATTTGTAGACATATATTTTCATTTCCTTGAGTAAATACCTAGGACCAGAATTGCTTGGTTACAGGGTATAAGTGTATGTTAACTTTTTAAGATAAGGCAGTCTTACCAACATGTTGGGGGACAGCTCTCTACAGACTTCTCACATTTTGACATGTTTTGTGAGCAGAGGTACTGACTGTCTTCCTTCTGGATACTGTGTTAATGTTGCACATAGAAAAGCCTTGGAAAGTAGAGATAGTGTCTACCTCTTGAGCAAAGGACAGGTTTGCTTACTGTCCAGTATAGTAAAGGCAATGCTTCCCTCCAGGACAAACGTCTCATCATTTCATTATATAAGATTCAGGTTCCTTAAGCTCAGGGTTCCTTCCCCCTCACAAGCCCCACTGAATGCCATGCATGTATCACCCGACTCTCCTTCCATCACCCCATGGGAACTTGGTCTCAGGGAACTGGCACAAATGCTTATACTCCAACTCCTGCCATTGCTGTGAATAAGGAACTGTTCTTTGTTTCTGACCCAGGAGTATTTTGTTTCCACGAAACCATGGCAGAATTAGTTGCTGCCTTGCAAGTAGGGTAAAATCTCAAAATTTTCTAGTTCTCTGTGGTTTGGTAACAAGGATTAGATGTTGACAAGACAAGGATTCCTGGAAAAGGAAAGATGCAGACTGTTTTATGAGATCTGAAGGAAGTACATTGGAATCGGCGGAAGCATGTAGATCGAATTGTATGGCTAACAGGTATGTTTATAAGGAGACATTGGTGAGATGTTTGCAGGCTGAGTCCAGGTTAAAAACAACTGCTCATATGGTGAGCTGATTGCTGCTAACCCTCCTCCAGGTAGGGTGACTTCCTCACTAATCTGGCAATCATTCTCAAGTTTATCCATTATGACAATTAGTACAAAGATTTGTATTTGATGGCAGAACCCTTTACCTGCCACCCCAACACACACACACTTTAGTCCATATTTACAAAGACACACACCTACGCTGACAGCAAAAGGAGGGCTATTCACAACTGCTACGCACATAAGCCAGGCCAATTATTAAATCTCTGGCTGGTAGATATTCTTGGAAGATAAGGGGATGGAGGTGCATGCTGCTTGTCAAGAAACTATGACAGCAGCCGAGCACCTTCTGCAGACTACCAAGCCAACCTTACATCCACTCAGACATGAAACCGAAAGGTCTCAGAGGTTCTATTTATGTGTTTGTGCAGTGGGTCTTGGCCGTTGCAATAAAGCCCTGGCCCTCTCAGAGAGATTTCCCTAAGACAGGAAAAAAAAAATTCTTTGGGAAATCGTAAATAAGGCATTGACCACTATGCAAGCTTATACAGTGCTAGATTTGTTTTACAGGCTGATGAAATGGACCATTGGCAAATGGGCAATTTAATGTTTTTTGGTGGTTCCACTGCTCACATACTATTTCTATCGATGTTTTGCATGCTTGTACTGTAAATACTTAGAAAATCAAGAGGGAATTTGTTCCTTCAGGGACTGTGGTATGGAGAATCTCTACTGAGTCACTCTTCAATGTGTCTCCTATCCTCACACAGATGGTGCAATGGAAACAGTACAGTATTTGAGGAAGGGAAAAGGAAATCACAACCTTGATTAAGGACTTAATGCATCACAGGTAGTAAGAGACACAATATCTCACAACAACAACCTTGCATGCAAAGCTAACAGGAGCTGGAGTCTTACAGGAGACAACCAGTTGAATTCCATTCTTGATCTCATAGTTTCTGTTGTTGCAGATATTGTGATTATAAAAACATTGCAACTATTACTGAACCTTTTGCACAAACTTGTTGGTATGTCATCGTCTTAGATATTGCCAACGCTTGTTTTTCTCTTCCAAAGGCACCCAACAACCAAGACTGATTTGCATTCATGTGGCAAGCCCTTTAACATACATTTGTAATACTCCCTCAGGGATATAAAAAATCCTTCCATTTCCCACCTGGGGCTGGGTCACGATTTGGTGTGAATGTCTCTACATTCTGTGATGCCAAGTTTTCACTATGTAGATAATGCCCTGTTCGTTGGCAAGTCAGAAACTTCCTTCCAAAGGTCCTGACTGCAGCGTTATCATACCTCCATCAACAGGAGCGGTTGATAACCCTGATCAAATTCAGGGATCCACTTACCAAGTAAAATTTCTTGAGACTGTGTGGGTGGGTTCACAACTCTTAGTTCCTCTAGCATTCAAGGAATATTTCTTTCTCTTCATCCAACAACATTACCAAAAAGGAGACCCAGCACTTTATTGGACTTTTAGGTTTTGGAGACAGTATGTCTCACATGGGCATTCTTCTTGGTCTCTATATTGGTTAACTGCAAATCAGCATGCTTTGGGTGGAGACCAAACCACAGGTTTTATTGGAAATGGTTCAAGGAGTCATGGTATGCTGTTTACATATGGAACTTCACCATCCCAATGATCACTATAGATAACATGCCCCTCTGATGGATGATTTTGCCAGGTGGATCCTCTAGCAAAGTGTGTCAGCCTCCAGCATGAGGCCTCCTTTGGGCTTTTGACTCTTTACCTCCCCGACCCTGCTATGAGGTACATCCCTTTTGGAAAACAACTGTTAGATGGCTACTGTGCTCTTGTTAAATGAATGCCTGACCCAAGACATGGGTCATGACTCTGGCCTGATAGTCCCATATTGGTGTGGCTTAACTCAGACTTAATCACTATCAGGACGGGAAGGACCCAGCAAAACTCACTCATAAAATGTAAATGGCATATTCAGGAGCATGCTGGCAAGGCCCCTTCAGCACCCTGGATTTACATGAAAAAGTAGCAGTTATTGTTTTGCGGGGAATTTTGTCCTCCTTCCTATGGCCTGAAGCAAATCTGCTGGCTCCACGGGGCTCTGGATTCACAGAGGCTCCCGTAAATACTTGAGCTTGTTGCACGGATGGTTCATCTAAACTGAAATGCAATGGCATCCACTGGGACGTTGCACCTGTTCAGACTCAGCACCAGCTCTGCAGAACTGAAAACGGACATGGTTGCTGTGTTCAGTGAGCAGAACTCAAGGTGATATATCTGGTCATTACTGCCCTTGATGAATTTTGTTTTTACTGACTCTTGGGCTATTGCAAATTGCTTACCTGTTTGATTTGCAACTTGGAAAACTACAGACTGGCAATTTAGAAACACTATTCTTTATATATGTCAAATTTTTTTCATTATCATTATTTAATTATTGTTATTTTAACATTATTTCTCTTGTATTGTCATTGCTTTCTGTGTTTTCTCTGAGAAATGTTTGTTCACTCCAAAATTGTGGCTGTTTATCCCATTTTCTTCTAGAAGTCATATACCTTTATCTTTTATGTTTATGTTTTTGATGCATCTCAAAATAATTATGTCCTATAATGTAAGATAAGGGTCGACGTTTTGTTTGTTGTTGTTGTTTTTTTTAATATGACATCCTCTCAACACTACTGGTTGAAAAGACTTCCTTTCCCCATTGAATTGCTTTAAGGACCTTGATAAAAACCAAGTAACAGCTAATTTTTAAAAAATCTATTATTATATGGCTGTAAATGGGATTTCTTAATCAAGATACAAAAAGCTAGCCACAAAAAGAAAATGTTCATATATTTTTTTAAAAAACTTAAAACTTCCATTAATCAAAAGTTGGTTATAGAAAACATAAAGACGAACCATTAACTGAAGAAGACGGTTGTGGCACATATAACATATAGCTATAGAAAGACACAGATATATATTTCCACAAATAAAAATAAACAAATCAACAGAAAACGTGCACAGATATTAGCAAGCTGTTGACAGAAGGGAAAATATTAGTGGCCAATGAACATAGGAAGAAGTGTCAAACTTTATTAATAACCATTTTATATCCATTCAACTGGAATACTTTAAGACACGCAAAATATTAGTAAGCATATGGATTTTTAAAAAATGATGGTTAATACGAACAAGTTCAAAAGCAATTTGGCGTTATCCTTTAAATTTGAGTATTCAAATATCCTTTGACCCTGCTATTCTGCTTCCAAGTATATATGCAAGGAAATTGTTATTTGTGTACTATGAGAGATGTATATAATAGGAGACATGTATATAATATGAGATATGTATATGTATATATGTATATAAAAATATCCATAGCATCATTGTTCTTCATAGCAATCAATATGGAAATGGCACAAATGTCTATTGACAGGAGAAATAATCATTTTTGATGTTTATTCACAGCAGTGAATATTATTGAATTCAAGTCCCATGCAAACTATGAATTTTAATGTCATAATGTAATATGAAAAAACAAGTCAGGGGCTTCCCTGGTGGCGCAGTGGTTGAGAGTCCACCTGCCGATGCAGGGGACACGGGTTCATGCCCCGTCCGGGAAGATCCCACATGCCGCGGAGCGGCTGGGCCCGTGACCCGTGGCTGCTGAGCCTGTGCATCCGGAGCCTGTGCTCTGCAACGGGAGAGGCCACAACAGTGAGAGGCCCACATACCGCAAAAAAGCAAAAAAAAAAAACAAGTCACGTAAGACTACATAAATTTTTTTTAACATCTTTATTGGAATATAATTGCTTTACAATGGTGTGTTAGTTTCTTCTTTATAACAAAGTGAATCAGCTATACGTATACATATATCACCATATGTCCTCCCTCTTGCATCTCCCTCCCACCCTCCCTATCCCACCCCTCTAGGTGGTCACAAAGCACCGAGCTGATCTCCCTGTGCTATGTGGCTGCTTCCTGCTAGCTATATATTTTACATTTGGTAGTGTATATATGTCCACGCCACTCTCTCATACATAAATTTTTTACAAAAGCAAAAGAAAGAAATATATGTGTGTGATAAAAATACACTTAAAAATCAAGCAAATGTTAAACAAATGAAAGACACTTTTCCACTTGGTGGTGGCAGGTGAGTAAGAAAAGGGAGACATACATATCCAGATGCAAGTTACTGGTAATGTTGTAACTTGAGGCACAATAATTTCACCAATATTCATTAGATTATTTAAAATATTTATGTGAATAAATATATATTTAAATATATAAATCTAAATACATATCTGAATACATATACACAGAAATTAAGCAATTAAAGAGATGTGTATGTGATTTAATTATGATAGTGCATTATGATCCCAGGATGAAATAATTAATTGAATTCTGTGTAAATGATCCCTCTGTGAAAACACAAAAAAAGCAATAAACAAAATAAGCACGTGGCAAAGCAAGGGTTGCAGCTACCATGAAAGAAAAAGTCAAATTCTAATCTTTGTATTATAGTTTCTGTTCTTTGTTATTGAAATATTTACAGTGAGCTGTAAATGACTTGCATGTTGAACATCAGTAGGAGTATAGCTACTGAGTTTCTGCAACTAATATTTAACGCATCGTGGTTGTTGCAAGACTTTGAGTATGCACTTCATGTAGGTCATCCCTTTTAGGAAGCATTCCACAGCAGCAAGACTGAGACTTCCCGTGAGAGTAAAGAATATTTTTATTTTATCAGAGTATGCTCTCCTTACTCTCAGCTGCTTGAACACCATGAATCTCCACATGCTCTGCACAAATGATTTGAGACACTAGTAAGTCATAATTATACCCTTAGATCTCAAACTTGTCGATGATGCTGTAGCTTTTGACATATGAAAGAAGCAAGAGCACTGGAAAAGATTATAGCAACATAAAAGTAGATGCCTTGTGTCGATTCTGTCTATTTGTGACACATCCTAGCTAGTAAATAACAGGAAAAAAGATGAATATCCAAATAGATAGTGACAACTTGATCAAAGGAAGGGAAAAAAATGAGTCATGTACAACAGGTCTAATCAGGTTAATTAGAATCTGGGTTGCATCTTGGACCTGGGAATACTCAGCAACAGGCTGTCATCTGAAGAAGGATTATCTTCACTTAGTCTAAGGAGAATGGCAAGTGTGTCACATGTGGATAGATTGTCTCACACCAGCTCTCTGGGAAGAGTCCCTCTCAGAGAATTGCAATTTAGCTGACTGCCACAACATGAGCTGAAAAACATCTGGTATCCCTGTTATTCCAATATCCAGAAGCATCACTGTCTGGTGGAAGTGTTGGTGGAGATGCAAAGGAAGGAGGAGGGGAGGGGTAAACAAGGAGAAAATAAGAAAAATACTGGGGAAGAGAAATGTAGAGGAAGAAGATGAGAGAAGAAATGGGGCATGTGGGTGGCTAGAAGGGCAATGAGAGATGAGTTAAGAAAGAGAGCAAAGGTGGATGAGAGATATTGTGGATATTTAAGCTCTTAAATATACAAAATGAAAACAAATATATAAACAGCTAATGACTTTCAAATACAACACTAACCTCACTATGGGGAATGTAGTCTACTAAGGCGCTTTTTCTCCTGCTGAAATTCATACCCAAAATGTGGCCTTAGCATTTTTTCTTCTTCTTCTTCATTTCTTCCATCTCCTCCTTTTCCTTCACCACTTTCTCCTTCTCTTATTAAATATGTGCACTATTTATAAGAACCGAAAGCACTTCCTTAAACTGCAAAAACCACATATTTCAACTTGCCATAGACAAATGACAGGGAAAACTGGATGGCATAAAATACACCTATTTTCTTTGCAAATATCAGGTATTCCTTTGGAGAAGTTGGTTCAAATGCTTGTGTCTGCCTCCCCTGGAAAGGCATAATGCGTGAAGGGATAAAATAAAGAGTCTTGCAGGGAAACATGTGACTTGTGGGGAAAAAAAAAGAAAAAGTAACATAAAATCATGTTTCAGTTGTATTGAGCACAAGAGGTAAAACAAGAACAATATTTTTGCTCTAATAAGCACTGAGGTCATTTTGTTATTGCTGTGGATTTATGACATTGTTTGTCCTCTGAACTATTCATTTCTTTCTACTTTTAATTTCGTTAGATATTTCCATGCTTATTCTCTTCCACTAACACAACATACACTTAACACTCATATATATCCTAGTAGATGAGAAGGCCTATAGTGGAGCGTTTTATTTCTAACTCATATTCTAGTTTCTCATTTACACGTAATATAATAGATATATACACTCTAGATTTCAGAAATTAGACTTATAAGTCTAATATACCTCCCAAATAACTCAGCTTACTCAACACTATGAAACTGTTTTTTTTTTTGTTTTTTTTCGGTACTTAGGCCTCTCACTGCTGTGGCCTCTCCCGTTGCGGAGTGCAGGCTCCGGACACGCAGGCTCAGCGGCCATGGCTCACGGGCCCAGCCGCTCCGCGGCATGTGGGATCTTCCCGGACAGGGGCACGAACCCGTGTCCCCTGCATCGACAGGCGGACTCTCAACCACTGCGCCACCAGGGAAGCCCCGAAACTAATGTTTTGAACTAAAATCTAAAATATTTTAAGTCATTAACAATAGAAGCCTATTTTTAGTTAAACTCAATTATTATAAAATACAGAAATACAAAATGATCACTTGAATATTCACGTATTTTATAAGACTTTTGACAGTTTTTCTGTACCTTCTATACCATTCTAGTCCACTGCTTCACACCCTCTAGGCACCCTCTCTGAATACCTTTGAAAAGTTTTAAAAATATTTAAGTAATTTTTTCTGATACCAACATGTTCATTTCTAAATATGATGCTTAAATATTAACTGATTTTTTCTTTGCATGTCTTCCTTCACTAGTTTTTTAGAGTTTAGCTCTTTATTTTTCCACTCCTGTATCCATAACCCTTCTCTCAGTCCTTCCCATATAGTTATATATTTTGGTAAACTCAATATTCAGTATTTTTATTAATTTTATTAAATTATAAAATTTATCAAGTATTTTATTAAATTTATTACAATAACCACTTATAAGTGAGTTGAATAGTATATTATGATTATGTCATTTCCTTTATGTCTCCATTTATTTCATATTTGTCTTTTGTTTTCTATATTCTTAGCTTTTTTAGATCTCATCAGCAATTTATCTTTAAAATCTTCAATAAATCTGAAAAAATCCTCAATATGGTTGATTATACATTTGAATAGATAGTTTCCTATTCATTTAGTTGATGCCATTCCTCACAGAACTCACAATTCTCCAGTTACAATCTCTATGTTCATTTCAGATACAACAAAAGGTATTGCACATATAAAATGAGACTATAATGTTATAACAAAGGAATAATCAGAGGATATGAATGAAGTCATACAAGACAAACATGAAGCAATCAATTGAAGAGTTGGAGCATACACTAGGTAAATGGTACCAGAAAATAAAGAAAAACACTAAATGAAAAATCATAAGTGATCAATGAGCATCTTCCTTAAATCATGTGTTTAAAAACTTGCTGGTTTATCACTGCATGCAGACACCCTCAGAAACCACCAGAATGGATGGAAAAAAGCCCTCATTCGAATAAAATACAGCCTGAAATATCTCACTTCTCTAGACTTCAGATGATTTCCGTTTTACATATAGAACTAAGGTTTCTCATTTAGTTTGGGAGATAGACAAGTTACCAAACTGTGTGACAGGTGTGTACACAGAGTGCTTTAGGGGACAGAAATGAAAACCAGATATCTTCAGTCAGAGAGTGTGGCAGATGTGGATAGACAAAGAGAGGGATGCTTCCTGAATGGGCTGATCCCTATGTTAAAAATCCAAAGAATGAACTGCAGTTATTCTAATGGAACAAAGTGGGAGAAAGTTTTTCTAGGCATCAAAATTCCCATCAGAATTCCTGCATCTCTGAGGTGCAGTGGTGGACTGATAGCATCGGATATATTCGTGGAAAGATGATGTTGAAAAATCAGTGGGGCTCATGACAAGTTTGGACAATATAAACTGTCACCTAATTGATAAAAATCACTTATTTGATGAATCTGACCAGATCAAGCAATGTGTGACTAATGTGATGCTGGGAGATTGGCAGGAAAATAAGACATGCACCCTGGGAAAGAGGGGGGAAATGACTCTCCATCATTTACAGAAATAGGACATGCCTTCTCAAGTCACTGAATTCTCATTATCCACTTGACAGTCTTCCAGCACTAATGCACCTGTTGGAAGAATGTGGATGAGAACTTGTTCTAAGGACAAAAGAGACTGTCTCTTATCAAAGAGAAGCCAAACAAATGGTCTGAAGCCATTAGAGCAAGTTGTGAATTCCTCTACGGATGCCTTCTGGAGATGGAATACACTTTCATAAAATGTCTATACAGCAGAGGGCCTTAAAAGTTTTCTTTTACAATGACGTGAGATAAACAATTTATCATTTTAGGAAGCTCATAGAGACTGCAACCTTTTTTAATTCACTGCCTACGTGCTTGGGACTTCGTAAAATTAGAAGTAATGGCACAGAAGGCTGAATTGTAAATGGGAAAAACGTCCACTGGGTTGTTTGTTCATCTCCTGTTTGTTTGCACCTGAGCATTGAATAAACAAGGAACTCAGAAATGGCATTTCGCGACTGACTCAAAATCTGAGGCTAAGAAGTGGAAAATTATGTTAATTACTATTCCTGGTTAAGAGTGACTTTAAGGGGATGCATATACTTGACAGGATGAAAGATGAATGTTCTGACCTACAGAGAGATTACAGATGTGGTCAAGAATAAACAAAAGGAATTCAATGTCAAAAAATTCAAAATCAATACAAAGTGGGCGCATAGGAAATCATTGCAATTAGGGACAAAAGGCACAGCTATTTAGAACAGGCTGCAAAATAAAATAAGATATGCACTCAAACTTGCCATCGCTAGGAGCAATATAAGCTGTCAGACAGCTAGGAGCAGAAAGGTAAAATAATTATATATCTTCATAAAATGAGATTTCAAGGGCATTCTAAATTCACAGTAGAGCACCCTCAATCAATAAAAATATCAGATTTTAAGAAAGACACAAAAGGAGCAATCTCATAATTACAGCACAAGTGATATAATTACTTCAATATTTCAATCATCTTTGCCAAATGAGAACAGTAAAAGTAACATTTCCTTAGAGTAATAACTAAGATAATGTCAAAAATGTTCTCAAGTGTGTAATTTGAAACAAGATACAGATAGTATGAACTGTTCAAATAAAATTCCAAGTTGTTTTGAAGGCTTTTTTTTTTAAAGTACACCCTCAGGGTTTGAATGCTAATGTCACCCCAACTCTAAGAAAATACAATATACAATATCCCAAACTTATGAATGCTAAACTAGTGTAGCCTTCTTCACCAAAAGGAATGTCTCTTAAAGGTTCTCAGGGGTACCTTTGAACAGCAGATTGTGTACTGAATTTTGCATTCACGTCTAGAGATTAGAGATTATATCATTGGGGAAGGAATTAATATTTTGAGTATTTTTCACATGCCAATAGTTTTTATGCACACAATCTTATTTAGTCCATATAGCATTTTGAGGAACTAATCAATATTGCCTTCATTTTATACATAAGGACATGAGACACAGATTTTTTAAGACTAAAAGCAGAAATTCTGCCCAAACTCACTGATTGATTGATTGCCTGGGATCCTCACTGTGTTCATCCTTCTCCTGAAATGTCACCTGCAGTTGCACTGAAACCCCTTAGCTACTGAGGTTCCACAATGAATAGGCAGATTTAACCTAATGCTTTTACTTGGCTTATTTTCAACATTCTGTCATAATTAATACAGATTTTCCTGTCTCTGTCCCTCCTGTCACATTAGACCTCACTCCCTGTTCCCTATGCCCATTTGATCACTGAGTGATGGAATGTCCATTTGCCAGCCTAGAGCCTGTCTCTACACTCTCATCCACTAGCATTAATTGTAAATTATCATAAATATTATATGATATATAAATACAAATATAGATATTATATATGAAATACAAATATTTCTTATTTATTATACCAGTTATGTTTATATATATTTAATTAAAGCATCCTTTCCCATTTTATCACTAGAGTTAAAAGCTCAAATGAAGAGGCATGGGATGCAGTGTGAACAGAAAAATTAACGACACATGTAAGATATCACTGCGTAATTCATCTTATTAGCTGCCTCTGTGTTTCCCAATCTCTTCTGCTTCCTTCCACGACAAAATATTCTTGTCATGACTATAGGCTTAAAAATCCCAGAGCAAACTAAGCAGAATTCTAGGCTGCTTCCCATACCATTTAAATTGTTAGCTGAATTCCAATTTTCTATTTTTTTAAATAAGTGGCAAGAGTGAAAATTCTCAGAGTTAATTTTTTATTTTGTTCCCAGATTCCAAAATGAGCTTTTTAACATCCACAAGGTTGAAAAATAGCTTAAACATTTGTAATCTACAAAAATTGGACAGGAGTCAATAACAGAAAATTATTTTCAGACCTTTGATATCTATTTATCATATCACATTTTCTGACTTTAACAAAGCCAGTTTAAGGAAGTTCCTTGAAAAGGGAGGCTTAAACATTTTGTTTTGAAAAAAAAACAACACATGGATATTACTAAATATTGTCATGACAGATCAAATCCCTATGTCCCGTTCAATTGCGGTGTGGTTACTATAAAACCAGTGTTTCTCCCAGATGTTCATCCTTGCGAAGATAAAGGGTCATATTGTAATAAACAACTTTTAGAGACACACTTAATATTCTTCAGAAATACTTTGTCTTGAAAAGGTGCCTTATAGGTATTATAAATTGGAAGCAAGAAAACATGAATGAAATGTTCTTAAAATGTTGACTTTACCATGGTATTCAAGGCCTCCCAAAAAGTATCTCCTCCAGCCTACCTGTCCATTTTTATCTCCCCCACCTTCCCTGATAAAGCTCTTTCTTCCTCTAAAATGTTCTGTTTAATCACTAATTAAATAATTAATCAGTAACGATTAATTAATTAATCATTAATTAATCAGTAATGATTAATCATTAATTAATCAGTGATTATGTCTTTTGCTTTTCTACCTTTATCTACTCTCTTTTCCTGGAATGACTTGCTCATTCCTCATTTTCTGCTCTGATACCCAAACTCTGTCCTGACATTAGCTCCTGATTATGTTAGCCTGACCCTCCTACTCTGCTCCACAGACAACCTTTGGAAAATGTCAGGTTTCCCTTTTTACCTGGAGCTGTGATGATCACCTTAATATCCACCAGATTCTTCTGCTGAAATTTTTTAGGCAACTTTTTGACATTTCCCACAAACTGCTTTTCACAGCTTATCAATGGAATTTATGTCATTGATTCATATTCCTAGAGATGGTAGCACCCTTTCCAATCTCATCAGAGCAACAGAGAAAAATGAGGTTCGAACTGGTCAATTTACATGTTTAACGTCACACATAGAGTCTGTGAGAAGAGGAAACTTTCCCTGAGATTAATAGTCCATTTCTACTCCCAATGATCAGATCTGACTCTACCTTTTGGTGTTACCCCCAGTACATGGAAATGCATTAGCTTTTTTCTTTGGATTCTCCACTGAGTCTTATTTATTGATTGCATTTTAATTGAACTGTGCACATACAATTTGTAGAGCAGCTATAAAACTCACTTGCCTCTGATTTTGAATAACATATTGATTAGGTATACTTACCGGAAACATCAAGGCAACATTTTCTAGGCTTACAAAGTACAGAGAAATGGAATTGCTTCAGAAGTCTATATCTTGATCACGTATTTCCCCAAGACAACTGGGAGCTATAAAATAAATTGGACAGGTAGAGACCTAAACTTTTAAGTAATTTTCTGGTTTCCTAAAACTTTGGGGATATGGTAGCACAAAATTGTTCTGTTTTCTAATATAAAAATACAATACTATGAAAGGAGAATGTGTGGGGCTTTTCATATCTTTCTTTGCTTAAACCTAATCACATTACAAAAGGAGCGTCTGGCTATTGAAATTGGAGTCTGCATATATACAGCCAGGCTTCTTTTCCACTCAGACTTTTTCATAACAATTTGATATTACATTATCTTTTTTTGTATGAGATCTGTGTTATGTTGGAAAAATGAATCAAATAATAAAAACTCAATATGGGATCGCGGTATCATTTTATGTTTTCAAAAGTGGTATTCCTTCATAGCGTCAGGAAAGAGAGATGCTTTTATAGATGTCAGTGGCTCGTATACCAGAAGCCTCTGTGGTTGGAGTAGCGTTCTGTGTAAAGTTAAGATACTAAGAGTTAATTCTCTTTAATCAAGTACTTTTACCAGAAGTTACCTACACAAAAGTTGAGTGTATCAGCTAAAATACTCTATGAAACAATGTAAAACTCAATTTAAAATTTGAGTGGAATAAGCAGAAAAAAAATGGCTTTTTAAAAAATTTCTTTTCACCCAATAAACTTCTGCAAACCAGCTAGTATCCAGGTTCAAAAGTCCAATTTTTTTACAAAAGAAAAATCAGTTTATTTTTTTGAATAACACAGTGAAATGGTGGGGGGCCTTGATAGTGAAAAATTTCCCTACAAATTTCACAGATCCAAGGTTTTTAGATAATCTAGATAAATTGAGATGTCCATTCACTTGACTAATAATTTTAGTCAATACATTACAATTCTCTACTGTTTTCTACTCTTATAATCTATGTAACTGTTCATATTTTAGAAATGGTATAAGGTAAGGGCTTCCCTGGTGGCGCAGTGGTTGACAGTCCGCCTGCCGATGCAGGGTACACGGGTTCATGCCCCGGCCCGGGAAGGGAAGTTCCCACATGCCGCGGAGCGGCTGGGTCCGTGAGCCATGGCCGCTGAGCCTGCGCGTCCGGAGCCTGTGCTCCGCAACGGGAGAGGCCACAACAGTGAGAGGCCCGTGTACCGCAAAAAAAAAAAAAAAAAAGAAATGGTATAAGGTAAATGGGAAAAGTTCTCTTTCCATTTATTATAGTTTTTCAAATCGTTTTTTTCTCTGGAATTTTTGATGTATATAAGACAGTTGCTAAATGTGACAATCTGTTACCTGAAAGTTACAAATTTGGAGAAACTTTTATTTCAGAAGATATCAATGCATTGCCTATTTTTACAGAGGCTCAGCTTATAAGAAAGAATAATTTCTCAAGCCAAATGCAATCTCCTTGGCATATGTATATACATACGGATAATTAGATATAGATAATAGTGAATTACTGATTTTCTGGGAGTTTAAATGTAACATTTGTTCCTAAAGACATTGAAGTGGAATTATATGGTTCATCAGAAACAAAAATGTCAGGTGGACATCCAATATTTGATTGATCTGGTATAAATTAGGAATGCTTTAGCTACAATTAGCAGAATATCAAAAGAGCAATGGTTTATCAACATAGGCAATTTATTGTCTAATCTAATTACATAATTCATTTTCTAATCTATTAAGAAGTCTGAAATATTGGATCACTTGGTCACTCTCTCTGTGACCAAATATTACATCTCAACCTTGATGTAATATTTGATCTAGTGGCCACTGGATGTGTAGAAATCACACATACTTAGTAACATAATTGTATATGAAGGCAGGAAGCAGCAAGAAACTCAAGGGAAAGGGGGAGGGAGAGAGAGAGAAAATAAAAAAGGAGAGGGAGGAATATGATCTCTTCATGTGTGTCTTCTCTATTACCAGAGACAAATAAATATATTTCACAGAAGGTTTTCCCTTACATCTCTGCGACAAGTGTGCAACGGACACTTTTTAAGGGCTAGGAAGAATGGGTCAGCAGTTTTGGTTTTTCTTGCTTTTATTTTGTGAGGGGGGGATGGGAGAAGGATTGGGGGGAATGCTATTGGATATAAGCCAAATGTTTCTGCCAAAAACATTTTCAGTGGGACATATTTCAAAAGCCTGCACCAATATGTAAAAGCTCTGCCTATTTGAAAGTTCTTTCTTATAATATTATTGTTTATGAATTAGAATAATATTCACTGCAAGTCATCTTCACATTTTTTAACATGTAATAATATTTTCAAGGGGGTTTTGATAGATCCAGTTTTTTTTTGAATTTTTTTATTGTTAAAAATTTTTTTAACATCTTTATTGGACTATAATTGCTTTACAATGGTGTGTTAGTTTCTGCTTTATAACAAAGTGAATCAGTTATACATATACATATGTTCCCATATCTAGATCCAGTTTTAAAGTAAATATTTTCACCTAAGTTCAAAATTTAGGTTGTCTGAAGCCTACATTTTAAATTAAGAGAGATCTGGTTTTAAAAAAGACATTTTTTTCTCATATTTTGATTGAAATTACCAATTTTCTAATAAGGAAAAATAAAGCTTTAACATTATCATGACTGGATTAGAAAGAACAATGAAAACTGCCTGAGTTTTATAAGCAGCATTAATTCTTACTAAGACTGAACCTAAGCAATTAGTAATTAATATATCTTACTGATTCAAATTCTATGCTGGCCACTTAAAATCAACTTAAGAATTGCTTTGCTAAAGTTGGAAGAAGCACATTTCACTATGGCTTAATTTATCAATAAACTGAAGCTTACCATTTAATACACAAAATATACATATGTAAGTCATCATTGGGTTAGCTTTTAAATCTTAAATCCTAAAGTCATCTACCTCCTTAAAGTGAAGACTCCATAGAAATTAAAACTTTTCTCCTGAAAGAAGTCAATTTTTTAAAAAAGTCCTTTATTACTCTTCCACATTTCCACTCATCCCCAAATTACCTCTTAATATTTTCCTTCACACAACTTAGTCATTTGAAACTGAGAAATATGTAATTGTTGTCATGTTCTGCATTTCCATTGTACCATGTGTGTCCTGTCACTCTTCCTGGGAGTAAGATCTAAGACTGTATCTCTTCATTTTGTGCAACTAGTTCTTATGGAAATTTGGAATTATAGATGCAAGATAACTAGACTTTTTTCTATTCAACCAAGTTTAACATTGTTTTGAATCACATAGAATACATAAAATAGGACCTAAGCCCTTGACAATTAAAAAAATTCCCTAGCCTAAAACAAAAGAATAAAAACAAACTAACAAACATTTTTTTGGCGAGTCCTTGATTTTGTTTTTAATGATTACTATAATCCCACTGCAAAGTCTTCAGGAATAGATGTGGCATTCAGAAAGCCTGAGAAATTAAAGGGAATATTGATCTGTCTATCTACCAGTTATCTATTTGTATTAACTTCTCTTTTTTTTATATAGACATACACATATACCTATTTATAATTTCACATTTAATAACTGTGTAATAACTACATTATGCAGTTCCATAAAATAGAAATGCCATATGAGTTGAAATTTCTGCTGGTTATTATCCTAATATACATTAGATGAACAGTATTAAGGATACTCTGTTTCTTTATAATTATGCAATGCTTTTGTTTTACTATGAATGAGAATTGTTCTTGCCTGCAAAGGACTCAAAGAATTGAAACATCAGAGAATAAAAGAGAAACGGAACTTTGAAACAAAAAAAACTTGAGTTTCTATTTAACTGACAAGGGTGTATAAATGTCAACATGACTTTCAGATAGATCAGTTCCAGTTCAAAGATCTTGACAATATTTTGGATTTTGGAAGAAGTAGTGGAGATTAGCGGAGATTCTTCTCTGCTGTGATTCTGGAGAAGATATTGTGGGGAAGGGAATGACAGAATTGTGTGTGCACAGAAAAGAGGCTCCAGTATGTGTCAATTTAAAAAATAATACTTCTTTTGGGGAGTCTTTGCTCTCGTTTTATATTGTAATAAACACTGTCTCTGCTAGAGATGACATTTATAGCTCCTTAGAGGTCTGCCAATATAGAAGAATGCTATTGTTTCCTGAGTGGCTGTTGTACCCACGATATGTCATTTTCCATCTTTTCTTCATAGTGGCTTTGAGACCAATTTAATCTGATGGAAAAGAAAATCATAGAAGGAAGTCATAAAAATATCTGTGGTAGAACAAGATGCGTTTGTGTCATAGTAGTTCAAAACACTACATTTTATATTTGCATTCTGATCAAATCCAGAGTGAAAGGATGCCTCAGGAAAGAAAAATGCCCAGGTCAATTTTAAAACATTAAGAATTTAGTCATATGCAATTTGCAATGGCAGGTATAAAATTACTCCTTCTGAATTAATCTTCTAAGCAATCTAATACTTTGGTTATTTTTGGATATTTAGTTTGAGAAAAATCGAAATGTGTTTACATTTGTAGCATGTTCTTTGAAATAATTCTCTGAACCTAAAAGCTCTTACTCATCATGAAGACATAGGCATCTCCTCCTGTATTCTATAACCTGTCTTGGCTTTCTCCTCTGAAATAGAAAACTCAGTTACACATGTCTCTCATTACCTCCTGAACCATCGTCCTTTGATGTGTTTCTAGCCCAAGATAATACTATAATTAAGAAAATCATCCTTAATTGCTAAATAAATAGTAGCAAAAGTGACTGGGTGTAGGCGAGGTAAACAGAGGGTTGGCTCCCATTTTATATTCCACATGTAATACTTTTGTAATTTTAAGGCAAAGACTAGATTCTTAGATAGAAGCAATTTCTTTCATAGCTTCCACACATTTATTCTCATTTTCAATTGTACTGCATATGCTTCTCTACTGGATTCCTTAACTTAACATCTCTCCAAACAAATGCTTAGAAATGAAAGATCAAAGCATATGGTGATGGAGAAATATTTATAAGCCTATAAGCCTATAAGAGATATGAGCCTAAGCATTTTACTTCCTTGAAAGCATAACAATTTCCAGAAGATTGTTATCACATAAGCCCTCCTCTCAAAATTTTCTGAGGTTTTTTTTTTGTCGTTGATGTTTTTGGCCCCAAACAATAAGTTTATTTTATTTAAGGTGTTTTAGTCATCATATAAATTACATTAATTACCTTCCAGTTTCAGGGCAGGGAGTAAAGTTAATTTCCAAACAAACTCCATATATGTAATACTGGCATTTTATTTACTCTGGATTACTTTAGCAGATATGCAAATTGTTGACATTCTTATTGCTATATAATGGGATTTAATATTATGTATTGAGATAACCTGCCATAATTTAAATAAAAAAATTTTTAGTAACAAATCATTTCCACTTTTATATAAGGCAAGATTAAAATTAGCTTCCTATTTTTTAAATTAATGTATCACCTTAAAATATGTATTTTACAATAAGAGCAAATAAAGCAGTGTAATACTCCATGAGCGAAAGAAATTAATTCAGTTCTTTTTACTAGGACTGTCAATATTTTTACCTTCCCCTTCGCTTAAGATGACTTATTTTTATGAGGGATAACCTGTAGGTAAGAGCCGGGAGCTGGAAAGGAAGCACTTGGTCTTCAAAGTAAACATCACACATGGCAGATATAGACTTTATATATGGGACATGAAATAATAAGTAGATAAATTCAGCAATGATTTATTTCATGGAAGCATATTTTAACCACTGTTGTGAACTCAACTGTATTCTCCCAAATTTCCAAGTTGAATCTCTAACTCCCAATGTGACTGTATTTGGACATGAGACCTTTAAAGAGGTTAAATGTTAACCTGTATTTGAAGGTTAAATGATGCCCTAAGAGCAGGGTCCTAAGCCAATAGGACTGGTGTCCTTATAAGAAGACAAAGAGCCATCAGAAATGTGTGCACACAGAGAGATGACCATGTGAGGACACAGTGAGATGGTGGCCAATCTGCAAACCAAAGAGAGAGACCTCAGGAGATACCAAAACTTCTGATACCTTGATCTTGGACTTATAGCCTCCAGAACGGTGAGAAAGTAAATTTCAGTTGTTTAAGCCAGCCTGTGGTATTTTGTCCTAGCAAAGTAATACAACCACTAATTATTAAATCCAATGGGGGCAAAAATAAAATAACAATAAAATGAAATAGAAGAAATAGCTAAAGATAAAATGAAATTTTTGAGTAAGTGGGAGGAATGAGGAGGTGGTTTTCCACGCAAAACTAACATTAGAAGTTATTCATTTTTCCTATTATATACTAGAGTGATTTCAGATTTAGGTTATAAATTTTGGAAATGAATTTGTTAGCTCTGGCAAAAAGACGTGATCAATCTGATATATAATTTTGTTGATTATTGAAAATCAACAATTTAAAGAGTGCTAAAAATTGAGAAAGGAAAAGAAAATAATTCAGAATAAAAAAGCACGAAGAGGCTGAAACTGGAGGCTAAAATTTTAACAATAATATAGAGAAGAGGATTTATAATAAGCATTAAAACCACACAGTAGTTGGGCATTTATTGTAATTTACCGTGCACATTGTTATACATTTTAGCAGACAGTTGATATAGATGGTTGATTCTATTTAAATTCAATTGTTTTCACCTAATCCTCTTTTTCTAATTACAAATTTAAAATATTTCTCTCATGGCAGGGATCAGCACACTATAGACTATAGGCCACATCTAGCCCAGCACCTGTTTTAGTAAGTAGAGTTGTATTGGCACGCAACTATACTCATTTTTTATATACTGTCTTGGCTGTTTTCACTACAACAGTAAAGTTGAATAGTTGTGATAGAGATTGTTTTGACCCAAAGCCTAATATATATATACTCTCTACTCCTCCTGAGCAGGGGTGGGGAATTGTTGACCCTTTTTTTAATAGCAACATGGATTTTCTGTGCATAATACTTGTTACTGTTTGAATTAAATATTTAAGTGTTAGTTCAATGTCTTTGTCACCACTAAAACATTACTGCCATTAAGGACCTTGACCATGTTCATTTTGTTCACTATTATATGCATAGTATATTCATAATAGTTAGTACACAATAAACACACTATTCTTTGTTCAATAAGGACATTAAGTTTTGAATTTTAAATTAGTTATAAACTGACAGAGAGAAATGCTCAAATAGGCGGCATGATCGTTATTTATTATTACTAGCTTGTCACATGTTTTGATGAACTTTGCCAAATATGATCTAAATCTGGTTCTACACCTTTTGATTTGCCTTTATCTTTCTGCCTTGAACTGAAATGGAATTGCCCCCAAGTATATTAATTTTCCACAGGTGACAGAGAATTCTCTAGCTTACTCAGTGTCCATTATCTTTGTCATCTTTACTAACAGAAGCCATATGTTATCTGGGCCAGCAATGTGCTCAGCTAAAGACTGTATTTCCAATGGTTCCTTGTGCTTAGAGATTACCCATGAAAGGAAACTAGCAGTGATTAATTGGCTGGACTTTCCTGAAACTTGTGAAGAATAGTGACTCATCTGGGAAGCATGTCTGAGTGTTTCTGCTTTTCCTTCTTCATCTTGCTGAGAACATGATTGTCATGGCTGTAGTGCCTTTTTATTAATGTCTGGGCATACTGGAGATGAAATCCAACTCTAATGAAGGCAGGTGAGAAAATTAGAGAGCCTGATTCTGTGATAATCATTCATGCACTCGAATGCCTACTCCTTTTTATGTTAGGTGAAAGAGGAAGTCAGCATCTTTATTTTGTTTATGTCACCGTAACTTGGAATTTCTGCACTATTAAATGAACACAATTCCCAAGTGATATACCCTACAGTCCTCCCAAAAGCAACTTCTCTTTCTTTTCCATGTTGTGTAATCTTAGGTTCAGGCGTTAGAACTGGTACCCTCTTTCAGCCCCGCTGCCAATTCCAGACCATTACTATTCTTCCATGTTGCTCATTTGAGAATCACAGCATCTTCTCCTCACTGTTGACAGTTACTAGCCTCCTGGTCAGTGTCTTTTTTTACTCAAGACCATTTGGCCCACTTATATTCTTCTTTTTTCCCATTTGTCTTCATTCCCAGTGACCCGCACATCCACAGAGGTAAAACACCAAGAGTCTAAACTCTGTCACATAATATGCTCTTTTCCATCAACTTGTTTTGATGCAATGTTTTTTAAATTGTGGTTAAAAAATTACATAATACAAAATTTACTATGCTAATCATTTTTAAGTGTCATTAAGTACATTCACATCGTTGTGCAACCATTATCACCATTCATCTCCAGAATGGTTTCATATACATAAACTGAAACTCTGTTTTCATCAGACAATAACTCTCTATTTCCCCCAGTCCAAAGTCCCTAGCACCCACCATTCTACTATGTCTTTATGAATATGACTATCCTATGTACCTCATAGAAGTGGAATGATATAGTATTTGTCCTTTTATAACTGACATTTCATTAAGCATAATGTTTCAAGGTTCAGTCTTGTGACAGCAAGTGTGTGTGAGTGTGTGTGTGTGTGTGTGTGTGTGTGTGTGTGTGTGTGTTTCCAATTCTTTTTTTGTATGTGGCTACATTTAAATGTCTTAATTTCCCTAAGTATCTCCCCTCAGTTTCTTCTCAGGTCTTAGATGTTCTATTGTATTTCTCTTTCTGTGATCTCTTACCCCCAGGCATCAGGGTGAGTCTAAGTTTTCATGAGCCTTGAATGTCCCTGTCTTCTGCAGCTCCCAACCTCAGATTCAAACCACACTGCCATTACGGTGTGAGCTCAGCGTTAGGCTATATAGGAACCATTCCCCTGGGTAGTGCACAGACTGGTCGGAACACTGCAAATAAGTTCCATTCTTTCTCGGAGGGATGGTCGGAACTTTAGGAAAATTGGCTGTTTCCTCCTGACCTCACTGCACCGTGCCAAGGAGGGAGTGGGACAAGAGTGACCAAAAACCCACAAAATTTTCTATCATTTTAAGTGTGAATTTTTCTTTATTGGACATTTGCTTGGTTGCTGCAGATCCTTGACTGGTTTCCAGAACTCCCACGTAGTTATTTTCATCAGTCTGTAGTTGTTTACTTAATATTTCATGGGAGGATGAGGTCCTGGAGGATCCTCCATTGACTATTATATCCACATCACCTTGGACACTGACTATGTTAGCCACAGCCTTAATTTTGTTATCATCAGACAATTCTGATATTTCAATTTAAATTGTTATTTTTGAACATGGCTTTCCTATCATTCCAGTTCTTGTGCCCAAGTTCTCCAATGATCAACCCCAGTGAGACCTTTAGGACCATGATTATCTCTCCCCTGGTTCCTCTGTGATCCTTGTTCAGCTTTTCTCACAATGCTTCACAATTCATCAAGATCCTTGTTCTTGGCCAGTTTACCTACCTAGCAAACCTAAAAATTGTTCAACTGTTCCTTAATATTTCTTTTTGGATTTAAAACTTAAAAAGAGATCACATGTTACAGCTCACGTATTGCATGACTTTTATACTCAATAAATATTCGATAAACAAATGAATTGATAACCTTGGAATAAAATCATTCAGATGGTATGTATAGGTTGGAGATTAAATATCCTATCAATAATGTGAAAAAATAAGACTATTTTTCCCTTAAAAAACATTCAAATAATCATAAAAATTATTTGCTATGGCAAATATCTACGTGCAATCCATCTACAGAAAAGCACATGTTAAGGAAAATTTTAACTGTCTACTTAATCCTCCAAAGAATTGGAGGCTTTTTATTATTTTGTTTAGGGGTTACTATCTTTCCTGGAGAGAGATGATCTAGAAAGAAGATAGACAGCAAGTCACACATTCAATACTAAGATTTTTTGTCTGCTATTTGACTGTTATTTTTACTTTCTCTTTAAGCAAAATGAACTGTGTATGAATCCTCAGCGAGACCTGGTTTCAGACACAGAGGATTTCAATCAAGTCTAAGTTCAGGGGGATCATCTTAGAAAAATAATAGAAGTTGTTGAACAAACAGAAAGAAAAAGAGTATTTGGAGGGTTGAAAACAAAAAGACAACTGAATCAGTGAAGTCTCTGACTAAACCAGCTAGAAGGAAATACAACTTATATGTCATCTATGAAAGAAAAATTTGCATTGATGCTAGTACGGGTTTCTGAACTAAATGGCTTCTTAAGGCAACACCCCATAGACAGAAAGACAACAGGAATCTCCACTAGCAGCCAGTTTCTATAAAATCCTAAGAAGAGTCATAACATCTAAAAAACTCAGTATTTATTAAAAATCTTTAGAGGTAGAGTGCAGAAATATATTATCCACTTTCAATCAACTAGAAGTGACCTTTCTTTTTTCTTTCCCAGAATATTGTTTTCATCAATTCCCTTTTTTAAAAATTTCGTGCTGATACCAAACTAACTAGTGTGACTCTTTACCTGAACTATTGTAAGATTTTTCAAATATTTCACATTTTTAAAATCACTTCCCTCTAATTTATGTGGGAAAATACTGTCAGAATAATTATCCTTCAATAATTTTCATTAAACTCTTACTATATCCAAAACCCTCTACAGAGCTCTATTACTCAGCATTGTTTTACTCAACATTGTTTCAACAAGTATTTTTAATATGTACTAAGTGTTAAGCATTGTGCTAGGTATGTGAAAATAACTGTGAACAAAAAGAGCTAACAATATTCAGAATTTTCTCTTAATCTACTCTTTCATCACCACCCCAAGACTGTATCTAAAACAGAGGTCAGCAAACTTTTACTGTAAAAAGACAGATAGCAAAGGTTTTGGTCTTTGTTGGCCAGTAAGTATTGATCACAACTATTCAACTCTGTCATTGCAGCATGAAAGCAGCCATATACATCATGTAAATAAATGAATGTCATTGTGTTTCAATAAAATTTTATTTGCAAAAATAGGCAGTGGGTTGGATTGACCTGTGTTCTAGCATATTCTGTGGTATCTTCCTCATTACTCAGCTTATTCAAGTCCCAACTGAAATTCTATTTCTCCATGGGTTTGGTACAATTATACCTTACACTCCTGGCAATGTAGAGTTTATGTGACTCTTTTTATTTCCCATTAGAAAGTCCACGGGTTTAAATTCTGATTCTAATATATATTAATGTGTCATAGACTGGTTCCTAAGCATCACTGTACTTCAATTTCTCATATGTAACAGAGATATAATAACACCTATCTTAATAATTGTGTGATGATGCAAGGATTTACTTATGTAAGGCTGGATCTACTGAAGAGCATTTTTCTGATTTGGTCCAAATCAAAGCTGATAGGCTTCCTTGTAACTTGGTAAATGGGTAGAGCACATTACCACTTTGGAATATGCTACTTCCAGAACCCAGAGAGGCCGACCAGGCACAGTGCTTCCTTCTTAGTGGTGAGATGCAAATTGCAGTAGAATAATTTGTCTTTCACTTTGCATGGACTATTTCAGTATGCTTCAGACCACTGGAAACCTGAAATCCATTGAGGAGATGAGGTGGTTCCTTAAACTTTGCAGCATTTGTCCATACCTTCTGAGCAGGCCGTCTTACCGTGGCCTTAGATATATCTCCTACTTGTTGCTCATGCAGTCTCATTAACATGAGGTTATTGCCATACAAGATCGATGTGATATTCTGTAGATTGTCCAGACATCCCATGACCTGCCAATTCATATTGGCTACCTTCTGTAGCATTTTGATATATAATGCTTTTCTTTGCTTAGCAGGCCCAATACTTCCTCTGCTGAGTTACAATACGACTTGACACTAGCTGTAAGTCTGTTGATCTAGAGGAAAGACAGAGGTAAATCCTGAATGAAAGGTGCTGTTCTGTGACTCTTAAGCTTTTGCTTTATCTTCAAGTAAGCAGGATGCTTTAGCTTTAATAAGGAGGAGCAGGCAACTTTTATAATTTCAGAAGATCCACAGGAAATAGATATAATTTTCAAGCTCATCCATTCAGACACCTCATTCTAGGTTTCAAGTATCCACCCTATTTTAATCCGGTTCCTTATCTTGAAACAGAAGAACTGCCAGGGTTGACAATGCAACTTTTTCTAGAGATCTCTTCACTTGTAATAAATTCTAGTTCAGATTCTCATTCTCTTTCTGTCCTCTACTTATTTATATGCGGCCAAGAAGCCCGTTGGATTTCTCAATCTACTTTATATTAATCACCTTTAGCCTTTAATTTTTTTCTCTGCTCTTTGTCAATAGCCCTTAGAAAAAGTCATCCAAACTGAATGCCAGTTTGTATTGGAAGCCATTTTTGATGGAACCAGGAGCAGAAATTCTAGTCAATATAATCATTTTAATCGACTTCCAAATCTAACATGTGGTTTACATACCATTTGGAATAAATGCCATTTGGCAGAGGAACTAATAGCTTTGTGCAGCTCCGTAGTAGAACATGGACATCTCTACCTATATATAACTCAGATTATGAAAAAAAATCACCTTGCACTTGTGATTCACCCGGCTGTGGATTTCTAGTCAGGTGTTTCCCAGCATTTCCAGATTTTAAGCACTCTTAAAATCCTGGGATTTTCAAGGCTAATTTCAAGTGAGTAAAATGGAAGAGCTGATTCACATCTCTCCTGTAACATAAAATGGGTGGTTTGCACTATTAAGGTATCTTTCCTGGAATTCCTTGCTTTCTTGACCATTCTGCTTATTTTAAGCATAGGCAAGTTGCTTTTCTCCCTAACTGGTGCTAGTACTCATGAAGTGTACATCATCATTAACCAAAATCAATTATGTGCCTGCATGAACATGGCCTTTCTCTTGGGCCTTGGCTAATTTACACAGGATTTTCTGTCTCTCTGTTAAGGATTTAACAAATTCCACTCTTTGAGAAAATTCCATTTCCAAAGTAAACTTTTGGTTGATGAGAAGAAGCTTAGGGAAGCAAATAATTATTATGCAGATGAAAGATGTCATTTAAGAAACACAATTGATCAAGGCATTGTTTGCCCTTCATGAGTGAGACAAAGATAGAGGATCAAGAATACTAATGTATTCATTAACTTTAACTTGGGTAGTTTTTATTCCACTTAGATTAACTCTCCTTAGTGATATTCGGCTCTGATCAAGTGACTGCTGGGACATAGAGTAAAAACAACTTTACCCAGCATGGAAACAACTTAGTTGTGAGGTCTTAGACTTGAAGAAAGGGATGAAAGTCCAAAGAATTGAAATGACTTGAGGAGTATAGCCTGAGGCATGGATTCTATGCCAAGTTTTCTAATTCTCATTTCCGATCTTTACAATATCTGCAAAGCTGAAATGGTCTTCTTTATAAATGAGATAGATCCTGTGTCTCAGAGTTACAGAATTTATTACCTTCTATTTAGAAGTATAGGGGGATATCGATATTCAGGAAGTTTATAGGTTATGCTCAACCATTTGTAGGCATTACTACAGAATTTCCAGTGCATTTTACATAGTAGACCCTAGCTAAATATTTAATGATTAAAAACATTATGAATAGATTCATATTTATTCCTTTAAAATCGTGCAGTATACAATAAACATTATTTTATGTCATGCAATATATAATAAACATGCAATATATAATATCATGCAATATACAATAAACATTATTTTATGTCATATTTAAATTGTTAAACCTCTATGTTAGTCACACCTCTACAATGAAATAATAGCTAAAATAATAAAAGTATTAGTGAAAATGGTTATTCTGATTGAATGATAATTATGTGATAGACATATTTTATAAGTGCTTAACATGGATAAACCCCCTTAATCTTCATAAACATGAGAGAAGTAATATTTTGATAAACATTTTACATGAGGGAACTGATGTAAGGAAAGTTTAAGCTATTTGCTCCAGATCTCATAGCTAGGGAAGAACCTGGATTTGATCCCTACCAACTGATTTCAAACTCTGTAAAAATAATTTAATAAGAAATGGAAAAAATAATCAAATATACAAATGAAACTTCAGACACTTAGAAATGATCATAAGATGAATTTATGGGATAACTTGGAAACCTGAAAAAAACCTTGGAGAAATTCTTTTTTTCTCTCATACCTATTTATCCTACTGGGGTCTGTCTAAGATAAAAATGGCCAAAATCTGAAAGCATGGAGAAAGCAGAAGCCTGAGGAGGTGGTGGGAAAATGGAATGGATGTGCATATGAAGGGGTGACAAGATGGAGATTGTTGTGATGATATAATTGTGTATTTTGTTTGTGATGGTGGTCACATAAATCCACATGTGATAAAATAGCACAGAACAATACACGCACGTTTACCAATGTCAATTTTCTGATTTTCATATTGCACTGTATTTATATAAGTTGTAAACAATGGGGATAACTGGGTAAAGAATACTGGGGACCTCTCTGTTCCAATTTGGCAACTTCCTGCAAATCTATAATTATTTCAGAATAAAATGTTTAAAATGCCACTTACAAGAAAATTTAAAAATTTATATTTAGGAATAAATTCAACACAAAGATACAAGACAGCTACACTAACACTATATATTATTTGATAAGAGATCAAAGAATACTTAAATAAATGGAGAGATAAACTGTGTACATGAACTCAAAACTCAATCATTTTAAGATGTTACTTTTCTTCAATTTTTAATTATATTCAGTAACCTTTCCTGCAACACAACATTAGAAACACAGAATTACCCAAAACAAAGCGGGCAAAAGATTTGTGCAGAACTTCACACACACAAAAATAAAGATATACAAATGGCACATGAAATGATGCTCAACATCCTTAGACATTAGAGAAATGCAATTTAAGCCATAATACAATACCAGCACACTCATTAGACTGATTACAATTAAATAAGGCTGATATTAAGTGTTGGTAATGATGTGGAGCAACTGAAACTGTCAATATATATTGCTGGTGGGAATTTAAAATGTTACAACCACTTTGAAAAAGATTTTGGAAATTTCTTCTAAATTGAAGTATATCTTTCCTATGACCAAGTCATTCTACTTATTGCTATTTACCAAACATAAATGAAAACATCTATCCACAAAAAATATTTTTACAGCAACATCCATAGCAGCTTTATTTGTAATAGACAAACACTGGAAAAACCTAAGTGCTTATCTCCAGAGGAAAAAAGTTATTTATGTGATGACATATTAATAAGCAACAAGTAAGCACTAACCACTGTTATATCCAATAACATGGGTAAATCTCCAAACATTTTGTTGTGTGAAAGAAGACAGAAATAAAAGCTCACATACTGTGTGGTTTCATTGATATGAAGTTCTAGAACAGGTAATTAATCTAAACAATTGACAGGAATCAGACGCCTCTATTGGGTTAGGCAGTTTCTGGAAAGGGTCTTAAGATAGAAAACTATTCTAAATCTTGACTAGTGTGTTGGTTACATGGGTATACATATTTGTCCAAATTCATCAAACTGTACTCTTAAGATATTTGCATTTATGAATGTAAATTATACTTCAATAAAAAATTAAATGTCCTAAATGTGCATCGACAGATGAATGGATAAAGAAGATATTCTACATATATATAATGGAATACTACTCAGCCATAAAAAAAAGAATGAAATAATGTCATTTGCAGCAACATGGATAGATCTAGAGATTATTATACAAAATGAAGTAAGTCAGAGAAAGGCAAATATCATATGACGTCACTTATTTGTGAAATCTAAAATACGACACAAATGAATTTATCTACGAAACAGAAACAGACTCACAGATATAGAGAACGCACTTGTGGTTGCCAAGGGGTAGGAGTGGTGGGGAAGGGACAGATTGGGAGTTTGGGATCAGCAGATGCAAACTAGTATGCATAGAAAGGATAAACAACAAGGTCCTACTGTATAGCACAGGGAACTATATTCAACATCCTGTGATAAACCATAATGGAAAAGAATATGAAAAAGAATATATATACATATATATAACTATAGCATTCTATAACTACATCATTATACATATAATATATATATATATAGCTGCATCACTTTGCTGTACAGCAGAAATTAACACAACACTGTAAATCAACTATACTTCAATAAATAAATTAAAAAATTAAAAACTTGATTTTTGAGTCTGTTGTATATAACTATTGGCAGTATGACTAAAGTTTTCAACTAGAGAGATTTATGGGTCTGTGATTCTGGGAGAGTTCTGTGCTGTAGAAAACACTTGAGAGTTATTCACATAGATATCAGACATTGATGTTACCTCCTCTTTCTCAACTTTTTTCCTTATAGCTATAAAAGCAGTGTAAATTCTATGTATTTTTTCTCCTTAAGCCCATTGCAAACCCTCCTTTACCACTGAGATTGAAATTACACAATAATGACCATCAAATATATGTGGTGAATCATTTTAGGCCAGGACTTTTGTGTTTGACGGAAGGAACTGGTAATTTCGGGCTTCCTCCGTTTTTCTAGTGGGATTGTCTTTCTTTCTCAGCAAACAGTCTCTAGTCTTTTCTTGGTTATGGAATTATTTTAGAACAAAATTTCCAGCACTGTATTTCCATATCTGCCTTTGACTACTTTACAAAACTTAGTTCACCTTTAAGTCATATTCTCCAGTATCAACTCTATCAGAATAAAGATAATATAATGCTACTTATGTATCCAATTTAGAAATTTTCAATGGATTTCAAACTTGAAAGGGCAACTGAAGCATCATTCATTAGCCCCTAAAACCACAACAGAATTTATATTCCCAACTCCTGATTTTCCATTTTTACCAGTTCTCAATATGAGTTAGTTGCTTATTTGAAACACTCTGCAATTCAATGAAATGATGAGAATTTGGGAGTAATCTGGGACACAACAGTTTCTTCATTCTTCTAGACTGGAATCAAATTTCATATGTGAGAAGATGTTTAGGAAGACACTAGATGAAAGTTTCTTTGGAGGACTGAAGGAAACACTCTACCTCAATTCTTCCATTTGAAATCCATCCATTTTCAGAAGATACATTAACATCAGTTGTTGTTATTGCTAAAGAAAGACTATGAAATGTTGGGTATATATTCTGTGGCCGCAAAGCTAGGACATAGGTTGGCTCCAAGGAGGCAGAGAATTGAAGAAATGAACATGCAATATTGTAGAACCATCTTAGTTTGTTAAGGTAGTGTTGGTGACATTCACTGTCCATGATTTTTGTCCCTACTGAAGGTGACAAGTCAGAAAGGCACAAGGTTCTTTTTATATTTAACCATAAAACACCACTTTATGATAAACATGGTAATATAACTGCAATTTAAAATATCCTTTCTGTAGCTTAAAAAAAAAAGACAAAGCAAAGGCACAATGTCAGTACATAGGAATGTAGTATAATTAGTAAATTTATGGACGTTCTCAACACAAGACAAACAAATGCCCTGATTGTGTCCCTAAAGACTCAAAATTGTTTCCTCTAAAAATTATTCATCTCCTTTCCCCATGACTATCTCTTTCAAATGCTTTATAAATTTGTTGAAACTACTTAGTGCTGTGTGTAATTTCTTGGTAAAATTTGCTTTGAAAGTGTGAACTAGTATTCTTTTTTAAAATAATTAATTAATTAATTAATTATTGACTGCATTGGGTCTTCGTTGCTGCTAACAGGCTTTCTCTAGTTGCGGCGAGCAGGGGCTACTCTTTGCTGTGGTGCACGGGCTTCTCATTGTGATGGCTTCTCTTGTTGTGGAGCACAAGCTCTAGGTGTGCGGGCTTCGATAGTTGTGGCATGCAGGCTCAGTAGTTGTGGCTCATGGGCTCTAGAGCACAGGCTCAGTAGTTGTGGTGCATGGGCTTAGTTGCTCTGCAGCATGTGGGATCTTCCCAGACCAGGGCTCGAACCCATGTCCCCTGCATTGGCAGGTGGATTCTTAGCCACTGCGCCTCCAGGGAAGGCCCTGAACTACTGTTCTGAGTAGGAATTTCCTTTCACAAATTTATGAATAAAAATCTATATTTTCCCTGAGTATTTTAATACTGTATTTTTCCATTTCAAAAATGTAGGAAACAGGGGCTTCCCTGGTGGTGCAGTGGTTGAGAGTCCACCTGCCGATGCAGGGGACACGGGTTCGTGCCCCGGTCCGGGAGGATTCCACATGCCACGGAGCAGCTGGGCCCGTGAGCCATGGCCGCTGAGCCTGCACGTCTGAAGCCTGTGCTCCGCAACGGGAGAGGCCACAACAGTGAGAGGCCCACGTACCACAAAACAAAAAAAACAAAAACAAAAAAATGTAGGAAACATACTCTGGTGCAGGATGCTGATAGTGTAGGGATGGGGGTATACGGAACTCTTTGTAATTTCTGCTCAATTTTGCTGTGAACCTAAAACTGCTCTGAAATATAAAGTTTATTAATTTTTAAAAGTATAGGAAAACATATGTAAGGCACTTGTATTAATTAATGCTGGGGAAAATTGGGAATAATGTCTTATAAATTAACTGCAAATTTTACCCACCGAGAAAATAACATCGCACTATGACATTTTGTGAACTACATCTATTAGCATTTACAAAGATTTATCTCAAGTTAAGAAAAAAAGCTAGGTGAACTAAAAATACACATTATTTTATTAAAAATAATTTAAGCGGAGCACAACACTAAAGAAATATTCAGAAATTTTCTACTTATAGAAAATATTTCTATTTTTAGAAATAATAATTTCTATAATTATTTCTAATTATGACAAATAATTCTTTGGAGAATGTATATTTATTTTCATATTCTATAATAGATTATATAAACTTTTTATAGTATGTTAATAGGTATTTAGAGATTGGATTATATTTATGCAATCTATAAGCATATCCAAAGGTTAAATCATAACTAAGTCTCTGAAGGAAAAATGGAATGAGATTGAAGAGTTGCAGGAATAATTCTAGATTTTCCATTAGCCTCTGTGCCTCTGTGTGATTTTAGTTAAGTCACTTCACACCGCTGGTCTTCAGTTTTCTTATCTATGTAAAGATCTGACCTTCTTAGTCTTGCGATTAGTGGATAAGTGGCAGAGGGTTTATGAAAATCATGTAATTAAATGTAAAAATCAATGAGAACATATATTTTACAGGAAAGTCTCTATACTTACATTCAATGACAGCTCCAAAATTCCTATATAAATGGGGGAAACTGTATTTAATTAGATTGAATATTTAACTGAAATGGCTATGGGAGCATGTGGACAGCAAGTATTCGGTGACTAAAGCCTTCCACTTGAAGTGCCTTTGCAATGCTACTGCTTTTAACTGATTTTCAAAAGGATTACTGAGGAGAGAAAAGTTAAAAATCACTAGTCTAGATGGACTATAAGTCCTGGAGACCAAAAAAAAAGCTTTTGGTACATAATCAACATTAAAAAAAGGTATAGTAATTCCAGTTTTTAAGAGAAAGGCCTGTCACGCTTCAAGCCAAGTGGAATAAATGCCACATAAAGTCAGAAGGCTGAAGTGGGAGTCTGGTTACTAACCTCAATCTGAAACAGAAAATTTTAGAGTTATCATGATTCTTGTTGGCACAGTGTGAAAAATGTTATAAATAAAAAAAAATCAAAGAAATAAAATTTTACCCAATTTATAGAGAGGAGGCACTTTTTAAATCTCAGTATCTTTTCCAATTCCCCCCACATCCCTACATCAGTTTTATTTTCTTCTAATGACAGCCCTAATGACAACAAAACAAGTACAATCATTTTTAAGAGTGGGGAAGAGGACATTTTTAATATACCACTTTCAGAATCCTTATTGATTATATATTCTATGTCATAATTTTTGGGTATTTTGATTGACAGTATCACAATTAGCACAAGGAAAGAATCAGAGAAGTTGTTCTATACACTTCAGCACCAACATAAATAAACCTTACATAAGAAAACAGGGCTAAGGTAGCAACATATGTAAGCCTATTTATTCATGGATGGGAAAGTTTAATCAGCCCCAAATAAAGAGAAATAGAACTGCTACCAGGGTCAACCCCTTTTATAGGGAAATCAGATATTACATGATTACAAAAGTGCTAAAGCTGGGGAAAAAAGAAAACAATTATTTAGCCAAGGCAGCTCCTTAGATTCTTGCCCTTAAAAGCCTGTATCCCAAATACTTCAATTCTGCTATTTAATTCACACTCAACTCTACTCAGCTCTAAGGTTTAAAATGTTAAAAATTATAAAATAAAACCCCAAATTAGCCAAGTTCACAACAAAAAGTATAGTAATGATTCTGCTCATATTGTTTGTAAATTTAGATACAGAGCAAATATATAAATGAATAAAAATGGTGCAAACACACAAAGGAATTAATTTCACGTTAAGTGATATTGTTTGTTTGTTTTGTTTAGGCCCGAATGGACACAGAAGATCTTGTCAATTTTTTTTTATCACTTCTCACTTCATGTTGACCTCAGTCCCAGACTGGATCCCTCTTTTTCATCTTCAGATGACTGATAGCAGCTCCACAGGCTACATTTAGCCAAAGTCACTCATGACAAATAACAAGTACCTGTATTCAAGCATTTCCAGATAATAGTACAGGAACATATGCTGTTAGATCCAGTTGATGCTGATCTCTTAACCAACCTCTGAATATAAGGTATATGATGATTTATTTGGCTTAGGCCTAAATCATGTGCTCTGCTCCTGAAAGCAACAGTGATTAAAGAAATATAAACTCCCTCAGGGTGCCAGTTTTGCCTACTGAGTTAGAAAAATAAAACAAATGCTAATACCTATCCTTCCAGACAGCTATGTGATGTTGATTCATGCAGTAAACTAGAGCAAAGCAGTGTAGTTGGTGTAGTATTTCTAGACAACAATATAGCTCAAAAATATAAAGAAAAAAGGCAAACAAAGCTGTCCATTTTTGACCCATCATTTTAACACATAGGAATCTACTCTAAGTTAAACCCAAAAAATGGTACTAAACTATGCAGATTTTATCTATTTAAACAGCAGACTTTAAAATAGTAAAATTTTGGAAGTCAAGCTCCACGAGAGGAATTATGGTACATTCTTATACTCACAGGCAGGGAAGTGGTTAGAAAAATACTCTAATTATGAAACTGTATCAGTACAAATTGTGAGGTTATTTTCACCAAGATTCATACCACGTTTACCTCTATAACTTATCTCCTGCCCTAAAAATTGCAGCCATAATGAACCCCTATGATGCTAGTAGTATGTCACATCTGTCATTTCTATGAGCCATATTATTAAAACAATAGTAACCAGCTCTAGAAATAATACATTACACAGCAATTCATATGCAATTTTGAAAATAAGTGAGAAATATTTTATAATATAGTAAATTTAAAGAAAAATAGGCTAGTACATTGTATATATACCTTGATTGCAAGCATAAAAAAATATGAAACTCTGGAAGTTAATTCAGTTTAGACTAAAGAAATCAAGGATGATTTAATATGGGCTTAATAATAAATCAGCATTATATTTTTAATATATTTATTTTTTATTACAGACACAATACAACAATGATGATTATATTTTCTCTTTTCTACATAGATGCCTATATATATAAGAGAAACTTAAGTTAAACAACACAAATTCCAGACTGCCTTGCTCGTCTAAGTTGTATTTAAAGGTCATACAAGAAAAGTCAATCCTGTAGTGATACCATATTACTGAATAGAATTCATTACCTAAAATTCTTTAAAAGATACTAAAATTTTGTATCTAGATCTATTAGCACTAGCCTATTTTATCATGTTCAATCACTAAAGAAGAGTCTTATCCTATAAAGTATGGTTTCCAAAATGAAAGCAGGAAATTAGAATTACTTTGCAGGTAAAATGCCTGCTGGCTCTCAAGGCAGGCTATCAGAAAGGTGATCAGTTCACACAATCACTCAAGCTTGATTGTCTGCTTTTCATTAAAATTATTGCTGCTAGGAGACTGCCACATTAAAATCATGCCTTGAATTTCCTTGAAGATGGGAAATTCCTGGAACCTGTCAACTTTGGAGGGACGAAGTGTGAACTTAAGGGGAATTTATTTCAAATTTCCATTGCATTTGGTACCCAGGAAGGCTAACAAGACCTTAATATTTGAATTTTAAAGGACCTAAGTGTCCTGATGAGGTCTTGTATTTGGGTTTTAGTGTATGCAGGGAGATGTGCGACATTAACTTATATTTTGTTTGTCTGTAAGACAAGAAATCCCCACAGTTCTTCACTTCACAGGGAGCAAATTTGGATAAGGAATTGTTTTGTCGCTGCCATTGTCCAGAACAGATTGACAAATCATTTTCAACTGTTCAAGAGTCTGTAAAAATGTGCAAATGTGCAGAGTATCTAGTTCTAAGATGACTTCCAGAAGTTTGGTCACTTGTGCTAACCCTTGGTTAGCATCCTTTATTAAGGACATCTTTTTTTTTTTTTTAATATAATAGTGTTTATTTATTTTTACTTGTTGACAGTTTGATTTATTTATTTATTTATGGCTGTGTTGGGTCTTCGTTTCCGTGCGAGGGCTTTCTCTAGTTGTGGCAAGTGGGGGCCACTCTTCATCGCGGTGCATGGGCCTCTCACTATCGCGGCCTCTCTTGTTGCGGAGCACAGGCTCCTGACGCGCAGGCTCAGTAATTGTGGCTCACGGGCCCAGTTGCTCCGCGGCATGTGGGATCTTCCCAGACCAGTACTCGAACCCGTGTGCCCTGCGAACCCGTATGCCCTGCATTGGCAGGCAGATTCTCAACCACTGCGCCACCAGGGAAGCCCCCAAGGACATCTTTTTTAAGGGATGAAAATCAGGAGCCTTCTAGTGAGCTTCATTAGGGACACTGTCATCTCTATAGTGTATGAACTCCCTTTGCTATTCACTCAGTTGATTTCAAGGGGCCCCTCAGTTGGCCAAGGTTTCTTGGCAGGGATAATATTATTCAACAGCACGGTATCTGGCAAAGAACTGAGGTCAGGGGAAGTCATCTCCTCCTGAAGGTGGGATACACCAGAAAACCCAGATTTGGCTCTATACTATAGGTAACATTTATATTTTAGCAGGAATGTTTTGGTGGCCATGCCAAGCTTGTAGAATGCTGCTTCCATGGTTCGAGGCATCCATAATGGTCACCTGGGAACTGATGGTCATGAGCTCAGGGTCTAAGAGTCTCAATCTTCAGAAGATCTCAATAGTGGCCAGCAATTTTAACTCTCTGATGTGTAGTGTGGGGTCAAGGAGGGTAGTTTTATTCATCAGAACCATGGATAACTTCCAGCCATCATAGGAAGTCTGGAGACTACAGTAAATAAAGGAGTTTACTACAACTTTTATAGTGAAGAAGTCTTTGGTGACTACTAATAGAAGTACTTACTGTATTGCAATTGAGTGCCTACTGTATTGTAATCTGGACAGTATCTAGATCCTTTTTCTTTCTTTTGTTTTTTTAAGGGAGCTCTATTCAAAGTGGGCTGATTTGTGAGCAACAGAATAAACATAAATAAAATTTGGAAATGAGGAATATGTTACCTCCAGAACCCAAAAAGCTCCCCTCCCAAATATTGGGTTTATTTTAATGTTGTGGATGCCGTAAAGGGTCAATAACAGTTTCCTGACATTTTCAAATATGTAGTGGCCTTTGACTGATCAAATGATGCCCATAAATTTAGTTGAGATCATAACACCTTATATACTGGGTGGAACAAAATACCATCTGTTTTTGTGAGATCATTTGTGAGTATTTGTCTGTCTTGAGTGAGCGTGTCAAATGAATCTTCTTGGGGAGGATGGCATGAATATAATGCCATACATGTTTTCCTGGAGAATGTTGAATAAGGTTAAGATCTTGCCTGCGACAATTGAGTACAATGGCAAAGTATTGAGATTCCTCATGAGTAGCTTAGTGAAGGCAAACTATACCTGAGAATCACTGAAATAAGCGTGGAAACAACGTATGAGCCAAATCTATAATAGCAAAATAATTACCAATTAATGATTGGATAGAATCATTAATTTCAATAATAGTGGATATGGGAAACTTGGTGGATGGGGCCACGGCACTAAAGTTATGGTAATCCATTATGAGGCTCCCCTCATTCTTTCCAGGTTTAAGAGAAAGCCAAAAGAGGCTGTTAAATGGAGAAGCAGTGAGGATCATCCCTTTTCTAAATAGGTCTTAATTGTATTCTTGAAAGCCCTGTTTTGATTTATTTTGAGCTGTGTATTGCTATTCTATGGCTGCTGAAACAAAGGACCACAAATTTAGCAGCTTAAAACACACAAATTTCTTATAGTTTCACAGTTCTGAAATCCAAAATGGGCATCAGTAGACTAAAACCAGGGCGCTAAGAGAACTCTAACCCTTTCTGAAGACTCTAGGGAAGAATCTTTTCCCTTGCTCTTTCCAGGTTCCAGAAGCTTTCCACATTCCTTAGCTCATGGCCTTTCTCCTCAGTCTTCAAAGCCAGCAAATGTGGGTCAGGTTCTTACATCACATTGACCTGACCTCCCCTTCTAAACCCTCTTCCACATTTAAGGACACCTGTGATTATATTAACCTACACAGATAATCCAGGATCATCTCCCTATGTAAACATCAACTGATTTGCTACCTTAATTCTCTCTGGCTATATAACACAATATATTCACAGGGTCTGGGTTAAGACATAGGCAACTTTGGGGGATTACTATTCTGCTTACCACAGGCCATATTAACTATTTTAAGCAGGAGGGAAGGTTATGGAATCCTACTTTATGGAACCAATTTTAAATGCCCCAAATTTTATTTTAATGTATTACTCACTGAGTCAGAGGGCCCGTGCTCATTTTTAGGGCAATGGGCTCCATAAATATGAAGAATTTAGGCAAAGGTTAATGTGAGGCATTCCTCTTTGTTCTCTATTTTATGTTTGGTAACTTCCCTAAGAGTATAGGAGACATCTTGTTTAAATGTAGTGAAATTCCCAGGTAAAACTGTAATCTGAGACCCAGTGTCCATGAAGGCAATGAAGATTTGTCAATGGTACAAATCTTTCAGCAGATGTTAAAGTAAAATTCAGAACCTATGTTTTGAGATGCAGAAGCCAATCAGTGCCCATTTATCTTTTTGTTGTGTAAATGATTTTAGTATATTTTTGGATTTCCAATTGAGTGAAATTTTGACCATTTTTAAAGAGGTATGTTTTTTCTCCTAGTATATACCCAGGTATTTATTTGTTTATTAATCTGCTTATAGATTGATTTTGTATTGTGGTTACTGGATAAACTTCTGAGGATAATTCTACTCTAGCTCGCTAATATTTGTTTCTTCCTCTGAAGAGACTCAAATTAGTGTTTCATGGTTAGGAGCCTTCTCTATGGCAATAGTGGCTTTATTGAGTTTATGGATCCTGGGCTTAAATCAAGTTTGAATTAATCCCTTAATCCCTTTGCTGTGCCATGAGGGTGCCATGGGCATTTTCCTTATGAGTCTGAGCATTAGGATCGTCAAAGACATTTGTAGTGTCCTAGGGAGCCATCTAGTTTTAGAGGTGTGAACCTTAGCATGCCATATGGTGACTATATTTCCTCCAGACTAGTAACCACCTGAATAGCCTATCTATGGTGTAGGTTATCAGTCTTTCTCTTGAGCACCCTATAGAATAGGGGCCAATGCCTGATTGAGACCATAACCAATGGTCACAGGGCAAGAGTTGTTCCCTTTGAGCCTAGCATCAGTCATATCTTAGGCTGGAATCAAGACATACAATTCAATCTGAGGCACATTCAGGAGGGCCAAAATTCCATTCTCCTGCCCCTAAATACCAATTACAGAAGCTTCCATTTGGTCAGTTAAATCTGTAATAGAGGCTTGGTAATACTTAACATATAAGTAATACCAACACAAATTATAAACTCCAGCAGGCAACAGTACAGCTCAAAGAACATGAGTCAGCAGACAGAACCTCAGAGTCCATGTTCCCCAGCATGCTGCAGTCAGTTAGCAAGACAAGAAAGAGAAGAGAACCCTTTGTTGTGGTGATCATTATCTAGATAACCTGCTCACTTTGTCAATTGTTTTCATCACCTGATGAAGATAGGGCAGATGTTCCACCCAAAATTTTGTTTGGATGTCAAGATTGATGATGTTGCATACTCACTGTATTAATCTGCTTGGGCTTCTATAATGATATACTATAGCCTGGGTGGCTTAAATAACAGAAATCTATTTATCACAGTTCTGGAAGCTAGGGAATCCAAGATCAAATTTCGTTTTGAGGCCTCTTCTCTTGGCTTGTAGGTGACCACCATCTCACTGTGTGCTCATACGTCTTCCTTGTGCATCCACAGGTAGAGTGTGAACAAAGGAGAGACAGAGAAAGACAGAGACAGAGAACAAGAGTGAGAGAGAAGGGTCAGGCTTATTCTGTGTATGAACAGAGGAGAGACAGAGAAAGACAGAGACAGAGAACAAGAGTGAGAGAGAAGGGTCAGGCTTATTCTTTAGTGTTTCTTCTTATAAAGACACAAATTCTATGAGATCAGGGCCCCACCCTTAGGATCTCAGTTAATCTCAATTACTTCCTTAGAGGCCCCATCTCCAAAAAGAGCCACACTGGCACAGTAAACAATTATCAATCCAGGTAAAAGATGTTAGGAATTGTTTATATTCTTCTTATGTTTCTGTAACTTTGATACCAAGTAAAAGTTAAAACACAACAAATAAAAACATAATTTACTAAATTAATACAAACACTCTAATACTTTGTTAAAACATCTAGCACACTCACAAAGATGGATAGTGGCTTTGTACTTTAACTTAGTGTTGTAAGTGTATAATCTTCTATGGTCTCCAATTATTTTAATCATTATAATTACCACGATCTAAAGTGTACCCAAATCACATAGAAAAGTCAGGACCACAGGACTAGATTTATACATGAAAAGACATAATCCAACATAAATATCTGTAGAACATCATAATCAATTTATTCTTACACTGAAACATCTTCACAACTTAAGCATGGCTTTGCAAAAGGGATCCAGAAAATTGCATGTCAAAATGATAAATTTGTCAATTTGTCCAACTGCTTATTGTTATGGGCATGACAATGATGACAAAATAAAAGAGGGAAAAACAACAACAAATTTATCCCTGAAAGCCTCATTCAGGGAAGATATGGTGCATCTGTTCTTCACATACATTACCAAGTGTTTTCCTGAATTTACTTAGTACAGTTTTTCTTTCTTGCCTTCAAACATTTTTATCCCTTCTTCTCTCCCTCCCTTCTATCTTTCCATTTTTCCTTCCTCCCTTCCTTCTATCCTTCCTTCCTTCCTCCCTCCCTTCCCTTTCTTCCTGTCCTTTCTTCCACCTTTCCTCCATACCTCTTTTTCTTTTTCCATCCTTGTATGTATTTCGTTTTATGAATCCATGAAATAAAATTCTAATTATAACAAACTAATTCAATTATGCTTTTGTCTATAGAGCTCATGGGACCTGTTCTCAGAGTTCTTAGATGGTACCTAAATATCCTTTTTGATTATAATGAATATCAATTTCAGTAAGACAATAATGCTCTAATTTTAAACTAGGAGAGGTCATTTTTGAACAATAAGTAATTTCATCTCAGCTTGATGAAAAGTAGGGGAAGATTACTTCTTCAAAAATGGAATGATAATTTACTACTTTGCAGTTTATATGTGTGGAGTTTATTTTCCAGGTTTATTGGAAAAGTTGTTATGATGTGTTTTTTTTTAAAAAAATCTTTATTTAATGAAGATTTATCAAACATATGGTTATATACATATTGCATTAAGTTCTGGTGATACAGACATTAAAAACAAAACAAAGCAAAATTAAAATAAAACACCTTCCCTGTTCCCCTTTGGACATCAGAATAGATTTTTATAGATGAATATATCTGTTATAAGTGCTATGACAGAGGTGACCACAGAGTGTTATCGAAGCATAATGGATAAAGAGCTAACTTTGACTTAAGAGAATTAAGATGTTTGTGTAGGAGGCTGTAGTATTTGGAGAAGTTGCCATTATTGCGGACCGTGGCCCTGGCAAACCCAGGGATGACAATTGTTGAAAGTCAACTTAGAAGTAGACCAAGATTGTTCTGTGCCTGGGACTTTAACAAGTGACAAGAATATTCTTTCTTAAGATAGACTCTGGAGAGCCCTGCTTTCATGCAAAGGGAATACATGCAGTCAAGGGGGAATAACTGCCTTTCCAGGGCAATTAAAGTCTATTGGAATGTACAGAAGACCTAAAATAAGTATCATGGAGTACATAAAATAAGGTAAGCCTTCTGAGGAACTAGGGTTATAAAAACCCTAATTCCTTATAGTATGTCCCCTTTAGATTCTTTAGGCCTTTTAAAAACTTAACCTATTCTCTATATTGAACATTAATTCACGTCACTTCTCAAATGAAAGCTGAGTATACATTCGAGTTAACATTACTCTTGGAGCATATAAACGGGGGCCTAGAAAATGGAGCAATGGTCTACTGAGATTCTTAATACCATATCCCACGTAAGTCACCCCCTTACAAGAAAGAGAGAATGGTAGGACTCCAGAGTTTTCTACTCTGGCTGTAGCATAGAGCAAATTAGGCACATGGGAAACTGGTGCAGAGTTGTCACATTCTATTATTTGGGGCTTTTTATTTGTTTTTAATATTCCATCTCTTTTTCTCTTCTTAAAACTCAGAAAGATTGCATATTTGAGTTGAGCCATGTGAGTGGGCCAGACGAATGGAAATCAACTAACTGTGAAACACTGAAAATACCCTGTTTCCATAAGTTCTCAATGTTGTATATTATATATATATATACACACACATATATATGTGTGTATATATATAACTATATACTAAAGATAATACTGAAAGTACAATAAGAAATAGTACTACCTAATTCTAAAGGCTACAGCTAAAAATTCCATTTGTGTTTATTAAATGGATGTCTTCTCCAATATTTTATTTTATTTTTAAATTTTTATTGGAGTATAGTTGATTTACAATATTGTGTTAGTTTAAGCTATACAGCAAAATGAATCAGTTATACATATACATATATCCACTTTTTTTTTTTTGATTCTTTTCCTATATAAGCCATTACAGAGTATTGAGTAGAGTTCCCTGCGCTATACAGAAGGCTCTTATTTTTATCTATTTTATATATAGTAGTGTTTATATGTCAATCCCAATCTCTCAGTTTATGCCTCCCCCACCCCCCTTATACCCTGCAAACCATAAGTTTGTTTTCTACATCTGTGACTCTATTTCTGTTTTGTAAATAAGTTCATTTATACCCTTTTTTTAGATTCCACATATAAGCAATATCATATGATATCTGTCTTTCTGGGTCTGACTTACTTCACTCAGTATGACAATTTCTAGGTCCATCCACATCTCTACAAATGACCCAATTTCGTTGCTTTTTATGGCTGGGTAATATTTCATTCTATATATGTACCACATCTTCTTTATCCATTCTTCTGTTGATGGACATTTAGGTTGCTTCCATGTTCTGCTCTTGTAAATAGTACTGCAATGAATGTTGGGGTGCATGTATCTGTTCGAATTACGGTTTTCTCTGGGTATATGCCCAGGAGTGGGCATATGGTAATCTATTTTTAGTTTTTTAAGGAACCTCCATACTGTTCTCCATAGTGGCTGTACCAATTTACATTCCTACCAACAGTGTAGGAGGGTTCCCTTTTCTCCACACCCTCTCCAGCATTTATTGTCCTCCCCCACCCAGCCACCCAGTATTTTAGTATTTCAGTGTGACACCAGAGTTTTAGTATCTTGGTAACAAATGATTTTATGTCTCTCTTTGAGTTCAGGCATGCTTGTTTTTCTTTCATTTAACTTCTTAATTTTGATATCAACCTAAGAACATTTTTATAAACACTTGATAATGCATAATGTAGCTATCACTTACCATGATACTAAGCATATTTAAATCAATTCACAGTGTCAATACAGACAAACCTCAGAGATATTGTGGGTTTGCTTTTAGATGACTGCAATAAAGCAAATGTCAAAATAAAGCAAGTCACATCAACATCTTGCATATACAGTTATGTTTACACTATACTACAGTTTATTAAGTGTGTAATACCATTATGTCTACAAAAACAATGTACATACCTTAATTTAAAAACATTTTACTGATAAAAAATGGTAACCATCAACTGAGTCTTCAGTGAGCCGTAATCTTTTTGCCTCAGTTTGATGACTGTTGACAGATTAGGGCTGTTGTTGCTGAAGATTGGGATGCCTGTGTCAACTTCTTAAAATGAGACAACAATGAAGTTTGCTGCATCTATTGACTCTCTTTTTCTTTTTTTCACAAGCAATATTTCTGTAGCAGGCAATGCTGTTCGATAGCATTTTGCCCACAGAAGAACTTCTTTCAAACTTGGAGTCAATCCTCTCAAACCCTGCCAATGCTTTATCAACTAAGTTTATGTAATATTCTAAATCCTTTGTTGTTATTTCAACAATCTTCACAGCATCTTCACCAGGAGTAGATTCCATCTCAAGAAACTACTTTCTTTGCTCATCCATAAGAAGCAACTTCTCAGTCATCAAAGGTTGAATGTGAGATTACAGCAATTCAGTTACACCTTCGGGCTCCATTTCTAATTCTCGTTCTCTTGCTATATCTACCACATCTACAGTCACTTTCTCCACTGAAATCTTGAACCTTTCAAAGGTGGAATCAATTTCTTCCAAACTCCTGTTCATGTTGATATTTTGACTTCTTCCCATGAATCACAAGTGTCCTTAATAGTATTTAGGATGGCAAATCTTTCCAGAAGGTTTTTTATTGACTTTGCCCAGATCCACCAGAAGAATCACTACCTATGGAAACTACATTCTTATGAAATGTATTTCTTAAATAATGAGACTTGAAAGTCAAAATTACTCCTTGATACATGGGCTGCAGAATGGATCAAGTTGTGTTAGGAGGCATGAAAATATTAATCTCATTGTACATTTTCACAGAGCTCTTGACTGACCAGGTGCAGTGTCAATGAGCAGTCATATTTAGAAAGGAATCATTTTTTTCTGACCAGTAGGTGTCAATAGTGGGCTTAAAATATTCAGTAAACCATGTTGTAAATAGATATGCTATCATCCAGCACATTTGTTGTTCCAGTTACAGAGCACAGGCAGTATAGATTTAGCATCGTTCTTAAAGACCCTGGGATTTTTGGAATGGTAAATGCACACTGGCTTCAACGTCAAGTCACCAGCTGCATTAGCCCCTAAGGAGAGAGTCTGCCTGTCCATTGAAGCTTTGAAGCCAGGCATTGACTTCTCGTCTCTAGCTATGAAAGTCCTAGATAGCATCATTTTCCAATAGAAGACTGTTCTGTCTACATTGAAAATTGGTAGTCACCTTCATTAATTTTCTAAGCTAGATTATCCATTAATTGTCCATTAATTGTCTGGATGACTTGCTGCAGCTTCTACATCGGAACTTGCTGCCTTCCTTGCACTTTTGTTATGGAGATGGCTTCTTTCCTTAAACTTCATGAACCAACCTCTGCTGGCTTCATACTTTTCTTCTGCAGCTTCCTCACCTCTCTCAGCCTTCATAGAACTGAAGAGAGTTAGAGCCTTGCTCTGGATTAGGCTTTGGCTTAAGGCAATGTTGTGGTGGCTGATTAGATCTTCTATCCAGACCACTACAACTTTCTCTGTATCAGCAATAAGCCTGTTTTGCTTTCTTATAATTCATATGTTCACTGGAGTAACACTTTTAATTTCCTTCAAGAACTTTTCCTTTGCATTCAACTTGGCTAAATGTTTGACTCAAGAGACTTAGCTTTTGGCCTGTCTTGGCTTTTGACATGTCTTCCTCACTAAGCTTAATCATTTTTAGCTTCTGACTCAAAGTGGGAAACATACCATTTTTCCTTTCACTTGAACACTTAGAAGCCATTATAGGGTTATTCATTGGTCTGATTTCAATATTGTTGTTTCTCAGGGGATAGAGAGACCCAAGGAGGGTGAGAGAGATGGGGGAATAGCTGGTTGGTAGAGCAGTCAGAACACATACAACATTTATCGATTAAGTTCTCAGTCTTATATGGGTGTGGTTTGTGGCACCCCAAAACAATTTCAGTGGTTAACATGGAAAATCAGTGATCACCATAACAAATATAATAATAATGAAAATGTCTGAAACACTGTGAGAATTACCAAAATGTGACAAGGAGACATAAAGTGAGCAAATGCTGTTGGAAAAATGACACTGACAGACTTGCTAGAGGGCAGGGTTGCAACAGACCTTCAGTTTGTGAAAAACTCGATATCTGCAAAGCACAATAAAGCAAAGCAAAATTAAACAAGGTCTGTCTGTACTGTTTCATAGCATGATATGCACTACATCACATACAGATAAAATTACCTTAAAGAAGCTATGTTTACAGCAATCTTTCATGTGCCAGTCAATAATTCAAGTGGTATCACAAATAGTAGATGAGAAACTCTGTAGATAAATAATGATTTTTAGAGGTTATCCCAAATTACTATTCATGGAAAGGAAGAGGATTCTCTAGCTGAGCAAGACTTCTGAATAGCACCATGTTGCAGTATTTATAATACATGGATGGTAACTTGAAAATTAGAGCAGAATGCAATACTCCTGAATAAAGCTGTACTGACAAAATATGAAATATGACAAAACTAGCACCTAGACTAATTATTTTGCCACAAATGTGACATAAAAATACATTTAGTAACATTTGTAAAGGTTGAATATTATTGTCCTCATAAACACCTCTGTACAAAAGGCTGACTGTGATACCTGTCTCTTCAATCTAACATAGGTGGAGCGTTTAGAATAAAAGACCTTGTTTTGTAATATATACAAAAAAGACCAAAGTGATTCCTGAATTCCTGTACAATTCTGATATTTGCCAGACATTAAACTCAAACTAATGACATTTTAATATTTCCTACAGATAATTTTCAAGTTCAAGAGCTTGGATAAACTTAGATCATACTTCTTGCGTAGGTTATTATGATCCTCTGTATTTGTGAGTTTTCCTTTAAAAGGGACTGTAGCTATTTCCATACAAGTTTCCATTTTCACATATTCATTGTAAGGGAGTAGTTGATGAAAAGAGAATGTTGATAGTCTCTTTTGGAGCTAAATGAGACTAAAACTTGTGTACTTTTCTCAAGAATACCAAAGCTACATTATCGCAGATTCTCCACTTACTGGAAACTCGGTATTTTAATATTGAGCTTCCATGACCACATGAAATTTGTAAGGTAACTACCACTGCATCCTTAAGTGTTAACTGCTGAAGTATTCCCTAGTGCAGGGAGTAGCCTATGCCTTATATTTCTGATTAGCTAGAGGTAATAGAGAATGTGGGTAATTAGGATCTCCTACATGATAACGTACCTGGCAGTGATAGAGAACAATTCTATCATTCATTCTATGAAGAGGAAAGGATAAGCCCATCCATTTAAGAGAGTGAATTTTCTTTTATTAGGTGTTAGACTAATAACATCTGTAATTTTTGAATTCTATTCCACAAGATGTTATATTTATTTTAATCAAATTTCTGGCCAGATTACTTAATTTTCTTTTTCAGATAATATATTAACATTCTTATTCTGGGTAGATGGATATTTTTCGCCTTTGGTTTGATGTACTGCCGGCACACTACTGCATTCCTTAGTTTGAAAAGCGTAGCAAAATGTCACACTAAAAAGGATAGACAAAACTTCCTACTTAGTAGATTTAAATCACAAAAATATTACATAGATAACTAATTAAATGTTATTTAATAATTTTGAGAGCAACTATGTTTTATACGGAAAAAACAGTGCTTCATGTTTATCTCTGAAGCACTCCTTTTTCAAAGAGAAATGAGATTGAAAGAATTGAAAAAAAAACTGGAATAAAGTTACTTCAGAGACATGTCTCCTTTGTAACTGCTAGAGATTGGCTCATTGTTTGCTCTTGTTTTCTAGTAGCCAAATTAAAGGGGGAAACACAATCAGCTGTTGAAATCAACATATCCATAAAATTAAAACAAACAAGTTGTACTTGAACATTCAATTTCTTCACATATTTTATACCTGGATTTGTTAAGAATGAGTAATAAAACATGGAGAAAGATTTTATGGTTACAACAATTGCTTATGCTTTTTCTCTGCAATGTAGTTTAAGCTCTTAAAAAAAGATATATGCACTACCTGCAGGTTCACTAGAGTGTTTCATATATTATTCCAAAAGCCTAAGCACAGGAATCATTCCATTTGCTAGTTCATGCCGTAGATATATAGTTCTGATCAGTAATAAAGGGAAACTAAGTGAAAACATAAATTATCCTTTCTGTAGAAACTTATATAGCAACAAGTCCAAAAGTCCTTTCCTTAAGTCTCAGAGTAAGTGTAAAAATAGGCCACCTAATAACATTTTCATTTATTTTTACTTATTGAGTGATTACTGTGTTTTATGTACTCTTCAAGGAATTGTGGAAATAATAGTATACAAAAATGATAAAGGCTGTTATATGTTGTGAGGAGTAGACATTAAACTAAAAATACATATATCATATGTCAAATGGTGATAAGTGCTGCAGAGAAAAATTGTGCAGGATGATGGGAGAGGAATTGCTGTTAAATGGGTTAGGGCTATTTTATAAGGAATATTTTAAAGAAATTGCACTGGTGGGGCTGAACAGGAAAAGAAAAGCTTTATTCAAGACTATTCCAACAGGGACCAATACTATTGCAGTAGAGGAGAAATTCTGAATTCAGTTGCACTGAAACAAAAGGCAGGGGAGTTTTTAAGTACTGGAGTGAGCTAGTGGAAAAGTGATAGAGGGAATTAAAGGAGATATTGGTAATTTGATTAGACCATTTGCATTTGCTCTTTGGTACCCATGAAGTTAGGCTCCTACCCTCTCACAGAAACTGAAAGATAGGCCTCCTATCTTTCTAGATGATTCTATTCCAATGAATGGATAGTGGCTCTCAGGTTCCTGAGGAAGACATTCCTCAGTTGTAGACCAGCAAGAGGCAAGAGGCTGGGAGAAGATTTATATCTCAAAGGGGCAGAGAAAGAATTTGAAAATGAAAGGTTTTCTTTTTTCCACAGAAATATAATACCATATTTTATTCATATCAGGGTATTTATTCAGTGTCATAATCTGAAACATGATCTGCCACCCCCTGCTTCTCTGAGATCTCATTCTACACTCTCCTCCTTGCCTACTCTGCTTGGGCTACACTGGCAATCTCCCTATTTCTGGAACACACCAAACTATTCTTACCTTTGATCATTATCACTTCTTTAACATCTGTCTAAAATGCTCTTTTTCCAGGTGTGCAATCCCTCCTTCATATACTTTATACCTCAGCTTGAATGTCACTCAGCAAGGGCATCTTCTCTGACCACCAAATATAAAACAGCAATCCACATCACCCCGCATCCTGTGTGCTCCCACATGTATCTTGTTTTATCCATAGTCCTTATCACCAGCTGACAGTTTATCTATCTTTTAAAATTATGGTAAAATACCCATAACACAAAGTGTACTGTCTTTGCCAGTTTTAAGTGTAAAGTTTAGTAAAGTACATTCATACTGTAAAATCAATCTCCAGAATGCTTTTCATCTTCAGCTCCCCACAGGCCCTGGAAAACTCCATTCTACTTTCTACATAAATAAAAGTTTTTCTAAAGTGAATCCTCTAAAAACAGAGAGGTGAGGGACTGTAGTCAGGAAGAATACTGTCTAGAGCTTAGGCAAGCTGAGGGGAATGTCAGGGCCACCCTGATGTGGAGGGTTTAGTGATAATCCACATAAGTGACAATGGTGACTTGGACCAGGTGGAGACCAGTGAATATAACGTGAAGTGGCCAGATTCTGGATATATTTAGAAGACAGAACTGATGAGATTTGTTTAGAGATAACAGGTGGAATATGAACAGCAGAAAAGTAAAGAATACCTCCAACTATTTTGGCTGAGAAAAATAGAAGACTTAAGTTTGCTTTTACTGAAAATTTAAAGATATTTGTTATCAAAATTCTGATAAGAATCAGAAAGAAAAATATAAACAAATGAGTATGCTTGGAAAGACAAAACATGCATATCAATCATGGAGAAAAAAATGACGCTGGAGGGCTTCCCTCATGGCGCAGTGGTTGAGAGTCCTCCTACCGATGCAGGGGACACGGGTTCGTGCCCTGGTCCCGGAGGATCCCACATGCCGCGGAGCGGCTGGGCCCGTGAGCCATGGCCGCTGAGCCTGCGCGTCCGGAGCCTGTGCTCCGCAATGGGAGAGGCCACAACAGTGAGAGGCCCGTGTACCACAGAAAAAAAAAAAAAAAAAAAAAAAGGATGATGGAAAATTCCCAACGAATTTTCTCTTTGATTCCTTATCACTTGTCCAATTTCACTGTTTTTATATATAATGATGCTGTTTTTTGTTTTTAATTGCTCCTTAAGCAAGAGCTAAATTCAATTACCCTCAGTATCTAACATTTATTCAAAATTTTATCGCTCACTTACAGTGCCAACAAAAACATCTATTATAGATTAATTATAGAATGTAAAATCTCCACAGAAACATGTCATGAGAAATTCAGTCTGCACAGACTGTGGAAAGAATTGTGCCTTCAGGAATTAAGTGGACTTTAATGCATGTGTTATGTAGATTATTATGTTAATTTGGAGGTTATTTACATTTAAAAAAAGAAGAGAGAAAAAGAGTCAGGAGAGAGATAAGATGGAAGGAGAAACCACTGACTGATCAGGGGACGTACCTTTGAGCTGGTGTAAGTTCTGTCTGCATTTCCAGAAGACAATCTTATGAACTACTTCATTTCTTCATCAGTACATCAGTCAATATTGTTAATGGCTAAGAAAGTCACCTTCTTGAAGGAGGAAAGACTATAATATATTGATATTATTTTTAAATGAAGGAGCTACCTTTATATATACATATATGTATATATAAGATATCACTTCCATATATAATAACTATTTTGCATGTTGCACAGCAAAGTAATTCAGTGTGTTTGGAGCAGGGTCCTTTCCACTAGATGGTATATCCAAATCCAGCCAGGTTCCAACTAATGGTAGGTCCTAACAAATAATAGTAAGATGAGGTTTTTTTAACTGGACTTTGGTCCTCTTGCTGTCTTGGTGGACTTTTAGTTTAATTTTGCTATTGTTGTTTGTAATAATCACATGTGTCTATAAAATAATCTCAGTGAATAAAGAGAGTGGAAGATTCAGAAAAACACAGGATTTAAAATTTCTGTGAAGGCCCACAACGAAAAGAAAACCACTTTCAGTATTTTTGTGTATTTCTTAACTTTTTATACTTCGTTTCGCCTGTTCTTTTTTTTTAAAATTTGACTTTGTGTCCAAAATGGTGGTATTTCCATCTTTTTTTTTCTTTGTGGCTACTAGATCATGAAAGCCTACAAAACTATGAACTCGTACTAGAACAGCAAGGTCTTATATTCATTCTGTGTCCTTAGCACTCACATTAGCATATGGCCCAGGAAATCTAATCAATAATGTCTACTCAATTATTGACTTGGATAATTCCTAAGAGTGTGTAATACTGACTTGATTTTTTCAAATGACATCTTAATTGAATATTATAAAGTAATCTGTATTATTGTTGTCTACTTCTGTCAAAGACTGTGATTTGTATGTATAAACTCATGTTTTTCAAATCACCAGTTTAACTCTTTTCTGGCTTTAATTTAATATGAAAACTTGATATATCATTATTTCCTTTAAACACTTGTCCCCTTAATTACTGGTTTTGATATACTTGGTATGCAATTTGAACTCTGATTACTACAATTAAATTTACTTCATGTAATATATTTTATTTCTCATAATTTTTCACCAACATTCGGTTCTATAGCTATGTTTACAATCCCACTAAATTAAATTCCATATTGTTTTTTTTTCAAAGCTTAATACGATCGCTTTATGCCAGTTGACAACAGCATAGGATGGCCAAGTATTTATTCACGTACATAAATTGATTTTATTTTGTGTAGATTCACTTATATTCTTTCTGTTTTCTTCTTATATATCTTCTATTCTCTCTCCCTCTCTCTCTCTATATGTGTGTGTGTGTGTGTGTGTGTGTGTGTGTATGTGTGTGTATATATATATATATATATATATACACACTATATATTTAAAATTCAAACATATTACTATGTCATATCTAATATGGTATACCTTATCGTTATTTACAAATATTCACTCCCTTTTGTTACCTCTGAGAAGTAATACTCCTATGACCAACTGATACTGAGCTTGGCCATCAGACTTGCTTTGATCAATAAAATGCAATGAACATGAGTATGACACAGATGAGCAAAAACTTTCAGTGTGTTTAAGAGATTTGATTTGGCTTCTTTTTTTTATTGAAGTGTAGTTGATCTACAATGTTATATTAGTTTCATTTGTTCAGCCTCTTGTTTCTGTGTGCTATGCCCACTGGCATGAGAAAGGACTGTGCTTTAGCCTGTATCTAGAGACAGGAAGCCCCAGAGACCTAATATGAACCTCCTCTATATCCTAGAGAAGTTGTAGCAGCTGATCTGCAAACAAAAATATTAAATTTGAGAAAAAATTATAAATATATATGGTTTTAATTCATTGAGACTTTGAAATTGTTCTATAAGCACAATTCAGCAAAGAGTAACTCATAGATTATAGTCATTCTTTTTTTTTTTTTTTTTTTTTTTTTTTTTGCGGTACTCGGGCCTCTCACTGTTGTGGCTTCTCCCGCCACGGAGCACAGGCTCCGGACGCGCAGGCCCAGCAGCCATGGCTGACGGGCCCAGCTGCTCCGCGGCATGTGGGATCCTCCCAGACCGGGGCACGAACCCACGTCCCCTGCATCTGCAGGCAGACTCCCAACCACTGCGCCACCAGGGAAGCCCTATAGTCATTCTTTTAGGTATCTTGACTTGGTATTGAGGGAACTCTAATAACCAAAATCTGACTTTTAATTAGATTCAGAAAGATTTCTTCAAATTTTCCTTTAATTTTGTTCTTTTTCACAAGTTTTTTCCCTTGCTTGAGGCTCTTAGTGATATAGATGTTAGATTTCTATTTTCTGACCTCTCCATATGTCATCCTCTGTCTCATATCTTTTATTATTTTGTCAGCCTTTTAAAGGAAAGATGTTTAAACTGGTTCCTCCTAATCCCCAAATATGTTTGACGAAGCTTTATTCTTTTTTTTAACTATGAGTTCAGTAATAATTATGCATTGGTTTGAATTTCATAAAATATTTTAAATAGTTTTGTCTCATCTCATTCTTTATTTATTTCTGCCTTTAAATTCTTTTCCATCTCAATTTTTCTTCCTTCATTTTCTAGAACCCATGCCTTCACACAATACATTGGAAACATGGTGTTACTTTCTAAAATGCATCATAGAGTCTACGTGTGATCATTTATTTTCTGTGTTCTCTAGATTTTTCAGTGAAACATCTGAGAACCAACCTCAACTTTTTTTTTAAAGAGAAGTTAATCCCATCTTTTACCCCAGCTTTATTGAGATATAATTGATATGTAACATTGTGCCATATATATATATGGAATATTACTCAGCCATAAAAAGAATGAAGTCTTTCCATTTTGACAACATGGATGGACCTAGAGAGTTCTTTGCTAAATGAAGTAAGTCAGACAGAGAAAGACAAATACCATATGGTTTCACTCATATGTGGAATTTAAAAGACAAAACAAATGAACAAACATAACAAAACAGAAGCTGACTCATAGATACAGAGGACAAACTGGTGGTTGCCAGAGGGGAGGGGAATGGGAGATGAGTGAAAAAGGTGAGGGAAATTAAGAGGTATAAATTTCCAGCTGCAAAATAAGTGAGTCATGGGGATGAAATGTACAGTGTGGGGAATATAATCAATAATAATAAAGTCAATGTAATATTTTTCTATGGTGACAGATGGTAAGTAGACTTATTGTAATCATTTTTTAACATATAGAAATATTGAATCACTATATTGTGCACAAGGAACTAACATAGTGTTGTGGGTTAATTATATTTCAAAAAACAAACTCATAGCAAAAGAGGTCAGAAGTTTGTGGTTATCAGAGGTGTGGGTTGGGGGCATGGGGAATTGGATGAAGGCAGTTGAAAGTACAAACTTCCAGTTAGAAGATAAATAAGTACTAGGGACATGATGAACAACATGATTAATATAATTAACATTGTTGTACGATATATATGAAAGTTGTTAAGAGAGTAAATCCTAAGACCTCTCATCACAAGAAAAAATATTTTTTCTATTTCGTTTATTTTGTATCTATATGAAATGACAGATGTGCACTAAACCTATTGTGGTAATCATTCCACGATGTAGTAAGTCAAACCATTATGCTGTATAACTTAAACTTATACAGTGTTCCATGTTAATTATATCTCAGTAAAATGGGAAGAGAAAAACTTTGTGCACGTTTAAAAATACAGTGTATTTTTAAATATACACAATATATTGCAAAATGATTACCACCATACTGTTAGCTAACAACTGCATCACATCACATAATTACTGTTTCTTTTCTGTGGTGAGAAGATTTAAGATCTACTTTCTTAGTAACTTTCAAGTATATAATACAGTATTATTAACTATAATTAACATGCTGTACATTAGATTCTCAGAACTTATTCATCTTATAGCTGAAAGTTTATACCCTTTAACCAACATCTCTGCTTTTCTCCTACCTCCAACCCTTCCTAACTACCAATTTAGTCTGTATTTCTATGAGTTCAGCTTTTGTAGATTCCACATATAAGAGATATCATATACTATTTGTCTTCCTCTGTCTGACTTATTTCACGTAACATAATGCCCTCGATGTTTATCTCTTTTGTTTTTATGAATACAGTTAAATCTACTCACACACTCTATCAAAATTACTGTCTTTAGGCAAGTGACTTCCATGTTGAAAAATTCAACAGACACTTCAACCACAATGATACTTGAGCTCTCTGCAGCCTAAGTGATGGCTAGCCACTTCTTTCATCTTAACACAGTATAGTTCTTTGGTATCTGTGGCATCACAACCTCCTTTGATTTACAGTTTACCTCTCTGGTTACTCTTTTTACTCTTTGCCTGTACCTTTCTATTAAATATCAGGTTTCCCAGCACATACCGTATGCCATAATTGTTCCATTCAAGCAGTATATTCTCCCTAGGCTTCTAGTACTAGCTTAACACAATTTAGTTAGGACTTCTGAGATCTCTCAAATTTAGCATGTCCAAAATTTCATTATATTTAACACGTTAAGCCCCCTACAATATGTATTGCAGTAAATAGCACCTGTGTATCCAGCTACTAAAACTAGACATATGGGAGACAACTTTAACTAGTTGCTCTTCTTTACTTCCCACTCAAATTCATCCCCGTTACTGGAAAATAATTCTCTTTTCATTCTTGTAGCTGGGTAATCCTCTTCTTTCCTTAAAGTTGCAATTTAAGTATTACTTCCTCTAGCTCTATGCTAAATATTATATGATGGCATCAAATACAACGAATGGCATGTGATGCTCAACATGTTTGAGTTTATAAGTTTTAGTATGATAAGAATCCAAACGGTAGAAACTCATAAAGAGCTTATGGTTTCTAGACAAATCTAATACTTCATGTAGGAAATGAGTTAATCTTATCCTTAAATGGCTTAGATTTAGGGAGAAAATATCATGGTTAAATCCATCTAAATACTAAAGAAAATGTGGTCTACATACCCTTGTTCTTGTCATTCTTTGTGTGCAATGTTCATCACTCAGTCATGTTTATTATATTAGATGGAATGACTATGAGTCCTGATACAAAGAAGGAAATTCATAGAGAAGAACTAACATTTATTAAATCCATCCTGTGTAATTGTTCAAGACTCCATACATAACCTAGCTTCATTATTCCTCATAGAAACATTTTTGGATATATATTAATATGGAGTATTATAGACTATATAATACTCTAATGTACAGTATTAACATATAGAATTAATTCTTTAATTCATAATGGGAAATTTGGCTCCAGAAATATTAACATTCTCAAATATATACCCCACTGGCTTGAATTTAAGATATAAATCAAAACACATTTAATCATGAAGGCCATGATCTTTATATTATATTAGTCTATACTCAAATTTAATTCTTTTAACTTCTAAAATTATTGAATTTTGATGGACAAGCTACATATGATATTGAGAAAAAGAATGTATTTCCTGCGAAACTACATACAACAGACAGAGATTTTGATACATCCTATGTGACTTTACATAGTTTACAAATCTTGGTTGAGTCCCTTTGCTCTTCTAGGTCATTTAACCAAACTAGATATTTCATAAACGAGATATGGGGAAAACATTTTATATATATATATGTGTGTATGTGTGTGTGTGTGTATATATATATACCAGAGACACCATTTACAATACTAAACCACTGAATAGATAAGAAATTAAAGCAACATAAATAATTCAGTGTTCGATTTTTTAATATTTTCTTCAACAATGAACAGGGAAAAAACACTAAGATTCAGGGAGCATAATAAATTGGAGAAAAATCAATTTTATAGTTTATTAACAGGTTTGTTAAATTGCACTTCCAGTTAAAGTGGAACAGAAAAGATTGAACTGGAATTAGTATTTCATCATGACATATTTCACTAAGCTTCCTAAGCTCTCAAGACTTTCTATTTCATCTGCTGCCTTGAATTTTATATACTAATTTTGGAACAGGGATAAATCAGAATTTAATATTTACAAAGTGTTTTACAATTAGTAACAACCCAATATGTCAGGTCGGTGTTATTTTACTTGATTTTAAGAGTATGGGTAAAACGTATGAGTAGTCCATCTTAATAACTGGTTTGATATGACAAAGTAGCTATCTGTACCTGCTCAAGCTAACTAAACTCTTATGTACTCATTTTTTGTGTGTGTCAAATTGGATAACATAATAACTTGTTGCTATCAAGCTATTTAGCAACAATTAGAAAATTGACATCCTTCTAAGAAAATGGAAGTTGTGAACGTTTTTTGTCATACTTTTCAAACATCTATATTAGTGTTGATTAGACTATGAAAAATATTTTAAAACATGGGCATCTTAATTGTAAAATATACATTTTCCTTCCGTTAACTAGAAATCATCTTAAAAATTAAATACAAGTGTGACCTTGAACAGGTTGCTTCCTCTCCCTAGACCTCAGCTTCTCATGTTAAAATAACATGGTTTGATCTGACCAGTATTTCCCAATATAGTTTGTGCATACTAGTCATGGGGAACGCTGATAAAAAAAAAAAAAGATTCCCTGGTAAAATTAGTTTTTAAAGGTATGTTTATCACTTATTCTTTTGGAGACTCACAATGCACGTTTTCATTATTTTACGCAGCTTGTATTTCATTCGGTAAATATCTGTGTGCTATTTGCTTGGCACTGTCATTTAGATTGCTTTTACAAAAGGTTGAGAAATACCAAAGCATAAAACAAAATACAACAAAATTAAGTGCCTTTTAAACTTTGCCTCATCCAATATTTTTCAAGAATATTTTATCACAGAAAATATTTATAATCACGGAACGCTCTTCTTTCCTTGCATCTTTCCATGAAACCTGTAGTAGGAGATACTGAATAATCTGTAAATTCCATTTTAAGAAAAATGTTATGGTAAGTAACCCCAAAAGTCACCTCTATATCATCGTATTTGTAACATGCAATAAGAGGATAAAACATATAGCTGTTTTCTTTTACCCTTTTCTTCAGAAAAAGGGCTCATACTCATCATAGGGTTTTCAAATCTTTGGGACCGTAAGTGCAGTCAACTGAAAAAAAATGCACAAAGTGACAGCTGTTAGTTAAGTTTTATTAGGAGCAAAATGAAGACTATAGCCCATGGAGACAGTGTCTCATAGCTCTGAGGAACTGCTTGGAAGAGGTAGGGGGAGGTTCGTATATACGTGACTTTGGTGAAGGGGGATATATGGAATCAAGCACACATTTTTGCAGAAGGTTGCTGCTAGTCTTGTGACGGTTACTGCTAGTCACGAGGAACAGACGTCTCCGTTAATGATTTTAGTGCTTTTCTAGATATGAGAAGAAGCAAGAATTTGGCCTCGTAATGTCTTCTCCTGAAAATATCTAACTATCTGAAGGTCTGTTCTGCCAGTTTTTCCCAGAGCACAGAGTGCCTCATTCCTGATCGCCACCCTGAACTCCTTTCAGGATGTGTTGAAGGTCAGCGACTGCAGTGGCTAGTGACTTAATTCTTGTAGAGGTAGATGGTAAGTGCCAATTTTGAGTTGGCGGTGCCAGATTCATGTTTCTGTGATAACTTATTACATTCTAACTCATTTAATTGTTTTTATATTGTCATCAAAGACTCTAGTACTATTCATAGAATCAGGTCATTGTTCCTGAAAAAGTAGAATCATAGAGCACATATGTGGTCTGAGTCCCTAAGTTTTAACTTCTACTTGGTTTACAGTTTATTTATTTTTTATTTATTCACTATATATTTCTTTATTTCTTCTTTTATAGTCTGTTCATCAAAAGATCATATACACACTTAAAATTCTATTATTCCCAGTGCTACTCTGAAAAGACTTAGAGAGATTCGTGTGTGGGAACATATTGATCTCAGAACTAATTTTTAATTAGGATTAATTCCTCAGTAGTATCTCAATGAAGGTAATTTCTGGAGTCTGGAAATGTTTTCAAGGCCATATATGTTTTAGTCCAAAAAAATGTAGATTCAGAATCTGGTTAGAAAAGAAAGTCATTGACTCTAGGAGACAAGGTAAACACACTATACTATTAAGGTATTTCTTGACTTAGTATTGTACATCTGAATCAATCCAGTCAGAGCCATCACTTTTGCTCATTTTTTTTTCTCTCTTTACTTCCCTGCTCCTCCACCCTTATCTTTGTTTGAAAGTTGAAGTATAGTCCAGACAAGAAAAACTCTTGTGTTCTCAGTACTTAAAACAGCCACCAAGTACCACTGATTTTTAAATTGACCATCTGTATAACATTCAACCTCCTCAACCTAACTCCTTTTTAGTCTCTTATTCTCTTTGCATCCATCTATTCTAAGATTTGCTACTACATGTTTTATATTAAATGCTATAGCTAGGAGAAACAAAAATAACTCCTGTCTACAGAAAAAATTGATTTATTAATGCATATTTAATAAGGAGATAAACTGGCATAGCAGCTCAGGTAGCTTCCATGCAAAAAAAAAATTCAAGGTGCAGAACAATGCCTAAAAGTAATACAAAGAGTTCAACTTTAAAAGGAGTAGAATCTTCTGCGCTTTACCAAGAAACTGCTGCCTCATTTTCCAATCACTACAGACACTTCACATTTGATATTATGTTGTCCCAGAAATCAAGCTTAAACATTGTTCTAAGCATGTCAAAGACATTATCTAATCTATGGAGGTTATGATTACCAAGAGCAAAATGAGGATCAATCAAATAAATACAATGCATTATGACCTAGTTAGGCATAAAAAGTAGTATGGAAATTAACAGAGTATATAGTTTATTTTTCAAAGTAGAAACAAAAGGATAGGCTAGATAAGAACCTTTCATCAAGTTGCCATTTGGGCTGTATTCTCTAAATATTCATAGAAATTCACCAGGAAATGAAAGAGGGATGAATATAGTGGAAAAATCATTTAAGTAGGAAATCTTTTGCTATGTTTAGAAAAAGGTACATGGGGTTTCAGAATAGATTTAAAGGATGAAATTCAGTAGGCACAATGAAATGAAGACTATTCAATATTATATTATTATTATAATATTATATTATTATATATTTAATATTATTATTTCATTACATTTCTTCCATTGTACTTGACTTAATGTATGTGAAATTAAATTCAGTAATATATGAATGTTCTTAGAACAGTGCCTAGCACCCAGAGTTATATAAGTATCATTGCTATCATTATTAGTGTTATTACTCTTATGAGTAATAAACTTCTATTTTTTGGTTCATAATCTTGAAGAATAATCAAAGTGATTAAAAAACTATTCAACTTTTAACATAACTAATTCACATTGTCTTTTCCTATTTTGCTAAAGCACTGAAGAATACAGCATTTTTCATAAAAATTTGAAAAATCTTCCCATTTATTTAAGTTTCTACTGCATATATTCCATATAATGTTTTAACATTTCAGTTTTAAGTGTGTTAAAACTGAATAAGCCATTTGAATATCATCTAGCAGTGGCTATTGAATCAGTTTCAAAAATCCTTTTTGAATGCCATATGGGGAAGGGCAGTGAGAACAGAAATTAAGTATTCAATTAAAAAGACTATGGAAGATGACCCTAATAAAGATGGAAAAGGTATGACTAACACTCTCCTAGGGATGCCTTTGAATTTCCTGCATCACTACAGTCTACAGAAGAGAATGTCACTATTTTCTTCTGAGCTTCATGTCATACACAAAGTTACATATCTTCCAGTTACATTAACATAGGTTAAAGGGCAGTCTGCCCATATGCTGCAAAGTTGGTTAAAGAAACTTAAATCAGATTCCTAAGGAGCTGAGCTTGTGTTTTTTTGTTTGTTTGTTTTTTTATCCTAATCTCTTGTCAGCATCTTTTTACAGGAATTTTCCCAGACCATTAGTTTTATGGGTTATTGCCAAGTGGCATATTTCCTCTTTACCATCTGGGAATACCTGAAAACAGGACAAGTGCAGGTTTACAGCATGAATTTGAATAAACATATATTATATAACTCGTATATCCAAATGAGAGATTGTACTTTAAGCATTCCTGGGATGACTTTCCACAACATTTGACGTTATGGAGAGAGCTCCTTCTTCATGTAAGGTCAGTAACATTCCAGCTATCCCAGACCCCCAGAATTTTCTGGCCAGGCTTTCTACCAAACCTAACATGGGGTATTTTTAACGGCATTTACTGTTCACTTCTCCCTCAGTGCTTACACATTGCACTTGATAAATAAGGTGACAAAGCAAAAACAGAAAGACAAAATTCCTACTAATTGCCTCATTTTCTCAATTTCTCTCCGTTTCTCATTCTCTGACTCTCTCTTATTCCTGAATTCTACTCCTTCTCCATAGTTTTCATATCCTGCTCTAATTTAGCCTTACAGAAACCAATTGTCTTCTGAGATATCTAAATCCACCCAAATTCATTGGTTTTATATTATGGAGAATACCCACTTTCTGATTTCAATCAAATATAATGGAATTTATTTTCAGTTCCAGTTGGTAAATATTTTTCTCTAATTTTCTACACTGAGGTCTGTAACTCTTTCTGTTACTTCTAGACTCTTTAGAAGTCTTAACTCTCCAACTAAGCCACATCTCTCATTTCATTGAAAGAGTCCCAAAACTCATGCCTCTCTTAAGTCATCTCGTAGCTGTTGAGCTATACATTGTTCATCATGCAATTTGAGAGAAAACCAAATCCAAGAATCACTTACATATTTCCATCATCATCATCATCATCATTGTCATCATCACTTCTAACATTCATTAAGAAATTACAAGGCGAATATGATATGAAACACTCATTAAGATTTAAATGAGGAAGGGATTACTATTATGCTCATTTTACAGATGTGAAAACTGAAACTTAGTTAAGTAACTGTGCAAGGACAGACATCTAACAAAAGGCTTAGCCACAATGTGTATTCAGTCCTACATGGCACCAATATTTGAGCTCTAACAATTACATGATATAGCTTTAGGTTGTGGTTGTTTTATTTTTTTAAATGATAGATACATTATTTTGATTCATACACATGTTGGCTAATCTACAGTAGACATACTTTTTTTTTCTCTGAAAGTTTTAACACTATAAGCTGTATTAGGAAAGATGACCTCATAGAACCTGAACACAAGATTTATATGAAAGTCACTGTAAACATCCACTGCTCTGGAGGAATTAAATGAACTGAAACAACTTTTTATTTGGGGTTCAAAAAGCAAAACACAGTCTATCTATTTTTAAATCATATGTTTTATACATTTAAATTGTTCTTAGATATTAGAAAATAATAGACAAAAATATCTTCCCAGACAAGTGTCCTTTCAACCACTTGATTAATTAGTTGGTTATTTAGTATTACAAGTCTTAAAAGTTTCAGAAATACCTTTAGGAGGAAAATCCTCATAAGTGAAATATACATGCTTCATTCTGAGGAGAAATAAAACTCTAATGCAAAAGAAAAGAAAACAGCACATTTATCATGGAAATTGCTTAATTGTTCTGGAAATATTGTCTCCTAGAAAAACATGGTGAATTTCTTAAATACACACTGTACACACTGTATACTACAAAATAAACCTTAGTTTGCCTTAAAGTATATAACAGTGATTTCATAATTATTTCTTTTAATTATAAGAGCAAAATAGTGCATGGATTATTTAATGTCACAGAATTAAAAACTAGACAGTGTTCCGTGTCTCAAACCCTTTTAAAAAATCTTTATCCTCTTTTGTTCTCTGACAACAAGCATGTTAGGCAGCGGCCACGAACTGGACTTTGCAACATGGCAGTAACTACTCTAAATCCTTTGTGTCTATTATTTTACAACAAGCCTGCACAGTAGGTATTTTATAATTGAGGCAAGTAAGGCTCAGACAAATTAAGTAGTGAGTCTGGGGTTACTCCATTTCTCTATCATCAAAAGGCCTATCCTCCAAACCACTTAAGCATTTCCTCTGTGTGATCAATAGGAAGCCACCCCCTTGCTCAGAACATAATGAACTGTCTATAGAAGCAAGCAAGAAATCATGCCCGTTTTTTCCCACAAAGATAACTTCAGAAATTTTGTCAGTGTAAACATTTTCCTTCTTTTTTTTCTTACTGTGTGGTAAATCTATGTCTCATGATACTCAGTCTGAATACTCTTATGATTCCGAATATAACTCAGGTTATACACACACACACACACACACACACACACACACACACACACACACACATATATAAAGGGAACATGGGGATGAAATATTTTCTCTGCCCCTGCTGCTTGAACAGCTTTAAAGTTACAGGAACCATTATTAACCCAGACAATTACGTCCAACCTATCTTCTATTTTCCTGCATTCCTAGCAGAATTTTTATCTTTTCACTGAAGCACTGCATTACTGATGATTATATAATTTAAGAAAACAGCAAAAACTCCTGTTGACGGAACACTGTAATTAATTAGGCCTTACACATCAAGCTTTTACTCTGATGACAACATAGGGTCTTTTATTGAGGTATATTTGCATTTCCAAATATGTTGTCACTATTCATAATTTATTAACAGAGTAAACTTATGATTTAGCACTAAGCTAACTCTAAAAGCTAAGAATATTATATATATTCATAAAATGAGAAGATCAACTGACATGTTCCTAAGATCTTTAAAAAGCTGATGAGATACAATGAATATGAATTTTGGGGGTAGGAAATGAGAGTGGATCCATCACTGTAAAATCTCTTTTGCTAAATCCAAACTGAGCTTGGCAAAATAAGGCAAAAAAGTTAAACATTTCTCTCTAATATAATCCTTTCCTACATTATTAAAGTATCAAAAATGACTGTACTAGTTGATAACACTTGGACCCCAAACACAATACTTTTCAGAAAGGAAAAATTGCAATCCACATTTATTTAATAAAATGAGACAGAAGGCAAATTCGATGTTTATATATCATATTGTATTTGAGATATTTAACATCATTTACATATTCTCCATCATATAATATGGTGATTATTTGACTCCTACATAGAGCAATCTAATGCTCAGTAAGTAGTCCTGTATGCCAGTGAGAATGAGTTTTTGATTATAACAGGGTTAGAATGGCAAGAGATCTTGGACATTATTTTACCTGAATTCTTCATTTTACTCCTTAGAAAGCTGAGACCAAGTGGTTTTGTCCAAGTGGGAACTGTGTTCAAACAAGGCATTCAGGGCTTGGTCTCAGTGAGATCAATTTAAAAGAGAGGGCACTGATACAAACTGGGTCATATCTCATACCCACTAAAATTCTTTCAAAAGAGAAGAGTTTGGGTTGAAAATACAGGGAAATAAAAAGCAGTACAACTAATTGATCATCAAAAACTATGCATTTCATTAGGTCCCATTTGTTTATTTATTTTTTATTTTCCTTACTCTAGGAGGTGGGTCCAAAAAGATATTGCTGCAATTTATATCAAAGAGTATTCTGCCGGGCTTCCCTGGTGGCGCAGTGGTTGAGAGTCCACCTGCCGATGCAGGGGACACGGGTTCGTGCCCCGGTCCGGGAGGATCCCACATGCCGCGGAATGGCTGGGCCCGTGAGCCATGGCCGCAGAGCCTGCGCATACGGAGCCTGTGCTCCGCAACGGGAGAGGCCACAACAGTGAGACGCCCGTGTACCGCAAAAAAAAAAAAAAGTCTTCTGCCTATGTTTTCTTCTAAAGAGTTTAATAGTGTCTGTTCTTACATTTAGGTCTTTTAACCATTTTGAGTTGATTTTTGTGTATGGTGTTAGGGAGTGTTCTAGTTTCATTCTTTTACATGGAGCTGTCCAGTTTTCCCAGCACCACTTACTGAAGAGGCTGTCTTTTTTCCATTGTATATTCTTGCCTCCTTTGTCATAGATTAGGTCACCATAGGTACATGGGTTTATCTTGGGCTTTCTACCCTGTTCCATTGATCTATATTTCTGTTTTTGTGCCAGTACCATACTGTCTTGATTGCTGTAGCTTTGTAGTATAGAAGCTTTTGCACAGCAAAGGAAACCATAAACTAGACAAAAAGACAGCCCTCAGAATGGGAGAAAATATGTGCAAATGAAGCAACTGACAAAGGATTAATCTCTAAAATATACAAACAGCTCATGCAGCTCAGTATCAGAAAAACAAACAACCCAATCAAAAAATGGGTGTAAGATCTAAATAAACATTTCTCCAAAGAAAACATACAGATGGCCAAGAGGCACATGAAAAGATGCTCAACATCATTAATTATTAGAAAAATGTAAGTCAAAACTACAATGAGGTATCACCTCACACTGATCAGAATGGCCATCATCAAAAAATCTACAAACAATAAATGCTGGAGAGGGTGTGGAGAAAAGGGAACACTCTTGCACTGTTGGTGGGAATGTAAATTGATATAACCATTATGAAGAATAGTATGGAGGTTCCTTAAAAACCTAAAAATAGAATTGCCATATAACCCAGCCATCCCACTACTGGGCATATACCCTGAGAAAGCCATAATTCAGAGTCATGTACCACAATGTTCATTGCAACACTATTTACAATAGCCAGGACATGGAAGCAACCTAAATGTCCATCAAAAGAGGAATGGATAAAGAAGATGTGGTAAATATATATGATGAAATATTACTCAGCCATTAAAAGGAACGAAATTGGGTCATTTGTAGAGATGTGGATGGACCTAGAGACTGTCATACAGAGTGAAGTCAGAAAGAGAAAAATAAATATTGTATACTAACTCATATATGTGGAATCTTAAAAAATGGATAGATGATCTTATTTGCAAAGCAGAAATAGAGACACAGACATAGAGAACAAACATATGGATATCAAGGGGGAAGGGGGGATGGGATGAATTGGGAGATGGGGATTGACATATATACACTACTGATACTATGTATAAAATAGATAACTAATGAGAACCTACTGTACAACACAGGGAACTCTATTCAGCGCTCTGTGGTGACCTAAATGGGAAGGAAATCCAAAAAAGAGGGTATATGTATAGCTGATTCACTTTGCTGTATGGTAGAAATTAACATGACATTGTAAAGCAACTATACTCCAATAAAAAAAATACTATGTACTTCAATTTAGCAATTGATCTCATATCATAGCCCATGTATCCATCAGGGTTCTACCATCTACCACAGAAACAGACTGTCTCTCTCTCTCTCTCTCTCTCTCTCTCTCTCTCTCTCTCTGCAGTAGGTCCCCAACATAGGAACAAGTTCCATTCCAAGAGCATGTTCGTAATTCCAATTTGTTCGTAAGTCTAACTAAATTAGCCTAGGTACCCAACTAACACAATTGGCTGTATAGTACTGTACTATAATAGGTTTATAATACTTTTCACACAAATAATATGTACATAAAAAACAAACACAAAAAATAAAGAAAACATTTTAAACTTTCAGTACAGTACCTTGAAAAGTACAGTAGTAGAGTACAACTGCTGGCATACAGGGGCTGGCACGCATGTTTGCGTCTTTGAAAGTTCGCAACTTGAAGTTTTGTATGTAGGGGACTTACCTTATATGGATACAGAGGGCTGATGGTATTCATTGTACTGTGCCATTTATATAATGGACTTGAGTATCTCTGGATTTTGGTACATGACCCCTGAAGGTTGCTTGCTAATAGCATTGATAACATTGATGATGGTAAATTCTTTGTAGAGGCATCTGAGTAGAACATCACAGTATCCACAACACTGATATAAAGTAAAGAAGGTCAGAAGAAAGACACATTTGAGGGGTAGAAGTTAAGGTGATGTGGGGAAGAAGTGATGGGTATGAGGAAATGAAGTATTATGTTTTACCTATGTTAGACTGAAATGGCTATTTGATATAAAAATTTGAATGGCGAGTAACTATAAATGGAGAAATACATTTGGGTTACTAACCTATAGATAGAATTAAACTCAATGGGGAAAGATTAAAATAGGGTATAATTTAACTTTCAGTTTTTTGGATTGGGGTTGGTTTGGGGATTTGGATTGGAAGTACTGGAAAATAATTCCCTTGAGTGTGACTTTTCTCTGTTTTATTTATTTCTGTATTTCTAGTACCTGGAAAAAGGTCTGGCATTTACTTCTTAGTGATTAAATATTTATTGAATGAATAGAGACTTTGAAATTATATAGCTAATATGAATTAGTTTGGTAATATTTTGTTTTCTTTTATCCAAATATTAGTCATATATCCTCAGAAGCTCTGGTTTGAGAAATATTATTTAGAATATATAACCTTCATTACCCTCAAATTGTCAAGGTATATTTTTTTAAGAAGGTTTCATTTACATGCTTATTTCCTCTGATATAGTTAATAAGAAAAATAAATATTCATTCCTTCAATGAACATTTATATGGAACCTATTATATGCAAAAATGAGTCAGGCTAGGCTAAGGTATGGTTCAATAGCAAAATAACACAAATACATTGACCTCCTTTTGGAGTCAGGCTGATGGAATACCCATTATCTCAAAATTTATAAGTCGACATGGCTGAGAAAAAAGAGAGAACTGGATAGCTTGCAATTAAATATTTTAACCCTGAAATCATTACATTAACAAGTACTGGGTAATCTGATGGAGGATTAAAATAAAAAAATATGGACCAAAGATGAGTCAGCCCAATTTTCCCAGCCAAAATCTCAGACGTACATGTGAACCAAGAGAAAAACAGCAGGGGCTTCCCTGGTGGTGCAGCGGTTAAGAGTCCACCTGCCAATGCAGGGGACACAGGTTCGAGCCCAGGTCCCGGAAGATTCCACATGCCATGGGGCAACTAAGCCCGTGCACCACAACTACTGAGCCTGCACTCTACAGCCCACGAGCCACAACTACTGAGCCCATGCGCCACAACTACGGAAGCCCATATGCCTAGAGCCCGTGCTCCAAAACACAATATCCTGGAAGAGAAAGCAGACCTCCATATGGTTATACCAGGCAGAACACAGAAGAGCAGATCCCACGTGACCTACTGATATCACCTGGCAGGGGAATTGTAGTACAACACCAGCATCCATGGGGTGAGGAAAGGGTGAGTGTTGGGTGGAAGATCTACTTCCTTCATGGATTAATGAAATTGCATGAATAAGTGTGGTTTTTCCTTTGGGTTTTGGCTGAAGTGGGGCAGATATTGCCAAAACATTTTGTTGTTGTTGTTTTCAGGCTACTCTTTTCCTGGTCCTTTAGCTAGAGGTATCAGGCTCTTCTTGGAGCTATTTTTTGTGCATACCTGTTGATGGTTCCAGGTTGTAGCTTTCTGCTGCACTCTGTCCAGATTATATAGGAGGCAGTAAGAAGACCCAGAGAACTAACTGGATTTTGTTTTACAAGTGATGAGGTTCCTAGGTGGGCCACCTTTTTTCTTTTTTTAAACCATCTTTCAGAGTCTTCCTATGTTTGTTTGATTAGGTTCAAGGTTTTTATTTGTAATTGGGAGCACCTGGGAGGAAAGGGGCTACTCTCTTATATTAGAACAGGGAGTTAAGGATCAGTTTTAAGTCTTGTTGGTGAAAAAGGGCATCGTGTGAAGATCTGTCCTTTACTGTGAGTATCCTGTGTGGAAAGGCATTCCAAATATGAACGAAGCCTGGAAGGATTGAAAGTGCAGAACTAAGGAATGATGAATAGTCTGGGGAAGATTGTAGCAGATACTGCAGGACTCCACAAATAATCCCTCACAGAGCTCTGCAAACTGACACCAGCAAAATGGAACTACCGGAGATTTAATGCTGGAAGCAGCCCTCAGCCAATGATGTAGTAAGAGGTGGTATGTAAATACCTCAGCTTCCTCACTCACAGTTGGGATAACTGATGAAATTTGTTTCCACTAGTTTTAGAGAGAGCTCTAAAGGTACTAGTCTCATTTCCCACAGTGCACAATGATTATTTGATTAGAAACTTCATGTAGCACCCTCTTCCACCCCCAGCCTCACTCTGCATTTTAGAAGATTTGCAAATATATGCCATAACTCCATGATGCCAGGAAAACTCTATCTGCAAAACTTTTCACACTGAAATTAAATGCTAGAATATCCATTTACTCTCTTGCTCCACACACAGAAAATAATTATAACACATATGAAAATTTTAAATTTCAATACATATTTACTTTGAAGCATTTTTTCATCCTTGAAACATCCGAAGGAAACCTGGGGAGTAACAAGGGCAAAGCTGGGAATCCTTGGCTTGAAGAATAATATTTTCTTATAATCAGTAATTTCTGTTACAAAAGTTATATGATATTCAACTGATAGTAAGGTCATTTAGTACATCTCTGCATATGTCTACCCAGATCTAACTTGAGTAACTCAGATAGCCACTCCTTTATAAAAATATCATTGAGGTTTCTTTCTTCTCAAATATACAACCAACAAATAGTTGAAACGGCCTAAGACGTAATAGTCCTGTGATGTAAACCCCATATTTGCATATTTATTGTTTGAACCAGAATTTAAATCTTGTGTGGATCTTAATCCTTTATTCACTCTTTTACAATGTGATGTAAAGCTAAAGGATGGGTTTGAAGACAAGCTTTACCACTTCAGGATCCCATGATAATAGGCACATTATTTCATTATTATAAGCCTCAGCTTCTTCATCTTTTTTTTAAAGTATATTCAGCAAACTTTATTGACAAAGTAATTCTTTGCTTTTATTGAGGTATAATTGCTATATAATATTATATTAGTCTCAGGTGTACAACATAATGATTCAATATTTGTATATATTGTGAAATGATCCTCATAATATGTCTAGTTAAAATCCATCACCATCAATAGTAACAAAATTTTTTTTCTTGTGATGAGGCCTTTTAAGATTTCTCTTAGCACCTTCCAAGTATGCAGTACAATATTATTAACTATAGTCACCATCTCAGCTTCTTCATCTTTAAAGCAAGAATGGTAAGCTTTTCCGGCCTGCCTCAGAGAAGAGTTATAAAGAGTAAGTGAGATAGTTTATATGAGTATATTTTCTAGGATATAAAGAGTTTCCATAGAACTCATTCTTATTATCATCAATATTAAATTCACTATTAAGATGGTCAGCTAGAATATTTAAGTCATCCCCCAGGCTCACTGTTTTCTATCTGAATTCAATCTCAACTTGTCAAAACGTTACCCACAACCTTCAAAACAACGATTTGTGAAATTATTAGTTTGATTACCATAACACATACATCTAGAAAATCTAAATGGTAGATTTAAGTCCCATGATGACTGTGAAATTACAGAGATTCTGGTGAAAACAGTGAAATCACCAACTTAGATACGGCAAAGTCTTCCAGTGCCACTGTGTTTATGTTTGTCTGTATTCCTTCAATATTATTTTTAAGTTTTGAAGAGTTTGTTCTAACCACATGCCTATAAGAAAGTTATAAATATTAACAGATGCAACACACAGCAAGGAGAAACTTTGTATAATGTAATAATTTTCATGTTTTTCACTGAAATACTCATATCGGCATAGGACAGTGAATGTATAACCCCCCTGAGATCAAGTGCCTTAGCCTGAAGCAAACCAGATATAAGAACAAACATTCTTTGAAGTCGCTTTTTTCGTATTAAAAAAATTCACATATTTTTGCATTCTGCTCCATAATATATCTTTGCTTATTTTAATATGAAAGTAATGTGTTTTTCTAAAATCTTCAAAGTTGATGTTCCAAGACTTAATTATCAGAGCAGTCAAGCTCCAAAGAATGTTAAACCTTGAAGCAAAGGAGATGTGATCTACCAAGGTCAAAATTCAGATTAGAGAAGAAGAGGAACCTGACAAACAGGATGAAGGTATCTGCACTGATGCACCCTGGATTCCCTGTGCTGCAGAAATTTCCCGCTTATCCCTATAATAAGCTGATATGTCCTCCTTGCTTAGAGATAATGCACACAAAACAGGTTCCCTCCATCTCAGGTTATTTCCTCAGCATGTCTCCTGGAAAAAAGGCTTGTAATGAGGGCTAAGTCAAAACATACCCTAGTTGAAGATATGCTGAACCTAATAAAAGAGAGAATTATTATACCACAAAAGAGGTGCAAGACCCAGCTGGCATATACTAGGCAGAGCTAGGGAAGTATGTGTGTAATTGGGTTCTGAGAGTGCTTGATAAAGTGAGGTGGAAATAAAGTTGTATACGGAAGAGCTTACTGATTTGTAAGCACTCTTCTTGGTTACAGGAATTAATATCCTGGCAAGGAACCTAGGTGATGGTGTGAGCTTACTAGTAGGATGGTTTCTAAAAGTGTGAAAACAAGATATGGTCCATATTAATCTGGAGGAACAAATGGAGGAAGAAGTGATTAAAAGGCTCAGAAAAGTGAACGTTATGTAAGGCCAGAAAATGAAACATGATTATTTTCTATAGGAAGGAAAAGAATATGAACTGTTTTCCAAGGCCATAAAGAATACACAGTTGCTAGAGGCACCAGATCACTCAAGTGAGTGGTGCTTCGATGTATGCCAGGGCTAACAGTGCTAGAGGCTGTTAGGAAACTCACAGATAGTAATGGCAATGAAGGGATCTTAAAACAATCAAGTCAAAAAAAAAAAAAAAACAATCAAGTCATGGTGGTAAATACTGTACTTGGTAGCAAGTAGCTGTATACAATTAGTATAATGAGTGGTAAGAGGGCAGCCAGGCAAGTCTGACCTACAGAAAATATGTTGATGTTTAATAGAATATAATGTCCTTCCGGGCAGAAGAGTTGAGCAACCAGCAAAGATACTACTTAACTTATACCATGAAAAGAAATCAAGAACGGATAATCAAGAGTTTGATAACAGTTACCCCAATTAAAATAAAAAAGCCATGTTTCCATGCCAAATTTCTGTAAAGGAAATAATTTTTAGATCTAGAAACCCACGAACCAAGTAGAGGTGGGTGCCCTGGAAAAAGGTCACTATAACACACCAGTAAGTATACAAAATCATAATCCCTACAATCCTACAACAGAAGGACATATTACCATTTATTAAGGTAACTATGCACTGGACGAAAAAGAAACATTTCAAGGACTATTGAACTCAGAGTGCAAGCTGACATTGACATCAAGACCACTGTTACTTACGGCACTATGATTACTCTTGAGATTTCTGACTTGACTCCTAACAAGTGTTTCTGCCACTGCTCTTATCCCCATAAAATCCATTTTTCTAAAATCAGATTTTTTCTTTCATATGAATCAGATTGTGTTAGTCTTCTGCTTAAAATCTTCCATTGCTTTTACTTTTTTTCTTAACAGCCCATTTCCAAAGTTCTTAATTCTTTCTTATAGATCTGAATGTCCTACTGGAATAATTTTCCTTCAGGCTGAGGAATTTTCTTCAGCATTTCTTTTAGTTAGGAATGGCTGTGATTAATTCTCTCAGCTTTGATTTATCTAAAAATATATTTGCTTCACATTCATTCATAAACAAAATTTTTAGTAGATATAGAATGAGAATTCTGTGTTGATTATTTTTTAACATGCACTATAAAGATATTAATTCACTATATTATGGAGCCCATATTTTGTAATGAGAAATCAGCAATCATTCTAATTATTGCCGTATTTCCCCACCCATGTAATTTGTTATTTTTACCTTCACTGCTTTCACGATTTTCCATTACTGTAGTTGCGTTTTCAGCTGTTTCACCACGATGTCCCTAGAAATGTTTCTTTTCTTATCTATTCTTATTCAGGTTAATTGAAGTTTTTAAATCTTTAGAATTACATATTTCAAAAAATTGGTAAAATTTTGATAGTTATTTCTTTAAATATTTTTTCACCCCAGTTCCTCCCTCTTTTCCTTATAGGTGATGTTAAAACTCGACTTTATCTCAAATTTCCCTAAAGATCTGTATATTTTATTTTCAGTCTTTTTCTTTATTTTTTTTTCAGAATAGATAATTTCCCTTTATCTATTTGCAACTTTACTGCTTCCTTTCTCATCTCCATTCTGTTGTTAAGTTTAGGGAATTTAAAATTTCAGATATTGTAGTTTTCAGTTCTAAAATTTATACTTGGCTCTTCTTTTTTAATAGATCTCATTTCTCTGTTGATATTTCATGTATAATCATTCACTATTACCATATTTTTCATTCCATCATTGAATATAGTTATAATAGATGTTTGATATTCTTTTTTTCTCAATTAAATATTTGTCTCAAATCAGGGTTGGTCTATATGGATTTTCTTTTCTTTTGAGAATGGGTCATATTGTCCTAATTATTCTTTTACTGAATAATTTTGGATTGTATCTCATATATTTTATATATTATATTCTGAATGTCTAGATTCTATTTTCTTCCTCTGAAGAATGTTGTTTTTTGTTTCTTTGTTTCTTTGTTTTCAGGCTTTAAGTTGGTTGGACTCAAACTGCAAGGTCTGTCTCTTGGGTAGCAGTTCAAATTTCCTCTCAGTTCTTTTATCCTTTATTGGGATGCCTTGACTCTAACCTGTGCATGTGTAATTTAGGTGTCAGTCAGCTATTTAGGCATAGTTTACACACAAAATTCGTGATAACCCATCTTCCTTGCTTCACGGTTCTCTAGTGTCTTAAGTACTACCATAAATTTTCAGCTGCTGTAGCTCTCTCAGACTCTGTCTTCTGATTTTCTAAAGCCAGGAAGATGGCAAATTTTTAGACACTCTGTATGTGCTGAATATGTCCTGCCCTCAGGCCAGAAACAGTAAAATGGAAAGCCCACCCTGTCCCGTTCCCTCTTCTAAGTCTTGACATCCTTCCAGAATCTGCCTGCATTTCTGCACACTGAATGCCTTCAGATATTTGTGCTTTTTGCTTTTTAATATTTTGTGCAGAGTTGTTCTACAAGAGGGTCAATCCAAGATGAACTTATTTTACGATAGAATGTTGCACTCTCAACCAATGCAATTCAGTTAAAACCCAGATCCCTTTCAATGACGTTTGACTACCAAAATCTGGCTCCTATTTAACCCCTATACCACATTTTCTTTCATTTTTCCATTTGCTCGAAACTTACCGACTAGACCAGTAAGTTTTACCATAAACATTATAAGCTAGCTCCTCTCAGAAAATCTTTTTTCTTGCTTTTTTTCTGCCTGGGATTTCTGATCCTAACTCTTCACTTACATGGCTGTTCATTTTCATTAAATTAACATTTTATATGTCACTTCTCTGAGAAGCCTTACATGATCATTCAATCTCAAAAAGGGTTTTGTCACAATCACTCTGTTCCTGTCACATAGTTTCATTTTTCCCTTATCATATATTACCATTTTAATTCATTTAATACATTTATTCATATTTTATAACATTCGTTCCCCATCTATAATTTAAGCCAGAGATCAGCATTTCAACTATTTTGCTTACTGGATCCCAACAGCAGAAAATAGTGCTTTGACACACAGAATGTATTTAATAAATAATTTATAAGTTTTGGGGGGCATTAGGTAAATAAAAGCATTTTTTAAGGACATCATAAATGTGATTTTGTCTACTAAAAATTTAATACGTGTAAATGTATATACATTATTCCTCTGGAATTTTACTCGGATATGCTTGAGTAAAACTACCCAATGTCCTCTATTACAAGAAAATTTATACATATTTTTCTTTCCTCAAGGCCTCAAGGACTTTTGTGAAGTCCCATTCCAATTAATTTAATTAAGAAACAAAGAAGGAAAGCAAGAAGAGTTCTATTGGTGTCAAAGACCAGACTGGAGCAAATTTAATCAAATTTGAATGACACTCTTAAACCCAAAATGGGTATAGGAATCACACATAATAAACTTACTAGAAAGAACTTCTGGATAATATATTTTAGATGATAGTTTATAATTTTTTAATTGTATAATCATTGTGCTTCTTTCAGCCTGGACAGATAGGCAAAATGTTCTGCATTTGTTTTACGACAAGTGATTATTTTGTACAGGACGTTTACTGATTACTCTGGAATCCAGCGGTGGGTGACAAAGCTCATCTCATTTCTTTCCTCTCCTTCCATCTTATTTACTAATTTACATATAGATGGTCTTGTGTCAGACAAATTCTTATTTGAATCTGAATTGTGCTGAGACCAGAAATATTTGCAAATGTTTCTGGACATATCATCAAGCATCTTGTTAATTTGTACCTTCCAAATTTATACACATACAGACATTCCAAATACTGTCCTCAGCTCAAGCAAGATGCCAGAATTACTCTATAAAAGGGGTTTGTCAAAAGATCTATGTGAGGGTCTAAAACTGTTAAAAAACCTGCAGGGTTTTTCTGCATTTAAAAATTTCCATTTCATTATACACTAATCTTATGCATACATTACTTTAAGAGGAATTATACTTACATTAAAAATAAATTATTTAACTTTTCTAAAGACATGAGGAAATCTTCCTCATTTAGAAATGGTATTTCTTCTTGAAAATTTAGATAGAAAAAATCAAACTGGGTACTTAAACTGTAGGTAATAATTTCTTATGCATTTTCTTAACTGGAATTCCACATAATTAAGGTCTCCTCATAGCTTGGTATACTCTTCAGAAAAAAGATTTCTCTCTCTCTTTCAAAGAGATGCTATGTGAATGTCTAATTGCTTATTTCGGTTTTTATCTTGTCAATGGTATATCTTCAGTTAAATGTATAAATCTTAATTTCAAGTTTCTGTGAAATAATGAAAGGCACTTTTTAAAGTTGGTTATTACCAGTCATTCTTTTTTTAAGCAAATTCACCAAATGAAATTCCAGTTTTACACAAGAGATGTATTTATAGATTTGCTAATATTTTGTCGAGTATATTTGCATCTATGTTCATCAGTGATATTGGCCTGTAATTTTTTTTAGTGATATCTTTGTCTGGTTTTGGTATCAGGCTGATGCTGGCCTCGTAATATAAGCTTGGGAGCATTTCTACCTCTGCAATTTTTTTTTTTTTTAGGAATACTTTGAGAAGGATAGATGTTACCTGCTCTCTAAATGTTTGGTACAATTCACATGCAAAGCCATCTGGTCCTGGGCTTTTGTTTGTTGGGAGGCTTGTTTTTTTTATTACCTATTCAATTCATTACTGTCAATTGGTCTGTTCATATTTTCTATTTCTTCCTTCTTCGGTCTTGGGAGATTGTACATTTCCAGGAATTTGTCCATTTCTTATAGGTTGTCTGTTTCATTGGCTGACCACCATGAGTTTAAAGGTAGATGTGGCTGGCCCCCAGTCTGGCTGGTTTCCGGGCCACACATTGCCTTGGGTCTTGGAATGTGTGAGATTTTGTGTGTGCCCTCTAAGAATGGAATCTCTATTTCCTACAGCCCTCTGTCTCTTCTGAAAGTATGCCCCACTGGCCTTCAAAGCCAAATTTTCTGGGGGCTCATCTTCCCTGTGCATTCCTCCCAGGGCTGGGGAGACCAATGTGGGGCTCAGACCCCTCCCTCTTTGGGGAGAACCTCTATAATTGTAATTATCCTCCTATTTATGGATCTCCCACCTGGGAGTATGGGTCTTGACTGTACTGTGTCTTCACCCCTCCTACACATCTTTTTGTGGTTCCTTCTTTGTATCTTTAGCTGTAGACAATCTTTTCTGCTGGTCTTCAGGTCTTCTCATACATACTTGCTCTGTAAATGGTTGTAATCTTGGTGTGCCCCTGAAAGGAGGTGAACTCAAGGTCTTTCTACTCTGCCATGTTGGCTACTCCTCCCATTAGTCATTATTCTTGAGGAAACTGTTTTTTTTTTTTTTTTGCTGCATCAGGTCTTTAGTTGTGACACGTGGGATCTTCGATGTGGCATGCAGGATAATTCATAGCAGCGTGAGGGCTCTTAACTGCAGTGCGGGCTTCTCTCTAGTTGTGGAGTGTGGGTTTTTTCTCTCTCTGGTTGTGGTGCATAGGCTCCAGAGTGCGTAGGCTCTCTCGTTGAGGCATGCGGCTTCAGTAGCTGTGGCGCACATGTGGGATCTTAGTTCCCCGACCAGAGATTGAACCCACGCCCCCTGCATTGAAGAATGGGTTCAAGGATCACCAGGGAAGTCCCTCTTGAGGAAACTTTAAAGATTATTAAATGATGCCATAACATTTTTTACAATCTAACTTATCCCTCAATTACCCTGATTTTAATATTTACACTGAAAAAGAGGCAAAGTATTCCTGTCTTATAAATAACTTATAAACGTACTTCAGTACATTTTCACTTTTTTATTGGTACTATTGTACAATATTTAATTAAGAAGATATTTGTAAGCTACATGCATCTGAAAGAGAATAGTAAAAAAAAATATTGTAGTTTTGGATAATTAAGTACATATGTCATGTGAGTGCTGATTTTAAATTTTTTCAAGAAATAGCCTATTCTCTGACACATTTTTAGAACTAAAATAGGCTGATAATTAGATGCATTTAAATTAGTTTAGGAAACACTAACTGGTCTCCCAGTCAAAAAATGGCAAACTGAGTACATATTGCAATCACACATTCCAAGGGTTCCATTCAAAGGAAAACAAACAAACAAATAAACAAACAAACACAGATTAGTTGATTTGAAAAAGTAAGAATAAAATCATAACAGCAAAGAGAAAATATCAGGGACATTCTCAGGGTTGTCTTCTGGGTGTATGGGATGTCAGGAAAGCATTTTTTGGTAGGACCCTTGTCTATATAAACAGTTTGATTTGACAGTGTATTATAAAATTCATTGGCCCATGTGAGATATATTGATTTTCCAATAAAAAATTATAATAATCGATAGAGAAGAGGTGCTAGCTCATGTGTTTTATTGTCCAATCACATGAAGATTTTCCACAGTGTCCAAGTACCATCATGTTACTGTTCATGTCCAGCAACCCATTTTTTTGTGTCCTTTATCTTTATTTATTTATTTATTTTTTTGCGGTACGCGGGCCTCGCACTGTTGTGGCCTCTCCTGTTGCGGAGCACAGGCTCCGGACGCGCAGGCTCAGCGGCCATGGCTCACGGGCCCAGCCGCTCCGCGGCATGTGGGATCTTCCCGGACCGGGGCACGAACCCGCGTCCCCTGTATCAGCAGGCGGACTCTCAACCACTGCACCACCAGGGAAGCCCTGTGTCCTTTATTTTTAAATTAACTGCTGCTGGGTAATTTCATATCTCCCAACACTTAAGGTTTTGCGTTAAACAACATCAATCCAAATTCATACATTCAGGCCCTAACCTCTAGTACCTCAGAATATAACCTTATTTGGAAATAAGGCTGGTGCAGATGTAATGAGTTAAGTTTAAGATGAGATCATACTGGAGTAGGGTAGATCCCTAATGCAATATTACTGGTGTCCTTATAAAAAGGGGAACTTTGGACACAGAAATGTACACAGGAAGGATACCATGTAAAGACTGGACTTATCCTGCCACAAGCCATGAAACTGTGAGAAACTATGAGACAGACCTGGAAGAGATCCTTCCCTAACACCTTGAAAGGAAGCATGTCTCTGCTAATACCTTGAGCTCAGACTTCTGGCCTCCAGAACTGTAAGACAATACATTTTTGTTGTCTAAGCCACTTAGTTTGTGGTATTTTGTCATGGTAGCCCTAGAAAACTAATATACATGAGAAGAAGGTAGCCATGTGGTATTACCTGCAATACCATGGCTCTTTAGAGATAATGTTTATGAAAACAATAAAGTTCTTCAGCTTCTGCTGTTCTCTAATACCATTTATTTATTGCTTTTTACATCATTCCTTGCAATGCTGCATCTTTCTTCACGCTTCTGGTAAATACTGGTTTCCAATGTTCTCACAAAGGTTGCTGTGCTTTGCTGATAATGACTATGAATGAAAGCCCTGGCCTGTTATGCAGGAAAATGTGAGCAATAATTCATTTTCTATTCATGTTGAATTTTCTGTTCAGAATTTTATAGGGCAAAGGTAGAGCAACACATCTTCCTAGATCTTCATGAAGTCTCTAGGCCAGAATCACCACATTATTGAATGTGATCTCTTTCACTGTTGATTGCGCACCTGCCTTCCACACATCATTACCAGTGTGGAGGACACTCAAAGAATCCATTGATGAAGTAACAGGAGTGGTTTTGTTTGCCAAAGTTCTACTTGTCTGTCCCTCCTTTGCATGTCTTAAGATTCTTCCAATAGGGCAAAACATTTCACATGTATCAGAGGCAAGAGAGAACATTAATTGGAATGGCCGATTGGCACTGCAGAGCAAAGGTCTCCAAAGTCCTATTGAGGACAAAGGAGAAGTCATCCTTGGATGACTGCCTGACATGTGATGTGGAGCTTACAAGGGCTAAAAGATGACTGCTGCCATCACTGAGGTGATGGTGAGAACATGGATGGATGAAAATCCAGATATAGGTCCATGTGTGGGGAAATCAGTGATGTACCACTGATATCCCAGAGCCCTGAGCTCTTCTTATGCCCAGTGTGAGCAACAGTCATTAAAATCAGCATGTTGGAATCACTCTGGACCCTGATCAGTCTGGCAAAAGAAGTAGGCAACTCAGTGGGAATGATTCGCTCACCAGGCTACCTTCCTAGTATGTGGCCAACTACCAGGTCTCTGGAGTGACTTGATGCCTCAGACTGATCCCGTGTGGTAGGTGCAGATGTAGAGCTGGAAAGCTTCCCAATGGATGTAAACGGTGACGCAAGACAAAGGTCTTGTCCTGGCTGCAGGACCCCTGTCTTCAGTTCTTCCAGTCTGGCTAGTCTCTGATAATAGAGGGGGACTAAGAAAGTTTTAGGGAAAGTATTCTAAACCATGGGTTACCTCATGTGTAGGGCTTGGGTCAGGTCCTCTAAACTGCCCCAGTGTAAGTGTGGTATTGCTATGAAGTCCAACAGTATTCTTCAGTTTAATTATGGCAGCACACACATCTACATTTACCAACTGTTTTATCTGGCAATAAATAAACAAGAATTTTTTTTTAAAAGAAACATTAAATTTTAAAAGTGTTGGAAAAATGTAATTTGTGCTATCAATGGTCCAAAAATCTTAAGACTACATGAGAGGTAGCAAGCATGTAAAATCCAATAGATGGAGAACATGTATATTATGAGCATAGATTTTCCTAGGGTAACTCTGGATTAAATGTGATCTACAAAAAACTTGATAAAGCTGAGAACAATTACTAAGATGATTTTTTATAACTGGTATTTGTATAAGTAGATGGTTAATATTGTTCCTTTCTCAGGGAAAAATAAAATAGCTGGCAGGAGTGGTTTTTGCTTCCAAGATAAAGCTTAAGAATTGGTCTCTAAGAAGAGGAAGAGAGGGCTTCCCTGGTGGCGCAGTGGTTGAGAGTCCACCTGCCGATGCAGGGCACACGGGTTCATGCCCCGGTCCAGGAAGATCCCACATTCCACGGAGCGGCTAGGCCCGTGAGCCATGGACGCTGGGCCTGTGCGTCTGGAGCCTGTGCTCCGCAACGGGAGAGGCCACAACAGTGAGAGGCCCGCGTATCGCAAAAAAAGAGGAAGAGAGGTGTTCAGGTATAGATCCTAGAAAAGGTGCCAGAGCAGGACAGAACAACAGAATAGGTGAAGGCACTAATATTTCCCTATTCTAAGAGAAATACCTGTCTTATTTTTCCAATTGTTGCCAATTTGAGGATTCCCTTTACTTTTTAATTTTTATTTTTTTAACATCTTTATTGGAGTATAATTGCTTTACAATGGTGTGAGGATTCCCTTTAGAAAGTCCCAGAGGAACTCTTTCCTCTTGATGGAAGTAATAACTAGTATTTCCATCTAAGGATAATATTAGTTGAAGAAATAGTTTCATGTAACTTCAAGAGAAACCTGTATCAACTTTTTATACTAAAAATAAAGCTCATGTGTTATAAATAGGAACACTCAAAAAAAAGATTATAGAACTTTGAAGGAAATGGATAGCATGAAAAAAAATGAATTAATATAGCATGCAAAATTACGTATAAGCAAAATAAGGAGACAAAACAAAACAGAAAAAAGAACAGTAGAAAAATAGGTAATTTGGGAAACCAAAACTATGCTTTAATAAATTCTAATTACTATCTTCAGATCCAAGGGGAAATTTTCGACTTAAAAAATAAAATTAGTTTTGAAAAAAGTGCAAAGATTAAAAAATAATTCTAATGAATTTAAAAAAATGAATTCTGTGGTTAAAATAAACAGTATTTAGGTTGATTAATTATTCAGTGAAAGATTGTCTTCAAGTTTTTTCAGTGTCACTCTGGCGTTTTTGTCCTGTGTCAGCTTATCCAAACTAAATCTATATTTCCCAGAAATCACAATCCTGAGTAGAAATAGTACAAAAGAGAAATTTGCATGGGCTTTAGGAGGTGGACATGAAACGGCAGCTTACTCTCTAAACGCTGGCCTGGTTACCTGTGGTGAAAGACAAACACAGAGGTGCCAGTGACTACTAGTATGTCCTCATTCTCCCTCACTCTGTGTTCAGCTCTTCTTCTCAACTGCCACTTTCATTACCAGATGCAGTGGCAGATTCCATAGCCTTCTCCACCAGTTCTTTCTGGTCTCATTCTAGCAGATTGAAACATATGGCTTCCCACATTCCCTTGCAAGCTCTGATCTTTTCACCTGCATCAGTGCTTCCAGAGAAGTGATTATTGATTCTCTGATTCTCCAGCTTTCACTTTGGACTCTCACTTCCTCAGCTTCTCCCGCAACTGGGTAGGTTTCATTCCTAGAGTAAATCCTTCATTATATACTATTCATTGTAGTTCTTCTTCTCTGATTAACTTCTGATTGAGGCATCATTTCTCCCCTAATTTAAAATAGCAGGTATTTTCACACTATAATCTCTTCATCCTAAAAATTGCAGTAAGCAACTCAGTGACCCTCCCTATGAAGTGAATAGGAACAGCCCAGAGTTCATGCTTGAGTGCTCTTCCTGGAACAGAGCAGCTATTTTATTTGTTTTATATTTGGACTTCTATTATGATTTCAGGAGAATCAACTGATCTGTGCTACCTATCCCATATTTAAAGAACACTGTACTAGACAATCTGCAATATCTCATTTAATTCAAAGTCCTACTCAAAATGGATCCATTCACTCCAAAATAATGTTGGCAAAGGCTCTCTTCCTCTTCCTGCCACAATGGTCTCCAAAATTTCATTCTCTTTACTAATATCTCTCAAAATATTCTTTCTGGAGAAACCATCTATGCTTACAGTTTTATTGCCTACATGGTCACTGGTGACCTTCTATCTACAATTATAGCCTAGATGGCTCTCTTAAGTTATATATCCATATTAAACAACCTACTGGTGATCCTCACATATGTCACACAAGCCCCTTAAACTCAACAAATAAACCACAGAACTAATTATATATTTCCATATTACCTCTAAACATGCATGATATTCCTGAAGACCCCTTTTCAATAATTGGAATCATCATCACTCAGTTACTTCTCAAAACAATAAACCAGATATTTCCCTAGTCTTTTCCCTTTTCCTTACTCCCCAGCCAGCCAAGAAATCCACCTAGCCTTAAAGCCCTTTATATCTGTCAACTTTCTCAATCCTCTCCTCTTCATTGTTAATGCTATTGTCTTTATTCAGGTTGTCATCACTACTTTTTCTTCCTTTTTAAACAGCTCTATTGAGATATAATTCATTTACCATACAATCCATCCATTTAAAGTGTACACTTTTACGATATTAGTATATTCACAGATAAGTGCAACTATCTGCACAGTAAATTTTAAAACATTTTTACCACTTCAAAAATAAACATTATGCACTTTATCACCCACCTATTCCTTCACCCTACCCCCTACCCCCAGCTGTAAGCAAGCACTAATCTACTTTTTGTCTCCATAGATTTCCCTATTCTGGGTTTTCATATGAATTTAATCAGAAAATATTTAGATTTTTATGATGATTTCCCTTCACTTATCAAGGTTTATCCAACCTGTCACATGTAATAGTACTTTGCTCCTTTTTAATGGCCAGATAATATTCTATTGCATAGATACCCTATATTTTATTTATCCAGTTACTGGTTGAATGTCAATTTTGCTGTTTCCATCTTTTGGCTATTATAATTAATGCTGCTGTAATCATTTGTGTTAAATTTTTTGTGTAGATATATGTTTTCATTTCTATTGATTGCATAAGTAGGAATAGAATTGCTGCATAATATGGCAACTTTGTTTCACCATTTGAAGAACCTTCACACAGGTTTCCAAAGTAGATACATCATTTTACATCCTCACTCTTCATTTCTAACTTGGATTCTACTAACAAGTCTCCAGCCTTCAATTTCACCATCACTCCTTCACCCTAGCCTTCCAATCTAATCTCAGACTTGTTCAGTCTTGCCCAAGTATCATTATGTTACTCTCTGCATAAAACCCTCTTGAGTTCTTATTATCTTCAAGCTAAATTTACATTAGATTACAAACTCCTTGCATACATAGAAAGGTCTCTTTCTATATACTGTATACTTTATTTTAATGTAAATCCTACCTTACAGGAAAAACTACCTGAATTCATGCAAAGGTACTGTACTTACTATATAACTGCATGCTTTTACACCTGATGTTTCTTCAACCAGGACTTCTTTCTTCTTGTATCATTTGTTCATCCAATCATCAAAAAATAACTGTGCTCAGTAATAATATCTACCAGGGTGATAATCTAGGTCAGTCTCCTTCAACTTCTTTTAGCATCTGTGCTCACTTCTAGCAAAGGACTCATGTTTAATTCTAATTTCTGATTTCTGTAATAGGTGCCTTTAAAAGATACTGAAAATTAATTTAAGTCAATGACTGTGCATTTGATTATCTTCTTGACTACCTGACAGATAGCAAGAAAACAATAATTATGTGCTGAATAAATGAACCATTTAATTAAAAAGATATTATTGAGTCACCTTGACATAAGACTATGTGAAACATTCTAGTTACTAAAATTACATTTTTATACAGGGATCTGTACTTAACTTTAAATAACATCTAAGAAAATAAGGACATATAAATATTTGAATTAATTATTATTAAAATTTAGAGAAAATCATTTAATTAAATTTGCATGCTCTTATATTGATCTCATCCCTAGGATTATTGGCCTATAATTCTCTATTGGGATTGGGGACAATATGAATTCAGCTCATGTTTTTGAAGTGGTAAAAATGTTTTGAAATTTACTGTGGAAGTAATTGCACTTATCTGTGAATATACTAAAAGATCATAAAACTGTACACTTTAAATGGATGAATTGTACAGTAAATAATGACACCAACATTTGATTATACCAAAGTTTAGATAATAGTTTAGCAATTTAGAATTTTGCATGTGGCTATTTTCAGCCAGAGCTGCAAATATTTTCTGAGTGTAGCATGAATTCCCAGAAGGCAAGAAAGTAGTTCCATCAAAGGAAAATAAATAAATAAAATCAACACCTATATATTCAGAAATAGCAAGCACAGAGAGGAAGTTTTAAACTAGCTGTAGCTAAAGCTTGACAATCGCCTTTTATCAAGACTAAAATAACTGGGCACCATGGTACCACAGTTGTGAAAGCACCAGTTTGTTAAACCAGATGAGATTGACATATCAGATTAATAAATCAACAAAGATTGCACTGGAAGAACATCAAAATAAGTTTAATACTTACTCTGGGGGTTGAGAAAGAAGGGAGAGAGGTGGAAAAAATGAGGAGAGGTGGAAATAATAATGCCTTTTAATTTATTTTTATATTTTTCTAACTCTATTATCAACTAATAAAAATGAACATCTACTGAGCTACTCTAGATACTGATGGTCAATCTTAAAGTTCACATCATTTTACTGGCTGTTTTCACCTCCAGCTTCTACCTTTAAAATCTCCCATTTAATATGATTTATCTCATCATATACCTGAATGTAACAATGCTCAAAGTCATACAGCTAAAATACAGGTTTTCTGCCCCCAAATCTAATGCTGTCTTTAATATACCATGTTTCTTGTGACATACACATATATGAAAACACAGATTTGTGTATTTGTTTCCCTCACTATTTATACTCAGCAAATCCTGAATAAATAAGTACAGATTTTTTTATATTATATATTACTCTGCAGATAGTATGTTTTCTTCATCATTTTCTGGAACAGGTCTGTCATATGGTTGGTAATGAATAAAGATTTGTTTATTTTAATGAATAAATAGATTCATGATTGCAGCTTACTGTGGATATTTTATTTTAACTAAACAGAGATAAATGCTTAATTGCATGTAGTTCACTGAACTATTTATTTGATAGTTCATAAAGGGTAATACAGATCATTCTGAAATTTTGACTAAGGAGCCCAATTTTAATTCTGTTTTCTATTTTGTACATCTTTTAAAAGCTGAAATAAATAGAAGGCAACAAGGCCAGTTTTTTTTGTCTTTTTATGGAAAAAGTCATATCAGTTGCAGATAATTTGGGGAAAATAAGATTAATCCAGAAAGAAATCTATTTTCCTTATTTTTTGAACAGATTTAATGACGCTTAATATAAAAAGGAAATCAGAAATCTCTGTTTTAGTTTTTAATCTTTTTATTCTCTTTATAGAAAGGTACAACTATTTTGATATGTAGTTTCTGTTATGGAAGGAATGGTAAACTTGACATTCTAAATCTACTCCCAGAAATCAGTGCCATTGGATACTCTCCAGGAACTCAATATTAGGGAGCCGTGTGCATTCAAATATTGCAAATGAGTCATGTTTCTAACAATTCGAATAATGTCCAGGAACAGCAAGATCCTTTGTATGACATATCTTTATTTTATATGAAGTTTTCATGAAGTAAATACAATGTCCCAAAAAATACATGTTAGGTATATCAAGGGCGATGGACCTTAACATACCCTGGTAATATTTTAACATACCAAAATCATATTAAAGTACATAGTTGATGGTATCAAAATAATTTAATGTGTAATATTTTGCCAAGAACTATCTAGTAAGTGGTATCATCTCCATACTCACCCTTTACAAAGCAAGACATTTTTCCACCTTAGATTAATTAGCAGTGAAATTCTGAGCTCAAAATATTTACCAGCCTCAGCTTTGTGTGTTTCTCAGGATGGATGTAGTGATGGCATCCAACCAAAATTCCTGAGCCAATATTACCTGAAGCAAAGGCAATTCTAAGTGTTCAGAACCTTTCTAACCTCAGTTGGTTGTAGCTTAAAATGAAATCAATTTTTTTCTCAAGCTCTGGAACCTGGTGGGTCATTGAGGAAACTGAGTGCCTAAGTTATTGCCCAGTGGTGGCTACTAAATAGTCTATATTCTTAGGCTCTGCCTTGACATCTACTCTTAGAAATTATCATTAAATCATTGCGCCCAAATTCCATGCCAGGTGCTTCATATTAATTCTGATCCTTACCACAACCTTGAAAGATGAGTGCTATTAACCTCATTTAATGAGTAAGCAAAATGAGATTCAGAAAGTGTCCTTAAGGCAGTTAGCCAGGTAGAATTGAATGTAATATTAGCAACAAGGTATTATTAATTGTTAATAATTACATGTTGCTATAATTCTTAAAAATAACTAGTATTATTAATATAGCAAACACATATAGAGCTTACTATGTACCATGTACTCTTTCACATATTAACTATCTCAAAACCATCTTGTTCATTTCAAAAATAAATCCTTTTTACAGAAGAGGAAACTGAAGTATAGAGAGTACAAGTCACATAACAGAGCTATTTTTGACAGGTAGAACTAAAACCTACACATTTTGATTTCTAAATCTGTGCTCCTACTTCACTACCATGTGTACTCCAAATGGGTCTTCTAATTAGTACACTAAATCCATTCCAGAACTGAAGCCTGACCCCCAAACCCTGGCTGTATGGCTGAAAGACAAAGGACATGCTAACATCCAAGTGTTTGGACTCTGTCGATTCCACCACCATTTGATTTGCTTGTCTAAGCAGGAAGCTTGAGAAGCACTACTGCCTAAATCACAACTGTACTTGCAATATCCTTTAGATTCATCTATGTACGGAACTCAAGAGACAAACTTTTCAAATATTTTTTCAGGAACCTCTGTCCTTTCCTCCTGAATATCCTATGGTCATATGGTATACCCCACCTACTAAAAGAATCAAGGTCAATTCTCTCACTCCTCTGGAAGAGTGAAAAATAGGGACTATAGAGCTAAATATGTATTTCGTCTATTCCTAAGGAAATGAGAGAAAGGAGACTCTGGATCTGCTTTTAGACATGTGGTCCTGTCCAGCAATTAAGAATAGGATGTTATAATATCTTAATGATATCTGATGACATATCTTCCTTGTAATTAATATTTAGTGGTAGATATTTCTGGGTAAAGATTCCTATTTCTGGGTAACTGCCACTGTCTTCTCTCAATTTTTTCTACTGTGAGAACATAAACTAACATGTTATGCAGGTTGTGATGGTCACTCTCCTTCCAGTGACATACCTGCTACCAAGCTATGATAACAGAACATGGTGCCCCTAGCTTGAATCCTATGATGTAGTAGTGATTAGGTATGTTAATCCATGGAGCAAGGAGTAATATGGGCAATTCATCAAAAGAATATGACTGGTTAAGCTTTTATAAGTCTTGGATTTTAGCCCCCAAATTGGGACTCATTTTCCTCATTAATGAAAATCAATTGGCTGATTTCTCAATGATGTTTACAGGATTCCAGGCAAATCTCTCAAAATTTCTAGCCTTCAGTTTCATTCAAATGAAATAGAGATGACGACATTCATCAAAAAGTGTTGCTGGGAGGTAAAAATGAGATTTAGTAGCTTTAATATGTAATGATTCTATAAATATGACTCTCTCCTGTTCTTTCAATTTCTTTCTCCAAATTTAATTGCTCTTGAGACTAAGCAAAGCCAGAAACATTATACTGCTTCCCCGTTCACAAGTAGCCCTCCTTATCAAAATGCTTTGATCACAAATTCACCAGTGGATGGCAAATTGAGAGGCTGCCCTTTCAGGTAGAAGTGATCTTTGAAACTGAATCTACAGGACATAGTGGTCCACTGATGTTGGACTTCAATCAGATAGTTTGACGTTCTCTTCAGCCCAAGAATGAAAGACAAATGAGATATGATTCCTAAGAGTATTGCTAATGCTTGGACCAGTCAAAACAATAGTAAATATCAAGGTCTTGAGAAAAAATAGTATTCTAAAGACCTGACAAAGTATAGAAATTCTGAAATACATTTGCTAGATTAATATTGTGGTACCACCAAAGTAACTTTTCTGTTCCTAATTATTTTCATGCTTTCATTTTATGAAAAATCTAATCAGGTAAGAAATAGAGTTGCCTTAAACGTGAAAAATACATGTAGCATTTCATATACCAGAATATCACCAATGGTGAAGAGCACAATGCTAAGGAAGTTTTTCAGATGATACTTACAAGAGTACACTGTTACCTGATAGTGAGCATTGTTTGAAATACCCATTTGAAGCTATCCAGAAAGAAAGTACACTTTTAGAGTAAACAGCAATAACACCTGTCAGAGAGGGTGATTCTGAAACTCTGAAATACAGTTAAATACCATGCTACATATAGGGATGTATTTTAAAACAATCCAGGGACAAGTCTAACCTTTGTTGGAAGAATATTCTCCAGGAGTCTTGTATGTTTCTTCACAATTTGTGAACAGGGGCATTGATGGACTTTGTTTTACACTATCTTTACAAAGATTGTATACTGATCAGCTTTGGAGCTGCCTCTGCCATTGGAACAAATAGAAGGCATGCTAGATTACTCTCCAGTATTCTAAATATAATTTCTCTTTCTCTGGAGCACGGAGTAGGCATGCTTACTGGCCATTGTGTAAGATTCAGATTTCCATTGCTCAGGGTTCCTCTCCAGTAACTCAACCCACTGTGTCTACAATTGTCACCTGGATTTCTTTGTGTTGTCCTATAGGAACTGGGGCTCAGGGAACCAGGACAATAAAATGCTGATACTCTCTGTAATGCTGTTTTTTGAATTACATTCTTTTGTCTCTGACCTAGGATTTACATGTATTCTTCTACCAAACAAGAAACTGTGGCAGGGTAACTACGAGATGGCAAGACCCTTCACAGTTATTGACAACTTATTTATCCAAAATTAACCACAGAATGACTGACTTTACAGGAATATTCAGTTAACCCAGTTAGGTAGTCTTTCTAGTTGTAGGGGTCTGTCTTTATCTAAAAGTTCACCCTGAAACCAGCAAAGAGATGATATCACTGCTGGGAATATGATTGTACCTCAGATATGTCATTATTTTTACTTATTAGCACTATCTAACAGATTAGGTAAGGTTAATATTTTGTTGTTGCATAGATTATTTCCATTTCCTAGTAGTATATTTGTTTTCTTCTGGACTATCAACTCCTTGTGAACAGTGAAATTGTCTAATTTGTGTCTGAATTATTGGTATCTAACAGTGAGTAGGACATAATAGATTTCTAAGAAAAATAAGGGGGATTTCATATGAATAAAGAGAAGAAAAATGCATTTCTCTATCAGAAGGTCAACATAAATTAAAAAGAAAAATAGCAGATTAATAAAAGGAGCTACTGTATTCTAACAGAGGAGAAGAAACCTGCCATTTGCCAATGACATCACAAGTTCATAAGAAGTAGTATAGAAGTAGACCTCAAGAATTCTTTTTGAAAAGGCATTTCTGTCTTACATAGTTCTATTCTTAAATGTACAGTAAGTCGAGTTTTAAAAATTATACATGCCTATGAAATGCACTAAGCAACCAATATAAAATCCATCCTTCGGTGCAGAATGTTTCCCTGTTACCCCTTCCAGTCAATACCACTCCTGTGGGAAAACAACCACTGTTTTGATTTCAAACCCAACAGATTAACTTTGCCTGTTCTACTGTAAAATTTCTGAAAATAGAAATCATCCAATATAATCTTCATGTAGAGCTGCATTTTCTCAGCGAAATGTCTACGAGATATATGCTTCCTGTTGCATATATCAATCACGTGTTTAATTTGTGAATTAGTGCAGTTGGTGGTACTGAAGTTTAAAACATTTATATTCTTATTGAAAATTTTTATCTCTACTCATTCTAATAAAAGCTGGGAGAGGGCTGTTGACCTTTTAGAGTGATACCATAAATAATTGGTCAATTTTAGTATTATTTAGGATATAGGAATTGGGGAATGAGGGAGAAAAGTTTGGTAACAGAATTGAAACACTTCAAGTGTATACATTTTGAGTATCAGTGGGACATTTACGTGGAAATATTGAGTAGGGAGCTGGAGGTATGAGAAAATAAGTTAACACATATAAAAGAATCAGTATAGCTCTTAGAGGGTAGCAATTCCTTAATAATTATGAAGTGCTATAGTAACTATATGATTTGGGATTCACATATACACAGTACTGTATATGAAATAGATAATCAAAAAGGACCTACTGTATAGCACATGGAACTCTACTCAGTATTCTGTAATAATCTATATGGGAAAAGAATCTGAAAAAGAATGCATATATGTATATGTATAAGTGAACTACTTTGCTGTACATCCGAAACTAACACAACATTGTAAATCAACTGTACTCTAATATAAAATAAAAATTAAATTATAATAACTATATGACTTGAAGATAATTCATTTTTATTTATGTCCTTGATTGTGAAGAATAAGGACCTACTAGACTTTTCAACACTGTCTTGGGAAAACAACAGCTCTTGATTTTCAATGTAGCCATGTAGGCTTGTAAACAAACTTGAAAACTCTCAAAGGAGGGGAACTTTTACTTAAAATTTTAAAGAATGAACCCACCTACGTTGAGGGCAGAATTGAAGAGTATAGAGAAACATTGGGAATTCATTAGCAATACTCTTGGTGAGTGAAAGTTAATGGTCTCAGATGATGTCCTGTGGAGAATGGGTGACAGCATGAGCTTCAGAGGAGCAGAGCATTCAAAAAAGAGTGGAATGAGAATGTTTTGAAAATTGTACTGGAAAATGATAAAGCTAGTGCAGAAAATGTTGTGGCCTCCTCAGTTAATAGGAGAGCAGTAAGATGCTGGAGAATATAGGTCTGTGAGTGAAATAAGTTTGACTTACTCGACTCTTTGACTGTCTCTACTGACCTCCACCTGCAGAACATATATTTTTCATTTTCCAAATGGGAAAGGACTCCACGTTTTCATCATTAGTATTCCTTAGCAATTTGTTCAATTCTGTACACCTTACAAAGAGCAAGTGTTCCTCCAAATCCAAAGTGGCATGGGTTATGTAAAAGTAAGAATAAAGACAATTGTACTTTTTACTGTATTCCACTCCACAAAGCATATGCAAGAATAAAAGGGTCAGACTCCCAAAGCCTGTAAGGCTGATCCTTGCTCTAGGTTCATTCAAATGAATCACTTACTAAGCTACTATGAAACCCCTGGTGTACTATGTCTCTGACTTCCTTTTCACTGGATACACAAGGAAATAATGAAAGTTGAATCTCACATAAAAACTATAGGTTTTTTTCCCTGAAAATTTATGAAAAGTATAAAGATATACAATATGTGTTTTTCTCAAAATGAGGACAAACATTTGAATCATTACTGGTTCTTGATTAAAAATCCATATATCTGTGTCACTCTTCAGAACACCTGAGTAAAAATCACTAGTTTGGGGTCTGGCATCTGGATTTTAACATTTGCACTTGAATCTTCTATGCACCCCAATGCTTGAGAATCATAAACTACTTGCAGAAATATTCATAGAAATACATATTGAAGTAATTTGCTCATTTTAACAGCACTTGCTCTATCCCTCAAATGTTATCAGACATTAGTTTTCTTTTACATTTAATTTAACATCCGATTAATGCAGAAGTAAAAATTTCCAACTTCATTGCAGAAAAATATATTTCATGATGCAGTTCAGTTAGTAAGTTAATGATTCATGAATTAAATGATTTATAGCATATGAATCATAAATCTAATATATTTGGCTCTGTGGTTGAAACCATTCTCTATTCTTTGAACCTTTCATAAAAGGGTAGAACATTTTTGTCAGAAAGTTTCTGACGGAGAAATAGTTAAGAGAATGTTTTCTTTCTCACAAGAAAAAAAAATGAGAGAGAAATTGTGAAGAACAGTGATAGAATTAAAATCCAATAGAAAGATAAATAAATCCTAAATTTATTTGGGTAAATACGACCAAATTTCTGGTAAGTTCATGAAACCAAAGACAATGAAATATTTTCTTTTGAACCAGCTCTTCCCACACTAGACATTCTCTAATAAGAGGAATAAAATTTGGCACTAGGTAAGAAAAAAAAACTGAAAATAATATTCCTGAACCACTATTAATTATTTTTGTGGAGTGTTAAAATAGCTCAGATATTGAAATACATGGCTGCTACTCTTATTTTCAATCTATAATTTACAGATTGGTAATCAATATTAAAAGAGGCAAAATCCTAACTTGGTTTTATACTCACCTCATGTTTGTGAGCATCTCAAGGAGGAAACAGGGATCTGAAGAACACCACCTATTAAGAACAAGTCAAACAAATTATCCTTGAGTCTGACAATAAGTAACTCAACTAGACAAAATATAACTGCGAGGGCTCTTTTGATTTACTTAGAAAATTGTAGAATTTGGAGAAAACACAAAGTAAATTAAATATGTATTTATCTGTCTAAATCTCAGTAACATGACTTTCATGTAATTAATCCATGCCAACAATAGTGTCTACTTTCAACTATTTCCTAATAAATTATTTTTAACTAACTTAGGTAAACATAGAAAATGGATTTTTGAACAGGAAACTGGGAAAAGTATGTTGTACAGTAAACTCAAAATCCAAAATAAATTTGATTTGTTGGAAAATGTGATAAATTTAACAAGACAATGTGTTAGTTTTCTCTTTATTACTATGCAACAATTTGCCCCACAAGGTAGTGATTCAAAACAACACAAATTTATTGTTTCACACATAATTTGAGTCAGGAGTTTAGTCAGGGCTTAGTGTCATCCTTTGTTTTACATTAGGGCTGCCAGATAAAGTAACCAGCTAAATTTGAAGTTAACAACATTTTTTAATGTATGCTTGTCTCAAATATCCTGTGGGATATACTTATACTAAAAAAATTATTACTCCTTGTTTATCTAAATTCAAATTGAACTGGGCATCTTGATTTTTGTTTGTTTCTTTCTTTCTTGTTTCCTAAATTTGGCAACCCCACTTCAGGTTCTGTCACATGACTGCAACCAAATTGTCAGCCAGTGATAAGGTTTCATTTGAAAGCTCAACTTTCGAGGTCTTCTTCTAAGCTCAGAAGAAGAAGAAGACTGTTGGCAGAATTCAATTACTGACAGTGTTTGGACTGAGAGTCTCAGTTCTCTGGCTGTTGGCCATATGTCACTCTAAGTTCATTGCCAAGTAGTCTTCTCCAATAGATGATAATTAACAGGAATGCATGAGAGGTCTTTTGCTAGAAGCCCTCCACCAGCTACACAATTTCACAAGTGATCTTGGAAGAGCATGGAAAAATATTCAGGGATTTTTTTTCAATGGTTACTTTAAGATGATGCAATAGTATTATTTGGCTGCAGAACTAGAAAGAGGACATCCACAAGAGACATGATAGTCTTTCTCTACTCATTTTTCAATAGACCACAAGCATGATATGTTCTGCTATGAGCACCATACTTTTTAAGGAGTATCAATAAACTGGAAAGAGTCAGATTGGTAAGGAAGCTATAGAATACATGATTTCATGTTGGGAATAGTGGAAAGTCTTTGGCAGGATTCCCAAAGGATGGAAGAACTCAAGAGTAACATGACAAATATTCTCAACTCTTTATAGGCTGTTGCATGAAGAAGGGACTGAAATTTAACTGTAGGGCTTTAAAAAGAAAGAGAAAAATAAAATCAATGGGTGGAAAACATCAAAGGGAGAATTCCCTGGCAGTCCGGTGGTTAGGACTTTGCACTTTCACTGACAAGGGCCCGGGTTCAATCCCTGGTCAGAGAACTAATATCCCACAAGCCTCATGTTGTAGCCACAAAAAAAAAAAAAAAAAAAATTAAAGGGAAAAATTTAACATAAACCGTGGAAGACTTTTCCAATATCCCTAATGCAAAATTAAATGGGATACATGGAGAATTAATGTTATCAAAATCCGTACCCGTGATCAAATTTATTTATTTGATGAAAACTCTGTAGAAACTTAGTTGCTTTATCAGTGTTTGGATTAGATAACTTTCAAAATTAATTAAAACTCAACTTCTTTCATGGTAGATGATGTCTTTAGTAGAAGAGAAAAAAATCAATAATAATTTTAATAAGGAAGAAATATTTTGAAGGGGTAAAATGAAATTTCCCAATTAGGGAAAAAACAGGAAAACAAACAATAGCCAACATTTTTGTGGACTCTAGGTTTTATAAAATGAGCAAATTAATAAGAAACTAAGTCTGTTTGGTTTACAACATTTCTTTGGAACCAACTAAGTTGAATTATTTTTTTCTTTTAATTTTTTACTTATTTCCTGACAGCCTATTAACAAACTTTTCCCATTAGATATTGTTTTTAGAGTCTTTCTCTATGTCCTAATTGACCTAACTTTTAAAAATATAATGCTTTTGAATTACTTGATGCAAGATGTCAAGGACAATGTTTAGCACACCCCACTTTCAGAGGAGGGTCTAAACTTTATGAAGCCTGAAGCTTATGCAACTTGGAACTGGGGAAAGAATACAAATATACAAATACAAAATCTGGTTTAAAATTAAATATTAAAAATTAAATATTTTATGATTTTGATAAAAGAAACAATCCATTAAAATTTTTAAAATGTTTAATATCACTAATAACACAAAATTCATAAAATTATTCATTGATAAACTGCTTGAAATATTTCTATTAACACTATTTTCTTTCCTTTTCAGTGACATAGTAATTTAACACATCTTTCAATCTCACTATTTTTGTGATATTATTTCCACAGAGAAAATTAAAAAATAATCCTTCATTCTTCTAGCCTGCCTGATTTTAATAATTTTCCATTTTTTTCAGGTTCACAACCTTTCATTAGTAATGTCATATAAATGTTTAGGATTGTTGAAAAATTGGAAAAATCTCTATCAAGTGTCTTTCATACATAAGCTCTAATATTGTATAGAATTTTTTGAATTTGGCTCTATGCAACTCACCCCTTGTATCTCATCCCATGCCCACATATTTCTGGGTTTCAAAGTTGTGGGAAAAGTTCATACTCTGAGACGAACTCTGGTCCTAAAACTGTTATCATCCTTGTGAGTCAATGAGATGAAAACTATTCCTCCGGTGGTAAGGTTAACAGTAACTTGCTTTATTGCAATGTTTGCTTTATTGCAGTGTTCTGGAACCTAACCCACAGTATCTCTGAGGTCTACCTATACTTATATACGCATGTATGTTTAGTACTAAAAGTATACTAGATGTACATGGAAACCTAAACTCCACTCAACCTAAACTGAGTGTCCAGTTGCATTTCGACTTCCCATGAAATGGGCAGTGGACCCACAAGGAGCCACTTCCACTATTTAATATGAGAGGAATTTGACGAAGTGGACATTGGAAAGATCAATGGCCTTATTAGATCTTAAAATATTTTCATTTTTCAAATTTTATAAAAATCTGTGTCCATGTCAAAACATTGGTTGGGTGTCTCCTAGGGCCCTAGAAGATGACTGAAAATAGGAATCTTCAATATTTGCTTTCTGTCCCATTCAGTGCATGGAAAATGCTGTGGTCAAATTCATCTCAAAATGTTTTCAACACTAACTTCTGCAGGATGTAAGAAAGGTAAAAGGGGTGTGATAGGAGTCGGAAGCTCAAGTTCAGAAGGAGAGAGAAGATTCAGGTAAATAAGCCTTGAGAAGAAAATACAGGCGATATCAGACATAGACAGAGTGCTTTGGACACACAGGGAGGGAGCAACCACTACTCCCAGCCCTGATGGATTGAATAAACTACACTTAAGCATTGGGTAATGGTGAAAATGTACTCAATTCATGTCTATATCAACAGAAATGGGGGAAAACTGAGACAATCATCCAGAGAAATACTGTATAATCAAAATTGGAATTGGTCAAATAGAACAAAGTGATGGGATGAAATTGCATATGGTTTGACAATATCTCATGAGATGAAAGTAAGCAGAGAGAGAGATTTCTGATGTGGAGGGAGACAAATTTAAATGTTTTACAATACTACAGGAAGCTTTCATTTAATATATCTTGTCGATTTTTGTCAGAGGCATTGGAAAGAAAAGTATACTTTCACAAGAGTACTGCATTTCACATTTGGAAATAATTTTTTTTCTATAGTAAAAACAGTTGCTAACATTTATAAATGCTTGCTTTGAATTAGGAAATTATGTTGGGCCTTTTGCGTGTATTATCTGACTTAATCCTCCAAACAATCCTATGAGGATGTCACTCATTGCTTGAATTTAAAAATGATCATAATGTTTTGTATCACTTACAAATGATGACTTAACAAATAATGATGATACAAAATGATGACTTAACAAATAATGATGATACATATAATGTATATAATGTTATATACAAAACAGATATAACATTACACCAAAACAAATATAACAAATGAAGCATGATATCAAATTTAGTCTATTCTCAACAATTCAACTTTCCCATACAGCTTATGGAATCAACTTATTTCTTGTCTTCACTATTAACTTCAGGTTGGTAATCACATTTGCTCTTCTTTGCTGTGAGGTTTTATATGATCAATCAGCTATCTTTGTGGTCCAGCCTCTGGTTCTTAGATTTCTAGGCCTAGTTTATAAACTTGAAGCCTGGGATATCGCCTCCTTTGCGTCTGCTTACCTCCATACTTCACCTGATCTTCAGTTAGAACCTCAGTTTTATTCTTTATATAAAGTTCATCCCAACTGCAGAGGGGCATGGAAAAGGAATCTTATTAAAGCTGTGAAAAAACACATCTGTGACTCCATTTCTGCTTTGCAAATAAGTTCATCTGTACCATTTTTCTAGAGTCACAGATGTAGAGAATAAACTTATGGTTACCAAGGGGGGAAGGGGGGGGTGGGAAGAACTGGGAGATTGGGATTGACATATATATACTACTATGTATAAAATAGATACATAATAGTATATATATGTACTGTATAGCACAAGGAACTCTACTAAGTGCTCTGTGGTAACTTAAATGGGAAGGAAATCTAAAAAAGAGTGGACATATATATACGTATAACTGATTCACTTTGCTGCATAGTAGAAACTAACATAACATTATAAAGCAAATGTACTCCAAAAAACTTAGATTTTTTTAAAAAGATGTGAAAAAATAAAGCCTTGATATCATGTGAATCTGTACCATGGAGCTGAGACTAGGAATATTATGCTTGGAATATTGTCTCAAACTCCATCTATAATTGGACCTTCACTGAATGGGGTTTTTTTTGAGGGGGGTGATTGTAAACATTGTAAACATCAATAACTGTCTCGATAATTTCTGCATAACTACCTAACTAATCGCTTTTATATTTATTTTTTAAAACATCTTCATTGGCGTATAATTGTTTTACAATGGTGTGTTAGTTTCTGCTTTATAACAAAGTTAATCAGCTATACATATACATATATCCCCATATCCTCCCTCTTGTGTTTCTCTCCAACCCTCCCTGTCCCACCCCTCTAGGTGGTCACAAAGCACTGAGCTGATCTCCCTGTGCTATGCAGCAGCTTCCAACTAGCTATCTGTTTTACATTTGATAGCGTATATATGTACATGCCACTCTCTCACTATGTCCCAGCTTACCCTTCCCCCTCCCCGTGTCCTCAGGTCCATTCTCTACATTTGCATCTTTATTCCTGTCCTGCCCCTAGGTTCTTCAGAAGCTTTTTATTATTATTATTATTTTTAGATTCCATATGTATGGGTTGGCATGCGGTATTTGTTTTTCTCTTTCTGACTTACTTCACTATGTATGACAGTCTCTAGGTCCATCCACCTCACTACAAATAACTCAATTTTGTTTCTTTTTATGGCTGAGTAATATTCCATTGTATATGTGTTCCACATCTTCTTTATCCATTCCTCTGTCGATGGACTCTTAGGTTGCTTCCATATCCTGGCTATTGTAAATAGAGCTGCAATGAATATTGTGGTACATGATTCTTTTTGAATTACGGTTTTCTCAGGATATATGCCCAGTAGTGGGATTGCTGGGTCATATGGTAGTTCTATTTTTAGATTTTTAAGGAACCTCCATACTGTTCTCCATAGTAGCTCTATCAGTTTACATTCCCACCAACAGTGCAAGATAGTGCCCTTTTCTCCACACCCTCTCCAGGATTTATTGTTTCTGGATTTTTTGATGATGGCCATTCTGACTAGTGGGAGGTGATACCTCACTGTAGTTTTGATTTGCATTTATGTAATGATTACTGATGTTGAGCATCCTTTCATGTGTTTGTTGGCAATCTGTATGTCTTCTTTGGAGAAATGTCTATTTAGGTCTTCTGCCCATTTTTGGATTGGGTTATTTGTTTTTTTGATATTGAGCTGCATGAGCTGCTTGTAAATTTTGGAGATTAATCCTTTGTCAGTTGCTTCATTTGCAAATATTTTCTACCATTCTGAGGGTTGTCTTTTCATCTTGTTGATGGTTTCCTTTACTGTGCAAAAGCTTTTAAGTTTCGTTAGGTCCCACTTGTTTATTTTTCTTTTTATTTCCATTTCTCTAGGAGGTGGGTCAAAAAGGATCTTTCTGTGGTTTATGTTATAGAGTGTTCTGCCTATGTTTTCCTCTAAGAGTTTCATACTGTCTAGCATTACATTTAGGTCTTTAATCCATTTTGAGTGTTCTAATTTCATTCTTTTACATGTAGCTGTCCAGTTTTCCCAGCACCACTTATTGAAGAGGTTGTCTTTTCTCCAGTCTATATTCTTGCCTCCTTTATAAAAAATAAGGTGACCATATGTGCATGGGTTTACCTCTGGGCTTTCTATCCTGTTCCATTGATCTATATTTCTGTTTTTGTGCCAATACCATATTACCTTGATTACTGTAGCTTTGCAGTATACTCTGAAGTCTGGGAGCCTGATTTCCCCAGCTCCATTTTTCTTTCTCAAGATTGCTTTGACTATTTGGGGTCTTTTGTGTCTCCATACAAATTATGACATTTTTTGTTCTAGTTCTGTGAAAAAAGCCTTTGGTAGTAGGATAGGGATTGCATTGAATTGGTAGATTGCTTTGGGTATATAGTCATTTTCACAATGTTGATTCTTCCAATCCAAGAACATGGTATATCTCTCCATCTGTTTGTATCATCTTTAATTTCTTTCATCAGTGTCTTATAGTTTTCTGCATACAGGTCTTTTTTCTCCTTAGGTAGGTTTATTCCTAGGTAGTTTATTCTTTTTGCTGCAAGGATAAATGGGAATGTTTCCTTAATAACTCTTCCAGATTTTTCAGTATTAGTGTATAGGAATGCAAGAGATTTCTGTGCATCCATTTTGTATCCTGCTACTTCACCAGATTAATTGATTAGCTCTAGTAGTTTTCTGGTAGCATCTTTAGGATTCTCTATGTAAAGTATCATGTCATCTGCAAACAGTGACAGCTTTAGTTCTTTTCTGATTTGGATTCCTTTTATTTCTTTTTCTTCTCTGATTGCTGTGGTTAAAACTTCCAAAACTATGTTGAATAATAGTGGTGAGAGTGGAAAACGTTGTGTTGTTCCTGATCTTAGAGGAAATGGTTTCAGTTTTTCACCACTGAGAACGATGTTGGCTGTGGGTTTGTCATACATGGCCTTTATTATGTTGAGGTGTGTTCCCTCTATGCCGACTTCCTGGAGGGTTTTTATCATAAATGAGTGTTGAATTTTGTTGAAAGCTTTTTCTGCAACTATTGAGATGATCATATGTATTTTCTCCTTCAATTTCTTAATATGGTTTATCACGTTGTTTCATTTGCATATATTGAAGAATCCTTGCATTCCTAGGATAAACCCAACTTGATCATGGTGTATGATCCTTTTAATGTGCTGTTGGATTCTGTTTGCTAGTAATTTGTTGAGGATTTTTGCATCTATGTTCATCAGTGATATTGGCCTGTAGTTTTCTTTCTTTGTGACATCTTTGTCTGGTTTTGGTATCAGGGTGATGGTGGCCTCGTAGAATGAGTTTGGGAGTGTTCCTCCCTCTGCTATGTTTTGGAAGAGTTTGAGAAGGATAGATGTTAGCTCTTCTCTAAATGTTTGATAGAATTCACCTGTGAAGCCATCTGGTCCTGGGCTTTTGTTTGTTGGAAGATTTGTAATCACAGTTTCAATTTCATTACTTGTGATTGGTCTGTTTAAATTTTCTATTTCTTCATGGTTCAGTCTCAGAAGGTTGTACTTTTCCAAGAATTTGTCCATATGTGCCAAGTTGTCCATTTTATTGTCATATAGTTGCTTGTAGTAATCTCTCATGATCCTTTGTATTTCTGCAGTGTCTGTTGTTACTTCACCTTTTTCATTTCTAATTCTACTGATTTGAGTCTTCTCCCTTTTTTTCTTGATGGGTCTGGCTAATGGTTTTTCAATTTTGTTTGTCTTCTCAAAGAACAAGCTTTTAGCTTTACTGATCTTTGCTATCGTTTCCTTCATTTCTATTTCATTTATTTCTGATCTGGTTTTTACGATTTCTTTCCTTCTGCTAATTTTGGGGGTTTTTTTGTTCTTTTTCTCTAATTGCTTTAAGTGTAAAGTTAGGTTGTTTATTTGAGATTTTCCTTGTTTCTTGAGGTAGGATTGTATTGCTATAAACTTCCCTTTTAGAACTGCTTTTGCTGCATCCCATAGGTTTTGGGTCATTGTGTTTTCACTGTCATTTATTTCTAGGTATTTTTTGATTTCTTCTTTGATGTCTTCAGTCATCTCTTGGTTATTAAGTAGTGTATTGTTTAGTATCCAGGTGTTTGTGTTTTTTACAGATTTTTTCCTGTCATTGATATCTAGTTTCATAGCATTGTGGTCGGAAAAGATACTTGATATGAGTTCAATTTTCTTAAATTTACCAAGGCTTGATTTGTGACCCAGGATATGATCAATCCTGGGGAATGTTCCAGGAGCACTTGAAGTAAAATGTGTATTCTGTTGTTTTTGGATGGAATGTCCTATAAATATAAAGTCCATCTTGTTTAATGTATCATTTAAAGCTTGCGATTCCTTATTTATTTTCATCTTGGAGGATCTGTCCATTGGTGAAAGTGGGGAGTTAAAGTCCCCTACTATGATTGTGTTACTGTCAATTTCCCCTTTTATGCCTGTTAGCATTTGCCTTATGTATTGAGGTGCTCTTACGTTGGGTGCATAAATATTTACAATTGTTATATCTTCTTTGTGGATTTTTCCCTTGATCATTATGTAGTGTCCTTCTTTGTCTCTTGTATTCGTTTTTATTTTAAAGTCTATTTTGTCTGATATGAGAATTGCTACTCCAGCCTTCTTTTGATTTCCATTTGCATGGAATATTTTTTCTATCCCCTCACTTTCAGTCAGTATGTGTCCCATGGTCTGAAGTGGGTCTCTTGTAGACAGCATACATACAGGTCTTGTTTTTGTATCCATTCAGCCAGTCTATGTCTTTTGGTGGAAGCATTTAATCCATTTACATTTAAGGTAATTATCGATATGTATGTTCCTATTACCATTTTCTTGATTGTTTTGGGTTTGTTATTGTAGGTCTTTTCCTTCTCTTGTGTTTCCTGCCTAGAGAAGTTCCTTTAGCATTTGTTGTAAAGCTGGTTTGGTGGTGCTGAATTCTCTTAACTTTTGCTTGTCTATAAAGCTTTTAATTTCTGTCAAATCTGAATGACATCCTTGCTGGGTAGAGTAAGCTTGCTTGTAGGCTTTTCCCTTTCATCACTTTAAATATGTCCTGCCACTCCCTTCTGGCTTGCAGAGTTTCTGCTGAAAGATTAGCTGTTAACCTTATGCATATTCTCTTGTATGTTTGTTGTTTTCCCTTGCTGCTTTTAATATTGTTTTATTTGTATTTAATTTTTGATAGTTTGATTAATATGTGTCTTGGCATGTTTCTCCTTGGATTTATCCTGTATGGGACTCTCTGCACTTCCTGGAGTTGATTGATTATTTCCTTTCTCATATTAGGGAAGTTTTCAACTATAATCTCTTCAAATATTTTCTCAGACTCTTTCTTTTTCTCTTCTTCTTCTGGGACACCTATAATTCAAATGTTAGTGCATTTAATGTTGTCCCAGAGGTCTCTAAGACTGCCCTCAATTATTTTCATTCTTTTTTCTTTATTCTGCTCTGCAGTAGTTATTTCCACTATTTTATCTTCCAGGTCACTTATCCATTCTTCTGCCTCAGTTATTCTACTATTGATTCCTTCTAGAGAATTTTTAATTTCATTTATTGTGTTGTTCGTCATTGTTTGTTTGCTCTTTTGTTCTTCTAGGTCCTTGTTAAATGTTTCTTATATTTTCTCCATTCGATTTCCAAGATTTTGTATCATCTTTACTATCATTACTCTGAATTCTTCTTCAGGTAGACTGCCTATTTCTTCTTCATTTGTTTGGTCTGGTGGGTTTTTACCTTGCTCCTTCATCTGCTGTGTGTTTCTCTGTCTTCTCCTTTTGCTTAACTCACTGTGTTTGGGGTCTCCTTTTCACAGCCTTCAGGTTTGTAGTTCCTGTTGTTTTTGGTGTCTGCCCCAGTGGTGTGATTTGGGATGTCTGTGCCCTTATTATGATTTTAGGTAGCCTCTCTGCTAACGGGTGGGGTTGTGTTCCTGTCTTGGTAGTTGCTTGGCATAGCGTGTCCAGCACTGTAGGTGGCTGGTTGTTGAGTGGAGCTCGGTCTTAGCATTGAAATGGAGATCTCTTGGAAAGCTTTCACCCTTTGATATTATGTGGAGCTGGGAAGTCTCTGGTGGACCAACATCCTGAATTCAGCTCTCCCACCTCATAGGCACAGGCCTGACACCCGGCCGGAGCACCAAGACCCTGTCAGCCACAAGACTTCTACCTTTCCCAGTTTTGCTAGGTCAGTCCTATGACATTGGGATGATGTGGGCTCCTTGTAGAGCAAAGGCCAGTCTTCCCACCATTCAGCCTAGGAGGCTGTACTTTTGCCTTACATCTCTCAAATGACCATTTTTGTGAAAAACAAACAAAATCCAAACATGAGAAATCTGTTCTAAGCCCATCAAGGAATGTTCAGGATTATTAAAGATGCTTTTTTCTAATCCTCAGACAAGCCTGTGAATGGTTACAAATGGATGGCTGCCTTGGAATACCATTCTTGGCCGAGAAACAGGATTCCAAGTAACCAATTGGCTCAGTTAAAAGATTCCCTATTTCCAGAGCCAGCTTCACGCACCCACACAGGGTCATTCTGGGTCAAGGCCCAGGCTCCTCCAAACTAAGCACTTTTACTAGTAAACAAAATCTTTATGGATTTCAGTCTGTGCTTCATCTAGAAGGGTAAAATGTAATTTGGAATGGTATAGAGCTCAAGTCAGTTTTGAAAATCAAAAGCCCTTATCACATTTGAAATTAGGATATAAAATGGTTAAAATCATATTTTTTCCATTCGTGAAAATGAAAAGATAAGACTTCATGAACTGTGAGTGCATTAAAAATCACAAATTGCATTTTCCATAGCTTTGATATATTCAATATTCAAACCTTTATAAGCATAATTTCCAGGAAACAACATTTGTATATTTAAAATGTCGAGACAGACAATGTAAGGAAAGATAGACTTGTTTTGTAAGAAAGTGTTTAAGAAGGTATTAATTCAATCAAATAGGAATAGTATGCACTTACTATCTTATTAGGTAGTATGTCAGCAACCTTACTCAGTTTAGTAAGTGGAGAGAATATGATAATAATACAAACAAGATTTTAATTGAAATCCCAGTTTAGCTCTGCTCTTGACCTTGGGTTCATAGCGTATGCTTTAGGCCTGGGCCTTTACATGTCCCCAAGACTAAATATATTTAAGACAGAGGGATTCTTCAGTCAATTCTTGGACCTGGTCACAAAACTAATTCAGAGAAATTAGTGGGTCACTAGAATAATCTCTGTGTACAAAAGAGAGAATTACTAGAGATATCGGTGAATATTTCCTTTCTAATTTTCTTGATGCTTCTCAAATTCCAAATTTCATGCTCCCCATCACACAAGAAATAATTGTTTTACTTGTATTTTGTGCAATTTAAATAAAAATACGACTTTCATTTCTACATCTTTAAAATTTCATTTTCTCCTATTGTGTTACTTGGAAATTGAGTCCAAGCACCTTTATGACTTAATGCACTTTATCTAGTAACTTTACCCATTTCTTCAAAGTACATTAATTGTACCTCCCTTCTCTCTACCTGTGTAAAGTCTAATTTGTTTTACTTACCTCATCTCTTTGTAAGTGTTGAATGCCCTATAGACCATATTGTTTTATTATGAGATATTTAATCGAGTAATATCCTCAGACAAACATGGCTCAGTGAGAGTGTGTGTGTGTGTGTGTGTGTGTGTGTGTGTGTGTGTGTGTGTGCCTGAGTGGGCATGCATGTACACACATGTCAGAAACCTGGAAAGAAGCTGAAAAAGAGCACTGGTCAGTCCAAACACAATAAAAAATTGGCTTGGAAAATCACCAAGGATGGAGTGTAGTTTCTTGAGAACACTATATTTTTTTTCCAATTCAGTCACTGTTGCAAAACCTGAAGCTCCTAGAAATTGATTAATCTCTTTTCAGTTCAAACTAATTGGATTTATGGTATAAAGCACTCTGCTAGGAGAAAATGAAAGATTATATTTTACTCTTTGATTCTCACTTAATGATTTATTTTTAACTTGTTATATTTACTTGGCTCTTTCTATTTTGTATCAACCTATGGGTTAGACAATGCATTAAAACTGTAGAGTTAAAAAATAAAAACTGTAGAGTTTACACTTTCAAATCCACTTGCTATGATAAATTTTTCCATGTAGGAATTCTTTATTCTTATGAGTTGCATTATAATTGTTAGCGTCAAACAGAAAGTAACTTGCAAGTAGGTCTACGATGAATTATTTTCAATTTATGAGGATGAGAAAGATGAATAAACATTTTAGGAGAAGAACATAGTCTGAAACTTTCTGATTAATGTTTTCAATGCCAAGAGTCTTACATACACACACAAGCACAGACATTTATCTAAATGGGACTTGTGATTATCCAAACTGTCTGAGCTTCAGTTTTCTCATTTGAAAATGGGGGAAAATATGTAAGCAATTTATAGAACACCATAGAAAAAATAAGTCCAAGTACGTAGCAGTTCTCTGAATGAAAGAGCATGTAGGTTGGACCTATAGGTTGTACAGTTGGTGACAATACGGGGTAAGTGGAGAGAATACGATAATAATACATACAAGATAAAGTTGCCTTGTATGTGGATAGCATAATTAATATTTTATACATCGATGCTCAAGGCCATCCCTTTGCAAAATTATTTAAGATATATTTATACAATTTGCAGATGATGAAGGTGATGGAAAATGAAAAAATGTGGATACTTCCATTTATCTTTTTAGAAACAAAAGATGAAATGGGAAGTTGATATGCTGTATATCCAACAGGAAAATTATGATTCTAAGTTTCATGATACTATTGTATCTTAGAATTGAAAGGATTAAGATCAGGCCTTAACTTATAATCAATCACACTTTAAAAGTACTTGTACAACAACAATAACAGCATACACCACTGCTATAACTGGTATTACTACTAGTATCAATGGTGGTAAATATTTGCTATTTGTGAAGCCATGTGTTGTTTGCTTTACTTACATTGCTTCACTGAATCTTAAAGTTCTTTTTATGATTGCTTCTGTTATAAAGATGAAGAAACTGATGCAAAGACTTTGGAGCAAACGGCTCTAAATCACTTAGGAGTAATGCCAAAGTCACTGACTCCAGTCTTGTTTACTCCAGAGTCCAATTCTTAACAAACATGGTGCAGTGTCATATTTCAAGAGGGATGGGAATCCCTAAAATATATATATTTAAAAAATATATACATATATATATATTTCTTTATTTAGGAAGTTGTATTTATTTTCTATTGCTGACATTAAAATTACCACAAACTAGCTTAAAACCACACACATTTAATATTTTAGAGCTCTGTATGTCAGAAGCCTTGTATAGTTCTCACCAATCTAAGACCACGATGTTGGCAGGGCTGCATTTTTTTTTTTTTTTTTTTAGATGCTATAGGAGAGAATCTGTTTCCTGCTCATTCAAAGTTCAGCAGAGTTTGGTGTGACATGCTTGTAAGATGGAGGTCCCAGTTTCTTTGGTGGCTGTTGGCTAGGGCCATGCTTAGAGTCTAGAAGCCTTTCCCCCACCCTTGCACATAGCCACCTGCATCTCAGAACCAGCAATGGGAATTACATTCTTCTCAGGCTATCATCTCTCTGTCCCTTCTGATATGGCACTCTGTAGTGGAGAAAGGGTCTCTGCTTTTAGGGACTCATGTGATTAGATTGATTCCACTGGAATAACTCAGTCTATTCTCATCTCAAAATCTGTGTCCTGAATCACATCTACAAATTCCCTTTTGCCATGACAACACTTCACAGGTCTGGAGTTTAGGGTGTGGACATCTTTGGGGTCCATTACTCTGCTTGCACACAAAAATCACTGAAGGCTCACTTCACAGCACAACCTTGTGTATTCTTTCATTTAACATTGTCATCATTGTCATCACCATCATCATGATCATAATTATTATTTGACATATCAACTTCAGGTAAGGAATAACTAACAGAATAAAAGTATTAAATTAATCTCAGCATTCTCTCTCTTTCTCTCCGTGTGTGTGTGTGTGTGTGTGTGTGTGTGTGTGTATGTGTGTGTGTGTGTGCATGTGCATTATAGAGGGGGTGAAAGGGCAATGGAGAGCAAGGGAAACTTTTTCAAGGTGATAGAGTCTGCATGAGTCCAGATTTAAATTGAGGAAATATCCTAGAATTGTTTTAGTAGAATTTTAAAAAATTATTTCTCCACCACCCATGCATGTTCTCAATTACCCAAGTCAATATGTGAGAAGAGAAACAAGATTTCAGTTACTAGACTGAAGAGAAATTTTATTTCAGGGTAGATACACCCTGATTAGACACTAGATTTTTAGATTTTCTCTCTCTCTCGATCTCCTGCCTGCCTTTCTCTCTCCCTTAATGGTAAGATTTTAGGGATACTGGCAATTTTGTACAATTGAGGTAAAGAAAGCATTGCCAGTGAAACTCTCTTTGTTTTGGAAACACATGAGGATGAATACTTTGTTTACATAGATATGGTATGACAAATTTTCACAACTTTTGTATTGAGATAACTCTACTGTCCTTGATTCTGAAAATAGCCTTAGTGTTATGTTTTCTTTAGTAATAAAAAATTCAGAGTGTCTTTAGATAGACCTACCCTTAAGAAAGGAAGATTTCATTTCATGAAAACAGCTTTTGACTACCTGGACCACCATGTGGAACTAATTCAGGTTGAATATCCAAGACTTTGAGAAGATTGTTGTTGACATTTGGTGGTTGCATCATATCCTTTGCTTTTATCCCTCACTTTAGGAGTTTAGTAAGCACGAAGTATTTGTGTTGGGTACCTGTAGGTACAACTTGTATCACACACCTGAGCTTGAAGAATAGCTGCAGAGAGCAACAATCCAGGAAAACAGGATGCTTCCATGACTGATTCAGACTTTCAGGCAATGTACTGAAGATTGACTTATTCCAACTGAGTGAGCCACTGTGGAGGTTCATGGGAATGTCAAGGAAGAGAATTCCCAGGAGAATAATGGCCAACTTATAATTTGCAAGGTGGGACTCATAGTCATTTAAAAGGGGATACAACTTTGTTTTTGCTACCAAAATTATTAAAGCAGGTTCTATCAACTACAGCCTATGGAATTCAACCTAAATTCATGACCCTGATGGAGTATTGATAACCAGGGATAAGTGCAAATTCACTCTTAATTTTAGAGCAACCTATAAATTTTTATGAAACATTTAAAGAAAACAACTAGAAAGTGATAACATTTGGCAAAATCTTCTGAAGAAATTTCAGTTCAGCTTTGCCACAGTTGGTCAGACTGGGAGTTTCTGTATTGCTTAGTAAATAAGAGGACAAGCTCTGGAGTAAGACCGCCTGGGTTAACATTTTGACCCCATCTTTCACTTGCCACAAGAACTTAGAGAAGTCACTTAACCTGTCTTCATCTCAGTTTCCTATCTTTAATATGGAAAAAAATAATAGTACCAATGTAAGAGGTTTGTTGTGATGATTAATTTAGTTAGTATATGCAAAGGTTAGCTGAGCACACTTAGGTGATTAGTAATATTAGCAAGTATATGATGATCCTCGCTCACTTCTCCATAGAGAGGTGCTTTGTTCAACAAATCCTAAAGGCCTATGTGTCTCAATCACACCACTTTCTATAAGTCCTTTACTGATAAAATAATTGAATGGGACAAGTCTGATATGGTATTATGTTATCATCTGTGATCAAGTGGGGAAAAATCTGGTCTCAACTGTGGCCCTAGTGAAGGAAGCATAATCATGAAAGGTCAGGTAACAGAGATGCCATAAAACTTGATCATCAACACATGGACTTCAATTCCATCAGCTTTTATCCAACAAATTCTGACACTGTTGTTACAATGTATTATACAGATTGAGCATCTCATTACATCTGCGTAAAAAAGATTCCTTAATTTATTTCTAACCCCAATCTGTAACCTTATAAGCATACAACCAGAGTTCACCAAAGAGATCTTAAAGAGCTAAAACTTTTGGATAAGACTGCCAAGACTCTAGGAGTCCTAAAAAAACTTGTCAAAAATATGATTTTCTTGTAACTTTCAGGAAGATCATTGAAAGGGAACTGCCTAAATATATACATTTTAAAGATGCTGAATCAGGCTTAGACTCTGAAATCCTAAAGATTATTTTAAGCCTCTGCCTAGAAAAAGAATGTGTAATATCTTATATCATCAGAGTCCTAGGGTATAACAAGATACTTCTGTCCCTAAAATTGATACGTTCATCATTTGAACAAGGGTCAAGGTCTTAGGGCAAGCAACAGAAAAGTGGTATTTATAAAGTATAGTAACAGTTCAGAAACAAGAGCAGAGTCTCAGGTGTGATCCTCACATCCCAGGGGAACACATCTTTTAATATATAGCTAAAACAATCTACTAAGATGCCAGAAGTGTTACAGTCACCAAGTAGCAAAAAGAAAGAACTTGTTCTGAAATGTGAAGTCATTTGTATTCTGTGGATGAACAAGTGCTTCAGGAGAAGTATCCAAGAGTTTAGTGACTTAGCCTGGGATTTGAGAGTGTTAAGAACCATAGATTTGTGCAAGTTAAAGTACTGCTCATCGGAGAGATGCCTGCTTGTGTAGTATGGCTTAGAAGAGTAACTGAAGTTAGTTGCTAAGGTAGCAATGGATCAGAAAATGTATACAGAGCCTGTTTTCAATAGCTAGGGACAAGGATTTATAAGTAAGACACTTTCAATGATGTCCCAAGTATCAGTCAATGGATATTTGCTTTGTATTTCCAAAGAGACTGCACTCTGAGTCAATGACAGAGGATGACAAAATGACAAAATGACAGAGAATAAGGAAGAAAGAGGGAGAAAGTCTTCTGAAAATACATAAAAATGAGGAACCATTCTTAAAAGGGAAGTTCCCCTTATCCTGTAAGATTCTTGTGGGGAGAATTGGGGATGGATGTGGATGATTCCTTAGAAGGCCTAAAATGGACACAAACTATAAAAAGAGATAATGAAGTAGTCCAAATGATAAAACTTCCTAAGCTATTATAGGTGTAAGAAATGTGGCCATATGCAAATGAAATATTATCCGGATGACCTGAGGTATTTACAATGTAAAAAATCAAGGATTGCAAGTGACAATTCCTTATGTAATTTTATAATAGGCTCCAAAGCTATTAAAAATCAGAACTGACCAAGACTGTGCTGTATAGATTCAGTTTGCCAGTAAAACAGCTCTACGATTTTAAGGCTGGAATCATTTGACTGTGTGTTGTGATCATGTCTTGATGGTCACACAGAAGTAATGGATGCAGTAATAATTTAGGGCCTTGAAATCAAAGCATTCAGTAGCTGAGCACGTTGAGAGGACGTAACACAGACTTCTTTACATAATGTATTTTAGTATTGTGCATGGCATGAAGCAATAGCACCTGTGGGTATTTTTCATCTCTTGTATTTTGGAAAGTGGTACTTGTTGCAGTTAACTTCTGACCACTATTGAGTCTGCCCAATCATGTTATTAAAAGGGAAATATTTCCAGTGAAGAGTAGAAAAAGGGACTGGAGAAAATGACAGGACCCTTGAACATTACGATCTAAAAACACTAAAATCCCTGAGGTTGTTTCATGAGGCCAGCTTAAATTGACACCAGTTATTGGAGTCCCAGGACAACATACATTTCTATTCCTTTTTGTTAGTGAGGAAGAAATTCAAGAAAAACATGAATGTGTATTGTTTACTGAATAACACTTAATGCCATAAAATATACCAATACACTGTGCTCCATGTTTGAAATGCCCTCGTCTACTTGATAAAGAGCCAGGGGATATGAGAGCTGGATTTAAAGGAGCAGACATTATCAAACATTTATAGTTGAAGAAGACAAAGTAAAGAGAAATTTAATCTCTTTATTAAGATGCACTCATTTGAAAGGATGTTTATGGGATCTCAGATATTTCTAGAATTTAATGTTTGGTGGGTAAAAGTAATTCAGAGCATTATAATTATTGTTATATTTTTTACTTTAAGATGCTTTCTTTTAGGTTGCAAAACTAGACTTTAGCAGAGCCTTTATAAGACTACCTGCTGGCAGATATAAACCTATTTTCTCTGAAGCTAGATAAAATGTATCAAAACAGTAGTGGAGGGCTTCCCTGGTGGCGCAGTGGTTGAGAGTCCGCCTGCCGATGCAGGGGACACGGGTTCGTGCCCCGGTCCGGGAAGATCCCGCATGCCGCGGAGCGGCTGGGCCCGTGAGCCATGGCCGCTGAGCCTGCGCGTCCGGAGCCTGTGCTCCGCAACAGGAGAGGCCACAACAGTGAGAGGCCCGCGTACCGCAAAAAAAACAAAACAAAAAAACAAACAAAAAACAGTAGTGCAATATAATCCTAAAAAAATCTCTTCTAGACTATCCATTAATTATAGAAGAATTCCTATGACTTCCAGGTATGATAACATTACAGAAAATTTGTAAAACACTATTCTGCACATTTGCATTTGCATAATAAGCCCCATCTCTACATGCATCTCTCTGAAAAAGACACTCACAGAACCACTGGAATCAGGAGGAAGAATACTGTCACCAGATATTGAGTTCAGCACAAAGTAAATCTGAAGTCAGAAGTTCTTCCACTCTGATTCTTTAGCTGAGTTGCCCTGAGAAAATCTCTTAAATTTGTGTATCTTTCGTCTCCTTATATGAAAAATGGAGAGCATCATTATCTCTCTGCATCAAGTAATTGTGTTCAGTGTCAAAGTTAAAAATGCAATAATCCATAAATAAAAGATCACATGAAAATCAACAAACAGATCATGAACATTTATGAGAGGTTTAAAAATACACCCATACTTGTGCTACTGTTTAAGATTTTTGAAAGATACCAAAACAATCCAATGGGGGGAAGGCAAATATTTTCATCAGATGATGCTGGAATAAATGGTTATTTTGTGGGGAAAAACTCTCTATTCCTACCTCATATTATACACACAAAAAATTCAGATGCATCATAAATTTAACTACAAAGTTAAAACCATTAAGCTTTTAGAGAAAAACATAGAAGAATCTTTTCATGATTTGAGGGTAGGCAAAAAATAATTTTTAACTATAAAAAAGGGCAAATACAAATTAAATATTAGAAGCTGGATTCTCCCTGTTAAAAATAAAAGAGACACCCCTCCCCCTTTTTCTTAGAGCACCTACTTTAGAAACTTGTAAGGTCTTTTGCTGTCCTTTGAAGTGTACATAAGTCTTTTTAAGGGCTAAATAACCCCTTCGTCAGCTTTAAGACCCAGAAAAGTCTTTCTCAAAGACATGGGGGACATCTCTTTGAAAAAGTAATCATCAGGGAAGATAAGGCCCCATTTCTTAGTTTCTGTGGGAGGGTAGAAGCCTAAGTTTGGTGGATGCCATGCTCCAAGTTGTAAAACTTTCTCTTGTCAAAAAAGTATGAGAAATTAATTGTTCCTTTAGATAAAGCCAATTAACTAACACAGATGGTGATCATCCCAATTAGCAAGTGAATGCAGGATGAGCTATAAGTGACAAATGGTACAGTCCATTCTTCTTACGTAGTTATTTTTTATCTTAACAACTTGTATGTAAGGGGTTGAATCTGTTTGGCTATCGAAAAGGTTGATTCTTTTTTTTTTTCTATCTTGATTATCACTTAGTAGATTGCCTGTGATGTACATCATATTACAGTTTAGTACATGCTCAATAATAAATGTTTTTCTCTTCTACTTTTTTGGAGAGGTTTTCTGGGTTTGGAGATTTTGTTTTTAATTATATTTCTCCAACAACTCTGGTGAGAAGGGTAGGGTATCTAGCGGTTCCTGAACTGAGTGAACTGGCTAAAAGTCTGTGGCCACACAACAGTCAGGTATGAGACCCTGAATTATAAAAAGTCTCCTTTGTAGTTATCCTCTCTTTTGGAATACTAGCTGGATGAACCATCTTCCCCAAATTTAAGATTTAACTTTGAATAAGCCTGTGGAATTCAGGCTCTAAATCCTGACAGGATCATTAGATGATTGGAAAATATAGAAAATCAGAAATGTTGCTTGCAGAGTTTTCCCTTAAGGGGTTAATATCTCTCTGTCATATCTGGAATGGGTATATGAGAATCTAGTCTTACAGTAGCCTAGGGTTGGTTCTTTTAATTTGGATTAATTAATGTATTTGTTGGGGCCTCATCCCAAGCAAATGAAGTACTGATATTTATGGGATAAATATCACTACAAGAAAAGAAAAATTGAGTGATTTGGATAGCTAGAAGAAAAGAATGAGAAAAAAATGAAAAAGGAAATGTGAGAATTAAAGGCATTTTCTGTTGTACACAAACCTTTTCCTCCTCCTTTTTCTGCTTTCTCTGGCCCCTCTGCTCCCCCTGCATGTTTATCCCTCCTTGCCTCAAACTGACTCTGGGGAAGAGGGAGGTGATGATATTTCAGATGAGTGGTTCCTTTCATTAGTGGATTTTCCTCTAAAGTGGGATGAGGGCACAACTTCTTTAGCTGGTAATGAATTACCTGCTCTCTTTGAGGACACAGTTTTGTGCACCTTGTGGCCTAGCCCTGAGTCACTTCATTTCTTAGCCCAGATTCCAACTGGAAGAGTTCCTTCTCATACACACACCATGTAGGTAGGAAGACAGACATGATGAAAGACATAATCAGGGGAAAATTGAAAAATTGGGTTAAAATAAGCTTGCTCCAGTGTGAAAATGGAGATCTGCTGAAATGACCACTTGGTAAAAAACAAACAAGGTGTTAAGTTCATGAATGTCAACATGGAAAGAGAACCAATAAATCATATAATTTACCTTTTCCTTGTCTCAAGATGAGGAAAACCAGCCCTCCTATTTGGATTGCCAGAAAAGCTGAGGCCACTGATGCACGTGCCCAGGACTGCCTTGCTATCCACATGCCTTCCCTTGACAGCTGATATTACTCATTTAAAGACTTCTTTTGCCAGTATCCTAGAAGTCTGCAGAAATACTCAGAAGCATGTTTTCAGCTTAGAGACTGGCTACTGCATAGATTTCTGCAACCAGAAAACTTTGCTCCTTTGATAGAGCAAACATATTGGGATCCAGAAATCACCACATCAATGGTATCGTGGCCAAGGAAGTCAACTATCTGCCATTGGAGCTCCCCACCCCTCAAATACAGAAAAATTAAGGACTTTAGAAAACCATCGAGAGGGACTGCTAGTGGCAGTACTTGAAGGCTTTCCCCTAAAGGTGAGCTAAGAGAAGTTGCAGGTGTACCCAGAAGACAGGTGAGTTCACCCATTGATTTCCATCAAGTGGTTCATTGAAGCTTTCTCAAAATTCACTGGCATGAACCTGGGGGTAGATCAAAACCACACTCTAGTCTTTAGCAAATTTTGTCTCAGCTTCCTTGTTGACTACCTGTACCAAGGTACAGAAGAGGTGGTAGAATGGCAAGGACATACTATTACTCAAATTTTAGCAGCAGCTTCTAAGTTTTCGGACAGCCTAAAGACAAAGAAATTAAGGACCACGGTGTTGGCTGCTCAGTTATAACTCAATAAAGGGAATAGTCTAGAATTTGGCCAACGTATAAAGAGAAGAAAGGACAAAGGGAGCTTATATGTTATTATTTCAAAAAGCCAGGACATTGAAAGAGGAGTTGCAGAGATTCTGGGGTATGCAGGAGTTGTAAGAACAAGAGTATCAAGAAATCCTAGGACAAATCCTCAGCTAGGAAATATTTAGCAAAAGGCTCAACGTTGACAGATTGAGGAAATTTTACAGGTAGGAACTGGTAAACCATATATGTCCTCAGGCTAATCTATCCGTGCCTTCTCTGACAGATACTCGTGCTACTATTCTGCAGTTTCCTTGGAAATGTTTCTCTGTTTGGTGACAGATCACTACAGGTTGTCAGTATCTCAGCTCAGCTTTCTATGTCTTCTTTTTCCTTCATGGTTTCCATACAGATAGGTCCTTTCACTGAGGAACATGTGTTCTTTTTTTCTCCTGATTCTCTGGTAACTGTAATGCAGAGAGACCTGTTGTGCAACTTAAAGGCTGCTTCTGTGCTCTGGATGCAGGATCTGTGGAGCATCTTGGGAAAAGACACCTAATTTGGTTATAATGTGCCTTCTGAAAGACAAGTGGTTTTGCAGAGAGTCCCGGTCTTATACTGTGCTAGAAAAAGCACCTCAATCAGAAACAAACTGGGAAACAATAGGGAATAATAATATGCATTTAATTTGAGATACAGAACCAACAAAAATAGTTTACTAAAAGGATAAGCCATGGCCATATGTAAAACTGTATCCTTGGTCTAGAACTTAATTAAAAGGAATAAAAATGATTATAAAAGAATTCAAAAAACAAAGAATAATTTGAAAATGGGACACTCACATTGTGATACTTCCAGTAAAGAAAGGATGGTAGATTTGATAAAGATGGCCAAGTTTTATATAGATCTAAATAATCTATTTTTCCCAACCCTACAACTATTCTGACATCTGATTTTGGTACTATTGTCTACAAAAGTTTTCTCTGTAATTGATCTATGTTTTGCAATTTCTTTCTTTCCTTCCTCTCTTTCTTTCCCTCTCTTCTCCCCTCTCCTTTCTTCTTCGCTACCGGGAGTCTATAGTTTTGTTTGCTTATTTTTTATTTTTTTACAAAAGAGTCCAGTATTTATGGCAAAGAATTCCTCAAAAATTTCAGGGCTCTCTTACCTTTTCATCTAATCCTCTACGAGAGAGAGAGAGAAAGGGAGAAATTTAAAGGCATTCATCCAACCAGATGGATTTTAATTATTCAAAATGTAGATGATTTGCTGATAGCCTCTGAAACTGGAAAGCAATGCAAATGTGATACTTTGATTTGTTAACATTCTTTGCTTCACAAGGACATAAACCCTCACTGGAAAAATTGCAATATTGCTCAACTGAGGCAAAACATTTAGGACATTTGTCGTCAACTGTAGTGTTACAGTTGTCAACTGTAGTGTTACAGGTGTTGTCAACACCAAGTGTTACAACCTATCAGTCAGTACATTTTGAAGATAAAACAGTCTACTACCAAAAATCAGACAATTTCAGGGACTAGCACAGTATTGTAGAGAGTGGATTCCAGCTTTTGCAGAGTGAGCAAACACTCTGATGGAGGTATTGCATGATAATTCTCCAGATCCTCTGGTCTGAACCCCAGAATCTGAAGAGGCGTTTGAACAACTGAATTTGGCAGTAGCCTCCACCCCAGCATAGCAGATTCCAAATTTTAAGAAACCTGACCCGATTTATCTGCTATTCCTTTTTTATTGCATATTTGATAATGTTCACTGATAGGTTGGGACAAAAGTGGCTCACTTAAGGCTTCCTATGCTGTGATGGCATCATAATTCCTTAGAAGCTCATGATTTGTCTGTGAGTCTGCACAAGCAGACAGATGAATAGTATTTACTAGAGCTGCAATTCTTGGTTCTGGATTTAATATGGATATATACTAATAAATACATGATTCTTTTCTGTCGTACAAAGACTAATTTTTAAAACAGAGGATTTTTAATTCAGTGAGAACTAAAATATATCATGGAAAATAATGATAGCTGTTTTGTCAGAGGTTTTACAACTACCTGCTCAGATATCAGTAAGTCATTGCAGAGCTCACACAGAGCAGAAGGATGAAGTTTCTAAACACAATAATCTTGCTGACAGAGCTGCAATGGCTTCTGGAAGTTCTACTTTTAATACAAGAATAAACTTTTGGCAAAGGCCACAAAAGCAAAAATAAACAAATGGGACTACATCGAACTAGAAAGCTTCTGCTCAGCAAAGGGAACCATAAACAAAATGAAAAGACAACCTGTGGAATGGGAGAAAATATTTGCAAACCACATATTTAATAGGGGTTATATTAAAGCTATACAGGGAACTCATACAACTCAATAGCAACAAAACAAAACAAAAACAAACAAACAAAAACACCAAGTTGCCCATTTTAAAAATGGGCAAAGGACCTGAATAGACATTTTCCCAAAGAAGTCATACAAATAGCATGAAAAAGTGCTCAACATCAATAATCATCAGGGAAATGCAAATCAAAACCACATTGAGATATCACCTCGTATCTGTTAAGATGGTGCTTATACAAAAAGGTAATACATGCTGTTGAGTATTTACAGAATAAGGAAACCTGTACACTGTTAGTGGTAATGTAAATTGGTACAGCCACTATGAAAAGCATTATGGAGATTTTTCCAAAAATTAAAAATAAAATTACCATATGATCCAGCTAGCCCACTTCTGGGTATATATATCTAAAGGAAACAAAACCATTATCTACAAGAGATAGCTGTACTTCCATGTTTGTTACAGCACTATTCACAACAGCCAAGGTATGGGAAGAACCTAAGTGTCTGTAAACAGATGAATGGATCAAGAAAATGTGATGTACACACACCCCCACACACATATAGGAATATTATTCAGCCTTAAGAAAGAAGGAAATCCTATCATTTATAATAAACAAATGGATGAACCTACAGAGCATTACACTAAGTGTAACTCATACAACTCAGGCAGAGAGAGACAAATACTATGTGGTATCACTTATATGTGGAATCTAAAAAAAAAAAGTCAAACTCACAGGAAAAGTGAGTATAAAAGTATTTGCCAGGGACTGCGGTTGGGGGAAATAGGGAAAGTTTGAAAAAAAGAAAAAAAAGGTACACATTGTCAGTTACAGGGAGAATGAGATCTGAGGATCTAATCTGTAACATGGTAACTATAGTGGACAACACTGTATTATATAATAGAAATTTGCTAAGACGGTAGCAATTAAATGTTTTCACCAAAGAAAAAAAAAAAAAAAGAAAAGAAATATGTGAGGTGAGGCATGTGTTAACTAATGGGGGAATTTTTTCACAATGTATACGTATATCAAATCATCATACTGCATATTTTAAACATGTTACAATTTTATTTGTTAATTATATATCAATAAAGCTGGAAAAATATCTTGTTCCTTTTCAAAAAATATGCTTCACAAAAGAAAATCGACAAATGGATTATAAAAGGGACTACAAAGATGTTTCACCTGACAATGGAACTTGTTTAACAAAATCAGTCCTACAGCACAGTCTCAATTTGCTTGGTTAGTGGTGTTGTGCCATCAACAAATGCATATGAATAAAAGAGGGATTTAAGGAGACTAGACTTTTAATATGGAGACTAGACTAGACTAGACTAGACTTTTAATAAGGAGACTAGACTTTTAATATGCCTACCAGAAACAGATAACATGATTCAAAACATATTAGAATGATGTGCTCTTTATCAGCAGAATTGTTTGCAGGCCACTGCCAAGGCAGTCACAGGAAGTTCTCCGTGACCAACTTTACCAGCACCTGGCAGCAGTTGGATTTCACAGAACTAATGTCTGTAAAAGGCAAGAGTTATGGTGTGTACGATGTCTGGATGGCCCAAAGTCTTTTCCCCTTTAAAAGTTAATAGGCAGGCAGTGGTATAGACTACCTTAGTACATGTAATTTCCACTTTTGGGATACCAGAGTACATTGGCTAGGACAGGAGAAGTCAGTTTATTCCTATTGTTTCCCAAGCATTATGCCAATATTTGTAAAGTCCTATAAACCTCAGTCCTCAGGACAAGTAGAACTAATGAATCAAACCACATAACTGACTAAGATTCTGCAACTTACTACATGCAGTAAGACGGCCCAGAGCTTTACCATTACCATTAGTTAAAAATTAGAATGACACCTGTAAGCAAGCATGGAATTTCACTCTTCAAATTTGCTTGGCAGGCCTATGAAATTGGGTCTGAGACCGTGTCCTGTTCCTTATTTAACTGAATCCTCTTTAATCACATTCACTACTTAAAGGGACTTCTCTTTTCCCTAGGAGCCCTGAGACATAACGCCATCTTGAAAAGACTTGGAAGAAGTTGGCCACCCCATTAACCAGGAAATCCCATTCATCTGAAAGTGTCCCACCTTCAGTGTTCAGAAGCCTGAAAGATGGGCTGTCACTGTTTTGAGAGAGACCCTTTCAAGTGCTACTGATCACCCATATGGTTAGGATCTAAGTGAAAAATTAGACAAACAAACAAGCAAAATCCAGCAGTTCGTGCTTTACATGTGAAGCCAACACCATCTCAGGAAGACTGGACTGTGTTCCCTAAAAGGATTTAAAACTCTAATTTTTTTGGAGTAACTGATGGTGGTAGTGAACTAAACTGAAAAAATATATTTAGCAAACTTATTACTATTCTCGTAGTCGGCCTTGCTCACAGTAAGGTTATTTCAATTACTTTAAGCATCACAACTTTCTAAAACACAAACATGTTATTGTTACTTTACTTTTTCTTTCTATACTCCCAGTACTTGTTTCCACAGTCTTATTTCTGATTAGCTCTAAACTGTACTTCCAGTATAACTAGTATCTGGACTCATAAGTCCAACAATCTGATTATTGACAGAGAAAAAACGGACAGTCTTCATTAGTAAATTTTTATAAAAACAAAGTAAAAGTAATTAGGATGCATCCAAGTATTCAAGCTCTAAATTTGACACAAAAATGCGTGCTTAATTGTTTCATTGGAAGGGTGATGTAGGAAAGAAAAGAAAAACATTGAATTAATAGACTAACAGAAATCTGGCATTTACAGATAGAGACTGAAAAGACAAGTCTCCTGTCACTCAGTTAACTTTGAAACGTAAGTTATCACCAGTCTCATCATAGATAGATAAACAAAGTTGAATGTCTGTTATTCATGAAGATATAGTTGACTATTATGATAATATAACTATTGATCTGGACCTGATGCTAAAAAAAAAAAGGCCCATAAGGGTTGTTTTTCTTCACAGCCATATATATCAAGCACTGAAAATTCAATCTGTACCTTTCAATGGATGCTTCATAATAAAACTTTGATACTAGTCATGATGATAGATGATGATAGTCATGGATATCTTTGCATTTCACATCTAGTGAAAATTACTTGCTAAGATAGAACAATTTCTAAGGTCCTAAATTGTCATATAAATGTGATGGTATTTATGTGATTGACTGAAACTAAAGAGAACTTTATTGGACCTTGCAAAGAAAATTCTTGATTAAAAATTTAGATTATCAGGCTCCAGAGTTTAGGTATCCCTCAGGCTTGGATTGGATAAGACTACATAAAAAACTACCAATTAATATTTGGATAAGAACTTGAAAATACAAGCAATAAAGACATCACAATTATGGACTTGAAGATATTTAGATGGCTGCTATATGCCCATAAAAATGTAGAAAAAGCAATAAAGATCATTGGAAAATTGTAATGTTAGTATTTCATAATAACAAGGGAGGATTTTGTAAGGGCAAATACAAGTTAAGAATTAAGAGGAATAATTCTCTCTGTTGAAAATTAAGAAAAAGAGACCTCTCCCTTTTCTTAAAGTATTTACTTTCAAAAACTTGTAATTTTAAGTTCTCTCTACCACTTTGAAATGTATGTAAATCTTTATAAGCTAAACTAGCCACTTGCCACATTTATGACCCAAGGACCTGTGAGCAAACTCTGAAAAATAATCATCGCTCAGTTTCCGTAGTAGGGTAAGAGGATAATTTTGGTGGTTGCCCACTGTCAAGTTGCAAAACTACCTCTTGTTATAAACCTATAAAAAACTAATGATCACCCAAATTACCTGGTAAATTTAAAATGAACTATGTGTGACAAATTGTGTTGTAAGTCCCCTTACTTGAGAATCATTTATTGTTTATCTTGAGAATGTGTATGTAATGGGATACATCTGTTTGACTCATAAAAGGTGAGCTTTATTTCTGCATTTGCAATCTCTTAGTGGATAGTCTGTGATATGTATCACATTCTGGTTTAATGCCCATCCAATAATAAAATTGTTTTCTTTCTCTTCTACATTTGTGGAGAGATTTTTCTGAACTGGGAGGAGATTTTGTTTTTAATTATATTTCCCTAACAGGTACCGGAAAGCAATAATCTTAGAATACGTAAAGAACCCTTAAAACTCAATAATAAAAGACAAACAACCAAAATAATGGGCAAAAACTGTGAACACAGGGCTTCCCTGGTGGCACAGTGGTTGACAGTCCGCCTGCCAATGCAGGGGACACGTGTTTGTGCCCCGGTCCGGGAAGATCCTACATGCCGCAGAGCGGCTAGGCCCGTGAGCCATGGCCACTGAGCCTGCGCGTCCGGAGCCTGTGCTCCGCAACGGGAGAGGCCACAACAGTGAGAGGCCTGCATACCGCAAAAAAAGGGGAAAACAAAAAATTTAAACAAATGACCAAAAAGCAAAAGAAATAGTTTTCAACATGAGGGTGAGGTTGATTAGAACCATTCTACACCCAGCAGAATGAATGTATAATAAAAGACTGGTGATACATCATGTTTCTGATCATGTGAAGCAAATAAAACTCTCATCTATTCTTGGCAGCAATGTAAAATGGTATAGTCACTTTGGAAAAATTTTTGGCAATTTCTTATAAAACTAAGTATACACTTAACTTTTTGACCTAGTGATTTTACTCTTTGGTATTTACTCAAGAGAATTGAAAGCATGTGTTCACACACACACACACACACACACAAAGGCTTATACTAGAATCCTCATGGAGGCTTTATTTATAGTAGAAAATGGATAAAGTATGATATACCTATATAATGAAAGAGTACCCAACAATAAAAAGGTTTAAATTCTTGATACCTGCAGGAACATGAACGATCCTCAAAAACCTTACTCTGAGAGAAAGAAGCCTTAAAAGAGTATACACTGTAGTATATAAAGTTCTAGAATAGGCATGACTATCAATGATGGAAAAATAAGAACAGGGAGTCCTTGAGGGGTGAGAGTAACAACTGACTGGGAACGGGCCTGAGAGAACTTTTTGGGAGATGTTAATATTCTCTAGTTTAATAGTGGTGTGGGTTACAGGACTGTATGCAACTGTCAAACCTTGGCAAATGAACACGGTATTTGTGCAGAGCATTGTATGTAAATTTCATGATGAAAAGAATAAATTGCAAACAAATATTAAATGCCAGTAAATTGTTAAACTCTAGTGGTAACTCATGTTAAAATATTTAGATAGAAGTGTGCTAATATCTGCAATTTCCTTTTGAATGCAAAATCAAAAAAATCAGATGGATTAACAATTGGATGGAATGGATAAGTGGACAGACGTATGATAAATGTAGTAAATGTTAATGGTAGAATCCATATTGTGGGTATTCAAATATAAAATCTTTCACGGTTGCTGTATATTTATTTTTTATAATAAAATGTTGGGGAAAAATAAAGAAGAATATAATGAACAAACATCTGGAGCTACTGCAATTTTGCTAAAATATCTTTGTTTAGTTTAGCTTGAGATTAAACATGAGGTTTCTTAGGGTTAAAATATTATTATTGGGTTTCCCTGGTGGCGCAGTGGTGAGAATCTGCCTGCCAATGCAGGGGACATGGGTTCGAGCCCTGGTCTGGGAAGATCCCACATGCTGCGGAGTGACTAGGCCCATGAGCCACAACTACTGAGCCTGCACATCTGGAGCCTGTGCTCCGCAACAAGAGAGGCCGCGATAATGAAGAGGCCCGTGCATCGCGATGAAGAGTGGTGCCCGCTTGCCGCAACTAGAGAAAGCCCTCGCACAGAAGCGAAGACCCAACACAGCCAAAAATAAATAATAAATAAATTTTAAAAAATTATTATTACCTACAGACATAACCGTACTGTTTACCTTGCCTCATCTTCCCTTTAGTGTGATGCAATGAAAACCAGATGGATGCTTCATATTACAATTATTTTTGCAGTGCTATGAGAGAAGAACCCTGGAATAATCAAACCCCTTCCTCCTCTCCTGAGAGACAGTGAGAAATAAAATCTCCCAAAGGTAAACTTTGGGTAAACTTTCTAGGTTTTCAATCACCTTTTAACTTCTAAAGTTTGTCCTTTAACTGAGGTTTCAGTTTCCTTCATTTGAAAAACTCCAACTGTGCAGAAACATGAAAATATTTTTTTCTGCAGTTCCATTGACACTAAACCGTCCATATTCTTATCAACTTTCTGTATTGTATTAATACTACTTTGCCTAGAAATACGCAATAATTGTTTCCTTGTAACCATTTCCCTTTATTCAATAAATACTTATTAAAAACCAAAAGAAACAAATAAAAACTGTCATGGCCTTATACCCTATGTTAGTTTTAGTTAATAAGTTTTTAGCTTTTTGCCTCTTCCAACATTAAGAATAAAACATAGGTTAACATATCTGCAATGGATTTGGGTACCTATAGGGTTTAGAAAGTCTTATTTTATTCATGTATTTTTTCTTCCACATTGTAATGTTGTAAACCAGGGATATTAAGGTAATTAATGTGTATAATTTATATACCCTAATCCACACAAAACTAGGAATTTATGAACGGGTATATTGTAGAATCAATGGCGTTTTAGGATGGAAAGTTTATTGCAGTATTTCTTCAGGTTCTATTCCCACTAGTGAAATGTTAAGGTATTCCATGGCCCTAATAAATAATAGCCATAACTTTTCCCTCCTGCTCCATTTTATATATTTAATGGAGATTGAGTAGAGACCGTTATATGGTCTCTTTCAGTTTCTGACATCTCAGGAAGAAACTGATTTTTTATTCTAATCAGGTATCTGTGATATTGCTTTCTAAGATGTTTGTTTTAGTAAAATTTCTCTAGGTATCTATTTACATAAATATTTCATGACCCCAAAGAATCTGGATCAAAAGTTCTATGTATCAGTCCCAAATGGGCCATTGTCACAGAAATTTAAATTTTTCTTATTTTTTCCTTCTCTCAATGTAATAAATAGCCAATCCATTATGAGTGTGTGTTTTGCTCCCTTGTGCCAATATTTCAAGACAGGAAACCGATAAGCTAATTTGAGGAAAAGTGCTAATGGCTAAAAATGTCTTGATGAATTGAATCTCTAAGAAGAAACAGTTGCCTTTTTTATATTCTTATGTTTAAATTACATTTATATATTTAAAGTTTTTATAGATTTTATACTTGCCTTCACTTACTATAACTGGAAACAATTTAAACAGCCCCAGAAACAGTGAAATGAAAGAGTTAAGAGGAGAAAAGTTAGACTAAAAGAATTCACTTCAGAAGACAGAATATCAGATTCATATTTTGTTTCATTTCTCCAGGAATCTATTTGCCCGTCTGCCCTTATTTGATTTTTTTTTGGTATATAATACGTTGTGCTTAAAAATGGTGATTCTGAATATCCCTATTTATAGCCCGGAGACTTTAGTTCTGACTTGGAAAACCGCTGATGGACTACAAAATCTCTTGAGCAAATAATTTGTATAAGTTTGGCAAAAAATCATTTCCTGAAAAAAGCCTGACCCTAACTAATGCTATTCTATTAATTGTTTTTGTATGATTTAGTATTAATAGTCTGATATTTTGAGTGCCATTACTTTATTTCCATAATCTGTTACAGTTTATGGAAATCTATCTAATGCTAAGTAACGCACAACAAAAAATTTCAGTTTTGAAATGTTTGTTGACAATTTTCTTTAATGGATTTAAGATATTTATTTGACCTAATCCAACAAATATTAAAATAGTTTATGGATGTATAATATTATATAATAATTCATAGTACATTTTTGTATATATAAACTCTTATGCCCCAAATGTGTTCCAGTTAAATAGGATTTCAGGCTATAATATAACTGGAAATTAGAGATACATTAACCGGCTCTTGGAGAATCACAATGTACCTCAAGATACTAAATCTCCAATAAATCCAAAGAAACTCTGACTTATTTTTCTCCCAGTATTTCCAAATGTGTTTGACTACAAGAATCTCTGAGGTATCCATGAATATGTGTGTGTCTGTGTGTGTGCACGCATGCCCATGACACGTATGTGTTATGTGTGAGACCAATCAACATCTCCACGGACACTAGTACTTCCGTGGAAAACTTTGTAACACTGTACTAATTCATTAAAGTCCTGTGAGTTATTGCATGCTGGCAGTGTTATCAATCATTGGAGGTCTTGGATTTTGACTATGGTAAGGATTCAATTAATAGTTCCTGAAATTTAGTAAAATATTGATAGAATCACCTGGATATATTATAAACAAACAAGCAAACAAACAAGAAGATTGGATTCCTGATCTCCACCCCCAGAAGGTCTTATTGAGTAGCTCTATTATTTATGAGGGGTTCTTTAGTTATTAGACCTTTCCCAATGACTAGTGATCAGTTAGGTTGGTGAATCCCTAATATTCTTATAGAATACTAATGTTATATAACTCAGATATTTGGAAAGATGCTCATTTTCCCCAGATGAGAGTTCCCTGAGGTTGTGAAATATGTATTATTCATTTAATTATCCTAACATTTAAATAATGCCAGACACATGCAGTTAAAATTTTACAAGCTCAGTTAGGGCATAAATTATTTTACTGATTTAGAGAGTATTGAGATCGTTGAGAGTCTCTCTCTTGCTCATGTTAGAACACATTCAGATATGACACAGGATGGAGAACAAAACATTACATCTGTTACTGACAGAGCCATTGGAGGCTTAGTATGTGGCTAAACAGGCTTGTTAGTACTTCACTGCTAAATGATACATAATTACACACATAGTCGTTCAAACAGCTGGATCAATTGCAGAACTCCTCTAAAAAAGCAGAGTCTACAGTGCACAGCAGAAAGCGAATCTGAACACCTGATGCCTGCAGGTTGGCATGTATCAAAGTGAATATAGGAAGGGGTCAAGCAGAACAGATCCACTGCCAGTTCCTTCTTCCAAATTCATCACATTAGTCACCTTCCTATGCCTAAGCAGGAACGAGAAAGGGGCAAGAAGCAAAGCCAAAGTGCTAATAACCATAGGAAAGTGTCCTCTCATGAAAACATCAGTACAGATGACAGAACAAATAGGTTCATAAAAAAAACTAGTAAATTATAAAGTCAAACTCAATTCTGGTGTTTTGGTTTCCAGCCCAATATTTTTTTCCAAAACTAAACCTAGCAGAGAGGGTTATGAAGTTGATAGTTTCGATTTTTGTATTCTTATTATCTAGTTCATTTATTCAATAATTTTTATTAAACTTCTACTTTGGGTCAGAGTCTGTGTTGGGATGGAAATGAAACAGTGAATATAACTCATTGTAGCCCACAGTCTAGAGTCAAAAAATAAATAATATAGCACACTATAGTAAATGGAATGTTTGAGACACTTGTAGGTTGTCACTGAGGGAAGAGAGTTTAAGGGTAGTCTGCCTGCAAGCACAGAGACGGACTCATGAAGGAAGTGATTCCTCAGATCAATCTCACATGATGATTGAGAGATAATAAGTTAAATGCAGGTGTGGAGAATTGGGCATTTCAAGCATGGAAAATGAGCAGAAACAGGAAAGAATGACCATGCTATTTATGGGAAATTCCTGATAATTTGCTATACCACTGTAATATCACATGCATGGCAAGGGTTTATAAACATCAGATTAGCGGGTTAGGCTGTGTTCAGATTATGAAGGGCTTTAATGTTTCAAGGTTAGAAGCTTGGAAGTTATAGGTGATTGAGAGCCTGAATGAACTAGAATTCTTTCAACTGCAAATAAAAGAAACACAACTAAAAATAACCCAGTTCAAAAAGGCAATGTATTGGCCCACATAACTGAAATCGTATTGGATCTTTTAGAGGCTCATATTGTTATCAAGTCAGATATAACGGTAAGAGCTGGAGCAGCACTTTAAGCTCATGAGTGAGGTACTGTTGATAGAATACAAAAAGATTGAAAAGAACCTGGATTCATTACAGCTGGAGCCATTACAGCAGCCTTGGGCTACTTATGCATGAACTGCTATATGAGAAAAAGGAGTGAGCCCTTTTCTTGTTCATGTTAATCTGACTTTGACAAATTTATATACATGCACATTGAACCTTCAACTATTTTCTTCTGTATGGTGATGACAAAGAAAAGTTAGATAGTATTGGTCCACAAATGTTTAGTTAATTATTTTAAATTACTATGACAACTTCAGAAGGATTGAAATGTCTGAAGTACATAAGACTTTTCCAAAAATTCAGGCTCAGTTTATTCTCTTTTTATTTATAATCTAAGGCTATTCAATTATGAACTTCCCTTTCATTCACCATATGATTTCCTTTCAAACACTTCTCTCCAACCTCTCCTAAACCAAAGTTAGTTCCCTCCACTTTGATAATTAACTCCATTTGCAGGTGATTTTCTTATTATATACAATACCACTATCATGGAGGAGAGACCAAAACACTTACAAAACTACAAAGATTTTGGTTCAATACATGCCAGTCCCAGTTAAATCCTCAACTCTGATTTTGAAAAATTCACTTTTGCTCTTGGTTCACATGACTTTTGTTTCCCAAGAATAAAAATAGTTGGTAGTCTCCTACTAAGACCTTGTTTCTGCTCTGTATTTTGCTAACCTGTCCACAGTTCCCTAAACTAGCTGAACACACACTTTCTATTGAACATACATAATAAATTTCCTTTCTCCAGAGTAACAAGTATTCTTCTCACTCTTCTCATCAGTCACCTAACACTTACTTTTTGATTATCAGTATGGTTTTCTATATTTTTATATCCTCTGAAAATAAGCTTATAACTTTATATTTTTACTTTTTTTTTTTTTTTTTTTTTTTTTTAGCGGTACGTGGGCCTCTCACTGTTGTGGCCTCTCCTGTTGCGGAGCACAGCCTCCGGACGCGCAGGCTCAGCGGCCATGGCTCACGGGCCCAGCTGCTCTGTGGCATGTGGGATCCTCCGGGACCGGGGCATGAACCCATGTCCCCTGCATCAGCAGGCGGACTCTCAACCACTGCGCCACCAGGGAAGCCCTATATTTTTACTTTTATTTTTCCTTTTGATTAGTATTTTCCATCAATTTCTCATCTGGTCAACTTTTCCAGAATCAATCACCAGATTTAATGAGTCTGTAGTATATTTCTGACAGCTTGGAGTTGAATAAATTATTTTCAATCAGTTTATTCACATCCTCCTCTTTCTTCCATTTGACCAATTTTCCTTAAGGTATAAGTTGTACAAATCCCTATACGTATAATTTTGAGATTTAGAAAATGTACAGAGGTCCTTTCTATCATTGTAGAAAATTATTGCAAAGTGAAAAGACATTGGCAACAGTATTATTCATGCGAAGAGAAAGTTATAGCAAGAACATGGGGTCAGATGAACAGTAATAATGTGCTTAATTACTTATAGCAGTAAAAATAAAGAAAAAGTGGAACTACTTGGAGTATGAGTTAGAATTTAGATCTTGATTAGATTTTCTGAAGACAACTCTAAAATTCAGACATGTCCCCTAAGTAGTAAGCTGCTCACATAGCTATTGCTGTTTTTTAGATAATCAGTCAATTATTTGACAAATATGAAAACAAGACATGAAATCCTGGGTTAGAATTCGTTGGCTCACAATGTCATCGAATATATATTCCACTTATTTCAAAGACCATGAAAAATAATTAAATTAAAAGTCAGAACTGGTTTCTAAGAAGGCTCTCTGCCGCGTCTCTGTTATAATCAGTTCAGGATTCATTTAGTCTCAAGTTACAAAAACCCAACTTAAAATAGTACAGGTGAGGAAATTTGCTCTTTCACACATAGTATGACATTAAACAATGGGGAAACTATAAACTCTGTGATTCTCTTGGTTCTTCCTTTAGGCTGGCTTCTCTCATAACTGAAAATGCCTGCCAGTATCAGCAAAGACAGATTCCCTCTTCACATTCATGGAGTGGAGAGAACTGTTCATTTAACCATAGAAACACTTCTCTGCAGTCGGATTGAGCTAATGTAAACTATGTGTTGATTTGTGGACCAATAGTAATCATCAGAGAATAACATATGTTGATTGCTTTAAGCCAAGGCTTCTGAGCTATCATTGGTAAGACAGATGGAGTACCATAACTGGCTTAGACTAATAAAGATTAAGTCTGAAAACAGTCAATGAAACCCAAGTCAAAAAGACTGAAGGAGAGATGTGTAACTTAACACATTATAGATGCATGCAGTCTACAGTGTTGTTTAAATGTCTCATCTTTTTCTACATGGCATTTTATAATATTTTATAGTCATTAGAGCCTTAAAGTAGAAAAACAGTACTAGCCAAACACATTTCATTGAGTCATTGTTCAAGTATCCTTCCTTCAAGTAGACTATCCTTCAAGATAGCCTAATTTCCTGGGAGTCTAGCGAGAGAAATGAACTTCTCTCCACCTGCCACCAACATATGCCTCAGCAAAATGTCCTTAGTCACTTAACACATTTGGAGAAATAGTGTAAGAGTAGAAGACCGTCTCATTTTATAAAGGAAATAGGTTGGGAATATACATAAGCAGTGCTGTGAATAAAAGGGCATAAAAGAGCAGGAACATTTTATCCATTGCCACTACTCTCATTTCTGGGCATATAACAGTGACACTTTAAGTAAAAGTTCAATAAAATTTTGTTAAATAAGACTCTTTTTGACCAAATAAATAAGCCTAGAATTTAGTCTCTAGTCAAAAATAATTTTAAAATTATGATCATTTCCAGTTGCCCCAATTTTGTTAGCATGTGACATAAAAATTTGACATGCTAATTAATTCCCGATAATGTGCTAAAAATTTCTGAAATCCACTATTTCTGTTTTACTAATAGTTACTTGTATTTTAAAATTATATGCTACTTTGGTCTTCCCTGGTGGCGCAGTGGTTGGGAGTCCGCCTGCCGATGCAGGCTACATGGGTTCGTGCCCCGGTCCGGGAAGATCCCACATGCCGCGGAGCAGCTGGGCCTGTGAGCCATGGCCGCTGAGCTTGCGTGTCCAGAGCCTGTGCTCCGCAACGGGAGAGGCCACAACAGTGAGAGGCCGGCGTACCGCAAAAAAAAAAAAAAAATTATATGCTACTTTATCCTACTAGGTCCTAGGCTCATTTTGAAAGATATTATGTGGGAGTCCATTTTTAGGTTGCATAAGACTTTACTAACAATTCTACTTTAAAATCTGTGGGTCTTTATATTGTATACTTGTAACATATAATATTGTACATCAACTATTTAAAAAATATTTTATTTTTTTCAATAAAATATTTTACAATAAATATTTAAAAACATTTAAAAATTCATTAAAATATTAAAAATAATATTTAAATATTAAATATTTAATAATATTTTAAAATATTTTAAAATAAATAAATAAATAAAAGACTTTATTAATGATTCTAATAGACAATTTAAAAACTAGGGTCTTTATTTTCTACTTTCACCACAAAATTTCCTTCTCTTCAATGATGAGTATATAACATCCTTCTTATAAGATATTTTATTTAGCTAACTTCAAGCAAGCCAATATTAAAATAATCTCAAAAATTATAATTTAATAAATCCTATTTATATTCTTGATATACATCTATGTGTTATTTTAATATTTTAAATGAATATTAAGACTCTTAGAAAAACAACATATCTGTATATCAGCCAAAAAGTCAAACATTTCATCTAACTTTGTATTTTTTTAGCTATACATTTTCAATGATAATATGCATGTCATTGACATGTTGTTCAAAAGTTTTGGCTAATTTACTGTATCTGTTTATATGCTACCAAAGGTTAAAGGTTGACAGTCAAGGCAGAAATCTCGATCTGGTATGTCTTATTAAGTTGCATCATTTGTGTCCAATACTACTTTTAATAACTAAAATCATAGGAAAGCATCTAGAAGATATTGCTTGGCTTTGCATACCTAAAACATTTTAGTATCCAAGAATCTTCCTACTATTTGAGTTGGCAGGAGACCAGGTTTGGATCTATCAGAATTTCTGGTCAGACTGCTCAGCACATATCACACAGAGCAGGCTATAACCTCTGGGGAGTAATTACTCTCCGAACTCTTAGCAAAACAGAGCTAGGAGGCTGACGGGCAGGCCTCACACTTAGCTAAACTGTATTGGCAATGCTGTCCAGAGAATAAGCAATGCCTCAAGAACAATTTAAAGGCGTTATAAGAGGAAATGTAACTGAGCTTAGCCTACTAATAGTTGGGGTTACTTTGTAATGGCCTGTGTCAGTAAACTGTTGGAAATTCACTTTGAACTGATTTTTCCAGCTTTGTTAAGTAATCCCCCTTCTAGCAAGTTAGAGAAAAAAACTATTTAGGAAATCATATTGGGGTGTTTTGTGCTCTTCATAAGCAGTTTTTAACTGTCTTCTCCAACATGACTTCCTGGACGTGTAACCAGCTAGCTTTAAATGAAGTGTCATATTATAGCAATATCTTACCTATCCAGAGATCACTTGTCCATGATATATTGCCAAGAAACTGGAAGAAAACAAGAATCTTCTGAATCACTAAAAAAAATATATATATATATATATATATACACATACACATATATATATCATACATTTATATATGCAAAAATATTCTTATACTATCATTACCTAACATTATTAAACATTTAATCCATATACAACCACTCCTCATGTTCAAACTCCACCACAGCTCGGAATCTCTGCCTAAAAAAACAGATGTTTGATTATATATTTACTTCTTATGAATACTTCTAAGTGGAAGAATGTGTTGACTAATAGATACAAGGGTCTGGTTCTTTTGTCAATATTGTTACTTATTTTCATTATTGGCAATAGATCATAAATCAAATTTATATAAACTTGAGTCTATTCCTGAATTACACGTAACTACCATATCAGCTTGTACATTTTGATAGACAAGAATCTTACTATTCTTTATGACTAGCAGTAATACAGCATCAGGTCACTTCTAATTTAATCTCTGTTTGTTAATCTCAGAGCAATTTGTAGAGGATATGCAAATTACACTGGAGAGCAATTATTCTCTTAATGGTGAATTAACCTAAATTCAATGTCACCTTGAGAGACTTGAGCTATTTATGTGGTTATCTCTGGCAATGACTCTTAACTCCTCTATAGCTTTTATCCAAAGTCAATAACGTTGCTAGTCATAACAATGCCCTTTAGGAATTATGAAACTTTTGGATTTGTTCATCGATCACAAGAAAAGTATAAATATTTTTAATATAATATTATCATCTTATGGGTTTTGGGGTTTTTTTTTCCCCTTGACAATTATTTGGCTAAACTTATTCTGGAAGACTGACATATTAGATCATTTTCTTTTTTTTATTATGAACCTGAAATATTTTAATGTATTATACTTAGTAAAGCACTTTAACAGTGGAACAATGTCTTTAAAAATACTTTCTTTTATATCATTTTATATCATTTTAATCTCAGACTTGGTAAAAGTTATAGATTGATAAATATATGGGGAAGTTAGACACTTTGGTTAAATGACTTGCCTAAGATAATATAGCTAGTATATAATTAAGCCAGAAGTAGAACCCAGGTTTCCAGTCCTCTTACGTGTATGACTAAAGTTCTGATAGATCTTTCCACCCACAATGTGAAGCAAATATCTAGATAAGACTTGCCAACTGGCAGCTGGTGTCAGAAAAAGAAATGGACAATCCTTAGATGGCCACCTACCCAAGAAATAGCAAACCAAAATTTACAGAACTATCCTTAATAAAAATGGGCTGCTTTTCCTAGAATCTCTTTTTTCTCCCTAGAGAGAAAGATTTGTAAGTATTGATATCTTGTTATGACTTCCTTTTTCTCATGTTACATACCAAATTTTTCTTTGCTAAAACACACACTTGAAAACAAAGAATGGAACATCAAATAACTTATACTGCCTGCCTGAGGGTGTAGGCAATGAAGTTAATTTACCTACAGTATTTTGAGCTACCACTGTAAATTTAGAGTTTGGAGACAATTGAAACTCTATATCAGAAATAAATTACTAAGCAAATTTTAAAAATCACAAAACATTATTTAAATGGATTACACACATTTGTACACAAAATATATGAAAAACTGCCACATGTTGAAACAATTCCAAGCATTGCCTTCAAACGAAAATTTTGAATTCTTAGCAAAATTAACTACTTTTCTTAATTCTCAGTTGATACAATTTCTCTCTTAGCTTAGACTTGAGGAATTATTTATTCTACAATCAAGATCAATGCAATCTTTTGTTTAGGTCAATAGAGAATGATTAGCCTTACACATTCCTTTTCTTTCCCTACAAGTATTTATTGACCATCTACTAGGTACTCTAGGTGCTTTAGCAACATCAGCAAAAAAACAAAATCCTTGGCTTCCAGAATGTTCATTCCAGTAGAGAGAGACTAAGTGACAATAAACAGCAAATTAAACATGTAATAAATTAGGACACTCTATAATATGTTAGGAGGTGACAAGTACTATGCATAGAAAGGAAAGTTATGGTAGTGTATTAAAAATCAGTCCAAGATGAATGTGGGTTGCAATAGTAAACAAGTGGTCAAGTTTGGCTCCAATGAGAAAGTAAGCAAAATAGATATGGTTATAAGAAAACAGCTGAGCAAAATCTCTAAGGGAGGAACGGGTCTGAATTGAAAGGCACAGTCCAAAGAATATAATGGAGTGAGGCAGAGGAAGTACTAGGATATGAGGGCAAAGCGAAGTGTATGTGAGCAAATGGGATATTAGGAGAAAAAACAAATTAATTGGGGCTTTCTAAACTATTGGCAGAACTTTGGCATTTACTGTAATTGAAATGAGAAACCATTGCAGGGTTTGGGGGAGAGAACTGATATGGTCTGACTGTTGTATTGGAAGGACAATTCTGGCTACCATACTGAGGATAAACATAAGAGAAAAGAGGAGAAATAGTGCACTAGTTAGGAGACTATTGCAATAACCCAAGCACAAACAGTGGAGAGGGCAGAAGAGAGCAGTAGGGAGTGTATTTCCCTTGCTTCCTTCCCTGACTTGATATCTTGGTTCAGTAAAGATTACCTCCTTCCATAATCACAGCTACTATCTTTTACTTTAGAGAAGGAAAAAAGTCCATGATGCACTGGGGAAATGAGTTACCTATTGTAAATAACATACTAACTGAAGATCTACTAAGAAAGCATTGGTCTATGTTGTGTTTATGTGAGGATGGAATAAAACTGCTATGTAAACAATTATATCTAAAGCATATCTGCTCTAATTCTAGGAACCAAAGAAAATATTCATTTTCATACTTTGTAATATGCAGTATAAAGCAGATATTTATTAATATGAAAGTCAGAAAAATAAGGAAAATAACACATTGAAAGAAAATAATTTATAAATACATATTTTCTTGCACTAAATTAGAGCCATCTGAATAAATTAATGAGGACTTAGCTCTTTAAAAGTCATTAAATATTAATATCACCTTCACAATATATCATGAAACAGCTTAAACTTATCTCTATTATATGGAAGCTCTAATTGAAAGGAGTCTGCACCATGGGAGAAGTGTCTGACAAATTCTTTGATGTTTGTAACTGTGTATCACAGTGGAAAAAAAACAGTATATATACACACACACACACTTTCCAAAGATTTTGGAGAAATGATTTACAATGACATGACACTTTCATTCATAACTTTCTACATGAATTTTAAAAGGCATTTTGTGATTATTTTTCTCTAGTGTCAGAAAATAAAAGGCCAGAGACAAAGTCAGGGATCAAATAAATGAAATAAATATAAAATCAGGATTGCATTGCTTAATATACTTAATACAGAGCCAGATAGGGAAAGAGACTCAGTTGTATGCAATAGCTAACTTCATCCACGTAAGAAAACATAAAATCCACGAATGAGATTCAACATGTTGGATTAAATAAGCCACATTTTCTTTTTTATTAGCACTAATAATGAATTGACAGTAAATCCAGGGCATATAAATTCTGCTTTACTAATTTTTTTAATGTGGACATCCACCCTCAGCTCTCTATTCCTTGTCCTCCATTCCAGAGCTAGACAAAGAATGAATAGTCACTACCCCATTTTCTTCTTCTCCTCTGTCTTCTTCCTCTCCTTTATCACCCTCCTCCTTTCCCACTCTTCCTCCTTCTATTTCTGTATTTCCTTTCTCTTCTACCTTCTCTATCATCATCAGTTCTTACACATATGTTCAGTAATTTATATTTTAAAAACCCTTCACATAATGTGCATGATTGGTAATGTGTTAAATATTAAAGTGAAGGGATGCATGAGTGTCATCTGGCTAAAAAGAGGATAAATGAAGAAATCAATAATTATATAAACTCTCTGAAAATCAACCATATACTTCAATGGAAAATATGTTCCAAAGCCCTTTGTAAGAGTTGCAACCACAGCAATAACATCTGTATACCCTCACTCCTCTTTTTAGACAGCCCACACTCCTACTTTCCCTTCCTCTAGGATTTTTCAATAGAGTTAACATGCATAGGGAAGCTAGCATTATGTGCATAGTTAGGTGGATGGATAGATAGATGATAGATAGATAGATGATAGATAGGTAGATAGAGTTGGGGTTACGACTATTTTGTGGGTGACACTCAGGTGGGATTGGTCCTTTCAGTAAGCTCTTCTAGTCATCAAAATAAGTTTATTAAGGGCCTTTATGTCTCCATTAGTGTACTAAGTAAGGGTAATGTGGTAGGAAAGAAATTAGACATGATTCCTCAAGAAGCATATGTTCTGATGGAAAAGAGGTTAAACTTCTAATAAATGTTATAGGGAAATGAAAGGAGCTTCAATGTAGTGTATTAGGTCATGCTTTACCATACAGAAGTTGGATAATATTCAAAGGACTAGTAAAATGCTCCCTTGACCGTGAGAGGTATCTTTAAAATGTTTAATTATCTCCATACATCATTGACTCCGTGGTGATAATGGCTTTCTAAGAATGATTACTCTACTATTAGGTGTGAATATAGTACTTAACTTGATCCTCATATAAACTCTGATATTGATATTTAGAGACAGTTTGACCAGAGTCACACAGCAAAAACTTGGTGTAACTGATACTATTCAGATCCAACTGTTTCTGGATTATGGATGAATAAACTTTAATTATCATGAACATCCAATATATATATAAGACATTTCATAATATGTGCAGTTAATTAGCTGTGATGCCCAGTTTACATTTTCAAGCTAATTCATGATGGTCAAGGTCATTTTTGTACAAATTTGGAAATTGATAAGGCAAGTGGCAGAGCTCACTGCAGCAGGAGATGCCTCATTATTTTGGTCTAATTCTGTATTTAAAGCTGTATTACATAAGGAAAGTAGAAGATGATTGGGAATCTCAGTATTTAGTCCTCATTTTTGACACATATTCTTTTTTAAACTTACTAAGTCACTTAAATATTCTAAGTCTAATTCTCCTAGGTATAAATTAGGAAAATTCAACTAAGATTTTTGTCTACTGTGCTACCTCCAGGAAATTATTGTACAAAGGTGATCAAAAGCCTAAGCTGCTTCCATTTTGCCAAACTCGTATAATTCACCTGTCTCCATTTTAAGACAATAAATCTTTTACTAAATAAGGAACTCACCTCAAAGCTCCATGGGTAAAACCACTAACAGAGAGTATTTGATTCACAGTAGTCAAAGCTACTTTGAATGACAAACTAAATCATTCAGTGAAAACATATTTGCAATAATAATCATTAATCACTAAAATGACATAATGTCCTAGTGATTTGTTAACAATTCTACCACCGTTTGTCACCACAAAATTCTAGAATACCCCTTGACAATTTTTTGGAATATACTAAAATTGAGATGTGATCTAGTCCTGGCAGTACTTCAAGCAAAGAAGTACTGTTCATTGATTTGGACAGGTTGATTGAAACCCTTTGTTTCACATGAGCCATGATCCTACATTATTATATTTCATTTTTTGAAATATATAGAAGAAAACTGAGGAGAGGCCTCTTTGTTTCAAAAAAACCCATAAAATCCTATAAATTTGAGGTGAAAGAAGGCAGGCACAAAAACGAAATGGTCATCTGCATGCATGGGCCACCCATTAGCATCTCGAAAGTGGAGTTTTTCAGTAAAGTTTACAACTTCAGTCTCTCAGGTTCAATTGCAAAGCAATTTTCAAAGTTTTCGTTCTGTCATAATCTGAATTTTTTTAAACATCTTTATTGGAATATAATTGCTTTACAATAGTGTGTTACTTTCTGCTTTATAACAAAGTGAATCAACTATACATATACATATATCCCTGTATCTCCTCCCTCCCATCCTCCCTATCCCACCCTTCTAGGTGGTCACAAAGCACTGAGTTGATCTCCCTGTGCTATGCGGCTGCTTCACACTATCTGTTTTACATTTGGTAGTGTATATATATATCCATGCCACTCTCTCACTTCGTCCCAGCTTATACTTCCCCCTCCCCTCTATTCTCTACGTCTGCGTCATTATTCCCGTCCTTCCCCTAGATTCATCAGAATCATTATTTTTTTTAGATTCCATATATATGTGTTAGCGTATGGTATTTGTTTTTCTCTTTCTGACTTACTTCACTCTGTATGACAGTCTCTAGGTGCATCCACCTCACTACAAATAACTCAGTTTCATTTCTTTTCATGGCTGAGTAACATTCCATTGTATATATGTGCCACATCTTTGTCTATTCATCTGTTGATGGACACTTAGGCTGCTTCCATGTCTTGGCTATTGTAAATAGAGCTGCAATGACCATTGTGGTACATGACTCTTTTTGAATTATGGCTTTCTCAGGGTATATGCCCAGTAGTGGGATTGCTGGGTCATATGGTAGCTCTATTTTTAGTTTTTTAAGGAACCTCTATACTGTTCTCCATAGTCACTGTATCAATTTACATTCCCACCAACAGTGTGAGAGTTCCATTTTCTCCATACCCTGTCCAGCATTTATTGTTTGTAGATATTTTATGATGGCCATTCTGACCAGTGTGAGGTGATACCTTATTGTAGTTTTGATTTGCATTTTTCTAATGATTAGTGATGTTGAGCATCCTTTCATGTGTTTGTTGGCAATCTGTATATCTTCTTTGGAGAAATGTCTGTGTAGGTCTTCTGCCCATTTCATGATCTGAATTTAAAAAAACTTAATCCTTTGTTTGAAGTACTTGGCTATTCCCATTAATAAAAATTTTCATTTAAAAATCTACAAACGCATGTAGAATTAATTTAGTGTTAAGATCTTTTTACAAATCTATTAGATTTTTGCCTGTAAAATTACTGTTATGGTTATTAAACAGACATTGCCAGTAGACATTTTACTAATGAGAATGGAGAATTTTGCCCACTTTAAAACCAGTCTCTTTATGTCAGAAATAACAAGTTTAGGGTGTTTATGAGAAGTCTCTCCTGTAATTTAAGAGCAGAGATGAGTATGATACTGTCTTCCTCTTATTAGCAGAAAAAATAGGCCCATTAAACCTTCTGTTGTTAATTTTTCTGTTGTATCTTCAAGGTTTTTCGTCTGATGAAGGTTAGGAACTTTAAAAGGATAATCCTGGAATAGCTGCAAAGAATGTAATGGGAAGAGTCATAGACTCTTCACTTTAAGTGGGCTATTTTAGGCTCTAAAATTCTTCTACACTCTACACTTAAATGCTGTACAGCTATAGAAGAAAAAAATATCTTAGTTAAACTGCACTATCTGAAAAAAATTTTAAGAAAGCCATCTATTGTTAAGATTCCTACTTTGATGATCCCATTAAATATGTAAACTGATTATTAGTTTTGTGAAGATATTACTCAAACTCTCTGATTTTTTTCCCAACTCTGACAGGGATCAGAAAACTGTGGCACACACATCAAATCTGACCCACCATCTGTTTTTCTAAATAAAGTTTTATTAAAACATCCACGCCTAATCCCTTAAATATTGCCTATGGGTGCTTGTACACTACAATGGCAGAGTAGTTCCATCAGAGACCATAGAGCCCAGAAAGCATAAAATATTTAATATCTGGCCTTTTACAGAAAAAATTTTCTATCTCTTTATCTATAACATGGCATTTTAGTTAGCATTGTTGGGGGGGAGCCCTCTAAGACGTAGTAATTTAAAGCAATATCTTATTTTTCTCAAATTTTTGAAAAGCTGTTAGCCAGGAATTTGGTGTAATGACACATAACATTATTCCTTTAAATATGTTAACTGTGTGTGTAGAGTTAAGAAGCAGTTGTACTTTTACGATTTAATAAAAATAATTCTAAGGGAAAAAAGATAAAGCAATATCTTACATAGTTTCTTTGTATCAGGAATAAGAAGATGGCTCAGCTGAGTGGTTCTGGCTCAGCATCTCTCATGAGGCTGCAGTCAAGATGTTGGTCAGGGGTCTAGGCATTTAAAGGCTTGACTGTGGCTTAAGGATCTGCTTCCAAGTCAGCTCACTTGCATGGCTGGCAAATTAATGTCTGTGGTTGACAAGAGACCTCAGTTTCTCCATAGGGCTCATGACATGGAAGCTGGCTTCCCTCAGAGCAAATGATCCAAGAGAAGGCAAGGTGGAAACCAGCGTTTTAAAAATGACATACCCACAGAAATTATCCAACATCATTTCTGTGATATCCTATTGGCTGCCAATTAGTCTTAACTGAATATAGGAAGGGAGTACATAAGGAAGCATGAAATATTGGGAGCAATCTTGGATGCTGGCTAGAACATGTGAGAGCACAATCTATTGTAAAGGGATGTTATAGTGATAAGGACTCTAATACAATGCTTGTCGCACAATAGGTATACAGATGTTATGGGCATTTTCTTTCTTTTAAGATACATGGTACACAGCAAAAATAATTAAAATTTGGAATAGCACAATAATTCTTCATATACATAAAGCTTATTGGCATATTATATGTCTATGCCAGGGATCAATAAACATTGGCTCACAGACCAAAGCTTGCCCACTGCCTGATTATGTAAAAAAAAAGTGTTAGTGGAACACAGCCAGGCTCATTCATTTATGTGTTGTCTATAACCACTTTTATGCTACAATGGTAAAGATGAGTAATTGTGAAGAAGACTACATGGGTGCAGATCTAAAATATATTCTATCTGACCCTTTACCAAAAAAGTTTTCTGGCCCCTGGTCTATTCCATATATTGCTTGATACTCCTCAAGTTTGAATTTGTCACTGAATAAGCTTTAACCTAACCAATCAGGCTCATTCCTCTATCTCCAGGGAGAATGCTCTTGATTACAAAATACATGGCTCTATAGGCAAGTCACACACACAACAAATTATTTTCAAGTCCCAGAACAATGATTATTTCAATATTTAAGGGATCTGGAAAGCCGTGGTTAAAGAGAGTAAACTTTAGTCACACCAGTATATCCTTTTTTAATCCTCTAATAAATTACTGTTAAAGGATGAGATAAAACTGCCTGGCATACAGTCTCTGCTCAATGAATATTACATTATTTTGAGCAACCAGAGATTCCACTTGCATTCCTACTTTATGTCCTCAGCTTTAACACTTAATATAACTTCTTTAATTTCTTCAGTCCATATCAAACAAATAATCAATCTTCTTATGTTGCATATACTTCTCTGTTACTTGGTATATATGGTATTTTTTTGGCAGCTCGATGGTATGGGGTAAGAAATAACATCTTTAAAAGCTACATTCAAAACCAGGCTTAGTGGGGAATTCTCCAGCCTGTAGTTGTTAGCAAAAGGCCTCTTGATTAATAGTAATCAGATGCAGCATAATGGAAACTAACAACACAAATCCTTCATAGGAATTAAATAATTCAGGATTAATATTTATCTAAATTTCTATAAAATAATTATTGGCATGAGCTATTGAAAAGTAACTGAGACATTAAAACACTTTTATATTTTAGATCTTTTACTTTTGACATCAGGGAAGGCCCAGTAATAAAGTATGCAAAAGCTGAAAACAAATGAATAAAGAGTTTCTCTCTTCTTCACTTTCATTTCCCCACGTAAGCCTTCCCCTTAGATTCAGGCCACAGCAGGGACATAAAAATATAGAGAATATTTTTCAGTAAAAATAAGCTGGAAAAAGTGAAACAGGAAAACTAGATATCAAACATATCATATTATATAATAATATATAGAAAGAGGACCTCTAAGCATATTTCCCTAATGGGAATTAGTGTGTTGTCAAATAGATAAGAATGAATACTTTTAAGTCAGTGAGTTAAAAGAAAAAGAAGCAAGTTCCCATATTCTATGACTAGAAGAAAATTAATAGCAATAATATTTTGGAAAACTTACAACTCAAGCAATTATTACTTAATGGAACAGATTTTTCTCTCAGGAGTTACTGTCATATTGAATGAAGCAGTTTGGTTATTCCAATTCATGTAACATTTGTTCAATACCTATACTCTTCCAGGCATTTTATCTAAATCTTATAATTTAATCATCACAACACATTTTTTGATATTGTCACATTTAAGGTCAAGGAAACTGGGAATCAGAAAAAAACAGGTTGCATAAAGTCATACATCTCGTCAATAGTATAGACAGATTTGAAACACAGACCTTCTAACTCTGTATATAATATTCCTTCCCCTGTCCTCTTTAGGACTTCTTTCAAAATAGTTAAATATCTCCTATCATGATGCACAGGAAAGAGTAATGCTAACGTTCTCAAACTCTAATATGTATAAGAAGAGGTAGTTATAAATTTATATATCTAGACTCAGTTCAAAATATTTTTATTTTGCCAGTCTGCACAGAACCAGATAACTTTATTTTTTAGTGAGCATAATTGGCCATGAGACTAACTTGCTTCTACTTCAGTTCCACCAAAAAAAACAAAAACAAAAACAAAACAAACTAAAACATGATACTACAGAGGAAGGGCAGCCTTCACTATTTTTAGCTTTTAAATGTGAAGAGTAGAAAACTATAATGTGACAAGATCTAAAATAATAGATTATATTTAAAATGAGCTGGCTATTCAAGGTGAATAACTCCACTTTAGCTGATGAAAAAGTTTGAATAATTGCTTTTTTTTATAAAGGCAGGAAAATTCTATTTTTCCTGAAATACAGAAATGGGCTTTTAGAACTATACTCCTTTATTATTTGGTCAATATTCTGATTTAATGCAAAAATCCCTTTACATGTAAGAGAGACCTTATTTAATTAGGAATGGAAATTTTACAAATCTGGTATATATCATTTTTTAGACTATCACATTGATAGATAAGTTTTCCCATTTAAAATTCAGCAGAAGAAAAGGAAAATATTTTCTTACCACAGGCAATGGCAACAATTGTAATTAAATGTCAAGATTAAAGCTTTAGAATGTCGTATTTACACCTTGTGCTGATGCAAGATTTTAATTTCAATATGAATTCTACCTTATGTTGTACTTTCCTTTTTTTCTTTTTTTGTTTAAATAATCTCAAGTCTTTAAAGCTTAGAATGCCTATGTAAAAGGTTATGGATAATGATGAAAAGAATGGAGTTTTCTCTAGTCTGGGTGATGGATAATTTCATGATGCCAAAACCAAATATGATGATGACAAGTTGAGGAACTGGTTAATGATGGAAAATGATGAGTTCAATAAGGGACATGCTGAATTTAAGCTGTCAGTAGAATGGCCAGACAGGTGGAAGCCGTGTTGGAGGAGGTCATGAAGAAGATGTGACTGCCAGTTGATCCAAGAATTAGACCTGGGCAATCAGAAGCTCCTGACCCCAAACCTGGTCCTTGGAATGTATATTCCACCCACTGTTCCTGCACTAGGAGCCATTTCAAGGACACAGCCTGGAGAGAATAAAATGTTATTGAGGCCCTCTAGATATAATATAGGACTGAACTGCTCTAAGGTCTCTATATGAACTCTTAAGATTCTGGTGGGCAAGTGTGGAGACCTATTTTTCTTTCAGCCACCAAAGGCAAGCCTCCTGTGTAAGTTCCCTTGCTTATTAAAAGTGCCATTTACTAATCTGGAGTAGTCTGCCTCTTTCTGTGGTCTTTCCTTGCCCTTCCTGTATGGGGGCCAGTTTTGAATTTCACCTGGGAAACTCCTGAAGTTGTGAACCAACATGCAGGCAATCCAGTAGAAGTGGGAACGTGGAATTAAGATTTTCATGCTCATCTTAACAATTTAGATGATATCCACTTAAGATAATTGTTTAAGAAGAGTAAATGAAATTTCTGAAGAAAAATATAGACCAAGAGAAAAGTCCAGGATGATTTCTTTGAGAATGCCAAGACTTTTAACTGGAAATAAGTCTGCACACTAGAGAGAAAAGGAGAGTCAGGCAGATAAGAGAAGAATAAGATGAGAGTTGTATCCTGAATCTTGGAAAAAGGGATAGATCAAGGAATCGGGAAAATAGTGACAAAGTCTGCACTGAGATCATGAAGAATGAAACAAGTAATTGGATTTAGGAATTATAAGAACATAGATGACTTTGGAAAGAGCCTTTTCACAATAACAATGAAAGCGGAAGTCAGAAGCAAGGATTAAGGCAATATAAAGACTAAGAGGGAAAGAAAATAGAAGTAAACTTTGAAGAATGTCAGTATTAAAAGGAATGAAAAATAGGCAGTATTTGAAGTAGGCAAATGAGAAAAGAAATGTTCCTTTCTGATTAGATTTGAGAGTAAAGAGATAAAAGCTAATAAATAATATGAAGAAAAGATTTAAAGAAGCAAAATAAATAATAGCAAATGATTTAAATGGTATATTGGATCATGAGTTTAGATGTTTCCATAAGTGTGGGCATAGTTTGGCAGAGAAGGAAACGGGAGGTGTAATGTTTAAAAAAGGAGCATTTTTCCTCCTATGGAGAAATGCACTATAAAGCTTCAATCAGCTCTGTACAACTGGTGTTGATGTTATCAATCAGCTCCGTACAACTCAGAACAACTGAGGTCAACCAGGGAACAAGAAAAGAGAGGAGATGCTTTGGAACAGCAGCTTTGATTAATTTAATAGAGATGTAACAAAGAATGAACAAAGGATTATAAAACTCCTAGAAAAAAAAAAAAGGGGGAAACCTCAAGACATTGGTCTAGGCAAAGATTTCTTTGTCACACTAAAAGTGCCAGCAACAAAAGCAAAAATAGGTGAGTGGAATTACATCAACCTAAAAAGCTCTCACACAGCAAAGGAAACAAAAGAATGAAAATGCAACATTTGCAATGGGTGAGGTATTTGCAGGGTATATATCTGATAAGGGATTAATATCCAACATATGTAGGAAATTCCTTATAACTCAATAGCAAAAACAAAATTAAAAAACAAAAATGATTTAAAGATGAACAAAAAATAGACTTTTCTCTAAAACAAAAATACAATTGGCCAATGGGTATATGAACAGATGCTCAACATCCCTGCTTTCATAGTATCCCTAAACTGAGATAAACCTTCTCTAAAATCCTGTAAAATAGTGTTCTTTGTGATGATGAAATCTAAAACATCAACAGAGATTCAGTAATAAATCACACATGGGTTGGTTATGAAATGACTGCCTGGGAAAGAAGTGGGACTGGTAGCTACTGAGCCTATATCGATGATTATATAATTGTTTCACTTTATTTTGTAAATAAAATGAGCAAATCACCATAACTGACACATACAGCAGATTAGAAAATACTAATTAAAATATAAAAGGTAAGGACTTTTTAATCAATTTGTAATTATTTGGCTTTTAGATATTCTTAGAAAATTTTTACATTTCAAGTCTATGTTTTTCAATTCATTCCTTGTGACGTCTTGACCTGGAATAACTTATTATTTTGGTTGAAAACTTGACTATTGCCTTAATTTCAATATCTGAGATCACAAGAGAGCTGTGCTTCATCCTTATTCAAATTTTTTAGACATGAATTTCTTCCTCAAAATGTTGTCGCGTGCATTTCAATACTGATGTGCTTTTATTTTACAAACCATTCATTCTTTGCAATTGATTCCTGGAAAGTATCCTTAATATGATTAATTTGACCAACCTGTTATAGGCCTCATCAGCTTATGATTCAAATTGTGATCATGAAGGATAATAATAATAATGAGTAAATTTCTCTAGCTCATCCCAATGACTCAAACAACTTCAGGAAGTCAGACAAGGTCATATTTTCACCATTTATTTCCATGTTTTACTTCTGGGTGCTTTGTACAAGGAGGTAGCTTACTCATGTTTTAACACTACCAGTTCCTTAAGGAGGACTTCTGTTTAAAAGTTGTCTGATGGATTCATTCTCATGGATGCCCATAACATCCATAAAAGGGGCCTTCCTAACCTAGGATACACTCCCAGTTCCAATAAACTATATAAAAAAAAAATTCAGTGTGTCCAAACTTTGAATAATTTATGCAAACTTAAAAATGCATCCACAAACACTTTGATATACTCCATTGCAAAAGCTGGAACTTAGGTGTCCTGAGACCAAATTCCAGTTGTGTATGTGGAGGGGGCTGGTTTCCCACATAACACTGAGCAATGCTCAGATACCAGCAAGGTGTCAGATAATTGAACCCAATTCAGAGCTACCCAGAGGGAGCATCAGGTTGAGGGCTCAGTCCTACAAGACGGCCCTGCACCTACTTCAGACACCAGTCACAAGCCCAGGTTGTTACCCGTGCTTCTGACCGACAGCTATAAATCAGAGGTTCCCATGACCTCGTCCTCGGGTTTGATTAATTTGCTCAAGTGGCTCCCCAAACCCAGAGAAACTGATTTTCACTAGATCACCAGTTTTTTTTTTATAAAAGAATATAACTCAAGAGAAGTCCCATAGAAGTGATGGGTAGAACAGTGATGGGGAAAGAGCATGGAGCTTCCATGCCCTTTCTGTCTTCTCCAGGATCACCCTCGCTAAAGAGAAGCCAGTATATGCTATGAGGAAACATTTGGAGTCCTGTGGAAAGGTTCAAGTATGAAATTCATGTAGAAAAAACCCAACTTGCCAGTCATGTGAGTGAGTCAATGTGGAAATGGATTTTCCAGGCTTTATCAAACCTTCAGATAATTTCAGCACCACCCCCCAAACTTCCAGTCTTTCAGCTGAAGCCCCAGACATCACAGAGCAGAGACAAGCCATCCTCTCGAAATTACTGATCCACCCACACCAAGTAGTAATAAGTATTATTTTGTTTTAAGCCACTAATTTGGGGGTAATCTTTAATACAATAAAAGATAATAAAAAATGTATATGGATTTATTTTTTAAAATATATCATAAGGTTTATACTATGAGCTTATACCTTTTATTTTAGAACACTATGAGCTTATGTCTTTTATTTAGCCCCACCAATATTAAAATTAGGGAGTAATTTTATTACACTTACCTTGAGGTTATTTTGCAATTTTTCATATGCATTTTGCCCAAACCCATATACAGCAGACCACCAAAGAAGTATCATACTCTAGAAGCAATTTTTTGGAGGAATATATGTTTCTTTTAGCAATAGGGGTACAGATGATTCATGTTTTAACTACAGCATATAAATGTTTTAAAGCCTGGCTATCGGAAAGCTATAGACCACAAATATGCAAATACGTACATGCTCTAGGGTTATGCAAACAATCCGCAAGATATTAAACAGATAATGATTTTTAATTAATGAGGTAACAAGTCAGCAAATGGAAATCAAGACCAAGTCAGGATATCACCAAATCATTCTTATATAACACGTCATCTCTGGCCATCTGTATGTAAACATGTGCTGACTCTTTAAACTGCTTCATTAGAGCCTCAATAACTCCAATAATACACATGTAATTTAGGAATATAAAATTTTAGTAGTTTTTGATAATTTAGTAGATTATTACTAATAAATCCTTAGCTATATGCAAAAATGAAAATCTATTCAATTCTCTCTGTCATTTGTCAGTTGAATAAATACTTGCATTTTTAAAGGACTTTGTGAGTAACTCATGAGAATTTTCAGAGCTCACATGCACCAGGACTTGGAAATCTTGATTCCATAGAAATTAGACATTTTCCCTGGTCTGAATAAGGAGAATACTCGCCATCCTGTTCTCAATTACTTTTCATTCTCTTTGTTATCCTAAGCACCATCGTGCACTAAATACCTATTCTCCTCCTCAGTAAATGTGTATTTTACAGAGAAGCCTCACAAACCCCATGTGACTAGTCTCAGTGTACGTTTAGCCTGGGCACACCACTTTGTGATCAATAATTCAACCTAAAATAGGAAATTCTGCAGTATGCAACACGGATGAACCTTGAGGACATTGTGCTTAGTGAAATAATCCAGTTATAGGAAGACAAATGCTGCATGGTTCCACTTACGTGAGGTATCTAAAGTAATCAAATTCATAGAATGGAAGAGTAAATGGTAGTTGCCAGGGGCTGGCAGTAGAGGGAGATGGAGAGTAATCAAAGGGCATACAGCTTCAGTTAAGCAAGATGAATAAGCTCTAGACATCTGCTCTACAACTTTATATTGATACCTATAGTCAACAGTAATGTATTATACACTTAAAAGTCTGTTAAGAGGATCAATCTAGTGTTGACTGTTCTTTCGATAATAAAAGTTAAAGGAAGAAAACAATGTTCCAAGCACAAAAATGAAATCAAAGATCTTGGCATGTCACAACCTAACAGAAGAACTGTTTCTAGTCTGACCAAAGGGGAGAGTGTGGTCTTCACAATGGCGGCCCAGATTCCATCTTGTCCGCATCACCTGTGTGAACTTGGACACTTGAAAACATCTGTGCTTTGGTTTTCTTATATGTAAAATGAAGATTATAATAGTACCTATGTCATATTTTATTTATTGATGTGCTTTTTGGAGATTAAATGGGACATTCAGGAAAAAATGTAGAGCACTGTTTGGTACATAGCAAGTTTTAATTATTTGTTCATTATTATTGCTGATATTGATGTTATTATTTTGGCATATTTTTTGAGGCATGTTTCCTAAGTATGACCTAAAGATCATACTTAAAGATCATACATAAAGATCATACATCATCATATTGTAACAAAATGAAAATTTTCCTCTTGGACTTTTTCTTAGGTTTCTCAGGTTAAAAACATAAGTGGCTGAAAATACAGAACACTGGAATGTGAGGACTTCTTTGTAACATATACAGTCAAGATGTTTACTATAACTGAAGGATTGATTGCTCCAATTCACCTTGACTCTAAAGTAAATTCCCTTGAAAAATTGGACTGTCATTTCCAGTGCTCAGCTCTACGGAACACAATAAACTGACGAATCACAATACGAAGATAAAAATTTCAAGTTTAGTTAAATGTAATGGAAGGTTTATTAAGTTTAAAGTGTGACACTTTCACAATAGGTAAAATCTGGGCATTTCAGAACTCATTGTATCTGATGATTGCTCATATCAACAGCTTAGTTTGTACTTGTGTTCACATTTCCTTTAATCCCTCCTTTTATTCAGCGTCACACACGGCAGTTCATTTCAAAATTTGATACTTGATGAGTTTCATTGTGTTATTCCTCTCATAATACTTTTCATATACAATTTCCAAACACCAAATAATATTTTAGCACTATGCATACTTTTCATATCTATTCCTGTTTTCTATGGTTATACAAGGAGGAATGACTTGTCAAAGAGTGATATATTTTTAAAGGATTTTGATGCATACAATTGAATTACTCACCAGATACATTGCAGAATCCTTCGTGTTTTAGGAGTTAAAACAATTCTTGGAAATACGGGCAAAGCATTAAAAACTACATTTACTTTCAATGTGCACTCACCAAAATTTAGATATGGTCTCTCTAGGACTTCTTACCTAACTGCTAAGGAGCAATTTTTATCATAGATGCCTGTAGGTTTGTCATTTAGGTGAAAAGTGGAAACAAATACTGATAGAGTAACAATGAAATTATTATTATTTTTTTCTATTATTCACAGAAATAGAAAAAAAAAATCTTAAAATCTGTATGAAACCACAAAAGACCCCGAATAGCCAAAGCAATCCTGAGAAAGAACAACAGAGCTGAAGGCATCACACTTCCTGATTTCAAACTATATTAAAAGCTACAGTCGGGCTTCCCTGGTGGCACACTGGTTGAGAGTCCGCCTGCCGATGCAGGGGACACGGGTTCGTGCCCTGGTCTGGGAAGATCCCACATGCCGTGGAGCGGCTGGGCCCATGAGCCATGGCCACTGAGCCTGCGCGTCCAGAGCCTGTGCTCCGCAATGGGAGAGGCCACAAGAGTGAGAGGCCGACGTACCGAAAAAAAAAAAAAAAGCTACAGTCATTTAAAGAGTATGGTACTGGCATAAAAATAGTCACATAAACCAATGAGAGCCCAGAATTAAACTCCTGAATATACAATCAGCTAATATTCTGCAAGTATATGCAAGTTTTTATAAAAACAGTTAAAACGAGCCTTATCAGTGAAGGAAGTTTATAGTTTATTAGTTATTAATGGCTTACTGATAACTACCCTCCATTTCAAAACTACATCAACCTTAAAAGCTTCTACACGGCAAAAGAAACAACAAAATTAAAGGCAACCTATAGAATGGGAGAAAAATTTGCAAACCATATATGGAATAAAGGGTTAATAAAATATATAAAGAACTCATAAACAAAAAAACCAAACAATTCTATTTAAAAGAACAAGGGTGGAGGACGTAAATGGACCTTTTTTTTTCCAGGAAGCCATACAAATGGCCAAAGGTACATGAAACAAGGCTCAACATCACTAATCTTCAGGAAAATGTAAATCAAAACCGCAATGAGATATCACCTCACATCTGTTAGAATGGCCACCGTCAAGAAGACAAGAGGTAACAAGCGTTGGTGAGGATGTGGAGAAAAGGAAACCTTTGTACACTGTTGGTGGGAATGCAAATTGTCTCAGGGACAATGAAAAACAATATGGAGTTTCCTCAAAAATTTAAAAACAGATCCACCAGTTGATCCAGTAATTCCACTTCTGGACATATACCCAAAGGAAATGAAAACAGGATATTGAAGAGATATATGCACTCTCATGTTATTGCAGCATTATTCACAATAGCCAAGATATGGAAACAATCTAAGTGCCCGGATAAATGGATAAAGAAGATGTGATATATATACACAATGGGATATTATTCAGCCATGAGAAAGAAGAACACCTTGCCATTTGCAACAGCATAGATGGGCCCGGAGGGCAAAATGGCTAAGTGAAATAAGGCAGAGAAAGAAAAATACCCTATGATCTCACTTATATGTAGAAACTAAAAAAACCCCAAACCAAAACTAAACACATAGAACTCATAGATACAGGCTGCACATTGGTGTTATAAATAAATAAGTCCTGCGGATGTGATGCACAACATGGTGACTATGGTTAATAGTACTGTATTGCATATTTGAAAGTTGCTAAGAGAGTAGATCTTAAAAGTTCACATCACAAGAAAATAAGTTTGTAACTATGTGGTGATGGATGCTGACTACTTATTGTGGTGAGCATTTTGCAATATATACAAATATCAAATTATTATGTTGTGAACCTGAAATTAATATGTGTCAATTATATCTCAAAAAAGGATAACAGGGCTTCCCTGTTGGCGCAGTGGTTGAGAGTCCGCCTGCTGATGCAGGGGACACGGGTTCGTGCCCCGGTCCGGGAAGATTCCACATGCCGTGGGGCGGCTGGGCCCGTGAGCCATGGCCACTCGGCCTGCGCGTCCAAAGCCTGTGCTCCGCAACGGGAGAGGCCACAACAGTGAGAGGCCCGAGTACCGAAAAAAAAAAAAAGTTTATCAAGAGCTAACATTTATTGAGTTCTTATCCTATGCCAGGAACTTAAATCATTTAATATTTAATCTTCCCTGTAACCCTGTGGGGTATGTACTGTTAATATCCTCATTTTACAGATTAACACATGGGCTCAATAAATTTAAGCAACTTGTCAAAATTTATATATCTAGATAGATACAGAGCCAAAATTTGAACTTAGGTAGTCTGACGGTAACATCTGTGTCCTTAGGTGATGTGAATCACTTTACTGGATACCACTGTCATATTTGCCTGAGCAAATCTTAATTGATCTCCTTTGTGGTTTCTTCTTTGTCAGTTTATTCCTTAGATGTCTGCATTTCTAATCATTGAAACCCATGACTTTCATTGTCCTGTACGACATTAGTAACTTCTGACTCTGTACTTTTATTCCAGGCTTCTCAAATCATCGCTACTTACGATGCTTAACAGAAATGTTTTTCCTGAATATTCCACTGGCACCTCAAACCCAACATATCAGAAACCAAATCCATCATCTTTTGCTCCATACGTGTTTCTCTTCCAGTATCCCTTTCATTAGTAAATAATGGTAGCAAGAATATATTTGTCCAAAACAAAAATCTGGGAATTACATTTGTCTTCTTCATTCTCACTTACCGCCCTTTTCCATATCTTATATCTGATCATGCTCTATAGCTACTACTTTCACAATAATTCTTATGTTTATCACCATTCATCCTACCTTAAGCTCATGTCTCTGAAAACTTGGATTGGTACAACAGCACCACTAGTTTTCAAGGCTCTAATCAGGATTCCCTCTGATCCATCCACAATAATGTCAGCATATTAATGTTCTGCTTTAAATGTTTCAGTAATTCTGCATAACTTTCCAGATCAATTTCAAACTCTGTATCTTAGCACACTTGTCCCTCTCCAGCTTCATCTCACTTCCATTTGTGATATTGACCATAATACATTGCGTGAGGTTTATTGACGACTGTGTATGGTGTCATTCTACCATGATTTCATACAGGCTAATTTCTCTGCCTAATGATGTACACACGTAAGCAAAATTTAAATTTGAAAATTCAGGTAATTTAACATTCCTTTAGGAATCTAACCCTGAAACTTGAATCAAAGTCTGATTCAGATGTTCTTCTTATTTCCTTATAGAGCATGTTATTCAGTTTTCTATCACGAACACATTGTATTTTATTGCACTTTATTTTTGTCAGATCTTCCTTAATAGACTAAATACACTGAGGTCTGATACCATATATTATTTAAGCTGGTATCTCAAATGCCTAACATGATGCCTGCCGTGAAGTAGGTACAGAAAGTATAATTGCTTGTTAAGTAAAATTATTATTGATTTGTATAGAGATTGAGAGATCTTCATGTGCTCTGGAAATAACTGCTTTAGCTCCACCATGACTGGATAATAAAGTAAGGCTGGAAAAGAATATTTCATCTGATTTCTGCCCTAGGAATTACAAGACGAGTTTAAGCACAGCTTATGGAGATGTTTGCAAAACACCATTTTTCCTTGTCAGATATGAACAATGCCTGCATGCTTTAAGTAAAGTTTCTGTTTTCATTAGATATCTTGTTTTTGAAGATACTAGTGTTTGTTCAAATGTTTTGATAACTTCTTAAGTCTGGAGAGATTCACAGTGATTCCCCACCCTACCCCCCAACACTGGGCAGGAAAAGTAGACATATACTTTATTTTGTTCCACTATTCCCATCTCTTCTAGTCAGTTCTTTTTTGAATTTTATTTTATTTATTTATTTTTATATAGCGGGTTCTTATTAGTTATCTATTTTATACATATTAGTGTATATATGTTAATCCCAAACTCCCAATTCACTCCACCACCACCACCCACCCCCCGTTTTCCCCCCTTGGTGTCCATACATTTGTCCTCTACATCTGTGTCTCTATTTCTGCCTTACAAATCCGTTCATCTGTCCCATTTTTCTAGGTTCCACATATATGCATTAGTATACAATATTTGCTTTTCTCCTTCTGACTTACTTCAATCTGTATGACAATCTCTAGGTCCACCCACGTCTCTACAAATGACCCAGTTTCATTCCTTCTTATGGCTGGGTAATATTTCTTTGTATATATGTACCACATCTTCTTTATCCATTCATCAGTCAATGGGCATTTAGGCTGCTTCTATGTCCTGGCTATTGTAAATAGTGCTGCACTGTTGGTGGGAATGTAAATTGACACAGCCACTATGGAGAACAGTATGGCGGTCCCTTAGAAAACTAAAAATAGAGCTACCATACGACCCAGCAATCCCACTACTAGGCATATACCCTGAGAAAACCATAATTCAAAAAGAGTCATGTACCACAATGTTCACTGCAGCTCTGTTTACAATAGCCAGGACATGGAAGCAACCTAAGTGTCCATTGACAGATGAATGGATAAAGAAGATGTGGCACATATATACAGAGGAATATTACTCAGCCATAAAAAGAAACAAAATTGAGTTATTTGTAGTGAGGTGGATGGACCTAGAGTCTGTCATTCTGTCATACAGAGTGAAGTAAGTCAGAAAGAGAAAAACAAATACTGTATGTTTACACATATATATGGAATCTAAAAAAAAAAATAGTTCTGAAGAACCTAGGGGCAGGACAGGAATAAAGACACAGACGTAGAGAATGGACGTGAGGACATGGGGAGGGGGAAGGGTAAGCTGGGACAAAGTGAGAGAGTGGCATGGACATATATACACTACCAAATGTAAAATAGATAGCTAGTGGGAAGCAGCCACATAGCACAGGGAGATCACCTCGGTGCTTTGTGAGCACCTAGAGGATTGAGATAGGGAGGGTGGGACGGAGACGCAAGAGGGAAGAGATATGGGGATATAAGTATATGTATAGCTGATTCACTTTGCTATAAAGCAGAAACTAACACACCATTGTAAAGCAATTATACTCCAATAAAGATGTTTAAAAAAATAATGCTGCAGTGAATATTGGGGTGCATGAGTCTTTCTGAATTATGGTTTTCTCTGGGTATATGCTCAGTTTTGGGATTGCTGGGTCATATGGTAATTCTATTTTTTTTTTTTTAAGGTACCTCCATACTGTTCTCCATAGTAGCTGTATCAATTTACAATCCCACCAACAGTACAAGAGGGTTCCCTTTCTCCACACCCTCTCCAGCAATTGTTGTTTGTAGATTTTCTGATGATGCCATTCTAACCAGTGTGAGGTGACACCTCATTGTAGTTTTGATTTGCATTCCTCTAATAATTAGTTATATTGAGCAACTTTTCATGTGCCTCTTGGCCATCTGTATGTCTTCCTTGGAGAAATGTCTATTTATGTCTTCTGCCTATTTTTTGATTGGGTTGTTTGTTTTGTTCAATACTGAGCTGCATGAGCTGTTTATATATTTTGGAGAGTAATCCTTTGCCCATTGATATGTTTGCAAATATTTTCTCCCATTCTGAGGGTTGTCTTTTCATCTTGTTTATAGTTTCCTTTGCTGTGCAAAAGCTTTTAAGTTTCGTTAGGTTCCGTTTGTTTATTTTTGTTTTATTTCCATTACTCTAGGAGGTGGATCAAAAAAGATCTTGCTGTGATTTATGTTAAAGAGTATTCTTCCTACGTTTTCCTCTAAGAATTTTATAGTGTCTTGTCTTTAATCCATTTTGAGTTTATTTTTGTGCATGATGTTAGGAAGTGTTCTAATTTCATTCTTTTACATGTAGCTGTTCAGTTTTCCCAGAACCATTTGTTGAAGAGACTGTCTTTTCTCCATTGTATATCTTTGCCTCCTTTGTCATAGTTTAGTTGACCATAGGTGCATCGGTTTATCTCTGGGCTTTCTATCCCATTCCACTGATCTATATTTCTGTTTTTGTGCCAGGACCACATTGTCTTGATTACTGTAGCTTTGTAGTATATTCTGAAGTCAGGGAGCCTGATTCCTCCAGCTCTGTTTTTTTCCTCTCAAGATTGCTTTGGCTATTTGGGGTCCTTTGTGTCTCCATACAAATTTTAAGATTTTTTGTTCTAGTTCTGTAAAAAATGCCATTGGCAATTTGACAGGGATTGCATTGAATCTGTAGATTGCTTTGGGTAGTGTAGTCATTTTCACAATATTGATTCTTCCAATCCGAGAACATGGTATATCTCTCCATCTGTTTGTGTAATCTTTGATTTCATTCATCAGTGTCATAGTTTTCTGAGTACAGGTCTTTTACCACCTTAGGTAGGTTTATTCTTAGGTATTTTATTCTTTTTGTTGCAGTGGTGAGTGGGATTGTTTCCTTAATTTCCCTTTCTGATCTTTTGTTGTTAGTGTATAGGAATGCAAGAGATTTCTGTGCATTAATTTTGTATCCTGCAACTTTACCAAATTCATTGATTAGATCTAGTAGTTTTCTGGTGGCATCTTTAGGATTATCTATGTGTAGTATCATGTCATCTTCAAACAGTGACAGTTTTACTTCTTCTTTTCCAATTTGTATTACTTTTATTTCTCTTTCTTCTCTGATTGCCATGGCTAGGACTTCCAAAAGTATGCTGAATAATAGTGGTAAGAGTGGAAAACGTTGTCTTTTTCCTGATCTTAGAAGAAATGCTTTCAGTTTTTCACCATTGAAGAAGATGTTTGCTGTGGGTTTCTCATATATGGCCTTTATTATGTTGAGGTAGGTTCCCTCTATGCCCACTTTCTGGAGAGTTTTTATCATAAATTGGTGATACATTTTATCAAAAGCCTTTTCTGCATCTATTGAGATGATCACATGGTTTTTATCCTTTGATTTATTAATATGGTTTATCACATTAATTGATTTGCATATATTGAAGAATTCTTTTATTCCTAGGATAAACCCCACTTGATCATGCTGCATGATCCTTTTAATGTGCTGTTGTATTCTGTTTGCTAGTATTTTGTTGAGGATTTTTGCATCTATGTTCTTCAGAGGTATTCCCCTGTAGTTTTCTTTTTTTGTGATGTCTTTGTCTGGTTTTGTATCAGGGTGATGGTGGCCTCATAGAATGAGTTTGGGATTATTCCTCCTTCTGCTATATTTTGGGAGAGTTTGAGAAGGATAGGTGTTAGCTCTTCTCTAAATGTTTGTATAGAATTCACCTGTGAAGCCATCTGGTCCTGGACTTTGTTTGTTGGAAGATTTTTAATCACAGTTTCAATTTCATTACTTGTGATTGGTATGTTCATATTTTCTATTTCCTGCTTGGTCAGTCTTGGAAGGTTAGTCCTTTCTAAGAATTTGTCCATTTCTTCCAGGTTGTCCATTTTATTGGCATAGAGTTGCTTGTAGTAGTCTCTTAGGATGCTTTGTATTTCTGCGGTGTCTGTTGTAACTTCTCCTTTTTCATTTCTAATTTTATTGATTTGAGTCCTCTCCCTCTTTTTCTCGATGAGTCTGGCTAAAGGTTTCTCAATTTTGTTTATCTTCTCAAAGAACCAGCTTTTAGTTTTATTGATCTTTGCTATTGTTTTCTTAGTTTCTATTTCATTTATTTCTGTTCTGATATTTATGATTTCTATTCTTCTACTTTGGGTTTTGTTTGTCTTCTTTCTCTAGTTCCTTTAGGTGTAAGGTTACATTGTTTATTTGAGATTTTTCTTGTTTCTTGAAGTAGGATTGTAGTGCTATAAACTTCCCTCTTAGAACTGTTTTTGCTGCATCCCAAAGGTTTTGGATCATCGTGTTTTCATTGTCATTTGTCTCTATGTATTTTTTGATTTTCTCTTTGACTTCTTCAGTGATCTCTTGGTTATTTAGTGATGTTGTTTAATTTCCATATGTTTGTGTTTTTTTACATTTTTTTTCCTATTTTTTTCTTTTCTTGTGTTTCCCACTTAGAGAATTTCTGTTAGCTTTTGTTGTAGAGCTGGTTTGGTGGTGCCGAATTCTCTTAGCTTTTGCTTGTCTGTAAAGCTTTTGATTTCTCTGTAGAATCTGAATGCGATCCTTGATGGGTAATCTTGGTTGTAGGTTCTTCCTTTTCATCACTTTAAATATATTGGGCCACTCCCTTCTGGCTTCAGAGTTTCTGCTGAGAAATCAGCTGTTAACCTTATTGGAGTTCCCTTGTATGTTATTTGTCAATTTTCCCTTGCTGCTTTTAATAATTTTTCTCTGTCTTTAAGTCTTGTCAATTTGATTAGTATGTGTCTTGGCATGTTTCTCCTTGGGTTTATTCTGCCTGGGACTCTCTGCGCTTCCTGGACTTGGGTTGCTATTTCCTTTCCCATGTTAGGGAAGTTTTTGACTATAATCTCTTCAGATATATTCTCGGGTCCTTTCTCTCTCTCTTCTCTTTCTGGGACCCCTATAATGTGAATGTTAGTGCCTTTAATGTTGTCCCAGATTTCTCTTAGGTTGTCTTCATTTCTTTTCATTCTGTTTTCTTTATTTCGTTCCATGGCATTGAATTCCACCATTCTGTCTTCCAGGTTACCTATCCATTCTTCTGCCTCAGTTATTCTGCTATTGATTCCTTCTAGTGTATTTTTCACTTCAGTTATTGTAGTTTTCATCTCTGTTTGTTTGTTCTTTAATTCTTCTAGGTCTTTGTTAAATATTTCTTGCATCTTCTAGATCTTTGCCTCCCTTCTTTTTCCAAGTTCCTGGATCATCTTCACTATCATTATTCTGAATTCTTTTTCTGGAATGTTGCCTATCTCCACTTCATTTAGTTGTTTTTTTGGAGATTTATCTTGTTCCTTCAACTGGTACATAGTCCTCTGCCTTTTCATTTTTTCTATGTTTCTCTGAATGTGGCTTTTGTTCCACAGACTGCAGGATTGTAGATTGTAGTTCTTCTTGCTTCTGCTGTCTGCCCTCTGGTGGATGAGGCTATCTAATAGGCTTGTGCAAGCTTCCTGATGGGAGGGACTGGTGGTGGGTAGAGCTGGGTGTTGCTCTGGTGGGCAGAGCTCTGTAAAACTTTAATCCACTCATCTGCTGATGGGTGGGGCTGAGTTCCCTCCCTGTTAGTTGTTTGGTCTCAGGAGACCCAGCACTGGAGCTTACAGGATCTTTGGTGGGGCTAATGGTGGACTCCAGGAGGGCTCACGCCAAGGAGTACTTCCCAGAACTTCTGCTGCCAGTGTCCTTGTCCCTGCAGTGAGCCACAGCCACCCCCCACCTCTGCGGGAGACCCTCCAACGCTAGCAGGTAGGTCTGGTTCAGTCTCCCCTGGGGTCACTGCTCCTTCCCCCTGGGACCTGATGTGCACACTGCTTTGTGTGTGCCCTCCAAGAGTGGAGTCTCTGTTTCCCCCAGGCCTGTCAAAGTCCTGCAATCAAATCCCACTAGCCTTCAAAGTCTGATTCTCTAGGAATTCCTCCTCCCATTGCCAGGCCCTTAGGTTGGGAAGCCTGCCCTTGGACTCAGAACCTTCACTCCAGTAGGTGGACTTCTGTGGTATAAGTGTTCTCCAGTTTGTGAGTCACCCACCCAGTGGTTATGAAATTTGATTTTATTGTGATTATGCCCCTCCAACTGTCTCATTGTGGCTTCTGCTTTCTTTGGATGTGGGGTATCTTTTTTGGTGAGTTTCATTGTCTTCCTGTTGATGATTGTTCAGCAGTTAGTTGTGATTCCAGTGCTCTCTCAAGAGGGAGTAAGCACACATTCTTCTACTCCACCATCTTGAACCAATCCACAGTGATTTCTTTAAGAAGCCCTGGATAGTATATGCTGAAATAGAAACTGTTTAATTAATCTAATGGTATAAAAAAGATAAAGTACTCTGAAATTGCCTAAAATTTAATTGCCCAAATGCAGCATTGTTCTTATGGAGAGTAACAGAGTGTTTCTATATTTATAGAATACTTGCATAGACTGTGCATAAATGAAAAGCTTTCAATATTTATAAAATGTTACTGAGAAATTAACAAAGTGACTGTTCATTTAGACTTGCCCCAATTGGCATATAAAGTTTCCTCTGTGAGTATGTGTGTGTGTGCCTGGGTGTAATTACAACTGTCTCCATGTGTGAAAAATTTAATGGTTCCACATATTTTTCAATGTTTTATATTTTATATCAGTGCTTTTTTAAATGTTCTGTGTGTAATTCTATGGGAGGAATGTAATCTAAAATCCCATGCAGAAGTCCAGATTTCAGGTTTCAGCACTTGTTACTGTCTGAACATGGGCAAGTTACTTACTTTGTCTTTGCTTTGCTTCTCTCATCTGTAACTTGGAGATAATAATAATAGCTATACCATAGGTCCATTTTGAGTATTAAATGAGTTAAATTACATGAGGAGTTTAGAAGTGTAACCGAACATTTTTTTCTTTGCAAGAGAATCAATTAATGTTAATTGCTGTTTAGACTCATCATAATTCCTAACTCAATATTTGCTGGTGCTCCTAATTGTAAGCAAATCCCCTAAATCAAGTGGTTATTTCTGATTAAAAAGAAAACATATATGCATTATTACTGCCTTCATGCATAATAATTCTGCAAATAAATTAGTTATGACCTATAATTATGAAGAAAACTTGCTTTATAAATATTGAGACATTTATTTATATACAGCAACAGAGCAGGAACAATATAGAGCAGAGATCTTAGAATTGGCTTTTTTAAAAATCCAAGTCCTCAAATGGAGAAGCTCTGTGTTTTTCTGTTTTACAAATTGGTTCTACATTAGATCTTATTTAGTGAAGTCTTTATTTTATTTTGTAATTTTTCAGACTTATTGAGCTATAATTGACAAATACAATTGAATATATTTAAAGTGTACAGTGTGGTGATTTGACATATGTATAATTTGTGAAATGATTACCACAATCAAGTTAATTAACATATCTATCAACTCACACAGTTACACTTTTGTGTGTATCCAGTAAAAATCCTTAAGGTCTACTCTCTTAGATTTCAAGTACACAACACATTAATAATACTAACACTGTAGTATTACTAACTACAGTCACCGTGCTGTACATTAGATCCCCAGAGCTTACTCATCTTATAACTAAAGGCATGTACCCTTTGACCAGCCCCTAATAACCACCATTCTACTCTCTGTTCTATTGGTTTCATTGACCAGTTTTAATGTCCATAAAAAATCTTTCATAAAATGCAGCAGCCAACATTCTTAGTTTATTTTACATTTTCTGCTTCCAGAACAGTCCTACATAAACTTTAACATTAAAGAAAACTTATTTGATAAGATGAAACCTGTTTGATGTTTGAGCCCAGGAGATTGAACACTGACTAGCATAAATTTATGAAGGGAAACACTTCACAGTTACATGGTACAATAAATCCCTTCTGCTGACTAAGCCTAAATTTAGCTGATGTTCTACTTTTATTCTGTATTCTGTGTATCTTTTAATAAAATATTTCCTAATAATCTATCACTGCTTTCAAACAATCTGAAAAAGAATACATGTATATATGTATAACTGAATCCATTTTTGTACACCTGAAACTAACACAATATTGTAAATCAACTCTATTTCAATTAAAAACAACAACAACAACGTGTTGGATCATAGAAGAGTTAGTAGTTAGTGAGTCTTTTGATTTCACAAGGCTACTTGCTTTTATCACAATGGAAATTTCCAATCTGATTTTTCTGCCTGCTCTCTTAATGTATGAAAGACTCACTGTGATGAAGCATCCCATTAAGAAGTCCACAAATTGGACTTCCAGTTAGGATGTATCGTTGTGAAGAATTGTTGCTAGCCACATGACAAAGAGAAAAAAAGGAAATCATTTGTCCCATAAACGTCCAATTAGCAGTGTTATTTAATCAGATTTTCCATTCTGTTTTGATTTTGCTATTTTGTGTAGAAATCTTGAATTCAGTATTAGCATTAAGAACTTGAAGCCAAATTGTTTTCTCTATAGGTTGCCAAAAGAACCAGTCAACAGAGTAAATGTAGATAGAGCATCATTCACATTGACTGGATGTATAACATCTGTTACATGGTACTCTGTTCCAAGGCAATTATAAAGTGAGGAGCAGCCCAACCAAAAATATTTTGACAGTGACTCCTTAGTTGGAGACTGAATTCATGTACACGTGTAAAAATGTGGGTTTGGTTGAAGGATGCCAAACCGTACACCTAAAAACTAACGAACATTATCATTATCCAGGATATATTCACCAATTACCAGACAGTCTAAAATTTTATCAGATTTTGAGAAAGGACAGAAAGAAAAATGTGGTCTCCAGCCTTTTGGCAGTTTAAAACACAGTCAAATCACATATCTGTGATTTGTGAAGACATCTATGAGTTATGCAAAACAAATTCTAGAATCATCAATAAATAAGATCAATAATATAAAAAACAAGGAAGGAGAGACAGTTCTGTGGAAAAAAAGAAAATGGGGGAATAAAAGATGAGATTTCATGTGAAAAAAGAAACCTCCACAAATTTTCAAGATTTTCCCAAACTTTATTCATCTTGTAATCAAAGGCTCCATTACTTGCAATAACAAACACCAAACAGAAATAATTCAGGTGCAGGTAAGAGTTGAATTGGTGTGCATATTTAAGTGTGCATCCAATGTGAATTATAACTTTAGCAGTACTCCTTCCTCACACTTGGAAAGAAAAAAAGGAACTGTTTAACTACTTATTGCAATTAATATAATAGTGCTATCATATTTTATAGCATCACATTATGTAGTATTATATGTTATTACAATTTCCCACTTTTAAACATTTCTTGGGCAGCTGTGCAGATTCTGATTTTTCCCTTGTCTCAAATTGGTAATTATTCTCAGGAGTTTCTTGGGTATCTTCACAAACGATTTCATGATTTTGATGAGGCTATTCATTTCTGCAGAGAATTATTATTATTTTGGTTGGCTTGTAATTAATTGCTATGTATTTATGCTTTAATTTCCCATGCTTTTCATAACAACTTCATAAAAATATCAATAATCAAAATTCATACATCTTGTGGAACCACCTTCCATTTTGGCTGAGGTTCAATATTTACATGTCATAACAAATGGTTCTGCCAAATTTTTACCCGGTAACAAGGTACATTTTTAGATCCTTCATCCAAGGAGGTTTTAAAAAAAAATCAAACAGCTTCTGGGTACATTCATCAGTGTTTTCCCATGAGACTATATTGAGTACAAAGAGCAAAAGAAACTGATCTTTTAGCTCTGGGTCACATGTGTTTATCACTAGTGTACAATGTGAAGCTTGAAGTCCCCTTCAACTTAATCACCATCCCTCTGCCTGCTGTTGTAGTACCATAAAGGGCTAGAGAGGCAGCACTAAAATGTACAGCCCTGGATAATAGAGGAAAACATACTGTTCTCTTTATGTTTGTTAATAGGGCATGACAACTGTTCCCAAACTGCCTGCAAGCCATTGTGCCTTGCTACTCTGGAGTATGACTGACACCTGATGCAATGAAGGACACAGCTACTTAGCTAATGCAAGCAAGGCATTTCCCCCACTCATGAGATGCCAAATACTTGGTTGGAGCACTCATGGGCTTTGGAAAACCTTATAGGGATTTTCTTCGGGAGGCAAACTAAATACCTTAATTTAACCTCATTCATTTAAAGTAGGCTAAAAGATTATTTTATTTGGACTTGGGAAAGAGATTGTGATTTAGAAGCCGTAATTGCCCTATGAAATGACATAAAACAAGAAGTTTGTTTCATGTAATAAAAGGAAGCATGAATATTAATCAAAATAATATTCTGTAATTAATGTCATTTTATAGATGTTTGTGGTTTCCCAAGACCCTGTTAAATTCTCTCATTTAGTTATGTAATTTTCATAACATTGTGAGACAGATGTTACTATAGTTTCTATTCTGTAGGTAGGAAAAAGAGACTCAGTGAGGCTGAGTAACTCACCTAGTGTTATAGAGATAAAAATTGGCATGATAAAGAATTTGAACCCTGATAAACAGAGCCTAGGGAAAAAATTCTTTTCTAGGGAAAAATGCATGCTTTCTACCAGACTTCATTACTTTTTAAGCTATAACAGCAATAGCTACAATTAATTGAGAACTCACTAGGTATCAGAAATTGTGTCCAGCCCTCTACATGTATTACTTCATTTAAACCTCACTAAAATTATCTTGGAAAGAAATCACGATCTCTGCTTAAAAATGACAAAATCTTTTTCTTTTGGATTATAAAGAATAAAGACAGTACTCTAGAAATATTTATTAGAGTGACTAAATAAATATACTAGGCTATATATTTTCCCTTCTATGATAGGAACACTAAGAAAGTAATTACAATAACTTTTAAACTTAAGAAAGCAGTTACAGTGATTACGTGATATATAATAACTTTTCCCTTAAATAGAAAAAGAAAATAATAAACTATTATTTAGATAAAATTTAAGATCAATTTTGTACAGTGAATTATACTCTTATAATGAACATATTTATCCAAATATCTTAAAAATTGAAGAGTGTGTATATATATATATATATATATATATATATATATATATACACACACACACACACACAAACACACACCTTTTCATATTCTTTTCTATTATAGGTTATTACAAGACATAGAGTATAGTTCCCTGTGCTATACTGTAGGTCCTTGTTGTTTACCTATTTTAAATAGAGTAGTAGTATATGTTAATCTCAAATTCCTAATTTATCTCCCACCCACCCTCCCCGCCAGCTATCCCCTTTGGTAACCATAAGATTGTTTTCTATGTCTGTGTGTGTATTCCTGTTTTGTAAATAAGTTCATTTGTATCATTTTTTTTTAGATTCCACAGATAAATAACATCATATTTGTCTTTCTCTGTCTGACTTACTTCACTTAATATGATAATCTCTAGGTCCATCCATGTTGCTGCTAATGGCATTATTTTGTTCATTTTTATGACTGAGTAATATTTCATTGTATATATTGACCATATCTTCTTTATCCACTCATTTGTCAATGGGCATTTAGGCTGTTTCCATGTCTTGGCTATTGTAAATGGTGCTTCACTGAACTTGTGGGGCATGTGTCATTCTGAATTATAGTTTTCTCCGAATATAGTCCAGGAGTGGGATTTCTGGATCATATGGTAGCTCTGTTTTTAGAATTTTAAGGAATCTCCATACTGTTCTCCACAGTGGCTGCACCAATTTACATTCCCACTAACAGTATAGGAGGGCTCTTTTTTCTCCACACCCTCTCCAGCATTTGTTATTTGTAGACTTTTTAATGATGGCCATTGTGACTGGTGTTAAGGTGATACCTCATTGTAGTTTCGATTTGCATTTCTCTAATAATTAATGATATTGAGTATCTTTTCATGTGCCTGTTGGCCATCTATATGTCTTCTTTGGAGAAATGTCTATTTAGATCTTCTGCCCATTTTTTGATTGAGTTGTTTGGTTTTTTGATATTGAGTTGTATGTGCTGTTTGTATATTTTGGAAATTAATCCCTTGTTGATGTCATCATTGCAAATATTTTCTCCCAGTCCATAGTTTTTTTTCATTTTGTTTATGGTTTCCTTTGCTGTGTGAAAGCTTTTAAGTTTAATTAGGTCCCATTTGTTTTTTTGTTTGTATTTCCATTACTGTAGGAGGTGGATTCAAAAAATTATTGTTATGATTTATGTCAAAGAGTGTTCTATATTTTCCTCTAGGAGCTTTATAGTATTTGGTCTTACATTTAGGTCTTTAATCCATTTTGAGTTTATTTTTGTACATGGTGTTGGAGAATGTTCTAATTTCATTCTTTTACATGTAGCTGTCCAGTTTTCCCAGCACCACTTATTGAAGAGACTGTCTTTTCTCCATGTATATTCTTGCCTCCTTTGTCATAGATTAATTGACCATAAGTGTGTGGGTTATTTCTGGGCTTTCTGTCTTGTTTCATTGATCTATATGTCTGTTTTTGTGTCAGTACCATATTGTTTTGATTACTGTAGATTTTTAGTATAGTCTGAAGTCAGGGAGCATGATTCCTCCAGCTTCGTTCTTCTTTCTCAAAACTGTTTTGGCTATTCAGGATCTTTTATGTTTCCAAACAAATTAAAACAACAAAAAAATTTTGTTCTAGTTCTGTGGAAAATGTCATTGGTAATTGAATAGGGATTGCATTGAATCTGTAGATTGCCTTGGGTAGTATGCTTATTTTTACAATATTGATTCTTCCAATCCAAGAACACAGTATATCTTTCCATCTGTTTGTGTCATCTCCATTTTCTTTCATCAGCATCTTATAGTTTTTGGAGTACAGGTCTTTTGCCTCCTTAAGTTTATTCCTAAGTATCTATTATTTTTGATGTGATGGTAAATGGGATTATTTCCTTAATTTTTCTTTCTGATATTTCATTGTTAGTGTGTAGAAATGCAACAGATTTCTGTATATTAATTTTGTCTCCAGCAACTTTCTGAATTCATTGATGAGTTCTAGTGTCTTTTTGGTAGAGTTTTAAGAATTTTCTATGTGTAGTATCACATCATCTGTAGTGACAGTTTTACTTCTTTTCCAATTTGAATTCCTTATATTTATTTTTCTTCTCTGACTGCTGTGGCTAGGACTTCCAAAACTATGTTGAATAAAAGTGATGAGAGTGGGTACCCTTGTGTTGTTCTTGATTTTAGTAGATTCACTTATTTGTATGTAGATACCCAGTTGTTCCAGTACCATATCCAGTTGAAAACAGTATCTTTGATCCAATGTATTGCCCATTGCTCCTTTGTCAAAGATCAGTTGACTATATTTATGTGGGTGTATTTCTGCATGCTCTATTCTGATCCATTAATTATTTGTTCATTATTCTGCCAATACCACACTGTCTTGATTACTGTAACTTTATAATAAGTCTTAAAAAGTCAGGCACTCTTAGTCTTCCAACTTTTTTCTCCTTCAATATTGTCTTGGCTATTTTGGGTCTTTTGGTTCTCCACATAAACTTTAGAATCAGTTTGTTGATATCCACAAATAACTTGCTGGGATTTTGATGGAAGCGTCATCCTAGTAGACGTGAAGTGGTATCTCATTGTGGCTTTTATTTACATTTCACTTATGATTAGTGATGCTGAGAATCTTTCATTGAGCTTAGTGCCATTTGTATATCTTTAGAGAACTTTCAATTCATATATTTTCCCAGTTTTTAAATTATGATATTAGCCTTATTGTAATTGAATTATAAGTGTTATTTAAATACTCTGGAAACTAGACCCTTAGGAGATTATGTTTTGCAAATATGTTCTATTCTTCAGGTTGTACTTTGAGTTTCTTGATAGTATCTTTTGATGCTGTTATTGGCAAATATAAGTATATGTTATATGCTCAACAATATTATATACATATTGTTGTATACACCTGTATTCTAAGTCAGTGAACAGAAGAAATGAGAAGAAATATATATTATACTGTCTTTTATAATTAACTAATTACCTTTTCTGGTGTTTATTGTGTAGATTTGAATTATCATCTGAGATCACTTGCTTTCAACCTGAAAAACTTCCTTTATTATTCCTTATAAAGTGCCTACACTAGCAAAAATTCTCCCAGTTTTTTATTTATCTGGAAATAACTTCATTGCATACCCAATTTTGAAAGATAGCTTTGCTGGATGTAGAATTCTTGGTTGACCAATTTTATCTTTGAGCAATTTGAATGTTACCCCACTGCCTTCTGGCCTCCCTGATTTCCCTTGAGAAGTTCACTGTTAATTATATTAGTGTTCTCTTATAAGTGATTAATTGTTTGTTTAGGTTTTTTATTGCTGTTTTCAAGATTTTCTGTATTTCAAGATGGCTAGAATTTTCAGGACAAAATGCCAGCAGGAGGGCTTCCCTGGTGGTGCGGTGGTTGAGAGTCCGCCTGCTGATGCAGGGGACACGGGCTCGTGCCCCAGCCCGGAAAGATCCCACATGCCATGCAGTGGCTGGGCCCATGAGCCATGGCCGCTGAGCCTGCGTGTCCGGAGCCTGTGCTCCACAATGGGAGAGGCCACAACAGTGAGAGGCCTGCATACCGCAAAAAAACAAAAACAGCCAACAAACAAACAAACAAAAAATGCCAGCAGGAAATAGCCACACATGCCAAGAGCCCTTGACTCTTCGATTGACTATTGATCTGTTTCTGTGTAGGCTGCAAACCCACAGGGTGTTCAAAGAAAAACTGTTCCAAAAAGGAAAATTTCTGGGGAACTGTAATATAAAGAAATTCTCAAAATTTACTCAGGGCTAAAATTATTCTTGTTTCCTATAGCAACAGTGGGGATACCTCTATGAATACACAAGCCACTTGGTTGAGACCACAAACAACAAAAAAAGACACATCAGAAGTGGGGAGAAATTAGCACTTGAATAAAGGCTACATTACATATGCCTTCTAAGAGCATAAGCCTTGAAAGAAACCTACTTGTCTTTAAATAACTGCTTACGGGAAAAAAGTCCAACAGTTTTGAAAAAAACAGAAAATTCAGTATATGGAAGAATGAAATTTTAAATTTCAGACTTCTCAAAACTTTACTAGATACATGAAGAAGAAAATATATCTCATAACAAGAAAAGAAAAGTCAAGCAATAGAAATAGAATAAAAAGATAATATTAGCAGACAAGTATATAAAAAGGCTATTATATTACACCCATATGCTTAAGATGTATAACAAATGTAAACAAGTTTAAAAGAGCATTCATTGAAAGATAAATAAAAGACACAAAGCATTTTTGGTTTTAGTTTGGGCAGGTCAGGTTTAGAGCTAAAAAATAAGCTTATATCATTGCTGCAAGAAAAAAACCTGGATAGGCAGCAAATTAAGTAAACCCATAAGAGAAGCATGTAGCAGGTATATTAGCTTTCTTTGCTGTGTAAAAATTACCACAAACTTGGCATCTGAAAGAGCAACCACTTATTGTCTTACCATTCTGTGAGTCAGTCTGTCTATAGGTGTGGCTGGGTTATCTGGACTAAAATCAACATGTAGGAATTATTCACCATCGAATGTCTTCCACATATAAATACTTGAAAGGGATGTGGGATAAATGACTGTGATTTGATTTACTGATTTCTGATGATATCTTGATTTTTAATATATCTTCTAAGCAAAATGCAAAATATGCAATAGTAAAGAGCCATTCAGTCACTTGATTTTCCTTAAAATAGTTTAATGACATATTCATGAATTTGGAAAATGGAATCAGTGTTTTCACAAAGCTTTAAATGTTTACTTTGGAGTCCTTATAGATGTCTTGATAATTTTCAAATATCAGAGACAAATTTTAATGTGAAAGAATCATGGACCTCTGTCTGTCTCACTGATTAAAGCCTCACAGGCATGGGTATGAATTCTGATTTGAGTCTATACTAAGTACTTCCGTCTGAGTGTTTTTCTTAAGTTACTTAATATAAATAATTTTCACCTGTAAGGTAATGCTAACTCTAGTACTTCACCTTATCCCTTCTCCCAAAATTAAATAAGATTCTATATATATATGACATATTCATTACTGTGCCTGCCACTGGTAATGCTCACAATAAATTTTAGAGTGGTTTTCTTCAAACTTAAATTTTACATTCTCAGGAGCCCTTAGAGCGAATTCTGAGCTAGCTGTTTCAGTGATGGAGAATTATTTCTTTTCAAAATTAAATACATGAAAATCATGTAATATAGGACCTAATATTGGGGAAAAAAATCCCAAAGGATTCATCTAAAAGTCCAGGTATAAGGCTTGCTCACACATCACACTAACAAATAAAAAGAACAGACTAGGGGTCCAAATAAAATGATTTAGACTACATTCTTGTTCACCCTCTGCTCCAGCCCCTTAAACATCCAAGCTCCTCTATCTTACTACAATCAGAAAGTGATGAGTTGGACCAAGAGTAGGGCTTTCTGCTTGGTTTAGATAAGCACTTCAAAGGCTGTGTGTTTATCTGAAATATCTGTCACTCTTGAAAGAGAAAAATTATTTTGGATATCTTTCCGGACCAGGTTTATTTATGATAACTTTTCCTCTTTTTAAAGTCTTCAGGATAAAAGCACAATGAAAAATCATCAAACTCTATTCTTCCGATCCAACCAAAGTCAGAAATTCTACAAACTGAATGCAATGTGTACTTCAGGAGTCAATGGAAATTCTAAATTTTCTAAATTTATCAAAGTAGCCACAAATCGTTATAGTAGATTTTCAAAGTAGGCTGCCACCTGTTGTCAAAAACCTCCTCTATTGTGCATTTCTGGAATTGATTTTATTATGTAAGGAAGGGAAAATATGGGAGAAAAGAATGACTGGGGAGAAGGCAAAAAGTATAAAAGAGAATTACAATGTTGTTACTAATGGCCATAGAAAGATCACCTGGAAACATTTTCCCAAAATGAGAATATCTCAGAATGTATGTTATGCCATTTCTCTCTCTCTCTCTCTCTCTCTCTCTCTCTCTCTCACACACACACACACACACACACACACACACGATACTTTTACCACTTCTCCATAACTGGAGATCTGATTTTTGCAGAAAAGTGATTTAAGGCATTTATAATCCAGAAAATAAAATAGGTTACAATAGACCTGCAACAGTCCCTATTCACCCCAACAACTAAATAAAATCAGAAATTTTTTTCATTTATTTGATGATTCAATACTTTTTTAGCAAATGCCTGTTACAGAGAAAACCCCAGTATAAGATGCTGCCAGGAATACAAAATGAATGTGACTAAGAACCTGCCTTTATGTTTCTTAAAACAAATAGGAGCGGAAATTATAAATAACTTTCTGTTAAAGAAAGATGTTCTGAAATTATGTGTATATGAGGATTTCTTTGACTAGAAAAACACTCAATATTGAGTTTGTGAGCATCAAGGAGAGTTTTACAAACATGATAATATTTGAAGCCTCAAATGAGAAGGGGACTTTTTTTCCCAACCAGAATGGGTTAGATTTAGGAGAAGCATATCTGGAAACAAAGCATTTTGCGGTATTTCAGAATGAAGAGAATGAAGCATATGGGAAAATATAATCAGAAATTATGCTGAAAATGTTATTTTAAACGAGATTAAAGGAGTCCACAGTATTAGGCTGGGGCACTTGGACTTTGTTCTGCAGATAACAGGGAGCTGTTGAAAGTTTTTGGAGAAATAAATGATATGATGCAGATCTTTTAGTTCTAAACATTTTACAGGTCCCAAAGGTATTGAATGAAGTACAAAAAAGGGAATTCTTTGACTGACATACAACAAATTTCGCAACTGGATCACCTTGCTGGTTGCTTAGAGTTTTCTTATTTCTTCCCTGGTACCTTTTCAGTCCTTACATGAAAGTGGATATTTTATTTTTTAGCCCCTCTGTTTGCCAGATGAGGGTTTTCTTTTCCAAAGAATAGCCCACCCTCTAACTAGAAGAGTTTAACTTTATTTTACATTAGAATTTTAAACAAGCTGCTATCTGTTTAAAGTTTTAAACAAAACTTAAATGAAAATTATAAATTTATAAATTTAATTATAAAATTATATAGTGAAAAGAACTAATTTAGTGAATGTCTTTAACAAAATTTTTCCACTGCCTTTATTGTGTATTCCTGCTGAACTTCTCTCTGATCCATTCATTATATATACAACCTTTTCTGTTTTTAAGTGAGGATTGGCACTTTGCTATAATGATTTATTACTGGTATATAATAAACACCCAACCATCATTCTTTCACTAGTAATTAGTATCATATAGACCCCATTTTTTCAGAAAAAATTGCTGCCCACTCACTATTAGGCACAATGGAAAAGACCAGGTATTTTAATCAACAATACTGTCTTGCTGAGAAGTAAACATGTTTACATGATTACAACCTATATTGAACTGTACTCTCACAGCAAATGCCAAATATAAATATGATATTTAATTGCCCCATTCTCCTTTAAATGAAACTTGTGATTCAGGAGCTCTGCGGTAGATAAAACTGGGGGTATTTCCATGTTAAGTTCTTTTTATTTCCTAATTGTCCCTCTGGCAACCACTGTCTAAAGTTCATGCAGCATCTTTTCTTTGGTATTTCGGTGGTTTTACTGTCAGATGCTCTTACTAAAAAAAATAAGCAAAAGGCCTCTCATAAACATTCTAGTACTTGTTTGAGGCACCATGATTACTGTTTTTGTTGTCACTGTTGTTTTTCTGTGATTATTATTGCCTCTCACCAGACACATGATTTTGTGGAGTCATAAGGCTCTCATATATGTAGGTAGAATTAGGATTTTCTTACTAAGTATTACAGGGGCTTCAGGCAGGAAGAAATTAATAATTTATTATTTCATTTAAGAAAGATGTAATATTTACTGAAGCAAACAAAATTAAGTTTCTCATTTATAATTGAATCACACCATCAATAAGACTGCTTGAAATTTCAATGGGCAGCAATAGAATTTTATGAACTACAGCTACTAATACCAAGTAGATCTTGAAAGTACATAATTTACTTATGTTCCCTTCTCCAAGCTCTTTGCTTCCCCAGAATACCGATTTATACATGAGAGGCTTGGATCGTGGCAATATTGTCTATTCTTGACTGCCATTTCTATAAATCAGGATCATTCAACATCGTTTATCACTCTAAAAGTGACCCCATTCTTTACACTAAAAATGACTTTTACATTTCCAAGGTGACTTTCGTTGAACAAAGAGAAGAAAAATGTGTTCCCTTATTTCTTAGTATTTTTCAATCCTACACAGCCTTGAGAATACACTCTATAAGGATTTAGAGCCTAAGATAATCTTAGGATGACCCATTTAATTGACAAGTAGACCTTTAACCTGCTACATGGATACATCTTTCTAACAGAAAAACATGAATATTGCTTTCTTGCTCAGGCATTTTTGTCAATATTGGTATAACCCTACTTATTTTTGGTAGTATAATGCCTGCACAGGGGGCAATTCCACCATGACTTTTCACAGGATCCTGAAACATAATAGGACCAAAGGTAAATTAATCAACATGTTTCTTCCCTTTCTGTAGCTCTAGGAAAGATGTTTCTTAGAATTTTTGAGTATGTCCCAAGTTTTCTTACCTATTTAACTAATTTTTTTTCTTTTTGTCTCCTCTATGCTTTTCATTTTAAGCATTTTTCTATTTACATGTTTTCTAGTTCACTAAACTTGTTTTGTGATGTAGCCAATCTGTTCTGTAAATTGTCAAATTCAAAATTTTATATATTTTATTTTTCAAATCTAGAATTTCCATTTTATTCTTTAATATAGGTTCCAACTGCCTGCTGAAATTCACCATCATTTCATGTTTCTATCCCTTTTCTTTTCTATTTTCTTTAACATTTTAATCATAGTTATCTTAAAATTCTTGCCAGGTAACTCTAATACAGACATCATCTGTGTATCAGGTTTTTTTTTTCTTCTATTGATTATTAGTCATATTTTTGGGCTTCTTGCCATAGCTAGAGAAAAAGAAGCAAACAGCCTCTAGGTGATGCTCTCTACTTCCAGAGAAGAGACTCCTTTCTTCCTTCCTTCCTTCCTTTCTTTCTTTCCTTTCTTTCTTTGTTTCCATCTTTCTTTTCTTCTTTCTTTCCTTCTTTCTCTCTCGCTCTTTCCTTTCTTTCCTTCTCTCTATCTTTCTCTCTTTCTTTCTTTCCTTTGTTAGGAAGATAGAATGAGGTCAGACACCTCAATCCAAAACAGATTGACCTTAGTCAGGATGGGGTTGGATTCATAGTAAGTCTCAGCCTACCTCTGGTTCAACCTTATTTTTCTTGCCGAGACACCTGGGGTTTTGGTTGGGAACCTAGCTGATGTTCAGTTTCTTTACCTTGAAAGTCTACAATAAGTCCATGTCTTCTTATCTCTCTACCCCCTCACACTAGATCATTCCTAGTCTGGGAAGTGCTGGAGACTGACTGCATGTTGGAGACAGGCTCCCTCCCTTGTTGGTCTTTACTTCATAAGCACTGGGAAACTGAAGGATATATCACTATGGCTTTAAGAAGCTCACAGCCTAGCCCCCCAGCCTCCTGTGTGTAAACCCATAACTCAGTAAAAGTGCTTATGTAAAGCCAGCTGATCATCTGACATCTCTAAGTCTCTGATTTTTTTTTTTTAATGCTAGCCCCAAGTGACCACTGAAAGTTTTCCTCTTCTTTTTCCCCTAACGGAGCTTCTTTACCTGGGATGAACCTAATCCTTAACATTCATCCAGAATCAAGAACCACAACTGGGAGAAAGCTGCTCTTGGTTGTCGGCATAATTGGTGAAATTAAAACTCTGAGAAGGAGTAGTGAGTGAGTTAGGAGACATCCAGGAAGTATGGTGGTGTATAAACAAAGTGTAAGAATGTTTCAAGAAGTATGAACTTCCATTACTCACTGATATAGCCAGAGATAACATTATGTTGATCCTTCCTCCTTCTTGCTCTTCTGTTGTGAAATCCTATGGAAATTGAGTATGAAAGTCTCCAATATCTTTAATTTCATCTTGGTGAAATCTAAGATTGAAATCAGAAACCAGATGTTTAAAGTTAGTGATCATGAAAGGAAGAGAATTTGAGAACCTGAGAGCTTTTGACAATGCAATGTACTAATTTAGCTATTAACCTTTGTCCAAATAAATAAGGAAGGTAAATAAAATTTACACACTACTAATCTGTAGTTTGTTACCACCTAAATTTCTGTTCAGAACTATATAGTAGGGGCAAAACACTTTATGTATTAGTGGTTTGCTTTAGTAGTTCCATTTTGTGTAACCTTGAAATTATAAATATTCTTTATGAGAAAATGTATGTGTTACAAGATTAGCTGTGCAAAATGTTTTTTTTTCTCATTTAAATTCCCAAACCATGTTTGTCATGAGACTGAATTTGCTTCCTTTCTTATAATTTTTAACTATTGAATGTGAATTAACTAAAAATGTTTAAAAAATACTTAAAGGACTGTGAAATTCTTTTATAGTTGAGAACATATCTAAAATTATTTCTTCTAGTAAGTTACTTTTTACATAAAATAAATATGTGATTCTTCAGATTTTAAAACACAATGAAAAATGTTATCTATCTATAAGCCTAACTTTCTCAGAAAGAGAATCTATTTATTATCCAAAATTGTCTTGAGTTAAATATGCAGACTTGGAGGTACAAAGCTAAAAAGAATACTAAGAATACTAATGTGGGGCATTGTTTCACACCTTATGTCCATCTACAATTAATTGACTAATGGGCATTTAGATAGGTTTTCCCAATATAACTATTGTTTTTTATCCACGTATTTGTAGTGTTTGTGTATGTACCCACTCACAAACTATTTCATCTCAAAAAACCTAACATGAGAGGTGTTTATACCACTGAACAATTTCACAGTAATCATAATTACCTTTCTAGTAAATCAATAACACAATACAAATAAAATTAATGTTCATAAATGTATAAAGGTGAATCTAATCCCACATATAAACAATATATCATCTTCATGCTAACTATATTTAAAATCAAATTTCTTGGAACATATGTTATGACTCACCTCCTCCCACACATTTTTAGAAAAGGTCCAAGTTCAAAACTAGGACAACAGCTGCAAATAGGAGTTATAAAATTTTATGTGCTCATATATATGCAAACTTCAATTAGAATCAGAGAATCAAAAAACTACAATTAACCTTTGGGATCACCTATCTTCACAATGAACACACCAGAGAAAAGGATTTACCAAATTGATCCTCTTGTTTGTCTTCTGAGTACTATTCAGAAGAGGAGGAGATTTCAGAAAATTTCACAGAGCAACAACAGTTTGGTCAAAATTCTTAAATTCTGTGTTCTCACAATTTAGGTTTTTTTTTCCCCCATGCCACCTCTTTCACCTACTTTGGCTTTTAAATTTGGTAAGAGTTAAAATCCTACTCAATTTTTGAAATCCTGAGGAAACTTGTTATTTTCCTTTCTAACTCAAAATGAAATTCAAAAGGAATTAAATGAAAGCTCCAAAACACATATTATGAAATTGTGTGTATTCAAGTGAGGTCATGATAACTTTATTTTTGAATTCTACCCTATGGCTGACATTTTTGTATCATACCTCCAAGATATTGGTTCAAATCTAATTTAAATGACTTAAATGACTCCAAACTGAATAATAGCCCCATGGTCCTCTATTGATTGAAAGTAAATGTCAAGGTGATAAAAACTAATCAACTCTGTTTTACTCCATTGAAATGTTAAAAATTCCATAAACCTAAAACTCACAAACAATAGTTGTCCTTACTCTAAGGACACCAGATATTGCCATTTTTATGATTCTACTAGGTTTCCAGAACAGCTTCTGGATTCACATCAGACACCTATAAATGCTTCAAGCTTTATGGCATTAAAAAGGAAGACTGCCAAAAGACTATGAATATTTCAAATAATTTTCCTCTCTTATAAACCTTTTCTAGAAGTTGAACTTCCCATATTAGTGGGAAGTTACAATTATTAATATGAATATACAGGATAATAAATCAAATGGTCAAATATAGTTGGTATTCCTAATTATTTTGAAATTACATTCTATACCAATCACTAAATTTTTTAATGTTCATTTATAAAAACAAAATTGTTGTCAGGTGATTAGTCATTTGTGAAAAATTACTGCCTGGAAAGCTTTTAAGAAGCTTAAAATTTACAGTAAGTCTATTTAAGTAATTCTTTTATTCTTTCAGAATGAATGGCAATAAATCTCATTGTGTATGTGCTACATCAGTGTGACAATCCATGGTATCAAGGTGGTATATGAAATTCTCAAACCTATGTATTTAAATATGCACCATTTCATTCAGAATTAGGAAGCACTGATTATGAATCAACTTGATTTAAAGATTTTTTTTCTTCTTTTTGACTATAATCTAAGAAACTCAGCCATCCAGGAAAACAACATGGCTAGATTCAGTAATAACTTCTTGTCAGTGTTGCTAGAAGTGTGATAAGACAAGACGATGTACCACATTGAATTGAATCAAAAGTAAATAAAAAATAAACGTCAAGTTAACTTGTAAAGGAAACAGGAACAGGTAATTATGGAGACACAAAAGACCCCGAATAGCCAAAGCAGTCTTGAGGGAAGAAAATGGAGCTGGAGGAATCAGACTCCCTGACTTCAGACTATACTACAAAGCTATAGTAATCAAGACAATATGGTACTGGCACAAAAACAGAAATATAGATCAATGGAACAGGATAGAAAGCTCAGAGATAAACCCGTGCTTCTATGGTCAACTAATCTATGACAAAGGAGGCAAGGATATACAATGGAGAAAAGACAGTCTCTTCAAAGAGTGGTGCTGGGAAAATTGGACAGCTACATGTAAAAGAATGAAATTAGAACACTCCCTAACACCATACACAAAAATAAACTCAAAATGGATTAGAGACCTAAATGTAAGACCGGACACTATAAAACTCTTAGAAGAAAACATAGGCAGAACACTCTGTGACATAAACCACAGCAAGATCTTTTTTGATCCACCTCCTAGAGTTATGGGAATAAAAACAAAAATAAACAAATGGGATCTAATGATACTTAAAAGCTTTTTCACAGCAAAGGAAACCATAAACAAGACAAAAAGACAACCCTCAGAATGGGAGAAAATATTTGCAAATGAATCAATGGACAAAGGATTCATCTCCAAAATATATAAACAGCTCATGCAGCTCAATATTAAAAAAAACCAACCACTCAATCCAAAAATGGGCAGAGGACCTAAATAGACATTGCTCCAAAGAAGATATACAGATTGCCAACAAACATGTGAGAGAATGCTCAACGTCACTAATCATTAGAGAAATGCAAATCAAAACTGCAATGAGGTATCACCTCATACCATTTAGAATGGGCATCATCAGAAAATCTACAAACAACAAGTGCTAGAGAGGGTGTGGAGAAAAGGGAACCCTCTTGCACTGTTGGTGGGAATATAAATTGATACAGCCACTATGGAGAACAGTATGGAGGTTCCTTAGAAAACTAAAAATAGAACTACCATATGACCCAGCAATCCTACTACTGGGCATATACCCAGAGAAAACCATAATTCAAAAAGACACATGCACCCCAATGTTCATTGCAGCACTATTTCCAATAGGCAGGTCATGGAAACCACCTAAACGCCCACCAACAGACAAATGGATAAAGAAGATGTGGTACACATATATGGTGGAATATTACTCAGCCATAAAAAGGAATGAAATTGGGTCATTTGTAGAGACGTGGATGGATCTAGAGACTGTCATACAGAGTGAAGTAAGTCAGAAGGAGAAAAACAAATATCATATACTAATGCATACATATGGAACATAGAAAAATGGTACAGATGAACCGGTTTGCAGGGCAGAAATAGAGACACAGATATAGAGAACAAACGTATGGACACCAATGGGGGAAAGTGGCGGGGAGTGGTGGTGGTGGGATGAATTGGGAGTTTTGGATTGACCTATATACACTAATATGTATAAAATGGATAACTAATAAGAACTTTCTGTATAAAAAAAAATAAAATGAAATTCAAAAAAAAAGAAAAAAAGGAACAGATATTTAAACATTAATTTTGAAAATATTACATGATTTTGTTTGATTACACTTACATATTCCTCACATATTTATAGTTAAGTTAGCATTCTCAGAATAATCTTTTTCCTAATAAAAAATCAGATCCATCTCTTGGCACCCTGGGTAGCATACTATGAAGGCTTTCTCATTTTGTTAATACTCATAATTAATCTGGGAGTCAATAGTCAGGTAAGAAGGAAGAGACTGCTGACTAGTTCTAAAAGTGACCTCAGACTCATGTTCCAAAAAATATCCTTCGTTAAAAATATCAGATTAGAAAGGTGACATAAATCTCCTTGACAGGAAGTAGGATAAAGTTACCATTCCATAAAGACTGGACACCTCACCACTTTCTAACAGAGTTGCCTAAAATTAAAATAAGCAAAGAACTTGCCAATCCTTAGCTCCTACCTAATAAATAAAAAGGTTCTGATTAAAGTAAACAAACAGTAGACTACATAGTGTGATATCCTTTCAGCAGGTAGGGAAGAAAAATCTGCATTCTAGACAGACCTCACCCATTCCTTTAGAGTCGTTGCTGATCTTAAGAATCAAATCTATTTAGATCCAAACTGAAAAATATTTGTTGAATTGAAAATTATTCCAAACTCGAGATCAGAGTACCAGAGTTGGCAAATGTGTTAGTTTATGTGACTGCTTCAGAAAAAAAATATTGAAATTATATTATATGCAGCTATAAATTTAATACGTATTGCCTTTACTGAAAATATTTCAGTTATATAAAATTAGCACTAAAAATTCTGAGCAAGATGGTTATCTTCTTCCAAACATATATCCTGTGTGTAGATAGATATATTAACAGTATATTTCTCCAGCTCAGTCCTAAGATCCTTCCTGGGACTGAGACTATAACTTTTATTGCCTTGCATTTTCTATGGGACAGTACAAGGAACAAGTCACCACTCAATAAGCAATAATTAACATCCTGATTAAATAGCCCTCAAATAGATATTCTTCTAGAAGACTTCTTTCAGCAATTCTTCAAGATATCCATGGCTCATCTGTTTTATTCCTGCTGTATTTCAAGATTTCAACCTCTTCTTCATGATTTCTCTACTCCAACTGCTACTCTGATCACCTGAATAAAGGAAGTACTTCTCAGGCTTTTTTTCTGATGAGACAATACATATCCAGCAGCAAAACTTTCTCTCCTTTATCTCATGTTACTGATATCTGTCCTTTAATTTGTAGAGCCATGTAAAGTACACAAACTCCTAATGTTCAGCAGCTAGAAGAGAGTTGTGAATGCTCCAATCATATATTTATTTTTCCTAAATATGTCCTCATCTATAGCTTTGCCCACAACATTCTACAGGGTGTTGAGAGGAAAAGGAACCATAATAAGATTCAAAACACCTAAGTTTAATCCTAATTCCAATATTACTTTGGGCATGTCTTTGGGAAATTCTATAGTTTTCTCATTAGTAGCATAAAGGAACCAGTCTAGATAAACATAGACCCATTACATAATGTACAGTTCTACGTTTCTCCAGAAGGATCAACTTTTTGTCATAAGTATCCTATGTGATAGAATGGAGGAAAAAAATGGCTAGGAACCAATTTATATTAAAATCCAATCCCATTATTCACTACCTGTGTTTTTTTGGTACTTTATTGAATATTTCTGAATCTTGGTACTCATTTGGAAAACTAAACTAGTAGTAGATACCTTTCATGCTTGTTATGTGTTTTACATGATGGAGTAGAGCTAAGGGCTAGATTAACATTAACCTCCTTTACCCATTATTCAAGGCACAAGTCAAATTGCATGCCTTCTTAATGGTTTTAATAATTTATTTTATTTTAAGGCAATACTATACTAGGTATTCAGTTTTTTAAACATATGAATCATTCTCTAGAAGTAATCTTTCCTTATTCTTTATTATTTCATTATTAATAATGATCACTATGTGATGAATTGCAGTACTGAGTTAAAGCTGATTTCATAATACAAGTGTTCTTATGTATGTTGTGTTTAAGACTAATAAAAAGGGTCCTAAGTTTGTCCTACATAATAAAGAGTAATGGAATATGTGAGTAGTGAATATAAATCCATTGCACTGAATCAGGGATTTTAATTTTAAAAGAGCCTAGGAGTTAGTAAGAATGTGTGAATGAGTGTCTGGGTTTTGATCTTGAGAAGCCGAGAATTGTGAAGATGCAGAAACCCAACTCTGCACTTGGAAGACACTAGGGTTTCAATGAAAATACAGGTCATTGTGTAGATTGGGCTGTCAGTTCATGAACTCTAAATAACAGAACTAAGCAAAAGGAAGATAGAAGATAATTATAATCAAGGCAATTCTAGAGAATGAGTAATTTAAAAAATGCCATTGAAATAAAACTGCAGTCACCCTGAAATTTTTTGTGGAATGTTTCATTTTGGCTTTTGATCATGCCCACTTTATGCTTAAATGACCAGGGTAGGAGCAAACGATAAGATTTAGATTGATAGTCCAGAAATAAGTTTGTTTATAGTCAGTTTTATGGTGTGCATTTAGCTAAGCATGGATATTTGGAGTTACAGAATCTTACCCATCTCTGAAGATACATACTTTGTTCATGGTGTCATAAACCTTCTCTACTGAGGGTTCACTATTTAAAGAAACCTTTGCTTTATGCTTTTAACTGTGCCTGATCTTGACATTTAAGAGTAAAATAGTTTTGTTTTCAACTAAAGTTTTTTCTTTCATGCCAAGAGAGAAATTTTGAAGTCTAACTGCAGAAGTTACCATATTCATCAAATCAACTTTTTAGAAATCACTCATTCATTCCAATGGATCAACGAGTTTAAGTGCAGACAACCTGCAAAGTCGTGTTCACAAAATCAGAGTTCCAATTTTAATGTTTCACAGTTCAACAATTATAAGATAAAAAACATCATTGAGAGTCTACAGTTCAGTAGAACATGTCATTTGACTGTTTTTCGGGGTTGAAGAGGAATGGTGATTTTAACACCCTGGCTGTTAATCTGACCATATTATATACTGTTATACTTATTCATCAACTATTGCTCAATTTTTCAGGAATGTATACGTTTTTCATCAATAAAACACAGGAAGATAACCTAGATATAAATATAGGTTATTTGAACTTAATTCAAAAAGGAAATCCACAGCTCTTCTAAATGTTAACACTAGAGCAGTTCAAGAAGTCTTTAGAGGAGCCAGCCCAGAAGCCAATGGAGGACACAGATGCTGCCTCTGGAAACACATTGGAACAACCTCCATCTGGGGCCCTCAGTGTGCCAAGTTCTTCTCATAAGTGGTTACAGCAGTTAGGTTCTTTGCTCCAGATGAGAGACAAAGGCACCAAAGGGAACTATTCTCCACCCTGCAATCAACAAGAAAATGCTGTGCTGAGTGAAATTACAATTATACAGTGACATGTTAATGAGCTTTGAAAATGTTTGGTTGGATAAGAGAAAAGTATCTGGATTGACTAAAACAACTAAGTATTTGAAAATACAATACACATTATTAGCTACAAGTCGGTGTGCCAGAGTGTATTTGCCTACATGGGTGCATTTGTGGAGAAGTTGTGTGAATACCACCAAGATGTTCTTGTGCATGCTTATACACTCAGTTTAATAAAATGTCTCCATCTGAATTAAGAAATAACTTCAGAATGTTACCTTGTTATTGAAATGATCTGAGGAAAGCGGTATAACTTTCAGCAAATTTTAGATAGGACTATCAAGTCCAGGAACAACTTGATAAGTAAATTTTGAAAAGTAAATTTTCAAATTTTGAAAAGTAAATTTTCTTGGAAAAGTTTTACTTTTTATATAGATCTAGTTACAAACCCTGGTGGTTATGGCCTGCTGGGATCCGTGCCCACAAACTATCCAGTTCTCATAACTGTAAATTAACTTGGTCAAGGTACTTGAATTTAAAAAAAAAAAAGAAAAAATTCCTGGTAAGTAGCTAAAAGGAACCCTGAATACATGACAACATAATTTACATCAGTTCAAATTCTCTGCTGACTCTTATATTTACCTGTATATTAACTGAAAAACTAGATTAATTGTTTCTATGTAGTCACCTAGTTTTTCCCTCATCCTCATATCTCACCCAATTATAACACTTACTCCATCACCATGTTTCCTGGTCTACTATTCCAGTTCTTCCAAAATTAGGTTACTGCCAAGATTGTAGGATGAAAGTTACCAGTTGCAAAGTTTAAGCACAAGGTGACTGTTTCTCAATGCGTGACCCAAAACTTAAGCTCCAAATGCATCAGCATGATGTTAAGGTGTTTGTTTACAATGAAGATACTGCATCAGCTTTGTTTTGAATAGCCTATAATTAATGATCCATTAAGTGGCTAAATATGCAAGTGGTTTGACTTATAATGGTTAAGAAAAAAATAAATTTACCACAATATAGCCTCTCATGTATATACCAATATTCTTTCTTAAGTATGAAAAACATGTAAAGTTAGTATATGCCATGGTCTTTAATTATAGAATGCTTAGAGAATGTGTACAATTCCTGTTTCATGTTGAGGAGAGAAAAGAGTGATTGCAGAGCTAGAATTCTGACACCTTGCACTTAAGGCTAGGATTCCCCAACTGTAGCCCCTGTAGCTGCAAGCACAGTCTTCTGTCTTCTTACTTAAAGTATGGTTCATGGACTGGTAGGGTCATAATTAGCATTATACAGAAGCTTGTTAAAAATTTAGAAACTCATTCCCTTCCTCAAGACCATATAAATCAGAATCTGTGTTGCAATTTAACAAGATCCCCAGATGATTGATTATACATTAAATTTCAAGAAATACTACTCTAATATGCAGGTTCATCCAGTCACTTGGGCTTCCTTACCATTCTAGAATGTTTCTCTAAATGTTGTTAGATACTTCATCTTGATATTCCTGGTATATCCTAACCCAGGGGGGTGAAGGAAATTGCCATGAAACAGGCCTATGGCTAATTTTATAGGTAGAGATGCCAGGAAACTTTTGGCAGTACGAATACAAACAGTTCCTAAACTAGTAGTTCTCAAAACTGGCTTTGCATTAAAGTCACCTGGAGAATTTTTAAAAATTACCCTTGCAGGAGCCTACCCTAAAACAATTAAATCAGAGGTGAGACAAGGTTATTGGGAATTTTGAAAAGCTTCCAAGAAGATTCTAATTTTCACCCAAGGTAAATCCACCACACTACAGAAAATTTAGCAGGGATTTTTAACGGAATTAAATTGAAATCTACCACATTATGGAAAATTTAACAGGGACTTTAATTGAATTAAAGTGGTCTGGGCCACTTCAATTAAAATCTTACAATCTTTTATGTAAGATGGTTAAATATATAAAGATCCAGGACCCAAACAAATCCAAACTAAAAGTGCTACTCATATTTTTAATAAGCACAAACACATTGCACACCTATAATTATGACTAAACTTTGTTCTAAATTAAACCACAGTAAATTTTTCTGGATAGAACAAAACTTCTCTACTACTTGTAAATAACCAGAATCGGAATTTAATTGCAAGTAGGTGGAGTGATCTGGAGAGGGTTTAATTAAATTATACCAGCCAATGATGAATAATTTTTAAAGGATTTTCTTTCTTTCTAATCTATATACTTTTTCTTATTCTTGCCTCATTGCACTATCAAGGACTTCCTTACAATGTTGAAAAGGAATGATGAGTGAGGACATCCTTGCCTTGTTCCCAATTTCAGCGGGGAAGCATACAGTCTCTTGTAATTAAGTATGATGTTAGCTATAACTTTCTAAAAATGCTCTTTATCAATTTGAAGAAGTTCCTCTCTGTTAAGGTTTGCTGAGGGTTTTTAACTATGAATGGGTGTTGGATTTTGTTAAATACTTTTTCAACATTAATTATATTATCATATGATTTTTTTTTTTATTTTTAGTCTGCTGATGTGGAAAATTCCATCATTTTAATTTTGATGGATGAACCAACCTTGGATACCTGGAAGAGGAGGTCATCAAGAAAAGGTGACCAGCAGTTGACACTAGAGCTGTACCTGAGCAATCAGAGGCTCCTTGCCCTCTCCCCTGTTCTTGGAATTTACGTTCCACTCACCGTTCCTACAGCCAGAGTTGTTTTCAAGGACAGTCTTGAAAAAGCAACATGTTGTTGAGACAATCTAGATGGTATACGTGACTGAACCCAGTTTAAAGCCCCTATTAAAATCTTTAAGATTCTGGCAGGTAGTTACAGAGATCTACTCCTCTTGTGGCTGCCCAAGGCAAGCCTTATATGTAAGCTCCCTTGCTTGTTAAACCTGCCACCTACCACCCATCTGAACTGGTCTGCCTCTTTCTTCAGTCTCTCCTTGCCCTTCAGTTATGGGATCCAGTTTATGAACCAACACCACTTGGATGTGGTGTATAATTCCTTTCATTTTATTGTGGAATTTTGCATTTATATTCACAAGAGACATTGGTCTATAGTTTTCATTCCTTGTAATACCTTTATCTGGTTTTGGTGTTAGGGTAATTAATACTGGCCTCAGAGAATGAGTTAAAGAGTGTTCTCTCTGAGTCTAGTTTCTGGGGAGATTATGGAGAATTGGTATCATTCTTCCTTAAATGTTTCATAGAGTTCACAAGTGAACAAGTGAAACTATCTGAACCTGTTGCTTTTTCTTGGAAGATTATTAATCAGTGATTCAATTTATTTAATAGATATAGAGATATCCAAGTTATCTATTTCTCCTAGTGTGATTTTGATAGTTTGTGTCTTTCATGGAATTGGTCCATTTTATTTAAGTTATCAAATATGTGGACATAGAGTTGTTCTAAATATTCCTTGTATATTCTTTTGATATTCATGGGATCGGTAATGATGACCTCCTTCTTGGCAATTTGTGTCCCCTGTTTTTGTTGTTGTATTTTTTGTTTGTTTTGCTTAGCCAGGTTAAAAACATCAATTTTTTTCTGAGAACATTTCTTGCCGGGCAAGTCTGCTGGCAATGAATTTTATTAGTATTAGTTCTGGTTTATCTGAGAAAGCTTTTTTTTGTTGCGGTATGCGGGCCTCTTACTGTTGTGGCCTCTCCTGTTGCGGAGCACAGGCTCCAGACGCGCAGGCTCAGCGGCCATGGCTCACGGGCCCAGCCGCTCCGCGGCATTCGGTATCCTCCTGGACCGGGCCACGAACCCATGCCCCCTGCATCGGCAGGCGGACTCTCAACCACTGCGCCACCAGGGAAGCCCCTGAGAAAGTTTTTATTTCTGCTCACTTTTGAGGGATAATTTTGCTAGTATTATTGTTTAAATTAAATTTAACGTATGTGAATAGAATGAATCTGAGCTAAGCTTAATCTTTTGTGGAGGATCAAACTGAATTGATTTTAGCTTACTTGAATAAACAAAAATGTTTCTGGACTAGGGTTATTTGTATAAAATTTTATTTAATTGAATTAGAAAAATCAAGTATCTAATATGGTTTAAACATACTGACTCTTGACACTTTGCTTTTCATATATTAAAGTGTTTTGAATTAATTTGGATTACATTGACACATTCTATCTCATTATAAAATGATTTTATAAGGATTATATATAATATTTTGCCTATTTTGAAATTATATTCTATAGAATTATTCTGCTTTAAATGGCTTGAATTAATTCATTTAGTCTGTTCTAAATGTATTTTATTTAAATATTTTAATATTAAGAAAATGTTATTCTCTGGGTTAAATTTTCTTTAAATGGCTCTTTTTTCATTTTGTTCAGATTAAATTGATTGAATCTACTTGATTTAGACTTATCCAGTGTTTTGGTTTGGATAGAATATGGGAAGGGAAAATGAGAAGAGAGCTTTAGGAAAAAATGTGTTAAGATATACTAGAGTATAATGGAAAAATGCAGTTTGTTTGAGTCTGGTATTTTCCTAAATGAATTTAATTGAACTGACAGCTGAGACCAGTCTTTTAGAGATCTTCAGTCAGAATTATGCATTTGTCTTTCTAAGAGATAAAATACTCTATAAGCAATGATACATTTCCCTTTTTTCCAGCTCTCATTTTTAATTAATCATAGATTCTATAATTTTATGTCAACTGGTCTTGGCTTTTTCCTTCCTTTGCATTCTAAAATAACAAAAAATTGATATTCAAATTTTCTATCCAACAGTTAATTGGCATCTAGTTTCAACCTACTTAACTATGTATATCATTTTTTTTTCTTTCTGGTTTTATTGAGATAATTGGCAGGTATCATTGTAAAAGTTTAAGGTGAACAACAGAATTTGACATATGTATATATTGCAAAATGACTATCCCACTGATAGTGAACATCCATCACTTCACATAGTTACAAAAACCTTTTTTCTTGTGATGAGAACCTTTAGGATCTACTCAATTAGCAACTTTCAAATATACAATACAGTATTGTTAACTAAAGTCACCATGTTGTACATTACAACCTCAGAACTCATTTATCTAATAACTGAAAGTTTGCACTTTTTGATCAGTTTAACCCCTTTCCCACCTGAAACCCACCTCTGGTAACTCTCAATCTGTTCTCTGTTTCTATGACTTTGTTTTGTTTTGTTTTTAGATTCCACATATAAGTGAGATCATACAGTATTTGTGTCTCTCTCTGGCTTATTTTACTTATTATAATTACACAACGTTCATCCATGTTGTTACAAATGGCAGGATTTCCTTTTTATGGTTGAATAATATTCCATTGTATACATATGCCACATTTTCTTTATCCATTTATGCATCAGTGGACAGTAGGTTGTTTCTATGTCTCAACTATTGTAAATAATGCTGGAATGAACAGAATAGTACAGATATCTCTTCCAGATAGTGATTTCATTTCCTTTGGAGATACACCCAGAAGTTGAATTGCTATATCACAAGGTAGTTCAATATTTATTTTTTTGAGGAACCTTCATAATGTTTTCCATAGTGGCTGTACCGATTTATATTCCTACCAACAGTGTACAAGTGCTCCCTTTTTTCCACATTCTCACCAGCACTTGTTTTCTCTTGTCTTTTTTATAATAGCCATTCTAACAGGTATGAGGTTCTCATTGTGGGTTTTGTTTACATTTCCCTGATGATTAGTGATGTTGAGTACCTTCTCATGTACCTGTTAGTTATTTGAATATCTTCTTTTGAAAACTGTCTATTCAGATTGATTGGCCATTTTTAAATTGGATTATTTGGTTTTTTGCTATTGAGTTGTATGGACTTCTTATCAAATACGTGATTTGCAAATATTTTCTTCTAATCCATAAGTTGTCTTTTCATTTTGTTAATAGTTTTCTTTGCTGTACAGGAGTTTTTTAGTTTGATATAGTCCCACTTGTTTATTTTTGCTTTTGTTGCTTGTGCTTTCAGTGTCATATCCAAAAATATTACTGACAAGATCAATGTCGAAAAGCTTTGACATTTTTCCTATGCTTTTTTCTAGCCATTTTTATGTTTTTCAGGTTCTACATTTAAGTCTAAATATCTGGCTAGACAGGGCTTTTGCAGGCCTATATAATATATATAGTAATTAACTTATGCTATTTCTATTCTCACTAGAATGTAAACACTATGAGAGCAGAAATGTTTGACACACCACTGTATCCTTAGCACCTAAACCCAAAGCCTAATAAATATATAAATACAATGACTGAATCTTAAATGTACATAAGGGCTTCACGGTTTCTAGAAACACTTCTATGAACATGCTTTTTGTTACCTGCGATCCTTATGAAATCTAACTTTGTCATTCTTATTTTATATATGAAGAAACTGAGGCTCAGACAGGTGAAGAGAGCTGCTCAAGATTCCCCCAAATTTATGCATTCTGACTTTTCCTGTTATCATAGGTTTGTAGCCTGAAATAAATGCTGACACATAATAGATACTCATAATTTTCTGGCCCTAAGTAAGAGAAAATAAGGCACATTATTAATTGTTAACTCTTTGTTTTACAGGGACTGTTTTTCACTCTCCGATAACTGCAGTTTTTCAGCGGGTATGTGGCTATTGGATAATCGAGGTAAATTTCCTAGTGAGTAATTTTATACAGTATGCGTCTATTAAAAGCAAACATAGGTAGCTGTATATCACAAGGAAAAATTTGCATTAACTTGAAAGATAAAGCATGAGTCTTTGAAGGATATTTGTGCAATGCTTGCTTCAGACCATAGTTCCTGGGGGCTCCGGTGACACAAGTTCATTCTCCTCTGCTGTTAGGGTTACCTTAGTAGAAATTTTAAGAATCATTGACTGATAAATGCTAGATAGGTTGATGTGCTGGGCAGGATTCTGATGAAGTTTCTTTTTTGATTTCTGTTTTGTTTGGTGCAGCAAGTCCTGCTCTTGCAGAAAATCTGAGAGCAAGGACACTGTCAGTGATGGTTGTTCCTTTTCTTGCCATCTTTTGTTTGTGAAATTGGAGAAGTTACCCAACATCTATAAATCTTAGACTCTCCTCATTTATAAAAAAAGACAGGAGCATTTGCTATCTGAGAAATTAATCTTTATAAGTCACTTTTTTGAAAATTTTACACATGCCTAATTGCATTAACCAGCAAAACACCATTAATAAGAAGCACATCTTATAAAACCACAAACAGTTTCTCATTGCCAGTGGGTATTGTCTGTGTTCACTGATTAATGTATTGGATAAACCTTTTTTATTAATGACAACAAGAGAGAACAAACATCACATTAGGGAAGATGTTTCACACAATGTGGCAATATAAAAACATGGGTCAAATGGGCCACATTGGAAAGAAGCTGTAGACCAAATGTTAGCCTGGTTTTCTTAAACATTCACTTAATCCATGCCTCTGTTTACCATTGAAGGGCTCATCAAGAAATTAAACATGAAACTGACATACTATAATAAGCTGGCCTTTATTAATTTTTGTTTCTCAATATGAAAGTGTAATGGTTGTGTAAAATGAAATATGAAAGTGTAAAATGGTTTTATAAGCGTTTACGCAGTTCTGTGTTGCTTTGTAAAATAACTAAATCCTGAACAATTTGTGCAAGTATTCCTGCTATTTAAAGGAACCCTGTGGAAACATCCCTGTTCATAATATATGTTTTTCACAACCAAATTTATGTAGGGTCAACATAGAAATTATGAGAAAAAGACAGTTCTAATACCAAAACACAACCATATCTATTATTTTGCTTTGAAACAGGAAGAACCTCCTTTGTGAATGATGAATAGTCGTATACTGGTTAATTTAACCCTTTCCTATGAGTTTTGTGTATTCTCAGTTTAACTTACATTGAAAACTATATAAATGGATTCATGTCATCTTGACCCACTTGAGTCTGTCTTCCTTTCGTTAACATGTTCTTGAGGTTCGTTCATGCTGTTGTGTGTAGAATACATTATTTAGGTGCACTGCTGTATACGTTTGCCTTAATGTATATGTCACGTCTTATTTATATATTCCATACTCATGGACAACTTGTTTCCTACTGGGAATCATTCAACATAATACTGTCATAAAGATTCTTGTATATGTCTTTTGATGAATATATACTTGCATATTTAAGGAGTGGTTTTTAAGGTCATGCGTTATGGTTATGCCCAAATGAAGCATTGGTATGTACTTCAGAACAATTTTCCAGGCTGATTATACCAATATAAAATCTTAGGAGTTCCAGATGTTCCAGATCCCACGGTACTTGGAGTGTCAGTCAGTGTACTTTAGTGATTGTAGTGAGAATTATATTCATTGTGGTGTTAGTTTGTATTTTATTCATGACAAATGAGATTGAGTACATTTTCATATGCTTGTCATTTAGATATTCTCTTTGTAAATGACTGTCTAAGACTGTTGCCCATTATTGTCTATCTTTTTTTTCTTCTGATGTGTGCGTGTGTGTGTGTGTGTGTGTGTGTTTAGGATGGCAGGATAGTGTCAAATATATCCATTGTAAGTTTCTTCACCAGGATACAGTTTTCCTTTTAACTTCAAAAATAATGCATTTTAATGAAAAAAAAAGTTCTCAGTTTTAATCTTATTTAAATTATTGAGAAATCATTATACCAAGGTTTTGTCATGAGTCCTCACAAACCAGCTGTGTAAAATTGGTCAAGTCATGCAATGATATGAAGGAGAAATTATAAAGCCTCTTATAGTCAGTGAGTAAATTTAATATAGTCCATTTTTTATACATTTTGGCTTTCTCACAGCATCCAATATTGAGTCACTCTTAGGGTAACTGGGCAGAGCACATTTTACACAATAGGAGTGAATGTTTGCAAAGGAAAATAATTATTTTTTAAAGTTTTTATGAAATATTATATGAGTCTTAGGGGTTCTTTAGAGATAATAAAAAGTAGTTTAAAAATATTGTTGACTTTTATAGATTTATTCTTGCATTCCAAATCATTGATCTCATGTTATTTTGGAAATGGTCAAATCTGTACCTAATAAAGTATGAATCTCTAACTACACAAGGAGGATTTTTTAAAAACAATACAAATTAACAAAATAATATGTACTAAGGAATATAAGAAATTTTGAAGTAAAACGTTCCATGTCCCATCTTTTATTTTTAGCTTCTGATTCTGAATTAAGGAAGATAAATTGTTCATGACTCCAAAGGAGATCTATCTATCCATCTATCTACCATCTTTTTATAATTAATAGGGCCTTATCTCAGTTCTTAGGATATTTAAGTGCTCAAAAATATTTGCTGAAACTAAGAAAGTTACCTAGACACATCACCACCCCTTATTTCCCCAGAATATTCCATAAAAAATCAATATAATTAAAGGACTAATCTTTTGCAAAAATGCTGCAGTTTAAGTGATGATGAAAAAAGTAATTTACTAACTTAGAAGAAACTTGAAATAATATTAATTCCATTTGCTGTAAATTTTAAAATTAAAAGAGTTTTCTATTAGATTGTGTGTGATTATGTTTCTGTGTATGTTTGGTATTGTGTGTCTTTGTGCATATGTGTGTGTTCATTCCTGATCTGGGAATTTTAAAAATTAATCATATGTATTAATGTTTCAAAGCCATTTAAAAATCAGCATAAAACACGATATTTTTGGATCAATGAACAATTCTTTTAAAAATAAACAGCTTTCAAAAAGTACTTAATATCGATTAATATTATTATTAATATCAAAATTCACCTCAATGAAATGTATTATTGATCTCAAACTGTAGCATTTTGAAAAAGCAGGAAAACTGGCAGGCATCAGAAATTTTGCAGAAAGATAAATGTTTCTCTTAATATTCAATGCTTACTTTATATAGTGATGAAAAGTATTTTTTCAAATTCAACTTCATTTTCTTTAATGCTTTCCTGACTTCATTATTGAACCAATCCTTAGAAGCCAAGTAAACAATTGTGAAGATATAATTTTGTCAAACTGTTAAATTGATCAATTCAATAAAATAACTATTTACATATAAAATAGAATCTATGTATTAATTAAATCTAGGTTGATATCTTTATAGTATAATAAAATAATATTTTATGAAGAATTAAGGAAAAATTTTGCAAATAAAACACAGTGCTAGGACACCACTGATTTAAAAATGCATCCTGGTTCCAAACATACTAAAATAAGTAAAAGAGAAAAGTAACTGCCATTTAAATAATGACAAACAGCATGTGATGATATATACTTATACACATATATGTGAATGTATGAAGATAGGAATTTGTAAATATAGGTACTGATATATTAACATACTAATCAATAAAAGTATATAAACATAATAGAAGCCATAAATTAAACCAAAGAAAACAATTGAAGCCTGCATGGGCCAGAATTACAGTGATAGTGTAGTTAAAGAACAAAAAACTTTCTAAATTCAAGTTTCACTTTTCAAGGATGTGAAAAAGATGTATGGTCCATACATGACCCTTTTTTAAGTTATCTTTTTTCTTCTGTTTTTTTTTTTTTTTTGCCAATTAAGCTTCTCTTATATGCTATCTCTAATTTTTTTGTCTCTCTTTACAACACTCCTTATAAAACTGATTTCACCTCACCTAAAACATCCTTTGTCCACTGCAGCTGACTCCATATAGCAAAATGTAAAGACTAATCTAGCAGAAGCTGAATCAACTCTGTTATTAGGTAGACAAAGAAACACAGTGAAACAAAGGTGGTTCCAACCTAGAAGACAAATGGCAGAAAAGTCTGAGAACACAGATATGCTAATGTTGCCCAATGTGTATACATTGGTTGGACTTGTGTAGGTACATGCTTCTCTGTGTATGTGTGTGTCTGTGCGTGTGTAGCACACATACATGGATAGTCCTTTATTTCTGTGTGTGTTTTTATATTGTTCTCAGTTCACTGGGCAATGTTTTTCTTTCTGACTGAAAGTTAAATCATCACATGTATTGTCAAAATGGTTTTGATATTGTTACCCTAGATACAATACTTAAGGGAACTAAACAATTAAGTATGTACAATCAATTTGCTTAAAGTTACAACTTAATGATACCTTCTAAAGAATATTTCTTTTAAAGACTTTTTAATAAGTGAAACCAATCAGGAGGAAGTAACATTTTGACAATCAGAAATTCTGTCTAACCATTAAATCATTTTGAAAGACTCTCATAACACTCATAACACTCCATATTAGCTATTGCAATAAAGATTTTTACAAGTACTAGGGGATTACAAAGAAGGGATTGTTTAACTACCTGGGAGACAGCAGAAGTCTTCCTAGAAAAGATTATATTCCAACTGGGTACAGATAAAGAGCAAATATTGATACTTTGCCTTATCAGACAACTATCCCTTCCATCAAAATTATGTTTGGGTTCTACTGGGGAAATATATAGCACCTTTAAATAGGGTGGATTTTTTTTGTTTTGTTTTTCTTTTCACTCTTTCTCACTTTAAAATAAATCTCACAGGCCTTTAAATAGTTACAAAATCAATGGAAATTGTATTCCCCTTCTGAGACACACAATAAAGGCTTATTTATAAAAACCAAGAGCAAATTATGCATTTGTTTAAAAAAATCTATTCTACATTGTAGGTAACTGTTTTGTCAAAAGATTTATGTTCTGCTGGAAGACTTACTTTCAGTTTCAGGTTCAGAGGATTCACTGGCAAAATAACCACTCCACACTTCAATAAGCAAGAAAAAAGGTAATTTATTATATTAGTAGTAGGTTACAGTATAAGGACAAGCAATATATACATATATATATATATATATATGTACATACATCTTCAATTTGGAAGAACTTACATCGCCACACGTGTTACTACTTTGAGAGAACATTCATCAGCAAATTGAGAGAACAAGCAACACCATCAAGCTGGGAAAATTTGCATAATCAGTTTGGGAGAGCAAGCGATACATAAAGAGATAGAAGCGCATACATCACCAATTTAAGAGAACTTCACCCAGATCCAAAAAATGCTGGGAAGTCTCTAGAACAGCAATCTGGAGTCCCAGTTGGGAAGGTCCCGGGTCATGCGTCCACTCCATGGGTGAGACTTCAGAGTGTCCTCCAAAGGAATCCTGCTTTTATCAACAAGCTGCAAGCTAATAATCATCAGTTTATGTGCAAATGTGCAGCTCTGGCTACTATGTTAAATGCTTGAAATTCTAATCGCAGAATGTTCGCTGATCTCCGGGAAGTGGCCAGATTCCCAGGGCCCAGGAAGTTTCGCGACTTACTCCCATTGCTGGTTCTCAAGACCTGCCAGACTTACTTGCTCCCTTCCTTACCTGTTGGTTCTCAAGACCCACTTTCGTGGCTTCTGCTAGTCAGCAGTTTGGCATGTAACCCTTTTCAGGGTCTCCGTTCAAAGGCCTATTATTTATTGCCTCTGAAGTCTGAACAAGACTACTTTTATTAACTTCCCTAACAGTAATTTTTTACATTTCTAAATTTCTGAGGTGAAAGTAGGGTCCAGAATGGACTATTAAATTAAACAGACCAGATAACTCAGTGGCTCTGTGCAAATTCTAATCTAGTTTCCACCCATCTGGATTATAACATTTAGTTGAAATCATGAAACCTCGTATTGGAGTACTTAAAATATGGAAATTTAGTCTTTTCTATCTTCCAGTGACCATCTTTATCAGATACACAGAACAATAGTCCAGTAATCTCTTCTGAGCCATATTTATAAGGATACTTTTGCTCCACATCATATTATCAAGTGGTGTGTCATCACCGTTGTGGGATGTAACCAAGCATTTAGCTTGTAATAATTATTCTATATCATGGTTTAATACAATTTCCCTGAAAAGCTTACTGCTTCCTTTCTTCTACTGCTTCTGGACTCCTGCCTCATTTTTCCTTCCATTTTCCTTTCTTTCTCCTTTTTATCCTTACTCTTTCACTCTTTTCCCCACACACTTTCCATTTGTAGGAGTCAAAGAACCCAGGGTAGGCAGAAGGAACATTCTCACTTTTGGAGAATGAATCCAGTGGCACAGTGGTGTCAGTATGAAAACATGTGTTTTTTTAAAAATAGAAATAAAGAGATATGAAAATAGATAAGCATGCATGTATACTTATGTACATATACTCATGTACAATAACACTCCAATATCAATGAATATATCCAGCCCCAAGATTTTGGTTTGTAAATACCATTATTCAATAAAAATGTCTAGGGCTCTTTAAATGTCTGCCTCCCAAGCTGGGATGGGGAAGGTACTAGATGGGTATGGGACACTGTGTTCCAGAGAGTAAGAAAGTCCTCTAAAGAAGATTGGAACTTGTCTAGAGGAAAAAGGAAGAAATTCCATTTTCATCATGAACAAGTAAGTTCTCCATCAATAACAATTACAAACACTGCACAAAATACAAAAACTTAACACATAAAGACAGATTCTCAAACCAATTTGATATTGAAAAAGGGCCGTGGCACAGAGTAAGGTGTTGTGTTTGTTTGTTTTGTTTTTCCTTTACAGCTTCTAACTTGAGGAAGGACCATGTTATCTCTGTGTGGGGAAGCTAAAACTCCAATAAACAAAAAAACTAAAATAAAATTCCAATTTTAAAAAGATTTAGAGGCTAGAACTTGGGGCAACTACAGCTTCTGAAAAGTGATGGGAGAATCTCTAAAAGAACACAATGAGGGAGAGGGTGCTATATTTCTGTCTTTAGATTCTGACTGAAGAAATATGCATGCATGGGGTAGGCTCAAAATAGCTGAGCTAAAGATACATAAACTATATAGAGATTTCAGTTTTTACCCAAGAGACAGATTTTGTAGTTTGAGTCTAACCAAGTTATTTCTTGGTAAATGAAACAAAACAAAATAAAATTTCTTTGGAGTAATGTAACAAAATCCAGAAACTCTACACATCAACAGCATTAAAAAAATAGAGAAAAATGAAAAAACACAAAAGTTAGTTCTTTGAAAATAGAAAAAGAAAGTGATACCCCTAGCTAGAATGTAAAAAAGAGAGAGAAAAAAAAAAAAAACCGTATCACCAATGGCAGACACTACAGATCCTACAGACATAGTGAGAGAGTATTTTGAACATATCTCTCTATTCCAACAAATTTGTAACTGAAGTGGATAAATTTCTTGAAAAATACAACTTGATAAAACTGACACAAAATTGAACAAAAACTAAAAATACTCCTATATCTATTAAAGAAACGTAATTTTTTTTGTAGGAAACATATCCACAAAGAAGAAAACACAAAGCTCAAAAGATTTCACAGGTGAATTCTACGAAATGCTTAAGAAAAATAACAATCATCTTACACAGCTACATCTCGTACAATACTTTGGAGAAAAGGGAATTAAACAGGATTTTAATAGTAGGAAAGTTCAGTAGAGGCATCTCAAGACCACAGCCTAAAGTTGATCGTTATCATTCTAGTTACATTGTCCCTATACTAAACCCTGTAAGTGCTTTCTTTTTTATTTTCAAAACAGAAAATTCAAAAAGATAAATGTTCATGGTAATACAGTACTGGAAATATAATAGATAATTAATATATGATGCATAGATGGATTATCATTAGCATTTTTATATTCTATTTATAGATTAAAAATAATTCTACTCATATTGTCTATGCTACTTTGTATTTTCACTTATCAACATTTACTGTGCAATGGCCAACATCGAAAAGTCTACAAACAAATGCTGGAGAGGGGGTAGAGAAAAGGGAATGCTCCTACACTGTTGGTGGGAATGCAAACTGGTACAGCCACTATGGAGAACAACATGGAAGTTCCTTAAAAAATAAATTAGAGCTACCATATGATCCAGCAATCCCACTCCTGGGCATATATCCAGAGAAAACCATAATTTGAAAAGATACATGTACCTCAATGTTCATTGCAGCACTATTCACAATAGCCAGGACATGGAAGCAACCTAAATGTCCATCAACAGAGGAATAGATAAAGAAGATGTGGTACATACATACAATGGAATATTACTCAGCCATAAAAAAGAACAAAATAATGCCATTTGTAGCAGCTTGGATGGAACTAGAGATTGTCATACTGAGTGAAGTAAGTCAGACAGAGAAAGACAAATATATGATATCACTTATATGTGGAATCTAAAAAAAGGCTACAAATGAACTTATCTACAAAACTGAAATAGTTACATACGTAGAAGATAAACTTAAGGTTACGGGGTGGGTGGTAAGGAGGGAGGGAAAAATTAGAAGGTTGAGATAGACACATACACACTGCTATGTATAAAATAGATAACTAATAAGGACCTACTCTATAGCACAGGGAACTCTACTCAATACTCTGTAATGGCCTATATGGGAAAAGAATCTTAAAAAGAGTGGATATATGTATTTGTATAACAGATTCACTTTGCTGTACACCTGAATCTAATGCAACATTGTAAATCAATTATACACCAATAAAAAAAATTCACTATACTTTTCATGGCTGTTGTAGTGTAAAAGAAGTTGAACAATGATTAATATTCCATCCTATGGCTAGACAATAGATTGCTTTAAGTTATCAAATATTATTGAACTCTTAGGTTGTTTTATTTTTCAATAATAGTAGTGATGTATCTGTGATATGTATTTTTTTCATATTCTGATCATTTGATTTCTTTAGATTTCAAAAATAGGAAATACATGAGCAGAACATATGAAGAACCTTATGAATCTCTATCACTAAATGGCTTTCTAAAAACAATGTGTAAGTATCCTTTCTATAAAAATATTTACTTTTTTTTCTTCCAGTTTTATTGAGATATAGTTGACTTACAGCACTATATAAGTTTAAGGTGTACAGTAGAATGATTTGACTTGTATACATCACAAAATTTTAGTGAATATCCATCATCTTGTATAGATATAAAACTAAAGAAATAGAAAAATAATAGTTAAAAATTTAAGAAACATTTTTGCTTGTGCTGAGAACTTAAGATTTACTTTTAACAGCTTTCATAGATAACACAGAACACAGTTAATTATTAATTATATTTGTCCTGTTGTACATTACATTCCAAGTACTTATTTATCTTATAACTGGAAGTTTGTACCTTTTGACTATCTTCATCCAATTCCCCCTCCCGCCAAGACCCTGCCTCTGGTAACCACAAATCTGACCTTTTTCTATGAGTTTATTTATTTGTGAAAACATTTACTTTTTTTTTTTGCGGTACTTGGGCCTCTCACTGCTGTGGCCTCTCCCGTTGCGGAGCACAGGCTCCGGATGCTCAGGCTCAGCGGCCATGGCTCACGGGCCCAGCCGCTCCGTGGCATGTGGGATCTTCCCGGACCGGGGCACGAGTCCGTGTCCCCTGCATCGGCAGGTGGACTCTCAACCACTGCGCCACCAGGGAAGCCCAAAACATTTATTTTTTATTGATATCTTTTTCTGAATATTATTTTCTATTATTCTTTATATTTTATTCCTTTCAGTTTATATTATGGAGGTTATTCCTTAAATTATTATCTTTTTTCGATTTTAAGACACTTTCTAAGAGCAGTTTTTGTCATAAAAAATTGAGGGGAAGGTGTAGATTTCCCATATATACCCTGTTTCTACAATGCATACCCTCCCCCAATATCAGCATCCACCACCGGAGTTGTAAATTTGTTGCAGTTGATGAACCTACATTGACACAGCACCCCAAATCCACAGTTTATATTATGGTTCAGTCTTGGTGTACATTCTATGGGTTTGGACATATACCATGACATGTATTCACCATTACGGTATCATACAGAGTTTTTCACTGCCCTAAAAATCCTGTCTTTGTCTGTTCATCTCTTCTCTGCCTCAGCCCTTAGCAGCTACTAATCTTTTTACTATCTCCATCATTTTGCCTTTTCAGTAGGTCATATATGTAGTTGGAATCATACCTTAGGTAGCCTTTTCAGATTGGCTTCTTTCATTTAGAAATATGCATTTCCTCCAAGTCTTTCCATGGCTTGATGGCTCATTTCTTTTTCATGCTAAAGAATATAACATTATCTGCATATACCACAGTTTATTTAAGCATTCACCTACTAAATGTCCTGTCTTTTAAAATGACTGTACCAATTTTGTATTCCCACTGGCTGTGAATAAGAGTTATTTTTGCTCCACATCTTTGTCAGCATTTGGCACTGTCACTTTTGGATCTGGGTCATTCGAATAGGTGTGTAGCAGTATTGCATTGTTGTTTTAAATTGTATTTCCGTGATGACATATTATGTAAAGCATTTTTTATGCTTATTTGCCATCTGTATATCTTCATTGGTGTGTTAAGGTCCTTAATAGGGTTGTTTGTTTTCTTATTTTTGAGTTTGAGTTCTTTGAATATTTTAGATGACAGTCATTTATCAGATGTATCTTTTTCAAACATTATTCCCGATCTGTGACTTGTTTCCTCATTCTCTAAACATTCCCTTTCCAGAAGCATTTAATATTAATAAAGTTCAGCTTATGAATTATTTATTTCATGGATCATGCCTTTGGTGTTGTATTTAAAAAAGACATCACAATAACTAAGATCATATAGGTTTTCTCCTATGTTATCTTTTAGGTCATAGTTTGTATTTTACATTTAGATCCATTATCCATCTTGAGCTAATTTTAGTGAAGGGTATAAAATCTGTCTAGTTTTTTTTTTTTTGCATGTGGATGTCTAGTTTCAGCACCACTTGTTGAAAAGACTACCTTTGATACATTATATTGCCTTTGCTCAAAGACCAGTTGACTTTATTTATAGGGGTCTATTTTGGGCTCTCTGTTCCATAGATTATTTGTCTATTCTTTCACCAACACCACGTGGTCTTCATTACTGTAGCTTTACAGTAAGTCTTAAAGTTGGGTAATGTAAGTCCTTTAACTTTCTTCTTCGCCTTCAATATTGTATTGGCTGTTCTAGGTCTCTTGACTCTCCACATAAACTCTAGAATCAGTTTGTTGATATCGACAAATAACTTGTTGGGATTTTGATTAGAAGTGTATTGAATCCATAGATCAAGTTGCACAGAACTGACATCTTGACGATATTGAATCTATCCATGAACATCTAATATCTCTTTATTTATTTAGTTCTACTTTAATTTCGTTCGTCAGAGTTTTATAGTTTTCCTTATATAGATCTTGCATATATTTTGTTATATTTATACTTTAGTTCAAGTTTTTGGGTACTAATGTAGATGATATTATGTTTTTGTTTTAAAATTCCATTTATTCATTGGAGGAGTTTTGTTGTTGTTGTTGATTCTTTTAGATGTCTTTCTACACAGACAGTCATGTCATCTGTATAAAAAAGACAGTGTTATCATTTCCTTTTCAATCTTTATAGCTATTATTTCCTTTTTTTTGTTTTATTCTGTTATCTAGTATTTCCAGCATAATATTGAAAAACGTTGGTGAGCAGGGACATCCTTGCCTTATACCAGATCTTAGCAAGAAAGTTTCATATTTCTAATTATTAATTATGATGTTAACTGTAAGTTTTTTGTATATATTTATTATCAAGTTGAGGTAGTTCCCCTCTACTTCTAATTAATTGAGAGTTTTTATCATGAATGAGCATTAGATTTGGTCAGATACTTTTTCTGCATCTACTGATATGATCATGTAATTTTTCCTTTTTACCCTGATAATGTGATAGATTACATTAAGTGATTTTAGAATGTTGAACTAGCCTTGCATACATACCCTTGTGGTCATGGTGTATAATTTTTTTTTTTGCATCCATGTTCATGAGAGATATTGATCTATAGTTTTCCTGTAGTGTCTTTATCTTGTTTTAGGGGAATGTATTAGTATTAGGGAAATGGCCTCTTAGAATGAGTTAGGAAGTATTTCCTCTGCTCCTATCCTCTGAAAGAGACTGTGGACAATTGGTATACTTTCTTCATCAGATGTTTGTAGAATGCACCAGTAAACACATCTGGGCCTGGTTCTTTTTATTTTGTAAGGTTATTAATTATAGATTCAATTTCTTTAATAGATATAGGCCTCTTCAGATTGTTGATCTTTTTCTTGTGTGAGTTCTTTAAAGGAAATGGTCAATTTTATCTAGGTTATCAAATTTGTGGGCATAGAGTTGTTCATAGTATCCCTTTATTATCCTTTTAATGTCCATCGGATCTACAGTGATGTCCCCTCTTTCACATACGATACTAGAAATCTATGTCCTTCTTTTTTCCTTAGTTAGACAGGCAAGAGACTTATTCATTTTATTGATCTTTTCAATGACCCAGATATTGATTTCACTGATTTTCTCTGTTGATTTCTTGTTTTCAATTCTATTCATTTCTTCTTAAATTCTTATTATTTCTTTCCTTCTGCTTACTTTGGATTTATTTTGCTCTTCTTTTTCTAGTTTTCTACAGTGAAAACTTGGATTTTATATATTTCTTCTTTTCATGTTTTTGAATCCTTTCTAATGCACACAGTGTACCTCTGAGCACTGCTTGCTGCATCCCACAAATTTCAATAAGCTGTGTTTTCCTTTTCATTAAGTTCAAAATATTTCTAAACTTCTCTTCAGATTTCTTCTTTGGCCCATGTGTTATTTAGAGGTATGTTGTTTAATCTCCACATATTTTGGAATTTTCTAGTTATCTTTTTGCTCTTGATTTCTAGTTTAATTCCATTGTGGTCTGAGAGCAGACATTGTATGATTTCTATTCTTTAAAATCTGTTAAGATGTGCTTTTGGCCTAGAATATGGTTTATATTGGTCAGTGCCCCATGTGAGCTTGAGAAGAATGTATATTCTGCTATTGTTGGATGAAGAAGTTTATAGTTATTAATTATATCCAGCAGTTGAAGGTATTGTTTAATCGAGTTCTATCCTTACTAATTTTCTGCCTGCTGTACCTGTTCCTTTCTGATAGAGTGTTGTTGAAGTCTCCAACTACGATACTCATCTATTTCTTTTTTCAATTCTATAAGCTTTTGTCTTACTTAGTTTGTAGTTCTGTTGTTAGGTGCCTACACATTAAGGATAGTTATGTGTTCCTGGATAACTGCTCACTTTATCATTATATAATGCTCTTCTTTATCTTTGATAACTTTCCTTACCTTGAAGCCTACTCTTTCTGAAAGTAAAATAGCTACTTTTGCTTTCTGTTGCTTAGTGTTAGCATGGTATATCTTTTTCCATCCATTTATTACTAATCTACATGTTTATTTATATGTAACGTGGGTTTCATGAAATCAGAATATAGTTGGGTCTTGTTTTTTTGATCCACTCTGACAATCTGTTTTTCACTTTTTGACATTCAAAGTGATTAGTGATATAGCTAGAATAATATTTACCATATTCACTACTGTTTTCTATTTGTTATCCTTGTTTTTTGTTCATATTTTTGTCCTCCACTCTCTTTCTGCCTTTTATAATTTTAATTGAGCATTTCATATGATTCCGTTTTCTCTCCTTTCTTAGCATATTGGTTATACTTTTTTTTTTTACTTCTTTTGATGGTTGCCCTAGAGTTTACAATGCATATTGACAGTTAATCCAAGTCTACTTTCAAATAACACTACACCATTTCATGGGTAGTGTAAATATCTTATAACAAAATAATTCCTCTTCCCTGTTCCTTGTATCACTGTGGTCATTCATTCACTTATATATAAGCATACATAATCAAATATACATATATATGTGACTATGTATGCATATGTATATAACTTCAATATATATATATGTGTGTGTATATATATATGTATATATATATATATATATATATAAACTTATGTACAAAAATTTCTCTGAAATTTCAAGATAATGTTATGGGTTAACTTCTCTAGATTTACCTTATCATTCCCTGTTAGGAAATTAATTTTTTGAAGTTGTTGAGGAAATACCCTATCATTAACAGAAATAAACTATTCAGATAAAAATCAGGACAGTGGTCATTGAAGTCAGAATCCACTAAGGACTGTGTAGCAACTCACCTGCTGAATCAACTAGCCCTGAAAATGGATGATGCTGGAGTGTAGGGCCCATACCTGGCCATTGCTGGCAGTCAGTGACATGCACAAGACCCTGGAGGAGCAGGTGGGACCCCCACGTCCCCCCAACCCCCACACCATGGACACTAAGCTGCAATGTAGGAGAACTGTGGTGGTGAACCTTGAAGCCTAGGTTGCAGGCTTGGGTGGAGCTGCCACAGGTGCAAATACAGGCATACCTTGTTTTACTACACTTTGCGTTATTGCATTTTGAAATTTGTGCTTTTTACAAATTGAAGGTTTGTGGCAACCCTATGTCAAGCAAGTCTATTAGAACTGTTTTCCTGACAGCATTTGCTTATTTCATGTCTCTGTGTCACTTTTTAATTCTCACAATATTTCAAACTTTGTCACTGTTATCTTATTTATTATGATGATCTGTGATCAGCAATCTTTCTCTTTTTTTTTGGCTGTGCTGTGGGGCACATGGGATCTTATTTCCCCGACCAGGGATCAAACCTGTGTCCCCTACTGTGGAAGCGTGGAGCCCTAACCACTGGATCACCAGGGAATACCCTCAGTGATCTTTCATGTTACTACTAGGATTGGCTGAAGGTTCAGATGATGGTTGGCATTTTAAAACAATAAATTATTTTTTAATTAAGGTATGTATATTGTTTTTAAGACAAAATGTTATTGCACACTTAATATACTATAATATAGTATAACATAACTTTTATATGCACCGGGAGACCAAAAAATTGGTGTGACTTGATTTATTGCAATATTCACTGTATTGTGGTGGACTGGAAGCAAACTCTCAATATCTCCAAGGTATGCCTGTATTCAAATGAGAACTTTGAAGGCCAGAGTTGAGAAGGGTTTTATGTGAACAGCAGCTGAACATGGGTTAGTTGGTCCTGACAGAAGGGCAAGCATCATATATATATATGCATAAGATATATACATATACATAAGTAATCAAATACATCATTGGTATTATTTTGAACAAATTGTTATCTGTTAGACCAATTAAGAATAAAAGGTTTTATTTTACCTTCACTTGTTCTTTCTTTTATGCCCTTCCTTTCTTTATGTAGATCCAGGTTTCCCCCTATAATTTTCTCCGTCTCTTTTAAAGAATTTCATCTAACGTTCCTTGCAAGTCAAGTCTACTGGCAAGAAATTCTCTCAATTTTTGTCTGAGAAAATCTTTATTTCTCTTTCACTTTTGAAGGCTAATTTATCTGGGTACAGATTTCTAGGTTGGTAGGCTTTTTTCTCTCAGTGCTTTAAATATTTCACTCCACTCTCTTCTTGCTTTCATGGTTTTTGAGGAAAAGTCAATTATAATTGTTATCTTTGTTCTTTTATTGGTAAGGTGTTTCTGTCCCTCCCTGCCCACAGCTTCTTTCAGAATTTTTTCTTTATCTTTACTTTTGTACAGTTTGAAAATTATATTCCTTTTTTTTTTTTGCATTTTTTCTGTTTGGTGTTCTCAACTTCCTGGATCTGAGGTGTAGTGTTTGACATTAATTTAGGGAAACTTTCTGTCAATATTGTTTCAAATATTAGTATTTCTTCTGGTTTTTTTTCTCTCCTTATTCTTCTTCTGATAGTCCCATTATGCATATGTTACAAAGTCTGTAGTTGTCTCACAGTCTATAGATATTTTGTTGTCTACCAAAAAGCCTTTCAAAGGCATGGCATTTTTCATTTCTGTTATAGTGTTTTTGATTTTTAGCATTTCTTTTTGGGTCTTTGTTAGGATTTCCATGTCTCTGTTTACACTGCCCATCTGTTCTCACTTACTGTCTACTTCATCCATTAGAGACTTTAGATATTAATCATAGCTGTTTTAAATTCCCAGTCTGATAATTCCAATATCCCTACCATGTCTGTTTCTGATCCTTCCTCTATCTCTTCCAATTTTTTTGCCTCTTGGCATACTTGCAACTTTTCTTTCCTTTTTTAAAAAATTATTTATTTATTTGGCTGCTTCAGGTCTTAGTTGTGGCACATGGGATCTTCAATGCAGCATGTGGGATCTTTCACTGCAGTGTGCAAGCTCTTCTTTGTAGCTCTGGGGCTCAGTAGTTGTGGCACACAGGCTTGGTTGCCCCATGGCATGTGGGATCTTAGTCCCCCAAACAGGGTTTGAACCCATGTCTCCTGTACTGGAAGCCAGATTCTTAATTACTGGACCATCAGGGAAGCCCCTACCTTGCAACTTTTTCTTGATGGCCAGACATGATGTACTAGGTAAAAGGAACTGTTGTAAATAGGCCTTTAATAATGTGGTAAGTATGGGGGGAGGGGAAGCATTCTATAGTCCTATGATTAGGTCTCAGTCTTTTAGTGAATCTATGCCTTTAGACTGTAAACTACATGAGAGTTTCTTTTGTTTTTTTCTCCACAGCTAGATGGACCAGGATGGCTGGCTTAGGCTGAAACCGAATATTTCCCTTCTCCCAAATAGAAGACTAGAGCCAGCTTAGTTGGTAATTTCCCTGCTCCAGGTCAATTAAACTCTGATAATCCCCCAGAAGATTAGGTTCCGGTTAATTAATTTCCTCGAGGGCAGGATTTGTTGAGAACAGAGTGTTCTAGTATATTTCAAGATGGTTTCTTTACCTCTTCTCCCTGCTGGAAGCACAAGGGATTTTCCTTTAATATTTACTGTGGGAATCTGGTCCAGTTCCAGAAGATAAATCTCACAATATTGCAGGGGTCTCTCTATTACCAGGTCCCCCTGGAATTTTTAACTCTCAAACTTTCCACACTGTGCATCTAGCAACTCATCAATTACAATTCAGGTTTTCTACCCCAGCTCTAATTCTTGAGATGGTTTCTGCTGAGTCTCTGCTAAGCCATGACTCCCTGTATTTTCCTGTCTGTTTCTTCCATCTTGGGGGCAATTGTTTACCCCCTGTTCTCCCCTCTCTTATGGATCCAAGAAGAATTGCTGATTTTTCAATTTCTTCAGTTTTCTACTTGTTGTTAGGACAGAGTGGCAACTCTCAAGCTTCTTACATAGGAACCAGAAACTAATTTTTTAAAATAAAAATGGTATTCTACCCAAAATAAAAAGCCAGTGTGATTACCCAGAATTAGATGACCTTGTTGATAAATAGCAAATGCCAAAATGGGGAACATAGCCTCAGATGATACAACTTATTCTTGTAATTAGATGCCTTTGAAGAGTTGCCAGCTCTAGTGATTTGCTTTTTCATTCAGAGATGTTTGTCCTGAGGTAAGTCAATGAAATAGCAAGTAAATTAAGTTGCTAATGGCATGCACTGTAGCATGTCCCTATGGAGTTGAGAGTAGTTTTAATTTGTGATATGTAGAGCAATTTCAAGTGTTTTGTGCTGGTCTTAGCTTAGTGATAATCTTATGGCTGGACAGATCTTCGTGATTATTACAACTGCAAGAAACCCTCAGCAATAACTGTCAGAAAACTGAAAAAAAAAAAAGTTTATTACTCACAGGTCCTGGAAAGCACGTGGCAGACCTGCAGCCACATAGCCAGGTCACTGGTAGAGAAAGAGAGCATGGGCCTGGCACTCTGCTTTTATTGGGATTGAAGGTAGTTGTCTAGGATTTTGTGGGCTCACTCTTTATTGGTGAATTTAAAACATAAGAACAGGAAAGTAAAGCATGAAGAGAAAAAAAAAGGAGCTCTAATGGTCAGTTATGGAAATCAACCAAGATCTCTAAAACAAAGGAGCTTGGTGGGGGAGCCAGGGAGGGTCTTTATCTAGTCAAGAGGCCGGAAACCTGTTTTTTTGTGATAGTTATCTTTGAAGTGGATGCCTTTTTTGAAGTGGATGCCTCTTTGAAGTGGGTGCCTCTTAGGAGAGGATGCCTCAGCAATCAAAGTTTAAATCAGGTACTTGTTTTAGGAGAGAGAAAATCACCTTCCAGGGCTTACACTACATCAAGTTTTCCTCAATTAGCTATATATCTTGAGACTTAATACCCATATATTCTTCATACACAGTTGGCACATACACTTGGGAAAACTGAGAACAAATAGGAAATTACAGCCTCAGTGGCTGGTTTTCATTTGGATGATGAAATGAGAATGCTACACAGAGATTCATTCTACACAATTTCAAGAGACTTGACAAATTTTTAGCAACTTTCAGAGACTACAAATTAAGTGGAATAATTACTGGCTTCTCTATCATAACATAGAAGCATTTAAAGTACTAGGAAAGCCTTTTCCAAAACTTCTATTGGAAAATTAACTTACCTAAATATACCTATTTGTTTTAAGTTAGAATTGTGTGTGTGTGTGTGTGTGTTTGTGTGTGTGTGTGAGTGAGAGAAAGATAAGCTCTTACATTTGTTAAGAGAATTAAAACTGTAGAACTTGTGCCTCAGAAATACAGGAAAGGAAGTCGTTAATTGATCCAGGCCTTGTGTTGATTCAATTTTCCTCTAAACCATAACTGAATTCACAATGCATAATTTTCAACTGTTCATCTAAATAGTTTCACTAGTCTTACTTCCTACAGGATCTTCCATGAATAAAATAAAAGACCTTGAGCATTTTAAGTTCGTTTCATATTTTTCTATGAAGCCCTTAATAGATTTCTATGCTTTTGAAAACTTTATTCTCTCTTCCCACTAGAAACATCTGATTATATGTATGTCTTAAAGTGTTATTGTCCTTAAAAAGAAAGAGAAAATATAAATAAGCTTGTGAGGATCGATTTTTTATTTCTGATCACTGTATGTTGGGAAAGTTGACCTTATGCTAGGCCTCATTTTCCTAGTGCATAATACAGGGATGATCATAGTAGTACATATTTCAGAGTGAGATTTTAAGAATTAATTGAGATAATACTTTAAGGATCATGCCTACCTTACAGTAGGTATCATAGTTTTCATATGATCTAAATGATTAATAACAGAGTTCCAATTACATTACAGGAGACACATGAATGTTCACCATTATTCATTCATTAAATAAATATCAAGCACCGAACAGTCAGCTCTACCCACCACCAGTCCCTCCCATCAGGAAACTTACACAAGCCTCTTAGATAGCCTCATCCACCAGAGGGAAGATGGCAGAAGCAAGAAGAATTACAGACCTGCAGCCTGTGGAACAAAAACCACATTCACAGAAAGATAGACAAGATGAAAAGGCAGAGGGCTATGTACCACATGAAGGAACAACTAAATGAAGTGGAGATAGGCAACCTTCAGAAAAAGAATTCAGAATAATTATAGTGAAGATGATCCAAGGCCTTGGAAAAAGAATGGAGGCAAAGATTGAGAAGATACAAGAAATGTTTAACAAAGACCTAGACGAATTAAAGAACAAACAAACAGAAATGAACAATACAATAACTGAAATGAAAACTACATTAGAAGGAATCAATCGCAGAATAACTGAGGCAGAAGAATAGAGAAGTGACCTGGAAGACAGAATGGTGGAATTCACTGATGCAGAACAGAATAAAGAAAAAAGAATGAAAAGAAATGAAGACAGCCTAAGAGACCTCTGGGACAACATTAAATGCAATAACATTCTCATTATAGGAGTCCCAGAAGAAGAAGAAAGAGAGAAAGGACCAGAGAAAATATCTGAAGAGATTATAGTCAAAAACTTCCCTAACATGGGAAAGGAAATAGCCACCCAAGTCCAGGAAGAACAGCGAGTCCCATACAGGATAAACCAAAGGAGAAACACGCTGAGACACATAGTAATCAAATTGGCAAAAATTAAAGACAAATTATTGAAAGCAGCAAGGGAAAAACGGCAAATAAGATACAAGGGAACTCCCATAAGGTTAACAGCTGACTTCTCAGCAGAAACTCTATAAGCCAGAAGGGAGTGGCATGATATACTTAAAGTGATGAAAGGGAAGAACCTACAACCAAGATTACTCTACCCAGCAAGGATCTCATTCAGATTCGATGGAGAAATCAGAAGCTTTACAGACAAGCAAAAGCTAAGAGAATTCAGCACCACCAAACCAGCTCTACAACAAATGTTAAAGGAACTTCTCTAAGTGGGAAACGCAAGAGAAGAAAAGGACCTACAAAAACAAACCCAAAACAATTAAGAAAATGGTCATAGGAACATATATATAGATAGTTACCTTAAACGTGAATGGATTAAATGCTCCAACCAAAAGACACAGGCTTGCTGAATGGATACAAAAACAAACTCATATATATGCTGTCTGCAAGAGACCCACTTCAGACCTAGGGACACATACAGACTGAAAGTGAGGGATTGGAAAAAGATATTCCATGCAAATGGAAATCAAAAGAAAGCTGGAGTAGCAATACTCATATCAGATAAAATAGACCTTAAAATAAAAAATGTTACAAGAGACAAGGAAGGACACTACATAATGATCAAGGGATCAATCCAAGAAGAAGACATAACAATTATAAATATATATGCACCCAACATAGGAGCACCTCAATACATAAGGCAACTGCTAACAGCTATAAAAGAGGAAATCAACAGTAACACAATAATAGTGGGGGACTTTAACACCTCACTTACACCAATGGACAGATCATTCAAAATTAAAATAAATAAGGAAAGAGAAGCTTAAATGACACAATAGACCAGATAGATTTAATTGATATTTATAGGACATTCCATCCAAAAACAGCAGATTACACTTTCTTCTCAAGTGCACACAGAATATTCTCCAATATAGATCACATCTTGGTTCACAAACCAAGCCTCAGTAAATTTAAGAAAATTGAAATCATATCAAGCATCTTTTCTGACCACAATGCTGTGAGATTAGAAATAAATTACAGGGAAAAAAACGTAAAAACACAAACACATGGAGGCTAAACAATACGTTACTAAATAACTAAGAGATCACTGAAGAAATCAAAGAGGAAATCAAAAAATACCTAGAGACAAATGACAATGAAAACATGATGATCCAAAAACTATGGGATGCAGCAAAAGCAGTTCTAAGAGGAAAGTTTATAGCTATACAAGCCTACCTCAAGAAACAAGAAAAATCTCAAATAAACAAGCTAACCTTACACCTAAAGGAAGTAGAGACAGAAGAACAAACAAAACCCAAAGTTAGCAGAAGGAAAGAAATCATAAAGATCAGAGCAGAAATAAATGAAATAGAAACAAAGAAACAACAGCAAAGATCAATAAAAGTAAAAGCTGGTTCTTTGAGAAGATAAACAAAATTGATAAACCATTAGCCAGACTCATCAAGAAAAAGAGGGATGAATTGTGTGATTGGGATTGACATGTATACATCGATGTGTATAAAATTGATGACTAATAAGAATCTGCAGTATAAAAAAACAAACAAAAAAAACTAATACTAGACTTTCTTTGGGTTATTTGTATGGAAATATGTTAACGTAAATGTTTCAGACATTACATGAAATTTCTAAAAATCTTATATGTTCTGGTATAATGTTATAAGTCATAATTCTAGTTATTACTTTAAAATGTATATCTCAGTAATAACTAAGTTTCCTTGTCAACTGCATTATTATGAACTTTCATCAAATCCTTAACCATGGTCATTTTTAAGTCTTTTCTCATTTACAGACAGTTCTGGGTGTACTCTGATGCTTTTGCAAAAATGTTCCTATAAAAGGGTTTCATCTTCAAGGAATTCATGGAAAAGACTCTGACAAGTACAGGTTTCTAGTAACTGACTATACTACTGAACTGAATGAATAAGCATTTTCAGAACTCAAATGTAAAACTGATGAATTCATAAAAGTGCTAACAAAAGATGAAGATGAAAAAAAATTAATTACATGGGACTGAGTGAACTGATGAGGATTATAATTTTTGTGAGTTTCTGTTTGAATAAAAAAAAATCCCACAAGGACTCACAGGCAAAAAATATATAAATCAATTTTCACTGCAAACTAAAGGAGCTGTTACAGTGGAGGATTACTGGATGGAATGTCAATATTATGACATAGTATGAGTGTGTTTTGTGTTTGGTAATTGCAATCATTGTTGCTTTTGTTTTGGTCATCCATTTACAATGCTTGGTGTCAGTTTATCTCTTGTAAAAATAAAATACAGTGTGTGTGTGTGAAAAAATTTTTTTAAAAATTTAAAAACACCCACAAAAAACCCCAACAAGTTAATATATATTACCTTACTTTGCTATAATTTACTTCATGCCTAAAATTATTACTGAATACAAATTAATGGATGTTTATTCTGGCTGATAGACCTAAACCAGTTGTTCTTAAATGTTTTATGTCTTATTCTTCCAGGGATCTCTGTCCTTACCCCTTCTAACTCATTCTTTGCTTCCATCACACTTGCACTAACACTAAAGATTATGTGTTATATTTCTCAATAAAACTGATTGATCTGGAAAAAAAAAAAAGAAAGAAAAAGAGGGAGAGGACTCAAATCAATAAAATTAGAAATGAAAAAGAAGTTACAACAGACACCACAGAAATACAAAGCATCCTAAAAGACTACTACAAGCAACTCTATGCCAATAAAATGGACAACCTGAAAGGAATGGACAAATTCTCAGAAAGGTATAACGTTCCAAGACTAAACCAGGAAGAAATAGAAAATATGAACAGACCAATCACAAGTAATGAAATTGAAACTGTGATTAAAATCTTCCAACAAACAAAAGCCCAGGACCAGAGGGCTTCACAGGCGAATTCTATCAAACATTTAGAGAAGAGCTAACACCCATCCTTCTCAAACTCTTCCAAAAAATTGCAGAGGAAGGAACACTCCCAAACTCATTCTATGAGGCCATGATCACCCTGATACCAAAACCAGACAAAGATACTACAAAAAAAGAAAATGACAGACCAGTATCACTGGTGAATATAGATGCAAAACTCCTCAACAAAATACTAGCAAACAGAATCCAACAACACATTAAAAGGATCATACACCATGATCAAGTGGGATTTATCCCAGGGAGGCAAAGATTCTTCAATATATGCAAATCAATCAATGTGATACAGCATATTAACAAATTGAAGAATAAAAACCATATGATCATCCCAATAGACGCAGAAAAAGCTTTTGACAAAATTCAACACCCAGTTATGATAAAAACTCTCCAGAAAGTACACATAGAGGGAATCTACCCCAACATAATAAAGGCTATATATGACAAACCCACAGCAAACATCATTTTCAATGGTGAAAAACTCAAAACATTTCCTCTAAGATCAGGAACAAGACAAGGATGTCCACTCTCACCACTATTATTCAACATAGTTTTGGAAGTCCTAGCCATGGCAATCAGAGAAGAAAAAGAAATAAAAGGAATACAAATTGGAAAAGAAGAATTAAAACTGTCACTGTTTTCAGATGACATGATACTATACATACACAATCCTAAAAATGCCACCAGAAGACTACTAGAGCTAATCAATGAATTTGGTAAAGTTGCAGGATACAAAATTAATGCACAGAAATCTCTTGCATTCCTATACACTAATGATGAAATATCTGAAAGAGAAATTAAGGAAACACTCCCATTTACCATTGCAACAAAAAGAATAAAATACTTAGGAATAAGCCTACCTAGGGAGAAAAAAGACCTGTATGCAGAAATCTATAAGACATTGATGAAAGAAATTGAAGATGATACCAACAGATGGAGGGACATATCATGTTCTTGTATTGGAAGAATCAATATTGTGAAAATGACTATAATACCCAAAGCAATCTACAGATTCAATGCAATGCCTATCAAATTACCAATGGCATTTTTTATGGAACTAGAACAAAAAATCTTAAAATTTGTATGGAGACACAAAAGACCCCGAATTGCCAAAGCAGTCTTGAGGGAAAAAAACAGAGCAGGAGGAATCGGACTCGCTGACTTCAGACTATACTACAAAGCTACAGTAATCAAGACAATATCAAGTAATCAAGGCACAAAAACAGAAACATAGATCAATGGAACAAGATAGAAAGCCCAGATTTAAACCCATGCACCTATAGTCAACTAATCTATGACAAAGGAGGCAAGAATATCCAGGGGAGAAAAGACAGTCTCTTCAATAAGTGGTGCTGGGAAAACTAGACAGCTACATGTAAAACAATAAAATTAGAACACTCCCTAACACCATACACAAAAATAAACTCAAAATGAATTAGAGACCTAAATGTAAGACCGGACACTATAAAACTCTTAGGGGAAAACATAGGAAGAACACTCTTTGACATAAATCACAGCAAAATCTTTTTTGATCTACCTCCTAGAGTAATGGAAATAAAAACAAAAATAAACAAATGGGACCTAATGAAACTTCAAAGCTTTTGCACAGCAAAGGAAACCATAAACAAGACGAAAAGACAACCCTCAGAATGGGAGAAAATATTTGCAAATGAATCAATGGACAAAGGATTAATCTCCAAAATATATAAACAGATCATGCAGCTCAATATTAAAAAACCAAACAACCCAATCCAAAAATGGGCAGAAGACCTAAATAGACATTTCTCCAAAGAAGACATACAGATGGCCAAGAAGCACATGAAAAGCTGCTCAACATCACTAATTATTAGGGAAATGCAAATCAAAACTACAATGAGGTATCACCTCACACCAGTTAGAATGGGTATCATCAGAAAATCTACAAACAACAAATGCTGGAGAGGGTGTGGAATAACGGGAACTCTCTTGCACTGTTGGTGGGAATGTAAATTGATACAGCCACTATGGAGAACAGTATGGAGTTTCCTTAAAAAACTAAAAATAGAATTACCACATGATCCACCAACTCCACTACTGGGCACATATCCAGAGAAAACCATAATTGAAAAAGACACATGCACCTCAGTGTTCATTGCAGCATTATTTATAATAGCCAGGTCATGGAAGCAACCTAAATGCCCATCAACAGACGAATGGATAAAGAAGTTGGGGTTCATATATACAATGGAATCATACTGAGCCATAAAAAGGAATGAAATTGGGTCATTTGTTGAGACATGGATGGATCTAGAGACTGTCATACAGAGTGAAGTAAGGCAGAAAGAGAAAAACAAATATTGTATATTAACATATGTATGTGGAACCTAGAAAAATGGTACAGATGAACCAGTTTGCAGGGCAGAAGTTGAGACACAGATGTAGAGAACAAATGTATGGACACCAAAGGGGGAAAGCTGCGGGGGGTGGGGTGGGGTGGGGATGGTGGTGTGATGAATTGGGCAATTGGGATTGACATGTATACACTGATGTGTATAAAACTGATGACTAATAAGAACCTGTTGTATAAAAAAAATAAAATTTAAAAATTAAAAGAAAAACTAAAAAAAATATATATATATATATACCAAGCACCTTAGATGTCACAAATGCTTTCTATGTTGTAGGGATTCCATAGTGATCAAAACAGGAAAACGGCTTTATCTTCATAGAGATTACCTTCTAGTAGACCTATATTTAACAATTCAAGAATGTATAGAGCTTAGAATAAATCTGGGCAAATGTTTTCTCATTTTACTTACATTTGATATTTTGGACCCGAATGCAGGAAGATGTGTGTGTGTGTGTGTGTGTGTGTGGGTGGGTGGGTGTTTGTGTGTGTGTGTATGTGTGTGCGTATGTGTGTGCATGATTAACATACAGTCAGATATCTCAGCCGTTGTCCTTATATTTGGATTTCCTTTTAGAGGTGATTTTATTTACATGACATTCTCTAATCAAAGAAATAGAAGAAAAAGATAATAATAGAATTTTGATTTTGAAATTTAGAAGCTGAAAGAAACCAAAGAAGTTATTTGGTGAGACCCTCTAGTTTTAAAGATAAGTGAAAAACTACCTGAGTTGCCAAAGCCACATAGTGGGCTGAGCCAGAATTATAGTTTAGATAATCTAATGGATCAGGAATAATACTAATCTACCATTATGCATAAGCACAATAAATGAGCATGAGGCAATGATGAAAAAAAGCTTTGATCAGTACAAGCCTAAGCACAAGTCCCTCCTTCCAAATCAACAATGTTCCATTAGTACATTTTGAGTAGATTAATCCAGTTACACCATCCAGTAATCCAGTTACACCATCACAAAATTCCCATTTCTCCTTAAGCAACCTGAAAAGACTTTTATACATGATCTCTGAAATCTAGATATATTTGTTAGTAGAATTTCTTCAGTGAAACTTAACAGTGAATCAAGCAATTAAATTAAAATTAAAAGTATTAGCATTAAAGTCTTCATCCTTAACTTCATCCAAGAGGTTTTGAGAACAGCCATGAATCAGGCGTTAGAAAAACATGCTGCTAAGTGTTAGCAATTTCACTTAATAGGCAAGAGACAATGGGAAATTATTTAGCTTCCATGTGTTGAACTTCATTTCCAGAAAATAAACAAACTTATTTACAGAATATTTGTAAAAAAAAAGAATAATTCACATAAAACACTTTCTGCATAGCCTGATCCTAAATAAATAACAAGTAATCTTATTCCCATAACAATTTGCATAGGTTAATATCTATGCTGTTTGTACAAATACATTATCTCATTAAATTCTCACAGCACACATTCTGTTAGGCATGAAAGATGTTATTGTTCCACTTTATAGATGAGGAAACTGAGAATGGTTATCAATGGTTAAGAATGGTTATGACTTCCTTCCCCAAGATCACATTTTTGTTGGCCAACAAAACCCCAATCATTAGCCTCTGAATACAGTGTTCCCTCTACTATACACTGACTTGAATTCTCTGTTGAATATATTCAAGTCTTATTTTCTCTCTTGAGGAGGCTCACAAATGATAATCTTTGCCCTACAAAGAGTAGATCTCCTTCAAAGCTGTGTCTAGGGAGTTGTATCACTTTCTAGATGGATTACTCCAGCTTACAGAGATCTAATTTTCTTAGAACTCAGTATCACATCTCCAGAGCTTTATTTCTCCTCTAATTATTTCTTGTTTTGTAATTTTGTCTCCACAAGTTGATTTTAATTCTCTTGAGGATAGAAACCATGTTGAACACATTTTTAAAGATTTAATAAACATTCTACATTTACTTACTGCCCTTTCACAGTCCCAAGGAAACAAACACAGTCCTTCAGCCAGTTAATTTTTATTGTGACTTTCCTTATAGTCCAGTTCAAAGACAAGGAAAGTGAAATTTAAACCCCTGCTCCTAGACACTTCCTTCTTATCTTTTAGATCTCATCTTAAATGCCATCTGTACACAGTGGCTTTCCTATTCACATTAAAGTTTTGCATCTCAAATATTATCTTTATTTTATAGTGTCTATCTCAGGACCAACTTTGTTTTCTTCATAATACTTTATCACAGTTACTTGTTATTGCTTTTATGTATATTCTGTGTTTATTAGAATGGAAGCTACAAGGGGGCAGTGCCTATGACAGTCACATTTATGGTTTCATCCCCAATGAATAATCATAACTCAAAAAATGTTTCCAGAATAAATTTGTTACCAAATTCCAACTTGTACTGCTTGCCACATGACAGGCCATGAGGTGCTGGGGCAAGGAATGTTGACTTTATTCAGAAAGCCAACAGACTGAGAAGATGGTGGGCTAGTGTCCCAAACAACCATCTTACCCAAGATAGAACTCAGATCTCTTTTATACAAAAAAGGGAGGGGGTGTGGCTGGTTGTTGCAAACTTCTTGGTGTTGGAGTCCTTTGCTCTTTCAGCTGTCCAGGTAGGTCTGGTCACAATGTTCCTATAAGCCTCCAACAAGACAATTGCTATTTTCTGTTCTGCAACGTTTTACCTCTATATGACTGAAAAGTGTTACACCTTTAAAGGTCAAACCTTGGAAGCAGAGCCTTGAGAAGGGCTATCATGTATATTTCAGGCTATAGGAAACATTCTTTCACAAAGGTGCAGACCCAACATAACTAAGCACAGGCAACAGAGCACAAAGGTTAGAGCTAAAGGAATAGATCCAAGATGGAGTCAGATTTGTTCTTCTCTGTTACAAATTTATCAATGTGGTTTAAAGGGAAACACCTCCCAAATAATATATATCAACAATATTTATTGAAAATTTCAGTGTTTATCAACCTTCAAATATAGTTTTGACTATATTTCTGTTTTAATGTAACACTCGTCTGCCATGTGTCTTCACTTTCTTAGAGAGAAATGTTTATTTCTCAAGGCCAGAGCTGATATTCAGCTAAATGTTCTGATTTGGCCATATCCTTCATTAAAATATTAAAACATTTTGAGTGTAAATAACTTCTCCCCCAAGATTCATATTCTACCCCACTTCCCTCACCCCACACAAACACACATGTTATTTACACTCAAAATGTTTTAATATTTTAATGAAGGATACGGCCAAATCGGAACATTTAGCGGAATATCACATGACACAACAAATAATGAGTGAATATCTAGTAAATCAGAGGACTTTTAGGAACCAGCAATCAGTTTCACCACAAGTCAAGGTCTAAGTTTCATAATGTAAAATATTATAAAAGATGAACAGAGTTTCTGGTAAGGTTATTTGAATAAAGTCTAGTGGTCTTAATATTACTGTAAACAATGGAGTTTATAACTCCAGTTCTGAGCTTCCAAAGTTGATGCAATAACTTTGGCACCCAAAATCATTTAGGATTTTTGTGTGTTTCTGTATCTGGATAAAATATGGTAGCAAAATAGAAAGGAAAGGATTCCTGTGGCCACAAAGGACACATGGTATAGAAAGGTATAATGAACCGTTTTCATTATATGACATATATCTTGTATTAATTAGAAATTACGTGAATTGAAAGGAAATTTGCATTAAAAATTTGCTTACTATTACTTATGTATAAGTAGATTGGAGATGTATGGCATTGGTTAACTTAGTCAATAAAATGAGAGAATAAAGAATAATAAAATAAAGAGTAAAGAGAAAGGTAAAAGAAGGGAATAAGAGATAAAAAGTGTCCAAAGAGAAGAGTAGAGTTGGTAGGTATGAGGAGGAGTATAAAAATGATGTCTTTTTGATTTTTTAAATATTTTGGTGATAACAGTTTGTATTAAAAATGCTTCATAGAGTAGTTATTAATTGAAAGAAGTCACTCTAAAGAACCTAACTTGTCTTTATCAAAATTTCCTTCCTTAGCTTTAAATACTCTTTCTGGAAAATTCTGTGCATATTGTAACCTTTATCCTCATTCTTATACTCTTTCTTAAATCAACTATAATGTCGATTTGGAAATTGGATTCTAAGTTATGTACCATGACTATTATTTTAATATATTTTTTAAATTTTTCTAACTTTTACAACAATTTTGTCACTCCCATATGTTTTTGATCATCTCAAGGCAGAGTCTTGAGGATCTAATGTCCTACCTTTAGGAAAAAAAATAATGTGTGCTGGTTATAGATACAGGCAACTAAGTTAAATTTGCAGCCACGTCTTTTCACTGCTTGTTTTTAGAACAGATATATCTTGTAATCAAGTATCATATGAATTTAATATTTAATTACAAATCTATTTAATAAATATTGTCCTTTAGAATGTTAATACTCTATTACGACAATCTTTTTTCCATGTTTTTTCCAGTTATATTTCAAAGCTCAATATCATTCAGTCTTTTTTCAGAATACCATGGATACAAATAGCGCTGTATACTCGACAGGATTATGTGAAAAAACCTATGTTGCTGAAAGAAGAATTTGCTGTTGACTTTGAGAAATGTTGTATTTTAGGGCATATGTCTTCACTAGTGACTATCATGTTGTTAATTGCCATGGAGATATTAAAATTAGTTCAAGTTTTCCAATTTACTTTGAAGATGGCCCTAAACATTATCACTCCCATATCCTATCTTTTCATCCCTTAATATTATCATATATGTATGTGTAAGTTGTATTTCTTAAAAATATTATAAATATGTAACTTATATAAGATATTAAAACAGCTGGTTTAAGGTTCACTGTAATCCTTTGTGGTAAATTAATGCTGAAGTAGACATTTTAGGTATGGTTAATCCAAAGAATTGAGATGTTGTTTGGACAGTCAATAGAGAAACCAAACACAAAAGACCTATGATGTTTTTCTTCGCCCTTTCTAAACATTTCAAGTTGGTCTAAATTCTTTCTCTCACATCAGTGTTTCCAAACCTGGGGTGAATAAGCTGAACCAGGTAAGGAGCAGCTATGTCCAGCCAGTAATGGTCACAGCCAACTGATGTGGACACACATAGGTACTGTGAGCCCAGGGGTTGGTCACCATTTAGCTTTTTCTTTGATTGATCTAATTCCACGTTCAAAATACCCTTAAATATATATCTACACATGAAACCATACAGCATTTTAATTTATGTCATTTTAAACATTTTTCAGCAACTATACTATTTCTATTAACCAACAGCTTTTTTTTTTTTTTTTAATTTTCAGAGGGTCTGTGAAAAATGCTAGAGCTAATTACTTGTAATTTCACATCAATTTACTAATTTCCAGCCCAACAAGACTTCCCCTGTCATCAAAGTGCTGGGAGTGTCTTCTACCAGCCTCAAACCAGCTGGCTCATCTTAGGACTTAATCACACTTTATCCTGTTTTAAAACCTGTTTGTATATTTTTCCTCTTTGTATAAATTTGAAATGGTGTCTATGAAATGTTTTATAACGCCATTAGCAGGCATATCCCTTATCCCAGAAGGTGCTGTTGGGTAACAAAAAGCTGAGACTTTAGAGGGTAAAATATATGAAAGCCTCCTAGAACCACTTAAACTTAGGGATTGGAATGAAGAACATTGTTAAGGTCACTTGTCTTTCCTATATATACCTAGGGTAGCTTTTTTTTTCTTTGCGGTACGCGGGCCTCTCACTGTTGTGGCCTCTCCCGTTGTGGAGCACAGGCTCCGGACGTGCAGGCTCAGCGGCCATGGCTCACAGGCCTAGCCGCCCCGTGGCATGTGGGATCTTCCCGGACCGGGGCACGAACCTGTGTCCGCTGCATCGGCAGGTGGACTCTCAACCACTGCGTCACCAGGGAAGCCCTAGGGTAGCTTTTAAGGAACTAATTTTTATCTTATTCAGGGAAATGGAGTAATTAATTTGAATTAAAAGAGTCACACATAAGAAATTTGTACCTTAAATATGATTTTTTTTTTAGAGTGGAGATATATACATGTATTTATTTATTTTTAACATCTTTATTGGAGTATAATTGCTTAACATTGTTGTGTTAGTTTCTGCTGTACAACAAAGTGAATCAGCTATAGGTATGCATATATCCCCATATCCCCTCCCTCTTGTGTCTCCCTCCCACCCTCCCCATTCCACCCCTCTAGGTGGTCACAAAGCACTGAGCTGATCTCCCTGTGCTATGCGGCTGCTTCCCACTAGCTATCTGTTTTACATTTGGTAGTGTATATATGTCGATACAACTCTCTCACTTCATTTCAGCTTACCCTTCCCCCTCCCCGTGTCCTCAAGTCCAGTCTCTACGTCTGCGTCTTTATTCCTGTCCTACCCCTATGTTCTTCAGAACCATTTTTTTTTTTACATTCCATGTATATGTGTTAGCATATGGTATTTGTTTTTCTCTTTCTGACTTACTTCACTCTGTATGACAGACTCTAGGTCCATCCACCTCACTACAAATAACTCAATTTCATTTTTTTATGGCTGAGTAATATTCCATTGTATATATGTGCCACATCTTCTTTATCCATTCATGTGTCAGTGGACACTTAGGTTTCTTCCATGTCCTGGCTATTGTAAATAGTGCTGCAACGAACACTGCAGCACTTAAATATGTTTTTGATTTGATTAAGTTTTGGGTACCAATTGCAGTCCGTCTACTAATAAATTCTCAAGTAAAATTAACCATGGCCATCAGTGCTCAAATTTTATGGTGCAGCACCATGATCAAGAGTAGAAAATAGAGCAAATAACAGAAGAGTGTCAATTTATTAAAATAGTTAAATTTAGGGCTTCCCTGGTGACGCAGTGGTTGGGAATCTGCCTGCTAATGCAGGGGACACGGGTTCGAACCCTGATCTGGGAGGATCCCACATGCCACGGAGCAACGGGGCCCGTGAGCCACAACTACTGAGCCTGCGCGTCTGGAGCCTGTCCTCCGCAACAAGAGAGGCCGCGACAGTGAGAGGCCCGCGCACCGTGATGAAGAGTGGCCCCCGTTTGCCACAACTAGAGAAAGCCCTCGCACAGAAATGAATACCCAACACAACAAAAATAAATAAATTAATTAATAAAAAAATAGTTAAATTTAGGTTTACCAAATCAGTATGTAAAATTTCAGAAAATTATACAAATAGACCACCACTTAATTGTCTTTTACAATACAGTATAACTCTCTGAATCCTTCATAACATGCCCTTAAAATGTTTATTTTTGTCACTGAAAGGATTAAACACATTAAAAATGTATATTTTAATGTAAAGTGATTGTCCCTAGATAGCTCTCTAGAACTTCTTAAAATTGGTGCAAATATGTTTAGAAAAGCTTTTTGGAACCCTTACTCGTAAGACAAAAGATCTATAATGTATATGAACACTGGATTTTGACACTGAAAAATATCATCTTATAAATCCCATAGACTCTTGTGGTAAAGGGAAGGAAAGGATAGTTTATGTCTATCCTATCCTCTGCATTTGAAAAATAAGCAATCCTACTTGGCAGCAAAAGGGCTTTATGAGATCTACGCTCTAAACCAATAGGGCAAATTCCCCCAGAGCACCCTTTCAATTTCATTTCCAATCCTAAAGGGCGGATTAGTGTAGTCTTATCCTCTGATAGACAGATATATCTTTTAGGATGTGGAGACTTAACATTTAATAGACAGGATCTGTGCAATTTGCCAGAGCTAAAGCCTAGTGTCAATTTATATAGTAAGGAAGAGGAAGTGTATTTTTTGTTCATTTCCTTATAATAAGAGGTCTGTTAAGCACATTTTGGTACATTTTATCTCTCTGCTTACATTTTATACACTCAGAGGCTAGAGATTTCCCCAATAATTCCAGCATAATGTCCTCTGTATAAAGAAACACAAGTTTAAATAAAATACAACATGGTTATAGGGCTGTGTATGCCTCTGTGCTGTGGACAAGGACAGATACTGCCTATCTCCTTGGGACAGCCAGAGTTTCCCCAACCATACTGAGGCCTTCACCTAGAAAATCTAACATCTGTAGTTTGAGATTTGGGGTCATGAAGGTGGCTCATTTAATAGCTATGCTTGAGCTGATGAAAGTGAGGAATTCTTCTAAGGAGATAATATGCAATAGGAAACTAGATAAAATGTCTCACAAATTACTGAAAGCCTAAAAGCTCAGATTTCTCCTTATATCAGCAATGTAGTTCATATTTAAACTGACACATGGATGAGAATAATATCTAATGGCTGGTATTTCTGGCTTGATTTAAGGAAATGAGCCTGTTGGCCAGATTTCTGTTGTTCTTTTCATTCAAAAGCAGTTTAAGTTCTTATTTTGTTCCAGATGCTGGAACTAGTGCAGAGCTGGCCACACCTGCTCTTGACTTAAACTGTCTGGTGTTGGAAACAAAAATGTAAATAATATAAATTATGAAAACATAAGTGTCATTAACTACCCTAGACAGAGCATATATGTCGTGGGACATTAAGATTTACATGATTATTCTCCTAGTTCTCATAACCACTCATTTAAATGAAAACAGGAAGAAAATGGACATAAAATAAAATTTGGGATTGTTGGTAGGTTTAATTATTCAATAGCTTTTGACTAAATTTTAATTAACCTTTAACAAGCGTAATGTAAAATTCATTTCCTTTGACTACTTACATGCTACCAGATTTACTAATGCATAGAATATGACCAAAAATGCAGAAATTAAAGTAAAATAAAACTCAGTTTATTTGGACAAAAGCTGTTAAGTTGCCCTATAGCTATGTGATATAACTCGGTAATAGGCAATAACAGTAGCAGAAATAAAGAGTAAGGAATATGTTCCTGAAATATTAAGAAATTAAAATTAGAATGATTTGGTAATAGGCTAGAGAAGGGAAAGGGAAAACTCCAGGATGAATCTTAAATACATGGTGTTACCACAGACCAAGAAATAAAGCGTAGAAAATAAAGAGCAAGAGAGCAAGATGATGGGCTCAGTTTCAAAGGTGTTGAGAATGAAGTGTCAGCACCTAGTACATAGTAGCATCTCAAAAATAGTTGTCGAATAAATGAAAAACTAGCTGGAGGTGTCTTGCAGGAAACTGGACATATAAATCTGGGCTTAAAGGTGAAATGAGGGGAAAGGGAAGTATATTTGGGACAGTTAAGCCTAAATGAGTGATGAGAGGAAATAAATAGCAAATATTTGTTATTTGGGGCTATCCAACACTGAATTCCCCTTCTTACATGGAGGACTTCTCATTATATGTAATACTGAAGGGACATAGCAATATTAATTCCCTCCTCAAGAAATGAAGTGGAAAGATTCTCCCATAGTCTGCTTTCTGGCAGCATGTGGCCAAAATTCAAATCCCTGAATGGTTCTCTCATAGATTTTATTATGGAATGAGGGACACAAAGACTGAGAATTTGATTTCTGTAACTACAGGGGTGGACAGAGATGCCTTGCAATGTGGCATCCTGGCCACAATGTTCTTGTTAAGAAGATGTCATTGTACTTTCTATGCCTTGGATCTGCCTTATAACTGCCTTCGTTCCTACTCATTTTCCAGGCAGATTGTCTACACTGTTGGATTCCATGCTGTTGATATTCAATAAACTCCTCTAATTCTTTTTTTTTTTTTGAATCCTTTCATTCTTAAGATAATATATTTCCTGTTTCTGGCAAGCAAGAACCTTGGCTGACACAGGAAATATGCAGAATGAGAATATCAGTGGGCTACAAACCTACAGAAAACCCCAATGTCCATAAAATTAGAGGGAACTCTAATGGACAAATAGAATACCCCTTGACCAATTAAGAGTTATCTAGAGTCAAATCAGAAGTATTTTTTGCTGCCATTGTTTTCTTTATCTCAGTCCATATATTAGAAAAAGCTTATCAAGCCATATGGAAGCTTATCAGACCACCTCCTGGTTCTGGAACTAAGACATATGTAAATACATACACATATGGGATTCCTGTTAACTGATTAAAAACACAAAGTCCAAAGGTGCTAGACTTGTCTTAGTATACACTTATACAATGTATATTTATAATGAGTATACAAATTCAAGCTGCTTTCATTTTTTTATACTTCTCCCTAGACTGTTTTTCTTCTAGTTCTTTGGGATAAATGTATGTTCCCTATTATCCTAGTTCTTTACAACAAGCTTCAGCAAAGATTTTTTTAACAAGTGAGTCCACTGGGAAATTTAAATATAAACAAATAAAATGGCTGTTGGTTACAGAATGACCACAATACCACAAATCATACTTTCAGTATAAGGCATGCTAGAACACAGTCCTGGCTGTTACATATTAGAATCAATTTTTTTTTACTAAGATGAAATAGAAGTGATTAGACATAAAATAGAATGGCAATTTCCCTTCAAATTTCATTTAAAATATTTTTCTTCTTATTAACCACATCACCCACTATCTGTAAGTAATTTAGCTTCCTTGAAAAGCATCATGAATATAAAATAAACAAAAATGGTTTAACACTGGGACTTCACAGAATCCACTATCTGGCTATTCATAAATATTAAATTGTGACTTGAAGTATTATGGTATCTGCCCCAAATTCTGTTCTCCTAGTGGATAGTAGGATGATTCTTTTGAATCTTAATTATGAAACCGAAGCCTCTAATTTCCCGTCAATTCAGGGGTCGGGAATGAGGCAGGAGTTAGCACAGATCAGTGGACAGATAATCAGCACACAGAAGGATGCTGAGAGGTAATAATGTAGACTTACCACATAATACAAAGAGAAATAGTGAACCCCTAATTACTGGTGATATTAACTAGGAAAGTTGTTTCACTTCTGGATACATTTTCTTGCATTAACTTTAAACAAATTAAATAGAACACAGACTTAGTACCACTTGTTTGAGGAAGCCCTGCCCTTTCGGGGTCTTGACTTAGTCTCTCCTTTGGTTGTTTTCCACGAGGGGCAAGGAGTCCAGAGTGCCACCAAGCTGTGGGCGTGCAGGGCACATGTCCCCCTTTCTAGCCATGTGCTCCGTATACACTTCCAAGCCTGGGAGGGCAGATTACATTGCCCTTGTGGAAAAGCATGAAGCTTACAGAGTGGCCCACTGGAAGTATTTTAGGGGAGAGCTGGGGGGGAGTGAGGGGTGTGGGGGGTCAGTAGTGCTTCTCTTGTGCCAGAGGGAGTCTAGGGACTGCCCCTTCCTGTACTGTCATGTTCCAGCTTCATGTGTCAAGGGGTCTACAACTACAGAATTTGAACCCTGACTTTCTATGTTGTTATGAATGTTATACATTCCCTTGATGTATAACATTTAAATCTTTAGACACTGATATGCAAGTCAACTTTGTATTCTTTCGCTGGGAGACACCTACAGGACTGTACATGTGGCACTAACCAAGTCGAGGTTTGAAACCAGGGTCCTGTCTGATGACTAAGTTGTGGTGGGCATTGTTTGATTTAAAATATGGGCGATTGAGGAAGACAAAATCTGTTCCAAGCCAAGTGGCTCAAATAAAAGTAAGCATCCTCCTGAGGATAAATAAAGAAATTTATATATATATATATATATATATTAGAAATGACAAATCAGGTAATGAGAGGAACCACACATACCATCATTCTGGGTACCTAGGATGAGTCACGTGCCAGGAATGGCAGGTAGGAAGTATGAGTGTCTGGTGGAAGAAGGAAGGTAGAACATAGCAATGCTTAATTTCAAGTGAATAGCAATGTCTGAATTTTAAGTAGGGAATGTAGTGTCCCACACTTAACATAATATGTAGTATAGTGAGGTATCAGTATAAAGGAATATTTAAATTTCTTTGTTGTTTTGCTTTCAGAGAATTTTGATCTTTGTAAACTCTCAAAAAAGTTTTCTAATTTTAGATATCATATGTATGGAAAATTCTGAAAATATAGAAAGGTATCTTCTTAATCTAAGTAAAATTACCTGTAATAATATCTCACAGGAAAAAAGAAAATATAGTCACTTTGAACACATATTTCCTTGCTTGATATAGAGAAAATCATGTAGTATATGTATCTTACTTTTTATCTTACTTAACTTCTTGTCATGTATCATTAAACTTTTTCATATTAGATGGTGAACTTATAATAATTTCACAACAATCCATTGAATGGATAAAGATTTTATAGCTTTTATAGACTGGATAAATTGATATTTAGATCATCTAGGTTTACTTTATTATAAGTAAATGGAAAGGTAAATATATTTGTTCATACATTTTTTAAGGTGAGTATTTTATTTTGTTTTCTTAGCATGAATTTCTGAATTTAATTCTCTGGATAGAATATGTAAATATTTTTAAGACTCTTTTTTTCATGGCCCTAAATTTTCCTCCTAAAATTTTCTACCATTTATACTCCAAACAATGAACTATTGTCTCACTACATGGTTTGGGCATAACCTGATAGACTGAGATAAAGACATAGGGTCAGTTTTAACAAAGTCTCTGAGTCCAGGATACAAGCAAAATTTCAAGACAAAAATATATTTCATGCTATAAGCCACATTTATCCAATTTATTTATGTAAAAAGTCCTAATGGAAGATTTCATTTATGTCTTATATCATTCTTACTGTATGTTATCATGCCAATTTATATTTTTTCATAAATAAGCCTGAATTTGGCTTTTTTTCTCCAAAATTATATAAGGAGAGTTAAGAAGCTTTGCTATATATCAGTAGGAGAAATTTCAGTAGGATTCTCAAGAGAAGAAACTACCTCACCAAGTGTCTCAGAAAGATAGGTCATTTAAACTGAACTTATAGTCCTGATAAGAAATAAAGGAAGGAGCTGAATTGAACTCAACCTACCAGCTAGATTCTGATACTAACAGGATGTGAGGAAACCTGCACTGAAGCGCTGATCGTTCCTAAATTTTTTCTAAGTTTTAAAACTTCAAAACTTGAAACACAAACAAACAAACAAACATACACCTTAGTATTTTCAAGTTATATCACAAAGTTGCACTTTGCCACTACTTTAAAACAAGATTTCTTTACAACTCTAGGGAATGTTTCCGATCCCTTATTTGTTACAGTTTCCAGCACTTTTGAGTAGAAATCCTTGAACAAATGTCACCAACTCTAGAGCAAATCACCAATTATTGAAGTTATTTTTTCTGACTTTGGTAGAAATTTCAGCTTTACCTGGACAGGCTTAAGTTAGAAATATCTTCAGGATTTTGTTTAGTGCAGTCTTTCCAACTAGACAATTTTCTGTCCTGAGAATGTACCAGATGTCTGTAGTGATGGGCTTTTGCTTTTACTTTCTTTTTGAGAAGAGAGCTTTGGTTTGCAAATATGGGGCTCTGAATGTGACTTACTCACCAAATGTCCTGCTTTGCTAAAGGAAGTGGGGCATCCAAGGGTAACATTCTTATTATCTTTGGTAAACTAACTAGGCTTAGTGATTCAGGGAATAATAAAGAGTAACATCTTTCTGATGTCTCACAGATTAATTCTAATAGCATATATGAGCACCCGATAAGTACTGAATGTTGTGTTTCACCAACACACTCATTTAATTCTCCCAGCATCTTTATAAGACAGTTACTATCATTATTAACCTGATTTTTCAGATAGTGGCTGTTTAGCAACTAGCTAATGGGCACACTACTAAGTGGCAGAGCAGGGAACTAAAACTGATTTTCTCAGGGTCTCAAAAGTCCATGGTCGGGCTTCCCTGGTGGTGCAGTGGTTAAGAATCCACCTGCCAATGCAGGGGACACGGGTTCGAGCCCTGGTCCGGGAGGATCCCACATGGCATGAAGCGGCTAGGTCTGTGTGCCACAACTGTGGAGCCTGCGCTCTAGAGCCCGCGAGCCACAGCTACTGAGCCCGCGAGCCACAGCTGCTGAAACCCACGCACCTGGAGCCCGTGCTCTGTGAAGAAAGAAGCCACCGCAATGAAAGCCTGCGTGCAGCAACGAAAACCCAATGCAGCCGTAAATTAATTAATTAAAAATATTTTTTAAAAAAAGTCCATGGTCTTAATGATCATGGTGCACTTCACTGTTTAAGAAAATCAAATGATTTCCCATTGCCATTTATCGATTTTTACAAAGTTTGATACATGGCTGTTTTGAAGAATTTCTTGTTGTAGCAAAGAAAAATCAGATGTATAAAGAAAAATCATTCTTTTAGAATTAAAGAATAAATCTAGCCTTTAGAATTTTCTTGGAGCTGAAAGAACCTAAAATAGCCCTTGATCCAACTAACTATATTAAATAAGGGACTAGTATCCAGAACATTTTGGTGACTCAGAACATTTGAGAGCTGTGGTTAGTGAATGATACAACCAGAATTAAAATACAGATCTCCTGGATTCCATTGTAGTGCTTATATATAGTTATACCAGTTTCTAAACAAAATCACATACATAGTTTGAACTAGATGGTAGTTTAACTAGATTAGACTAAGTGCTTTTCACAGGGCTTGAAAAATGAATTACAAACATGATTTTTGTGAAAGTAAGCAAAATGGTAGGTATCCCCCAAATATAAAACTCACATAGAAAGACCTATGAAATATTTTTGACAAATTCAGCTAAGAGTTGACAGCAGTTTAAACCGCTCAGGAGTCAGTAATATAACATTGTGTGTGAATTTCGCTTGAGGAAATGCTATAACTTGCTTTCTTTTAAATGGAATCCAGTTCCAATTTCAGTGCTTGACAAAATCTTGCTAAATACAGCAGCAGGATTTTAAGAGTAACAGTGTTATCTACTGCTGTCTCTGTCTCAGAATCCCTGCTTCTGTAAAGAATCACAAAAGTTGATAACAAAACCTCCCTTCCCAATGAGAAATTTCTGAATCGTTAATTCCCTATTTACCAGTCAAAAATATTGGCCATGCTTATATACAATAAAAACGATTGGCCATACTTATAAAGGCAGGGAAAAGACACAGCTAAGGTTTACAAGGACAAAGAGCAAGCATGAATTTCAGTTCTTTAGGACTGTTTTTGAAACTTTTGGCCTGGTTATAAATTATACTGGAAATGATAGGCTAATTTGTAAATTGATAACTTCCTTGATGACAATAGGAAATATCTATCAAAATTGTAAATGCATAAGCTTTGGTACTCCAGACTTCGGTATACCTTAAAAAATTTTTGCTACAGAAGTGCTTATATATATGAAAAAAGATGCCCATGAAAGATGTTCCCTGTAGCAGTGTTTATAATGTAATGTGTAATATATTAAAATCATGTAAACATTAATCAATCAATGAATGGTTAAATAAGATAAGGGACACCAATATTGTTAAATACTATAAGACTTTACAAAGGCTGAGGTTAAACTATTTATATTAATATAGAAACTTAGGTTAACATATATAAATGTAAAAAAACTGTAAATCACAGAAAATATATAATTTAAATTAGGTTTTGAGTATATCTATATGTAGATGTACATAGATGATAGATATATTTACAGAGATAGATAGATATAAAAACAAAGTCATTTACAGGTAAGTTTATTAGAGGAGGAGTGGGGTTACAGGAAAAAGTTTTACTTTTTAACCTCTTGGTATTCATATTTTGCTTTACTAAGTTATATAATTTTATTGAATTAAGGGATTGAGCTTATTTTTCAAGTCAAAATGAATACTACCTTTAAGAAATTTTCAACTTTGAAATTTGATCTGGGGAAACAGTTATATACGTTACCACCAAAGGGAGTTTTATTAGAAGTTATGGAAAATAAAACATTATTGAAAATTGCCCTCTAGTTAGTACAAATTTCTTTCTTACTCTGAAATTCTAGCAATCCATAATTGTCCTTGGATGACCAAACTGAATACAACCACCCAAGAAGTTATTTCAAAAATATTTCTTCCAGGAGATAACCCTTCAAAACCCATTCCTTTCGAGGCTTCATTTTCAATAGTTATCTACTGCCTGAGTTTCTGCTTCACAGGCTAGAGAGAGACATTTGTCTTCTGTTTATGCATGAACATGAACTTTTTCATTTCTTCTACAAGATATTAAGTCTCAAAGTGCTTGAATGATTTGATTACCTACTTCAACATAGAGGGTTGATAATCACAGAAGACAGATCTATTGCTGGTAAATGAAGATCTGCCAATGATTTATTAGTGCTTTAGAACAGCGATGCAAGAGTTATGGCTGAGCAGGCACTTCCATTATAAATATCTATTTTGCTTTCATATTATGGCAAAAATCATGCACAGGCAGAAGGTTTCACTTCTTTAAACACAGTCTGTAATTATTCAGACAAAATTATAGCTCAGAAATTTGAGTTTAATTAAGATAAATCTGTGGTTTTCCCTTTTTGTTGTGGTTTTTTAATGATATAAAAATCTCATTGTGAAATGCTGCAAGCATTTTATAGCATGTTTTATACAGGGGAATTTTGAAGTACTCCAGAGCTTTGTGACACTCTGATATCATAAAAAAGTGATGTGTTTTGAAGAATGACACAAAAGAGACCATGTCAGTTAGTGAAATCATGACAAGGAGGTTAGTTGCTTTAGAAATCATTCTCCATTAATCTAACATTTTCTGAGAATGTTTTATTTAGAAAATACTAAAATCATTGGTCCACGCTGATGTTTTCCAGTGACTCACTTTGATGTCTAAACCAAACAATATTTTTACTCTTATTGCCTTCTAAAATGTTGATAAATTTTGATTAAGTTTGATTTAACATTAAAGTATATTAAGTTCTGGTTGCAGACATTTTCATCTGTATCTGATGCAAGATTGAGTCCAATATATGTCTCAAATGAATGTACCTTCAACATCTAAAGGAAATTCAATACACAGATATTGGTAGAGAAATATGTGATATTACTGGTTAAGATATATAGTTTGCAGAACTATTTGTGAAAAATTTGTGAAAAATTATTATATAAATATGGCCAAGTACTTGAAAAATAAAACTATTGTTTTTCAGGGTGAAGGCATAAAGAAAACTAACATTTGGTGAAAGCCTACTTTTGTGCTAGGAAATTTATAGCATTATCTCATTTTTTCCTTACACTAGCCTGGTATGGTAAGGAACTGAGTCTTACAAATGACTAATGACTTGTCTAAGGTCTGAAGTCTAATAAAAACAAAAGCTTGGACTTGAACCCAGGGCTGTATAACACAAAACTTGTGCTCTTTCAACTGTGACTCTCTTTTCCTATCTAATTTTTAAAAAAAATAACAATGACAAATACATGTGTATACAGGTAGCTGTGTTTAAAAAAAAAACAAACTTTTATTAATTCAACATCTATTAAGCTAGAATGTAAGCTCCATGAGGGCAGGAAGCATGTCCATTGTGTTTCTTATTATGTACCCACCACCTAATTCAGTGCCTGGTGACGGCAAGTGCTCGATGAACATTGTGTGAGTGTACAAGTAGAAATAAAAGGTATTTAATATCCATTCAAATGAATATCAATAACATAAATTATAATTCCTATGAATAATATAAATGCATAATTTATATACTATGTTTCAATGTTTGAGAACTTCCCAATATTTCAGTGTTAAGGCCACATTTATTACTGTGGTAAAAGACATAAATTTACCATCATAACCATTTTTAAATGTATAGTACAGTAGTGTTTACTATATGGACCTTACTTTACAACAGATTTCTAGAACTATTTCATCTTGCAAAACTGAAATTCTATACCCATTGAACAGCTCCCCTCTTCCCTTTTACCCCAGCCCCCAGCAACCACCATTCTACTTTGTTTCTAAGAATTTGACTACTTTAGACACCTCTTTTAGGTCCCTTTGCGCCTGCTACATTTCACTTAGCACTATTTTCTCCATGTTCATCCATGCTGTTGCAAATGGAAGAATTTCCTTCCTCTATTAAGGCAGAATATACCATTGTATGTGTATACTACATTTTCTTTATCCAATCATCCATTGATGGATATCTAGGCTGCTTCTACTTCTTAGCTATTATAAATAATGCTGCAATGAACATGGCTGTGAAAAAATCACTTTGAGTTCCTGCTTTCAATTCATTTGGATATACACTGAGAAATGAAATCACTGGATCATATGGTAATTCTCTTTTTTAGTTTTTGAGGAACCTACATAATGTTTTCCATAGGAGTACACTATTCATTTTATAACACATTCCCATCAACAGTGTGCAAGGGCTCTGATTTCTCCATATCCTCATCAACACTTGTTCTTTCCTCTTCTCTTTCCTTTCCTTTCTTCTTCTTCTTTTTTTTTTTTTTTCTGAAAGGGGCCATCCAATGCGGTGAGAGGTGATATCCTATTGTGGTTTTGATTTGCATTTCCCTGATGACTACTGAATTTGAACATCTTTTCATATGCTTGTTGGCCATTATTGTATTTTCTCTGGAGATGTGTTTATTCAATGCTTCGCCCATTTTAAAAACTGGATTATTTGTTTTTGGTGTTAAGGTATAGGAGTTCTTTATACACTCTGGATATTAACCCCTTATTAGATATATTAATATATTAGATATATAGCTTGCAAATCTTTTCTTCCATTCTTTTCACTCTGTTGTTGCACAGATATTTTTAAGTTTAATGTAATCCCATTTGTCTATTCTTCCTTTTATTGCCTGCTGTTTTGGTGCCAAATCCCATGTCATAAAACTATATCCCTATGTTTATAATTTAAAAAGGAGTTTATAATTTCTGGTCTTATGTTTAGGACTTTGATCCATTTTGAGTTAATTTATGTATATGTGTATATATATATATATACACGTATATGTATATATACGTGTATATATACGTGTGTGTATATATATATATATATATATATATATATATATATATATATATATGTAGTGTAAAATAAGGGTCAAACTTAATTTGTTTGCATATAGATATCCAGTTTCCCCAGCATCATTTATTGAAAAGACTACCCTTTCCCCATTTGTTAGCCTTGGTACCCATGATGAAGAACATTTGAAAGTTACATGATGGTTAATTTCTGCAATTTGTATCCTGTTTCACTGGTCAAGATGTCTAGCTTTATGCTAGTACCATACTGTTCTGATTACTATAGCTTTGTAATATATTTTGAAATCAGAAAGTGTAAAGTCTGCATCTTTGTTTTTCTTTCTTGAGGTTGTTTTGGCTATTTGAGGTCCTTTGAAATTCCACAACAATTTTAGAATTATTTTTCTATTCCTGACAAAAATGCCGTTGAGATTTTGGTAGGGATTTCACTGAATCTGTATGTTGCTTGGGGTGATATGGACATTTTAATTATATTAAATCTTCCAGTCTATGAACATGAGATGTCTTTCCATTTATTTGTGTCTTCTTAAATTATTTTCAGCAGTGTTTTATGATTTTCAGTGTACAAGTGTTTTGCCTCCTTGGTTAAGTTATTCCTAAGTATTTTTTATTTTTGATTCTATTATAAATGGAACAGTTTTCTTAAGTTGATTTTCAGATAGTTCATTTTTAGTACATGAAAATTCAACTGATTTGTGTGTGTTGATTTGTATCTTGCAAATGTGTGGAATTTGTTTATTAATTCTAACAAAATTTTTGTGGAATCTTTAGTGTTTTCTAGATATAAGATCATGTCATCTGGAAACAGAATTAGTTTTACTTCTTCCTTTCCAATTTGGGTGTATTTATTTCTTTTTATTGCCCAATGGCTATGGCTAGGATTTCCAGTACTATGTTGAATAAAAGTGGTGAGAGAGGATACCCTTGACTTGTTCCTGATATTAGAGGGAAAGCTTTCATTTTTCACCATTGAGTATGATAGTACCTTTGGACTTTTCATCTATGGTCTTAATTACATTGAGGTTAGTGATTTCTATTCCTAGTTTGTTGGGAGTTTTTTTTTTTTTTAATCATGAAATGGTATCAAATTTTGTCAAATGCTTTTTTCTGTATAAATTGAAATGATCATGTTTTCCCCCTTTATTCTGTTAATGTTATGTATTACATTAATTTGATTTTCACATGTTGAACAATCCTTGCATTTTAGGAATAAATTTCAGTTGGTCTTGGTGTATACGTTTTTTAAATGACAAAACTGAAGCTCAAGGAGGTTAGTTAGTTAAATAGATTCCATGCTACTGTTAAGTTATAGAGCCAGAATTCAAACGAACTTCTGACTCATCTAGAAGCTTCCTGTTTAACCTATGTAGAAGTTTCCTGCCTTGGAAGTGTGGAATAGTGTGAGTAGATGATTTGTGGTTTTGGTTTGAGAACTGCTTCACTAATATGTAAAGTTCCTGATGACTGATTGATCATATTCTTGAATCAAAATTTCTGAACATGTCTCTTCTAACCTGCTCTTGTTTCATCTCCGATGTATCAATATTCTCCACTGCCTTATGCATAGCTCAAAGCCTGTTTTCCCTGACCCCCAGGTTTGTCCTGTGCTGCTATTTGCTGCCAGTGCCCTTCACCCAAGCTCCTCATTTCTTTCAGCAGCTATACCTGTACTGAACACTGTATTTTGCTATAGGAAATATCTGGCAGCATTATCCCACTTGGACCACTGAGAAACACTTTATATTCTGAAAGGAAATGATAGATTGCAATAGGTACCCCATGTTAGCCTATTGTTTTTATTTAATCAAACCAGCCAATTATAGGTAATTTAGAAATAATACAAAATTATTTGGTGTTTGGAGAAAATTACTAAATAGCCTGACTTTCTGGGAGGTAAGGATAAATGCCTTCAGTGACTAACACCAGGCTTGGGACACAGTAGTTGAAGTGAATTTGGGGCATGTATGAATGCATGCCTGAAAATGAGTTACTGAGGCATTCTTAATGATTCTCTACTTATGATTTTATTTCTTATATAAAACAAATGCATTACATTAGTAATTTCATTAAATTAATCTAAATCTAAGAACTGTGCAAATGCCATGTTATCTATATTAACTGTAAGATGTGGTGATTAAGAAAGTGAGTCCCTTACAGAATAAAAATAAAACCCAACTTGGAAATAAAAAGAAAAGAAAAATGAAAATCAATCTTGGGTGTGAATCTACCAGTTATACATTATGTGACTTTTGGCAAGTGCCTTGATTTCTCTGTGCTTCAGTTGATTTCTCTGAGCCTCAGTTGATTCATATGTCCTCAATAATAAATGTAAAGTCCTAACAAAGTACTTGGCACTTAATAAGCATTACATATTTTCTAGCAACTATTATAAGAGAAGAATAGCTTTAGGTTTAGTCATTTTTATCTATAGCTCTGGCTTGAAAGCCTGACTTGGGGACAGAAATTTAAACCCAGGTAAATGTCCCCAAAATGAAAGTAAAAATGTTAATTCATAACAGTCCCTTCTGGAATATTTGTTGGTTAATTGAGATGCAAGGTAAATTTTCATCCCATAAAAGATAATAAAAATAACAATAATAATAACAGCAGCAATAACAAAAACAATAACACTACACTCTGTGACAAATTCAAATCTTGTTACAGGCATGGTGAACCCCTTTGTATCAACTTCTGCTTTCAGTCACCTGTTTCTAGCTTTCAGTATTTTAGTCCTGAGCGGCAGAGTTTTCATCAAAGGGGAGAAAAGGTGGGTAAGCCACAGAGAATGAATACAGGATAATTTTGAGAATCACCTGAAAGAAAAAGGGGCTTGCAGATTCCATTTAAATGTGACACCAGTTAGAGAGGGCATTCTGCAATCGCAAACACACACAGCATCTATTGACTTCAGTTCTCTGGCTCTTTCCCTGCAGAGCAGATCCAAGCACAAAGCCCCCACTGTCTTCAAAAGGAAGCTTTGTGCTTGGATGGGCTCAGCAGGAAGAAGATGAGAAGCTGACCCCTGGTTCTTGTTCTTTTCCCAGATGCCTTTGCCTACAAGATACTGTGCTAAGGTATGCAAATGCTGTACAATTTTTAGTATGTTCATAGGCAGGTTGTTTAAGAAATGGCAGTTGGGAAGTGCATTTTAGACTTCATTGTGCTGAGCTACATGATGGCAGACATACAAGTAGTCCTGAATTTGAACCTTGCATTTAGTTACTGTGATAAAAGTTAACCTTAGACCAAATCAAATATATCTTAACAAGTTGTTACATAGAGTCTATCTTCAACTGTATGCTAAAGCAACCTAAATACCTCTAAGCTAGTCAAGAATCCCCGTGATATTTTGGCTTGGCTTTGGAGATATTAAATGAAGAGTTCGGGTATTGTTCCCATTCTTACTCAATCCCTCCTTGGTTTCAACTCCATGAGGGAGAAAATTATCACACCTCTTTAGATTTGTTCTATATAGTTTATTAGATCCAAATGTGGTAAGAAACTCTGGACCAATTCTCTAAACCAGCTGTGTTTCTACATACTACAATATTGCATTTTGGACATAACTTTGCATGTTGTAATAGCACTCTGAATGATTGAGATAATTCAAATACCCTCAATGTTCGCTGTGGATATGTAATTGAAGTGAGGCTGGACCAACATAGTTCAACATCACTGGACTGTATTTTCAGAAAAAAATGAAGAAAATTTAATAGAAGTTACTTTAAACATTGATTTTTAGAGTTATTGAGAAAATATTAAATAACACCTCAAGGTCTTTTTTTTTTCTTAAAGTTCTATGAATTACTAAAGATCACCCTCCATTTTTAAAATCTGACTGAAATTTATACTTTTTACGCAGGGTGATTGTTTTCAAAGGCAATTCGATCTTTGAAGGATTCAAAGAAACTATATATATATATATGAGACTTTTGAAGATTGAACATTCTTACTGTATTCTTATATGGTGTATTTTAAATTTGGATTGTATTTTCCCAGGAGTGAGGAAATATTTCTTTGCATATATGCAACAGTGCTAATAAACTGAAGGAACTCATTGAATGTAAATTAGAAAAGAGTATGATATTTCTATTGTTTACTGGGAACACAAAATTTAAAAAATATATACATACCTTGATCTGTCTCAAAAGAAGCAGCCATATTTCATTAAAAAATATTACATCATAAAGATTATTCTATTTTCTAAGAAATAAACTCTAGGAGGTTCAGTTGATTTTTATAATATTTTATAATAACTAGTCATGAACTTAAAATGTATTATTAAGAATACTCTAAATAACAATTACTCATGCAGCAATAGAATGCTTAGAATATTTAGTAAAATATTTATTTTCCTTATTCGTTTTTTTCATGATAGGTATTAGGTTTAATATGTCGTAATTAAAAATTTCAAGTATATGCCAAAATGAAAATACAGCAACCCCCATATGATTTTAACCATCAAATCTGTAGCAAAATATTTCATCATTACTGCTTTCTCTCCCTTTTATTTTTTTTATAGGAGAATTCTAAGGCAAATCCCAGACATCACATCATTTCACCTATAAATACTTCATGGAATATTTTTAAATAATTTTGTGAAAAATAAAATAAAGGCATCTGCTAATATACCTGTGAAATGATCACATTTTAAAAATTACAACTTTTAAAAATACTGCCTAACATCCAGTCATTATTAAAATGTCCCCGATTGTCTAAAAATAGTTTTGATACAGTGTTTTCTCCTATGTATTCTATTTATTTATTTATCTATTTCTAAAGAGTTTATAATTAAGAAAATAGAAAAACAGGAGACTCACAAGTACACACCTATTGAGAACAGATAGTGAGTATATAACTTTTATAATGAATCAGTTCTTATAACTCATTTATGGATTTAAAAGGAAGAAAAAAATGAGATGTTTATAATATAGATAGGATTTAAAAGGAAGAAAGAAGATGAGATTTTTATAACATAGATAGGATTTAAAAGGAAGAAAGAAGATGAGATGTTTATAACATAGACAGAACCAAGTGGAATTTTACTATAAAAAATCTTATGAAAGGGTGTGAATTAGATGCTCTCTCTGGATTGCTCAGAACATCTTAAAAGGCCAACACTTAGTTCTTTTACTTTAATCGTCTACTGCTTTCTTTTGGTAATGAGTATTGATGACTAGGATGAAGGCAGCTCTTTTCTATCATTTAATCTACATAAAATAATTCAATCTGTATTAGAAATAGTTCTGAGGGAAATACTGCATTACTGTTTTTTCTTTTTTTTTGTTTCCTTTGACTTTTTTTTTTAACATCTTTATCAGAGTATAGTTGCTTTACAATGGTGTGTTAGTTTCTGCTTTATAACAAAGTGAATCAGCTACACATATACATATATCCCCATATCTCCTCCTTCTTGCGTCTGCCTCCCATCCTCCCTATCCCACTCTTCGAGGTGGTCACAAAGCACGGAGCTGATCTCCCTGTTCTATGTGGGTGCTTCCCAGTAGCTAGCTATTTTACATTTGGTAGTGTATGTATGTCAATACCACTCTCTCACTTCGTTTCAGCTTATTGAAGTTAAAGTTTGCTTTAACTTGTTTGGATCTATAACAACACAGAAAAATAATATGATTCAATGTGTTTCATGAAAACCTGGTTGGAAGACATACACCCAGTCTATTTTACACTTAACCAATTTAATCTATTTGCTAAATATGTTCTCTAAATGTGAATGCATTTTCACTCTGTGCCTTTGCTCATGTTATTCTATCCTCCTGGAATATCCCTTCTCTTACTTCCCATCTTCTGAATATTTGCTCATCTTTAAAGTCTCGTTCAAATGTGAACTGTTCTCTGTGGTCTTCCCTGGCTCTCTCAAGTAATCCCAGGTGGAATTTATCAATTCTTTCCCAATACTTCCATAGCATTTTGTTCATGCCAACTATCAAAAATTAGATAATTGGATTGTATTTTGTAAAAATGAATAAGCAATCTCATAATTTTTACGGCATCCTATTTTACCAGTTCTGTGTGTACTGTTTTTGACATTCCTGCTTACCCTAACCAAATGTCATAAAGATACTCTCTTATAATTTCTTCTAAAAGCTTCTTTGTTTTGCCTTCACACTTAAATCTGCTCTCCTTCAATTCTCCTGGAGAGCTAGTGTAAAACATAATTATTACTTTCATAGATGTTTGGCTGAATTTCCTGGCAAAACCCTGGAATTTCCTCTGTGTGAATGTTTTAACTAGTGGATTTAATTATTTAAACTAGATTTAGTAACACTCAAATTTTCTATTTTTTTAATGCATTAGTTTTGGTATTGTTTTTCTAAAAAGTTGTCCATTTTGTTTAATTGTCAAATACTTGTGAATATCCTCTATTTTTAAATGTCTGTATCACTGGTGGCAATATCCATTTTTCATTCTTTCTATTGACAGTTGAGGTTTTCTAACATATCTCTCTTTATCGTTCTTACGATAGGTTTGTAACTTCAATTAATATTACACAGAACCAACTTTTGGCTTTACTCACTTTATTTCTTATCCATTATTACATTTCAGTAATTTCTGCACATTATTAATTTTGTTGAGAATTTAACTTGATCTTCTTTTTCTAACTTCTTTTAGTGGGTATCTAGATAATTGATAATCAGGTCTTTTTCTTTTATGACCTATCCATTGTAAGCTACACATTTTTATCTAATTACTATGCTATGGTCATCCGTCAAGTTTCTTTATGTCATATCTTCATTACTTAGTTAACTATATTTCCCATTTTCCATGCTTCCTTTGTGCTTTTTGTCACCTATAGCTTATTTAAAAGTGTTTTGCTTAATTTCAAAATATATGGGGATTTTTCTAGTTGTAAAATTGAACTGATTTTTAGCTTAATTTCACAGTGGTCAGAGTTTCTCTGAATAATTTCTGTCTTTGAAACTTTTGAAGTTTGCTTTATGAACTAGCATATTGTTAATTTTGGTACATTTTTTATTTGCACTAGAAAAGAATGGGGGTTATGTTTCTGGTTTCAGAATTCGATATATTTCATTTAGATCAATCATGTTAACTTTGTGGCTCCAGTTTTCAGTATACTTTCAGGTTATGGTGAGTTTGTTCTTTCCTTTTTTAAGAGAGATGCCTTCAATTATTTCATTATGATAGTGAATTCATTTTTCTTTAATTTATTTTTCATATTTTTATTTCTATTTTTACTCTGTATTATTGGGTGCACACATATTTAAAAGTGTTATACAGAATGAAATGGCTCTTTTGTGGTTCTACAATATCATCTTTGACTTTAACAATGCTCTTGCCTTAAACTCAATTTTGGATGTAATTAGTATAGAAATGCCAGTTTTTCTGGGAGTGCCATTGTACTTCATATCAGTTTCCATTCTTTTACAATTTATGTTTTCTTATATTTAGTATACCTTTTATAAGAAGCATATATATTTGGGTTTTGCATTTTTTACAGGCTGAGAATTTTATTCTTTTACTTGTAGTATGTGGTTCACTTGCATCTATTGTAACTACTGATACAGTGTGTTTATATCAACACTCTTCTGTTTCTTTTCTATTAGACCAATTAAAAAGTTTTGTTTAAAGATTTGGCCATTAAAAAATTGATCTATTGTTTTTATCATTTAATCTTTCTTATTAACTTCTTATATAATAGTTTTCTTAGTTTTTATCTTGGAGATTAAAACATGAATTTTACAGCACTCTAAATGCAACTCCTGCTAGAATCATTTATTGAGGTATAATTGCTATACAAAAAAACTGCACATATAATGCACACAATTTGATGAATTTGGACATATATATATATACCCATGCTACTATCACCACAATCAAGGTAATAAATCTATTCATCACCTCCAAAAGTTTTATGTTTTTTTTTCCTAGTAAGAATGCTTAACATGAGATCTACCCTCTTAACAAAATTTTAAGTATACAATACCATATTTGTTAACCATAAGTATTATGTTGTATAACAGATCTCTAGAATTGTTCATCTTGCATAATTAAACTTCATAGCCATGAAACAGCACTCTTCCTCAATTTGAAACCTTGGTGCTACCTTTTACATTACTGTTAACATGCATTTTCAATCTAGATACATTTTAAACATTATGACACATTACTAACTTTGCTTGCAATAGTCAACATTTATTTATGTTAATTCATATAATTATCCTTTCTATCATTTTTATTCCTCTAGCACACACACGGCTGAAAAACCTCCTTTTGGATTTAATGTAATGGAGGCATGCCAGTGCCAAAATGTCTGTTTTATCTTGTCTAAAAAAAAAAAAAATAGTGTTGCCCTCAGTTTTGAAGAACATATTCACTGGGTATAGAATTCTAGGTTGGCAATTTCTTCTCTTGCTCTTTCTCTTCACCTATCATTCCTTTTTTCTGCTTTTTACCATTTCTGTTGAGTCTTATTGCTGTGCTTTTATATTATTTGGCTCCCTCCCACTCAACTCCAGAATGTTTTGAAAATTTTTCTCTTTACTTTTAGTTTTAAGCACACTGGCTCTGGAGTTTCTGGGTATGGTTTCCATTGTATTTATTCTGCTTGATATTCACGGTGTTTCTTGACTCTACAGAATGATGTTTTTTACCATTTTTGGAAAACCTCTCAAAAGTATCACATCAAATATTACATCAGTCCCATTCTCTCTCTACTTTCTTTCTGGAATTAAAAATTCAATCATTTAAAAAACTTTTATTGCACCCCACATGTCTCTTACACTCTTTGAAAAATATTCTGTATGTTTTACTTCTGAATTTCAGTTTGGTACTTTCAGTTCAAGAATCACCTTTGATGTGTCCAATCTACCAAACTTACCTATTGTTAAAGAGTGTTCTCATATACTCTTCACCCAAATTCCCCTAAATTCAAATTTTACATAGCCATGGGGCATTTATCAAAAATAACAAATTAACATTGGTACAATAGTGTCTACTAAACTGCAGACTTCAAACAGATTTCAACAGATTTTCCACCAATGTCCTTTTAACTTTCTAATGATACAATTCACAATATCACATTGAATTTAGTCCCCATGCCCCCATTATCCCCTCTAATCTGTAATAGTTTCTCAGTCTCTCCTTGCTTTTTTTTATAACCTTGAGAATTTCAAATACTGCAGATCAGTTATTTTGTAGGATATCCCTCCATTTGGATTTCTCTGATATTTTCTCATGGTTAGAATAGATTTATGAATTTTAGGAAGTATAATGCAGAGATGAAGAATAACACTCATAGCATTATATCAGGGGATATGTATCAACATGATTTATTACTGGTAATACTAGAATTAATCACTTGGTTAAAGTTGTATTTTCCAAAAAAGTTACTATTTTTTCCTTCCCTTATTCTATTTGTTAGAAGCAAGCCTGTAGGTCCAGACCACACTCATGGGAAAGAGGAGTACCAAATAATTTCAAATCATATGTAAAGAGCACCATATTAGTTAGTAAATTCTAGAGGAGATAATGTGAGGTCATGCAAATATCCCATTTCTCTTTACAATTTCACCCACTAATTTTAGCTTTTTTTTCTGTGCCTATAGCAATTATTACTATGTTCTGTTCCTCTCATAATTTTGATTTTTACATGTATCATTTGTATTACTTGGAATTTTTCTCTAAGAAATATTTTTCCATGCCTCTTCTTTATTTAATATTTTATTTTTATCAATGTGGACTCATGGTATTAATTTTTTCTTTGGTTATAACCAATACTACTATTGTTGTTTATTTTATTGCTCAGATTGTTCCATCTTCAGCCACTGGGAACTTTTATTTTCTTTTAACATGTCTTTATATGTTTTCTTTCTTTTTTTTAGCACTGCCTTATTTTTTACACTGTGAGGTGCCCCAAGATCATATTATATTTTCTCTGCTCCAGCCCTAGAATCAGCCATTCCTCCAGGGAGCCAAGGTTCCTTTTATTGTAAAATGGTATTTAGAAAGTAATAAATGAATGCTATATATGCTAATTGCTACTGAGATGTCATTACCTCTAGGCTCTCTCAGTGGACAGAGCTAGAAAATATATGTATGTATCTGTAATTATTTCTATATCTGCATGTGTATTAATAAAAATAAGCATGCATTTATACTGAAATAGGGTTAAGTTTAGCCTCTCTACTTACTTATTTGTAATTTTTTCTGAGACATTGAGAAATATGGCTCCCATTATCTATAATTTATTTACTTATCTTTTCAGTCTCAGTATGCACATAAAGTACTTTCAGAAGTGCTAATCTGTACCCTGATTAAATAAACAAATTTACCATCTAGAATGCAGTGATTATATACAGTATAAAATGACTTTTGACAAGGATGTCAAGGAATTCAATGGGGGAAAAATAGTCTTTTCAAAAAATGGTGTTGAATAATTGGATAGTTCAACGGGAAAAATGAATCTTACAACATATACAACAAATATGCATATGAGATGGATAATAGACCTAAATGTAAGAGCTGCAAGTATCAATTGTCTAGAAAACATTGGTGACCTCTGATAGGTGAAGCTTTGTTAGTACACAAATACAGGAAACGAACAAAAAAACCCACTAAGTTAGACTTCCTAAAGATTAAATATATATATTTTTCCCATTTGAAAGACACTATTTTGAAAATGAAAGAGAAAAAAACCCCAGACTAGAAGAGATCATTCACAACATATCATGTGCTTGTTAAAGAGTTGTATCCAGAATATACAAAAAGATCCTACAACTCTCTATAAGATGAAGAGCCCAATTTTAAGATATAAGAAAAATATTTACATATATGTTACTAAAGAATATATTAAGATGGCAAACAAGCACATGAAATATGTGCAACATCCTTAATCTTTAGTAAAATTCATATTAAATCTATACTCCTTAGAATGGTAAAAGTAAAAAAGACTGACAATACCAAGTGTTGGTAAAAAATATATAGCAATTAGGACTCTCATTCTCGTATACTGCTAGTTGGAATACAAAATGACACAGACAATTTTAAATACAATTGACAGTTTTTGTTTACAAAGGAAACGTACATTTAACATATGATCCAGAGATCCCACTCCTAAGCATTCATCCAAAGAATTGAAAACATATGGCTGTATAAAACTTGTGTTTAAGTCATAGCAACTTTATTCATTATAGCCCCATACTGCAAATAATCCAAATAAAGACGGTCTTCATTTTATTGCTTTATATTCTCTTCAACTGTGTATTCTTAACATTTCTTTTCCAAATATTTTCTTAGTTTTTTTCTTTTTTTAATTCTAAAGATGCCATTCCTCCCTTTCCCCTGCGACCTAGGCTTTCAATTCATGCTGTTAACTCATGATCACACTGAACAAACACAGTCATGTCTAGTTCCTCTCTTTTCACTGATATACTGCTCAGTGGATTTTTCTTTACTCTGTTCACACTTTATCTAAGATGTATGTATCTTCCTCAGGGCATTACAATGTGAGGTGCCAGATGTTAAATTCTACCAGTTTCTCTGTACCTCACAGAACAGGGCAGGGAAAATGGGCAGTGAGAAAGTCAAGCCTTCCACTATGTCTTCATTGTGATTCTGCTAAGTATGTTCTAACAAGTTTCTGGGAACTTGGTAGAGGATTCAGCTAACTGAGTTAATAGCTATACTATCAATATTTCACCACTCCCCAGGCATCCCTTATTGCCATGCAACTTGATTGTACTCTCTCAGTCTGACTTAGTGACCAGTGCAATACTGGTAACTGTAACTCAAGCAATAGGTTTGTCATTTTCCCCCCAGGCTCTCAAATCCTGCTCCACGCATGAGCTTTGGGTGATTGGGCTTATTCCATCTGTCATTACCATGAGGACATGCCTGGGCTAATGTGCTGGAAAGCAAGAATCACAGGCACCATTGTCTCCATTCCCTTTTGTCCAGACTACAGCCGACTGAATGCCTGATATGTGAGTGTTCCAGCACCAGATGAGCCACACAGCCACACCCCTAAATCACTGAACTGCAGAAGCATTATCAGAATAAATGACTATCTGTTCTATGTTTGAGTATTGAGGTGCCTGTTTACACAGCACTGTTGTCTCAAGGAATAACTTGTACAGTGACAAATCCTTTTCCTTTATGGCCAGAGATTTTGCTATCCTGGTTTAGCATGGGTCCCTGGAGATTTCTGTAAGAAGATGCAAGCTTAGGCTCTGCTCCTATGTATTTCACTTGGATGCATCAAGCCAAACTTTAAAGATTATTTATCTTTTGTACGACATCACTCTTTCTTCTGTTAGCTACTGATTTAGTACTGTTGGTGCTTTTTGCTCATTTATTTTTTCGATTTTGGAAGTTCTGAACTGTGGTTTTACTCTACTATGTTAAACAAGCTGCACAGTTATTTTAAACATGGTAGTACCTCTCTCTTTAGATATGAAAAAAATATATTAAAGCACTCTTAAATTTGAAGCAAGAGCTGTTCAGCAAATTGTATACCATGTATGATATAAAATCTTTAGTTTTCAAGACAAAGATTTATACAGCAGGAATTTAATATATAATAAATACATATTTTAAAACATATAGAAACTATTTAGATGACAAAAGAGATGAATTCATAAGATGCTGACCATTTTCCTAGCATATGCTTGAATTTCAATTAAAGAAAAAATATAAATACGGTTTGAAAGCTATTCAGCATTTAATGTTTAAGTATTTCTCGTAGGATTTTTAAAAAAATCATAGTTCACTTTACTAATAGTAAATGTGGGTTTGGAAATTTTCTAAGATTCAGTCTTGTTTTTCACATCGTGGCCTAACCATATTATTAAAGAAACTTACAGTGTTTCCTCTACCCCACCACATGCTGCCCATCTCTGAATCACTACCTGAGCAAACCCCAAAGACAATACTCTGTCAAATAACATTTGATTAAATGGAATGACCATCTATCATCAGAGCACAGTGATTAAAATGTCCTCTGATATCAACACCATCATCCATTAGTTAAAGGTAGAATTCATTTCAGCAGAGAAAAAAATATCAACCAAATGAGGTACTACAAATATGATTAATCAGCTTTTAATTACTTAAGACTCATAGAACCTTTCAGAAAGGCAGGAAAAAACTTTCCATAAAAATATCTAAAGATAAACCAAGGATGAATGCATAACATTTGATATCACTGAATGCTCGCAGTGGCATGTGTGGTTTTCTTGAGATTTTAGCAAAGTACTGTCAATCTTGCCTTAGTATTCTGCATTTGACTTAGATGTGTATGTTTCAAATGACAAGATTACCTCCCTGACCAAGCTTTGTCAGTCTCCTCTGAATCCTATTCTCCTGGAGGCGTCAACGTTTGGAATTCTGTGTTCCTCTTTACATTACCCAAAGGTAGCAAGAATCTCACTAAGTCACTTTAGTAAGAAATCCCACCCTGGATATCTGATCTCCCTCAATATCTGATCAAATCTTATCCCTACAGTTCACCTTGGCCTGTTTTCAGAAAGAATCCTGTAAAGTCCCTTTAGCTAGAACCCCCTCTACCCCTGATGTTTCCTCCCAGTAATTTTTCATCCACTGACCCCTCCACCCAGCTCCTTGACTATAAATTCACACTTTTCCTTGTGTTCAGAATTGAGCCCGCTTCTATATTGGGGTCTCATTTCCTCTATTTTAGTACTTCCTGAATAAAAGCTGTTTCTACCACTTTAACTAGTGTTCAACTCTGGCTTACTTTGACGCAAACAAGATAAGACAAGTTACCTTTTGCTTAGAGAAATAACATTTTGGATAGCACAAAAGATTAATTTTAGCATTAACTGTTATAACCCACTAGAATCATATAATATGTGATTAAACAGTTCTAAGAAGTTCTGAGAGTTGTGAGAAGACAAATGGGGCTCTTAGTTTATGCTGAGGAGGGATCGACAAATTGAAGAAGAGATGTTGACAGACTTTAAACAAGCATTCTTTAATCTAGTGCCTCCTTCTACTCTGCTCTTAACAACAAGGTAGAAACCAGAGTATATTTAGTGTAAATATAACAACAAATTGATTTCTTGTGAGGGTTAGCTTAAGTTCTACAGACATTTTTTTTTTTTTTTTTTCCCCCGGTACGCGGGCCTCTCACTGTTGTGGCCTCTCCCGTTGCGGAGCACAGGCTCCAGACTCGCAGGCTCAGCGGCCATGGCTCACGTGCCCAGCCGCTCTGTGGCACGTGGGATCTTCCCGGACCGGGGCACGAACCCACATCCCCTGCATCGGCAGGCGGACTCTCAACCACTGCGCCACCAGGGAAGCCTTACAAACATTTTTTTAAATCAAGTAAGAATATCTAATTTTATATTGTTAAATTTCTAAACGATGAATGCTAACCAACAGATTTGCTTACAAAATTTTTGATACTATTTGTATTCAGAGGTATACAGGTTCCAAGGCTATGTACTCATAATGAAATGTGCCTTAGAAAAAATCCATTTCTTTACACATGGCATGATATCGCAATAACTTACATTTACAGCACTGTCTCTGATTTTACAGTGCCATATATAGAATACTCTAGGGTCACCAAGTTGAGGCTAATACTGTTTTCCAAATGTTCCTGGCAGTTTCTTAACTCAGTGCTCTGTTCATGATAGCCCTGGTGCCTGGAACACCTTCTTCCATGTATGTCTGTGTTCTGTAGAATAACCCATTCTTAATACTCCCATACCATCTCTTTCAGGTAGCTTTTCTGAATCCACTTGAAATCACATCAGTCACTTCACCTTGCCCCTCAGTTCCTCTTGTGGCCCCCCCTTTTTTCTTCCACTATGTTTTTTTCATTTTTCTGATTAAACTTATGTTTGGGAAAGAACCCTCTTAATCATGTTTCACAAGGCAGCTAGCACTCACCATACAAATATAAACATAAAGTATAAATATAATGACAACAATCAGAAACTTAAAAATCTACCATAGTTTAAAAGATGTGAATGAATTTTATAATATTCTAGCAATTTCTTCTATGTGGGATAAAGGAGGAAGTAAGTATAAGTTTCCTGATAGTCACTGAGTGCAAGAAGGTACTCTGCTGGAGATGTTTTTGGCCTGGGGAGATGGGTCAAGAGGTTGCCTGTGAAAATTCACACAGCTGCAGGCTTCCAGCAGAGTGTTTAACTTGTCTCTAGAAATTTGGAGCTAAGGATTACAGGGTCAGATATCACTCTGTGACTTTCTTGTCACAACAGTTTCTGTGACGTTTTAATAAAAGTGAACACCTCATTAACTGAGACAAATTTTTTTTTTCTGGTTTGTGTTTGTATAATGGAAATGGTAGAATTGTTGAATTGATAAGATGGGAGAAGGCAAGTGAAGAGCCTGACAATCCCAAACTTCCTAGAAAATGTTCTTGAACTTAAAGGAGACACCCTATGTCATATTAGGACACTTTTCACAATTTAACTTATATTACAGTTAGTTATGTTCAATTTATATTTCTAAATAAACTTTAAGCAACTTGAATGAACATATCATATGGTCTTTTATGCAGCTCAACACATGACCTAATGTTTTACATATATCATGAGTTCAGTGTCTTCATAAGATTATTTTGCTACCTTGAGTTAACTGATTAACTAGTTCACCAGATCAAATATTAATATAGCTATGATGATTGATTTTGGCTGTGGGTTGGCAGGCTATAATTTTCATTTTTTAATAGTTGTTACCAAATGTCTAAATAATCCAAAAATATTAACATGGTATTGTACAAATATAGCCAAAGACAAAGAAAGTTGAATTAACTACCATGAGCTTCTAGAATTTTATGACTAGAATACAGGGGAGATATTCTAGTTTCTCTCACTCATAATACAATCTCCCTGTACCTTGACATATTTACCTAAGCCAGATTCTTCCATTTTTATGTTAACCTTTTTGTAACCAAGTGGACATCATAACTCATTTTTTGTATTCATCATAGTACCAGCCAGGGCTTCTACTCAGTATATGTTAGTGTACTGAAATTCAGCTTTATCAAACTGAAGAAAAGAACTCACTCATCTTCCTATTGGCTTTTGCTTCAGTAGAGGTTTACAAAGACAGATAAGCCTTAAGACAGTGAACACTAATGTAGCTAAACAGGTAAAGTACTTAACAGAAAACCATAAAAATGAAAGTAGCATTATAGTCCAATAAGAAGTACGAATGTGAGGTACATGATAAAATAGCAGCATATTACAGAAAGATTTAAACTAGTCAGAGAGGTTGGGAACTCTTCTTTGAGGAAGTAGGATATAAAAAAATAATATGATATTAGTTAACTAAGAAAAGATAGAAGGAAAAAGTTATCCAGTTAGAAGGATAGCTAAATCCCCATGTGCAGAAGAATGGCATGACAAAGAAACTGAATAATTTAGTGTATGTCTAATAACAGACAGAAAGGGAAATATCATATGAGCCATAGCTGTAGAAGTAAGTAGATGCCAAACCACATAGGATTTTGAAAGTAATATTAAAGTCATGTTAGGGTCTTTAGCTAAGCTCAACAGGAAACCAGGGAAATATTTTAAGCAAAATTATGACACAAATTAACTTGTGTTTTAAAAAGTTTACTTGAACTGCAGTGCAAATAACCGATTATAAGATGAAAATATATGCAATTGGACCCACTATGGTTAAGGTGGCAGCAGTAAATTTGATAAAACAGTGGATTCAAAACATATTTGAATTAAGGTGAGAGAGGTGTCAAGAGTGACTCCTAGATCTTTGGCTTGCCTATTTGTTATCATTAAACATCTAGAAAAAAACAAAAGGGCTTATGTCTTGTAGGTTCCAAGATGGCCCCCAACAATCCTTACTATCTGGTATTACCCCCCTCTCATTCTGAATCATGACTGACTTGAGTACCTGAGAGAATACTGTGGAGGTGTTATTGCAGCCCCTGTGTTGGTCTCTTGGGGAGACCATCCATCATATTGTGAAGACACTTCAGCAGCCCTCAGGAGAAGCCCGTGTGGAGAGTAAGGGAGGCCTTCTGATAACTGACAGTACTGATTGGCCAGACTTGTGAATAAGGTACTTTAGAAGCTCATCTTCCACCTTTCCTCAAGCCTTAAATGCCTGCAGTCATGGGCAACAGCTGACTGAATACCAAGCCAAAATAACCTAGTCAAGCCACTCCCAAATTCCTGACTTAGAGAACCTGTGAGAGAAAGTAAATGTTTGATTTGTTTTCAGCCTCCAAGTTGTGAGGTAATTGGTTACACAGAGCTAGATAACTAACACCTGCAGAAAGTCTCTGAGGTTGGCTTTGGGCATATTAAGTTTGAGCGGCCACCACATATCCAAGAGGAGATTAGAAACTGGCAGTTGTGTACATCCACCGGGAGCTGAGAGGAGAGTCTGGATTTGACATGCAAAATAGGGAGTGACCTGCATATCACTGGTAGTTGAATCACCTACAGGAAGAATATAGAATAAGAAATTAGGCCTATGAAGAAACTTTGGGGATTTCAGCATTGAATGGCTGGGAAGAAGAGGATAGGAACACAAAGAAATACAGACAAGAAGCGATGTGGGGAGTAGGAAGAACTCAAGTTGTTCAGAGGAATGTGTGATTTAAGGAGGAAGGTATGGTCAATGCTATCAGATATTGAAAGATCCCATAATATAAGTTCAAAAAAGCATGTTGGATTTAGAAACAGATTTCTGACCTTACTGAGAATTGCTTATGTGTATTATTTTGGGAGGAAGCCAAACTGGAGTCCATTGAAAAGACTAGAGACAGTGGAGAGAGGGAGTGAGTGTAGAACAGCTTATCAGCTCCCTTCAGAGGCATCAACTATGTAGCAATTCAAAGTGTTCTCTAATTTGGCCATCTGGAAGTCACACTGAATCACTTTCACGGTTCATTTGTACAGTCAACTAGAGATCAAGTCACATCTATTACTCTTGATTTATGATTTAAAACGGTGATCACTTAATATTAGAGCCATCAAAATAAACAACTGTTACAGAAAAAAAAAGTAATGTTAATATTTTTATGCCCCCCAATGTAATCATATAGAAAAAATTCACACTCAACAAAATCACAAAGCTTTATAATACTAGCAGAAAAAATGGGAAAAATAAAAAATGAAGTAAGAGATAAGGAATTATTATGAGTTCCTACCACAAATTCAATAGTAATGGACATATTTTCCTAGAAATTAGTGGCAATAATCATAGGAGAGAAATGAAAAAAATACAGGAAACACAATGTGTCCAACAAAAGAAAAGAGCATGAGGGAATACCACAATAGTTACTCAAACCTAGAAATTCCCCATTAGTCTGATTGCATATACATGGATGGTAGTGTTCTATTAAAAAAGAGTGGTTTCATGCCGTGGAGCGGCTGGGCCCGTGAGCCATGGCCGCTGAGCCTGTGCATCCGGAGCCTGTGCTCAACAGGAGAGGCCACAACAGTGAGAGGCCCGCGTACCGCAAAAAAAAAAAAAAAAAAAAAAAAAAAAAGTGGTTTATTTTCTTTCCTTCTTCATCTACAACTTTACAAAGCTCCATATTGCTACCTGCCCTAGTACATCTGAAATTGCAGTCCCTTAAATGGAAATGAGTATTTATTATCTCGTGTAATCATTTTCACAATCAAAATGGAGAGTAAAATAAAGAGGAAATTTCTCATATACTTATTTCCTCATTAAGAAATGCTACATGAGACAACTATAGATCAAAAGTGCAATCCTGGGCTTCCCTGGTGGTGCAGTGGTTGAGAATCTGCCTGCTAATGCAGGGGACACGGGTTCGAGCCCTGGTCTGGGAGAATCCCACATGCCACGGAGCAACTAGGTCCGTGAGCCACAACTACTGAGCCTGTGCGTCTGGAGCCTGTGCTCCACAACAAGAGAGGCCGCGATAGTGAGAGGCCCGCCCACCGCGATGAAGAGTGGCCCCTGCTTGCCACAACTAGAGAAAGCCCTCACACAGAAACGAAGACCAAACACAGCAAAAATAAATTAATTAATAAACTCCTACCCCCAACATCTTCCAAAAAAAAGTGCAATCCTTTCTCTCATTTGTAAGTACAAATAAATCAGATATTTAATAAATAATATCATAGTAATTCAAAGAAAAGGAAAACTCAAAATTTATGTTTGGCCACATATTGCATTTCATTATAGATTAATAAGCCCAACAGTATAAACCAAAGACATTTTCTTGAAATTCTCAGTTTCTCAATTTAACACCCATTATTCAAAATGAATATGGATGTATTATTACACTTTTCCCAACCATCTCCACTTGAAATCAGTTTTGGATAACAGCATATCTATGTTTTGCCTATTCACGGCTATCCATATTGCATATCTGAAATTATTTTTTAAATCCATATTGTAGATGTTTACTATATAGCAAAATTGTTGGTTTTCCAGCTCTAAGAAAATCATGGATTTGTGCTCTGATGTTACTTTTTCTATGTCACAGTTCTATAAGTCAGAAGTCCAGGGGTCTTGGCTGGGTTCTATGCTCAGTGTCTCAGAAAGCTGAAATTCAAGTGTCAGCCAATTGTATTCATATTGGAAATTGGGGTCCTCTTCCAAGCTCATTCCTTTTCTCCACAGACTTCACTTCTCTGCAGTAATAGGACCAAGGTTCTCTTTAATTTGCTGGCTTTCAGCCCCAGGGGCCTCTCTCAGCTCCTTAAGACTGCCACATTTCTTCTCACATCATCCATTTTATCCTAAATCCCACAATACATCCAGCCCTTCCCTTGTTCTAAATCTCTCTGACTTCTGCCATCAGACAAATACATTTCTTTGTTTTTAAGGGCTCATATAATTAGATAAGGCCCAGCAAGATCATCTCCCTATCCTAAGGTCAACTATGACATATAACCTAACATCATCATGAGAGTGATATCTCACCATATTTACAGGGAATTAAGGTGTGTTATCTTTGGAAGCCATTTTATAAATTCACACCAGGAAAAAAAAAAAAAAGTGTGATTACTTCAAAAAGTAAAAGGCAAGTCTACAATGGTTCCTTCAGACTGCAGCATCTCAATACATTTATTATCTTCCCTAGCTCTATTGCCCAAAACTCAAGGCCAAGTTACACACCTATCCTGCATGTCATTCCCACCACAAGTATCTGTCTTTGGGTGGCATTTAATGTTAATCACGTTCTTTGCTTTCCATTAGAGTAATTGTTTGTCTCTCTCCCTCCTGTGGAAGATTATTATATCTACAATCTATCTACATAAGTGTTGTGGTTGTAAATATGTATCTTCTCCCTTGGTGACTATTATATACATAATCTGTTACCTTTTTCCATTAAGCTAATGAATGGTTGACACTTGTGATTAGAGCAATCTGGCACCTTTAAATGTTGTCTTAAAAGTAAAAAATTGAAAGAGTCCACAGTCAAACCTACTGAACAACATCTGTTTTGCATTCAGCATACAGTAAGAAGTTCTTGCTTCCTACTGACAAGAGAAGATATTAAATGGATTATGACTTAATTTCTCTCCTACTTTAGTCAAAGCAAACTTGCTGATTCCACAGTTTAGACCATGGCCTTGGCTTCTTTGATGATTAAGAAAAACTTTAAAAAGACAAATTTTGGAGATAGAGTACAAACTCTTGTTTACCACTGATTATTATAATAAACCAAATTTAATCAAAATAATGGCAACACAGTTATGTGTAAGTTATAAGTCTGAATCTAATCATTGGAATCATTCTGTGAGAAGACATTTTGTTTCTTTTTTACCAGATAATTCAAAGGATTCAATAAAAGGTGACCTAACAAGAGGATACATTTTAAATGAGCTTTCCTTGGAATTTTCAATTTAGCTTTGAAATGTGTGAAGAAATAGATGACTCTTTTGAGATGCTTCAGATTTGACCTCTCATATGAACTTCACCCTTATATATTCAACTGGTGTTGGAATTTCTCTACTTTAAAATTCCTACTTTCAAGACATAACAAACATATCAATGTTAACTTTTCTCCTTCCCCACTTTTGCATTAATACTACCATGATTTTTCATTACTAAGCTAAAATATTGGTCTAGACATTTTCCTTCATATTCTAAATTAAATTTTTCACTAAGGCTTGTCCTTGTTTCCTGCTTGCTCCACTGCTGCTACTTTAGTCTACTGCTCTATATCACCTCAATCTTAAATTACTATACAATCCGCTAACTAGTTCCCTTACCTTCAGCAGTCTCCGTGTATTTCAGTCAGGCTAATTCTTGTTAAACATTGGTTTCATCATGTCAGAAAAAGACTCAAGGACTTATTATGGCTTCCCACTTGGGATCAAGTCCAATTTCCCTCTCTTGACTGCAAAGCCAAATATTCCTTCAACTTTATTTTCTATTACTTTTCACATACACTATCTATTGCAGTCTTGTTCACGTTCTTACTATCTTCATATAAAAGATTTATTTTGTCAATTTTTTGCACCAATTGCAACATAGAATGCTGTATCATATTCTCCAATTGGAAATTGAGAAATCTAACAAAATTGTTTTGAATGAAGTTAAAAACAACTAAGTGCTACTAGAGCATCTTAAGGAAAAAACTGAACGAACCTTTTGGCCAATCCATTACATCAGACCCTGAACTGGGAGCTTTACGTTTATTATTAGTTAATTTAATTTTCACAATAATACGGGGTAGGTATTTTTGTTGTCTTCTCTTTCTGATAAGGATACTAGGGCCCAGATGAGGACACTAAGGCAGAGATAAGGAAACCAAGGCTACACAGTGATTAAAATATAGGGCATTGGTTCTAGAGTCTAACTTCCTAAATATTTACCCTATATAACAGGTCATCATATGGAGTTGCGGTCACAGTGTAAGAGTCAGTGAAAACATGGATAGAAAAGGATTCCTTTAAGACAATGTTGGGTTTATGCCTTAAACCTTACCCAAATCTCTACACATTTTAGTTACAGGAGCCAATAGATGCTGTATTGTGTGTGGTTTTACTGTTCTTCTGTTTATTTTGTCTACTCTATTCTGTTTGTTTATTCATTTGTTAACGTGTTAAGTCAGGTGGAACTCATCATCCTAATTTAATCACAGTGTGTTCACTGAGAGAATGAAAAGTATTCACCATAATGATCCAAAGTTATGAGTTTGGTGGGCTCATTGCAAAATGGCACCCTAAATCTACAACTGTGACTTAAACAAATATAATTTTTATGTGTCATGATGATTCTCATTTTCCTGTTTTGATTCAAATAAGTGAATAAATGCTCATGATTTCATAAAGCAAAATCCACCACATGCTAAAATAAATCTTATTTCTATTTCCTTTATCTTGCCTGCTCATACAGTATTGAATAATATAATTAGTACACAAATATTGCAAAACAAATCATTTAAATACTATTTGATTCTCTACATCATTAGTGATTCAGCACAGTACAATTTATTTTCCTTAATTAAAAATATCAGTCCCAGGGGATTGGATGGTTTGAAAGAACATTATTGACAGGGGATTTATTTATCTGTTGTTTGGTTTGTTTACTTATTTATTACCTCCAGGTCACTGAGCCTGATCAAATTGCAGTGAGAAGTTATTATTATAAAAGGGGAGTCTCCTGATGTGCATGAGTGACCAGGTTACACCAATATTGTTCCTCCACATAAAAGTATGGACATTAATATCACTAATGTGAATGTTTGCACTGAGACATTACTTCATGCAAGTCTATTAAATGAAATTTTGACACTCTTTTCAAGCAAACCACCCTTCCCAAGCTGATTAGAATACATTGGCTGTAGGTAAAAATGTTTTCCTGCATTTCTGGGGTTGGTCTAGGATGAAAAAAAGTATGGGTAATATTCCCTTTTTAACCTTTTCTTTCCAAACCATTTTCTACTCTTGGGATCATTTGAGCAATTCCCACTACAATTTATTCTGGTTTAAAACAAAATCATCACATACATTTCTACTATTTACTTACGTGCTTTTTCCTCAGTTGACTTTCTAAAAGTACACAGATGTATTTGTTTTCTTGTATATATATAAATAATACATGATAATTGTAAAAAATGTTTAAAATGAGAAGGGAGTTAAATGATATTACTACAGTCACTGAAATATAATGACATATGGTTGGTAGTTGGTCACTGTTACTGTTTTGGACACATATGAGGCATTTAGCTACCATAGTGATATTGGTTATATTTAGAAAAATATGATCTCCATTGCCTAGAGTAGGGCTTGTGTGTAGTGGGAGGTCAATAAATATTTGTTAATATAATTCATTAGATATGGACATACATTTTGATATACACTATTGCAAAATCTATAAGGTGTACTATTACTCATTTTTTTCTAAATCGAATTTACAACTTAGAAACAATAATACATTGAGGTGTTTTAAATTTTTGCATACATTAATTGTAAAACTTGACAAATTATCCTTATCTCTGACAGGAGCCAATCCATCTTACTTCAGAGTTAAAAGAACTTCCAGCTGGATTAAACAGGTGAAGAGATAACCATATTGTTTTCATTCCAATTTTGAGATGGGGCAATGAAGTAGGTTTTTCTTTCTGAACTCTGAAATAATTTTACAGATACGGCTTTCTCCTTTGCTTAAAGTCAGTCTGTATGCCCAGTGTTCTGGTGATATATGGCTGCACAAAAGACTAATTAAAAATTCAGTGGCCTGGGACTTCCCTGGTGGTGTGGTGGTTAAGAATCTGCCTGCCAATGTAGGGTACATGGGTTCAAGTCCGTCCAGGAAGATCCCATCTGCTGTGGAGCAACTAAGCCTGTGCGCCACAACTACTGAGCCTGCACTCTAGAGCACACAAGCCACAACTACTGAGCCCACGTGCCACAACCACTGAAGCCCACATGCCTAGAACCTGTGCTCTGCAACAAGAGAAGCCACCACAATGAGAAGCCCGCACACCACAATGAAGAGTAGCCCCTGCTCGCTGCAACTAGAGAAAGCCTGCACGCAGCAATGAAGACCTAACGCAACCAAAACTAAAAATAAAAATAATTCAGTGGCCTGACCAATATGATTTCTTGTATCTCCAAGTTGAGTATGTCAGGGAATGCAGGTAACACTTTGTTGGCCAATTTATTTGCTCACCTGAGATTAACTAGGGTGACTTAGGGCAGGTCTGGAGTGTCCAAGATGGTTTTACTTACATGTGTGGCATCTTGGAGGTGACAGCTAGAAGGCAGGATTCAGCTGGCCCCTTCATCTTCACGATGTAATCTCAGGCCTCTCCATGTGGTCTCTCCAGCAGGACAGTCATACTTTTATGTTGGCTGATGGCTCCATAGGACCAAAGCAGAAGCTACAATTCTTTCAAATGCTAAGCCCCAAACTGGTGTGGCATTATTTCTGCCACACTCTATTGGTCAAAGCAGTCATAGGTCAGTCCAGATTTAGGGGGAGGAAAGATAAACTTCACCTTATGATATTCTAGTTTTCAGTCATCTTTCTGTTGCCACATTGAAAATAACTAAATCCAACAGTTTTGTTCCTACAAAGGAAAAAAGAATAGATAAGTTACTTGAAAATGAGGCATATATGATATAAATCTCAATTTTTAATCTTTTATCTCATACAAAGTATATAGAAATAAATTGTATTTTTAAAGAAACAGAAAAAGAATCAGACCCTAGATTTGCTTTTCTTTCATGTACAAATTTTTTAGGAGGGGAAAAAAGAAAACCTAAAGTGGTTTAATTTATACATGCTATATTGTAAAACAGGATAAATGAGCAACATATATTATTACTAATTAGGTTATAGCCTGTTTTCTTTTCCTCTTTTTCTTGTATTAACTTGAATGCCCGAAGTACACTGTTAAGGAACCAAAACAGGAGAATTCTTTTTTCCGAGTCATTTTATTTTTAACCTATTTTGTTTCATACATTTGAGAGTACAGATAAAATGAGTAGCCATCAAATGATAGATCTTGCATGGGTTTTAGCTTGGCTGTAATTTAATTTCCTCTGCTCTTGAACATCTATACCCTTCTACAACCTTCATGTGGTGTTTGGAGTTTGTTTGTTTGCCTGTTTATTTATTTATTTATTTTTAAAGCCAATTTCAAGTAGTCTGCTTTCCAGCAGCTCCTGAAACTATTTGAAAAGCTACCTTCTTAAATCGTACTGGATTTCAACTTTTGATTGTGTGTACTTGAAGAATGGGCCACAAAGCCTAGGCTGGCACACTGTTATTATAGCAGTAAACATGCTTCACTGTTGGGGAGTTCCCAAGAAATACAGTGATAGTTCTTTATATTTTTGAAAATTTCAGGAGCAAATGCTTTAAAGATTCTCACTTTTGAATTCATTGAGAGGCTTAAAAAATGTTGAGCAGGTATGGCACATATTTTCCATTTTGATTTTTTCCCTAATTCTTATAGGCAGTAATATGAATTTTTACCAAATACCTTTTCAGCTCTTTTCTGGCTTCCTATCCATTTCCTATTCTCATCTTTAATTCTACTACATTAATTTTTTTAAGCTCATTGGCTGTCATATGTCTCTTTTGTTATCTGAGAACTCTTTTTTTTTAATTTTAATCATTGTGTATTTGGAGAAATTTCTCTACTCGAGCTAAGGATCACAAGAAAGAGATCTGACCAAAGTTTCACAAAAAGGAATGCCATGTTTTAGTGAGATGAGGGTGACAGGTAGTGATGTGATGGTGCAGAGAAGGAAACAAGAGCCAAGCTGAAAGAAGAAACAGAAAAGTAGCAGTTCAAAAATTACCCTTCCAGTTCAGCAGCTAAAAAGAGTAAGACTAGGAAAGATGTAAAAATTTTTTTAAAAAGTGATAAAAAGTAGAAACTATAAGTGAGTTAAGACTCAAGGAGATATAAAGATAAAAAACCACTTTAACTTAATTTTGTCAGTATACCAATTTATATAAATGAGATAGTATCAATTTTGATGGGATTTCCTATTATCTGCATTCTGATACATTTGTTTGATGCTGTAAACCAAACACGGAAATAACTGTAAACATTCATTATAGTCTAATTAAATTGATTTTTTTCCTCTTTAATTTAAAATAATTTAAAAAGAAAACAAGGAGTCTGTATTTACATTTAGAAATTGGCCAGATTAAAAATATATTGAGATACAAAAAAAGCATATATGGGTAAGACAATGTTTAATTTGTGGTAAGTGGTGACAATTTCTTGTGACTCAGTCCTCAGCACAACTATACATTATGAATTTTCTGCCAAAACTACTCTGGGCACTATAGTTTTGTAACTCAGTTTCTCATAAAAAGATAGATGACATTTCCCCAGTATGATCTAATGTTAAAAAAGTTATTAGGTTAATTTTAAAAATCTAGAAGAGAATTAGACCTATACAACATAATCATCATCAACAACGTTATTGCTTATATTTAATAAACAGTAGCAAAAGGTAAAAATAAAATAAGCTTCTATGCAAGTATAAAGGATATCACAGCACACAGGTATATAAAACAGGCTAAATAGTCAACACTATTTAGAATCCCAGTAAAAACTGTTATTTATTTAGAATCCCAGTAAAAACTGTTAGTTTGTATTAAAGAAAGATCCCATTTATTGAAGTAAGTAGGCACCAGGGCTTATAAAAAAAAAAAAGAGAGAACACAGAGGAGATATTCGATTTCAAGATATACTCAGAATTAATTTCAAGGAGGTTATCCTATTTATGAGTCATTCTACTGGAATCCCATATGCAAGCCTCAATTACAATGAAGACTCACTTGTAAAGGCTGGAGTGGTTGCTTCAAGCATGGGGCACACTGGCTCAGTCATGCTGGTCACTAATTTAGGGTAGTAGTTGGCCTCAGAAAGATCTGGACCTACCACTTACTAGGTATGAGTTAGACAGGATAGCTAAGCCCATTAAGCCTTCATTCCCTGTAGAGTTAATAACTGTCAGGCAACTCTTGTTATAGTGTTTACCAAGGTGTCTGGTGCATATTAATTTCTCAGTTAAGGTTTGCTGTCATTGCTGCTATTACTTGGGTTGAGTCCCTCAGCTAGAGTCCCAAGTTTACTCCTGCTGGCCAGGTTGCATGTTGAAAATCCAAAGGCAGCTACCAGTAATATTAAGGATGTAATTTAAAGATGTCTGTGCAATTCCCATGTGTAGTCCCAATATACATTTATGGACTTTAAAAGAGATTAACACTAAGGCTATGAAAATTAAGAAACATAAAAGGAAAGGCAAAGAAAAAAGTACAGTGAAAAAGAACATAAGAGCAAGAAATTCAAAAAGTTGATCCTTGAAATACAAAGCAATGTACAGTTGATGGTTATGTTTCAGGCATATACAGGGGAGTAATCTTGGGTGGTACCTTCCTCAGGCCAAATAAATAATGTGCATTCTGCCTACTCATATCATGGTCCTAGTTATTGTCACTGCAAAAGCAGAAGCTTCCTCAGAGAAAACATCACTGGAATCAAAAGTAGTTCATTACACAGTAAAAAAGACCATTTTTGAATCATAGGACTTAAGATGCATAATAAAGAGGCACTGTCCTTCCTCTAACATAATGACTATGCCCATTTCCTGTCCTTTATTTGGATAAAAGTTCCATGGTTAATAGAAAACACATGGGTGAGACATTATGAAATTTATTTCTCTCAATTTTAGAATTTTTCTAAAAATGAGCTTATGAAAGAGCTAAGGGCATAACCATTAGTCACCAAATTACTTAAAAATTGCAAGGCCGTGGAGACACACTGACCACAATGTTGAAGTCACTTAGAAGAGATTATCTACATAATAACATCGGGACAAATGAGGGATTTCCAAATTTTTCTATCAGGATTGAGCATTGGAAAATACACTTAAGAATCTTGGAAGTTACCTTCTGTACTATGGCCTCATCAAATTTTGAGAGTCTATTTCCACTCTAAGTAGCCAACAAAAATCCACTATAAAACAGCGAGATTATAAAATTTGAATATTTGAGCAAAATAAGGTATATGCTGGTATGTCTGCTTTTATCAAAGGATCAGATTAATGGGAAGTTTGATACTAGTCAAAGTCCACAGCTGTTTAATATTCTTTGCATGTGAAATTAGTTGGTTTATCATTAATTATGTTTAGTTGCACCAGATTTTTTTTTCTGTATACTTAATATGCCAATTTTATTACATATTAATATACTTAATATGCCAATTTTATTACAGTGAATGTTCTCAGGAGGTTTACAACAGTGATTACAGTTCTGTTAATTATTCCACATACTTTGGGATTGTTTCAAAGTTGATGTAATTTTTTTAAAGCAAGGTTATCAGTAGGGAAAAAGGTTAAGATGATTTCCATTATGTTCAGAAAACTTTAGAATTAGATTTGGTTATTTTAATAATTATGATACAGTTCATTGATATTTATTATTTTTCAAGTAAAAAATTCATTATATGTAAGTAAGCTTTTATTCCTTTTCAATTCCTTCCACCTCATCTGAACATGAGAAAAGAATCCTTAATAATTACATATTTTCTTCTTCAGCCTTTTAAGGAATGAGCTTTCTTAACAGGCCACAGTTACCAGTAAAAGCCATTTCAAATATCCCATATCATGGAAAGGAAATTTTGAAGGCACTGGATTTATCTCTATGGAGTCATTTATGACAAAATAATGATTTTCAGATATTTATATGGAGACAAGAAATCAAAGATGAAATATTACATATCTAGTGAAAAATATTTCTCTTTCTCTTGGTCTTCTCACTAGCCATCAAAATTAAACTGTAATAGTTATAACAAAATAATTATGTTCTTAGATGGCCAGAGCTCATGATATGGATTGATCAAAGTGTATGATGAAGAAATGAATCAGGCAGTAGACAAGGACTGATTTAAATACTGGGACCAGAATAACATGATGGTGGTAGTGGTCAGTGGAAAGTCCTAAGAATCGGTTGTGCTATTGTAGAGTGAAAAGAAGCAGGAAACCTAGCTAGATTATCAAAGAGGCAGAATGTTTTACGTAGTTAAGACCCAGAAGCTCTCCTAGAGAGTTAAAGTGTGAATACAGAACTTGCAAATAGCTTTTTGGTATGTTACCTTCTGATTTATACCTGAATAGTTATTCTCTTGGTTAGTTCATCTTTGGCTTAATAATTCTTTATGTACTTACCTTGAGAGTCTAAAAGTTACTGTTATCTTTCATTTAACAAAAGTAAAACACAGGCTTAGAGAAATTAAATTCCACAAACGCTAGATTATTGTTATAGATCTCAGATCAGAATCATGGTTCTTGAATCAATTTCCTTTTCATGATCTTGACCTGTGATTCCCTTCTGTCTTGATGGGATTTTGATGTTTCCTAATTTTATCTCTATGATGAATGGTGAAAATAAAGCAACCTATACAAATGTGCTTTCCTCAGTTCTCCAACAAACAATGAGTTAGATGTGCAGGCTGCAAGAGATATATGGTTTTAAAGAAACTGAAAATTACAACTATATTACCAATTACATAATAGATGAGTCTTTATGTTCCCTTCAATGATTCTAATTTAGATTAAAAAGTTTGGTGTGTCTATGCAGGTGGAAGTTTGTGATGCTCCTGCTGAATGAGAATATAGATGGGATTCACTTTAAGCAAATTCAATATATGAAAATGAAGTTTTACCAACTAGTAAATTAAGGAGTGTTTATTCAATACCTAGTAACTCTCCCTGTGATTGACAAGTATCTGCCACCTGAATGAATGAACTTGTTACATGTGTGAGAACCTCTAATAAATTTAAGTATTTAATTATGACTCACACACATTACAGAACTACAACACTTTTACTTATTTATTTTAAAATTGATGTTCACCTGTATTGGTTCTGATTCTGGTGATCAAAGCAGAGAAAACTAAGAAAGGCTGGGCATTTTAAGAAATTTTTCTTCTATATCAGAATAAAAATATATAAAATATTTAAAAATTAGAATTCAGAACAATGTATGTGAATATCTACAGTTAATGAAAGATGTGAATGAATTAGTTTTTAGTCTGGTTTTTAACAAGTAGCTGTGAATTCTCAAATTTCAGCCCAACTATATTATAGTACAGCCTTCAGGAAATTCTCATTCATAATAGGGATATTTGCCTATAGGCATAAAGTTCATTAACAATTCAGGAATGAGGCTAGCTTATGGTTAAAAATCACAAAAGTGAACACTAATGCTAAACCTATGTTTGGCAGACTTTGTTTATAGTACATGACATAGCTCTCTATGCAATGCTTTATTTTACTTTTGATGTTTTTTTAAGGTTTCACCACTGTTAAGTCTATGAAAAGGGCAACTGTTATTTTTTCACTTTGATATATTAAAAAAATGGGGCATGAAGGCTTTGAGTGACTTATCTACCACTCTAAAATCTTAAAAAAGCTCCCTGCAGAGTATTTGTGTTCACAGATGATTTATGTACTCAAGTCATTAAAGTATTTTATAAGGATCCTCAGCAAGGTGAGCGTTAGACAAGGAAATTAATTCAGTGCTGAGAATATAAATAGAATACCGTAATCATAAAAAGTAGCAGAAATCAGCTCTTTCTTATCCAACATAAATTCCTTTCAAAAAAATTAACCAGCTTCTGTAATTACATTTTTACTGTGTTTTTTATTTATACCATATTCATCTGGTAGGTAAGCTTGTAACTGCAGACAGCTCTACCTTATGTATTTAAATTAAAGTCAAATGGAGTCAAACTCTCAGGATTTTTTCTTTTGTTCAATAGCTAAATAAAAAAAATTTAATCTCGTTCTTGAGAAAACATTAAAATAGTTTGATGGACTAGAAATATTGCCATATTTCAACATACTGAGTAAAAGAAAAAAAACCCTAAAAGATTCTTTGTTTATATGCCACTGTGCTAAATGTTTTCTAAAAATTATTAAATTTCATCCTCAATACAACCTTATGAAAAATACATACATTTTTAAGACTTTTAATTTTGCTAGTATCAGAAATTCCAATACAGGGAGATTCAGAACAATAAGGTTCCTATTGACTCTCAAATGTGAAATGTCCTAAAGTAGAGGTAGCTTCAGTTTCAAAAGGTAGGTCCAGTAGCACAACAGCATCACTAAGGATGGAATTTTTCATTTCCTCTTCTTTGAACTCCATATCATCATCTTCATGGTAAGACAGTTCTCCTTCAGTATGGAATAGCACTGGTAACAACTCCTAGTGCTACATGATCTTTGTTTATGTCCAGAGAAAGAAATGTTTTCTTTGTCTCAGTCTTCCAACTGTTCTTAAATTTATTCCCTTTGGATTGGTTTGAGTTACAAGTTTACTCCTGACTCCATCATTTTGGCCAGAAGGGTGAAATGCAAAAATTAGTTAAATCACAAAAGGCCCACACTAGGCTGTTTGGGGAATGAGTAGTTACCCTAACAAAATTTGGGTGCTATTAGATGAGGATAGTTATAAATAGTGGCTACATTGTTAGATAAGAAATGTTCACTAGTATGTTAGGATTTCTCTTTAATTAAAAGAGGAAACAAAGGTTCCAAGAAATCAAGCAACTTAACGATGTTTACCCTGAGTTAAAGCCAACTCTCTACTTGCAGCTTTTCATAACTCCAGTCCTGTAGCTTCCAACACCATAAAAAAGACTGTATTTTCTACACTGCCATGGATAGTACATGCCATACTATTATATAGACACTTGGTTTGCCCATTCTAACATTACAGGATTTATTAACTGATTTTGTATGGTTTTAAAAATCAGCTATCTTTAAAAATCAATAAAGGAGTTATTTTAATTTCAGATTTTCAAATAAAAACAAAAATAACGGGACAATTTTAGAAAATATGGGCCTATGCTATGCAATGAAACAGACCCAGGCTATTAAACTGTCAACTTAAAGATAAACATATATTAAGTAATGTGGTAGCTGACACTGTCCAATGGCAGCGTCCAACAATTACTCTGATCTCTAGGCTTATGCAACACCTCACATCAAGAGGTAGAACTTATTTACCTTCCCCTTAAATCAGGGCTAGCTTTTTTGACTGACTTTGACTGATGGAATATGGCAGAAGTGACATTCTAGAAACCCAGGCTTTAAGATGACTGACTGCTTCTCCTTTCTTCCTCTTGAATCTTGAAGCTGCAGTGTGAGAAGGCCAAGTCACATACGGAGAACTAACTTGCTCTTATTGCAGGTCCCCTGTGAGCTCTCAGCCAGCAGCCAACCATGGTAGTGAACAATCTTGACTGTTCCAGGCCAATCTGGGATTGTCCTAATGGCCTGACATTCCACAGCCATTTGACTTTGGCTCAGCCAATATCACATGTATCAGAAAAACTGCAAAGTTGAGTCAAATTATCTCACAGACTAGTGAGAGATAAGAACCTTTTTTTTTTGTTTTACATCCTTATGTTTTGTTATCGCTTATAATGCAGCAATAGAAAAGCTACACAGTCAACGTCCATGATATGGTTCTTAAATTAATTTTCAATCCCTGTCATTATATCACTTGTGAAAATCTCAGCCAAAATTTGATTCTTTGTGTCCGGACTCTATTCTTTTTTTATAGATATACTTTTCTGCCTCCTATCATGTTAATCCATACCTTAGTCTGGTCTGTACTTTCTAGTTCCATAACTAGTGTATTAAAATTGTACAAAATTCTCACTCTCTTCACACTACACAAAGTTCAGAATTTAAAGGAGAAATACAACATACTACTCTGTTTATAGTTATTTTTCCCTTTTAATAAATGGACAGATTCATGCAGAGCTGCATTCAAGGAACGCTCACTCACTGCTGAAATGCACTTGGTAAAATCACCTGCAGTTACTGAATAGCACATTATTATTATTATTATTATTATTACTACTACTAATACTATTGCAAAACTGGGTTTCTCTCTGATGGAAAGACTACAGACCTCCTTGACTTCTGAAATTAGAGATGATATTCCAAGGCAAGAATCATTTTAGAGACACTGCTCTGAACTAGAAAAAACAATTTGTTACTTTGTATACAATACTATAAACATTCCCCTCCCACTCGTCACCACACTATTTCCAGAACATTTGTTTATGATCATATCATACATGTTTTTGTGAGTACTATTCTCAGAGCCTATTCTTAAAATTCTTGACTAAATGAACGAATTTAATGTCAGGTAGTTATGATATGTGATTCCATTTTTTTAATATTAATTTTTCTGACCTATACAAGTCAATAAGGAGGCCAGAACTGAACTAGGAGAGAAGACACTAGGTATGTTGGTCTGAAAGCCACTACTAGTGGCTGACAGGATTTACCAGTTTTAGTATTCAATGTATTTTTAATATAATGTACAATCTGTAGTGAACCATAAATGCAAACCTCAAATCACATTTCCTCTGTAAGCTTGCTTTTTTAATAGCATGGACAAATCACTTTTTTTTACAAATTTACTATAGCCAAGTTAGATTAGAATGAGTATGTGTTGCTTCTTGCACAGACTAATTTTTCAATAGATATATGATGCTATACTATTGTATACAATATTCATCCTAGGCGGAACATAATTTTAGATTTGCATTAATTAAGAATCCCTAATCCTATTTAAAGCAAATTTACAGATCAACATATTAAATAAATTTTCATATCATCAAAATGCATATAGCAAATAACAGGGGACCCCAATACAATATAGAGGATTCTAAACGTCACTGAATTTTGCCTTAATTCCTCTCCTAAAGTGTGGCATTTAAAGAGGTACCAAAAACACAGTACTTGAGATAAATAATAGTTTTTAAGGCAGCATTTTAAAAAAATGAAAGCCAGTGCAAAAAATCTGTGATGAACAAAATATCAAGTATTAAAAGAGAGGACAAGTATTACTGATTTTTCTTTTGTTTCACCCTCCAATATAACTCAGTGTGGAACTGCTCACAGCCTGTGCTCTCAAGGATCTCAGCTTAGGGGGAGGCAAAGAAATAAAGTACAGGTAAATGGAGTGCTGGGGCACATTGGAGTTACATATTCCCATCACTAGGGCTGTCAAGATAGACTAACTGATGTCTTTCCAGAAGAAACAATCCTCGTATTGCTGTTGTTGCTGTTAAATTACTTTTATGGAAAGAAATACCTGATACTCAAATCTACCCAAAAGAGAGCTTCGAAATATCATTATCCCTTCAAGTATCTTCTCTCTCTTATTATTAATTGCTTAGGAGAAAGAGAGCTAATTGTTTCTAATTTGAATTTGATGTACTCCTATCTAACTAGCAATTAAAGAGTTTTTTGCAAACTTAATGAATCTTCAACCCCTTCATCTGACTATCTCTATTACATTTTTGTAAATCAGCATACACACAAAAATGGTACATTTTTCATTGGGTTGTCTGACCTAACAAGCACTAAACATTTGTGATCTCATTTCTCTGAAAGCTTCAGTGTTTTTGTACTGACATATCACTAATGTGGAGAAATATGACTTTATTCTGCTGACTACTAATTAATCCTTATAATTATATCATCTCCCAAGCATATTCAAAATCAGATGTGAGAAACAGTGGCTAAGAAGTAAGAAACATTTTTATGTGCATGAATGCTTTACTATCTAGAAAAGACTTCAACTGAAGCATCACTTTGAGATAAGTGATTGACTTGGCAATTATTATTTTCAAATTAAAAAGAGTTTAAAGGAAAAGAGTATTAATTTGCATGTGCATTTTGTACACTGTGCTTCAATGAAATATTGAAAAGTTCTGAGAAAAATATTTTTGATAAGAAGAAATATTTATTATATTTTAAATAAAACCACAAAATTCTAGACAGTTATGTAAGTAATTTTCTTTTATCCCCACAATAACTCCATGAGAATGATTTTTTAAATTTCATTTTTATGAATAAAGAGACAATTTCAGTAACTTATCTAAGGTTCTGAGCTAAGACATCCAAGCTAGGATTCAAAGTACATCTTTTCTTGATGCAAATTCTGGTAGCTCCTGGAAACTCTTGGAATTCCTTGGTTTGTAGCTGCATACTTCTAATCTCTGTCACTGTCGTCACATGACCTTCCCTTTATTTTTCTGTGTACCAGATTTAGGGCTTGGATTTATGTTTTTGGGGCCACAATTCATCCCCCTATATATGTTTCCTACTTTGTGTTGACAATAATACAAAAGAGTATAAATATATCACCAATTCTAGAAAGATAGATAGAAATCAAGTTATTTACAAAGATTTATTGTATTATGAATCCACAAAATGACTCTTTCCATACAAGAGGCTGCAAATATCAGAGAGACAGTATGTAAAGAGCCTGCGTTAAAGGAGGATAATAAGATTTTGATTGGGTATATTATGTGTTTTGTTTCAATGACCTATCACTGGTAGGAGTGAGATCATTGTTAAATGTCAAAAAGCAGACAGCAATAAACCATACTGGATGCTAAAGAGAGAATTTATTTTTGTTTCTTTTTGGCATTACCTACAAAATGCAAAGAGGTCCATGCTGGACAGCAAACCTTGAGATTAATGAACAGAAGGTACTGATTCTATTGGATGGCATGGTTTACTAACAAGAGAAAGAGTGAATTTGCTGCCTTATTTTTGAAGCACAATTCAAAATCTTTTAGACAGTTCTTTCCAATACTGTCACCCCATCTTTCTCCCATCATTTTTGATATTTAGGTTCAGCCATACAGAACTAACAGTTATTAAGGGGAGAAGTGTGTGCCAGCTACGTATCCAGCTTAACAAAACAAGATTAGTATACCTGAAAAATAATATGAATGTCAAAAAGAGAAATATATTGAATGTTGAAAAATGCTTTACTTCCTATGATGACTTCAAAGTTTTACTAGAACATATTTATTTTGATATACTCTGTGACTGGGATAATCATTCAATTTATTGGCTATTAACCAGTAGATTTCAGAATCCAATTGAAGTCTGAGTCACACAACACCATACCTGGTTAAGAACCTTATGTCCCAGGTAATAGACTGTACATTTGCATATGGGAGAAGCACAGATGACTGAAAGATTTAAAAGTGGATTAGTATAAAAAAATTATGAAAGGGCTGTTAATTTATTTGAAGAAATGAAAAAGAGACCATTTGGCATTTTCAAATAGGAGAATAGTTACTATATAAAGGACTGAAAATAACCTATGAAGAAAGGAGTTACTAATAACTAATTGTTTAATTACAGAATAAGAGGAAAACTTCATGAAACAATTTATGAGAAGATTGATTCAGGGTTGATAGTTGTTTGAGTATGACACAAGATCAAGGATCAGAGATTGAAAGGCCTTGACAAAAGATGAATACCTTTCAAAATGAGAGCAAATTGGTCAGTTCTGGACAAGACAGTATGTCCTAGGATGATAACTGGGTGATCTAAGGATTGATGACAAGAGTTTAAATTCAACTCCTTTAAATTACTTTAAATTCAACATCAGTGAATTCAGAAGCCATTGAACCATGCATAGAAGTGTGTTTACTATCCAGTACTAACTCCTTTCCTTCCTCCTAAGTCACTTCTTTTACTTCTGTCCCCTAGACCTGCTTTTTAAGGCCTCGTAATTAATTCAGCAATTATTCATTAAGTGTCAACTATGTGTGTGGAGGCTTTAAGGTGCTATGAGGCTGCAAAGATGAGCAAGATACGAATCCATTTCTGTAAGTATTTTTAATTTAGATAGAGAAATAAAGAGATATGCAAAAGTAATTATAATACAACATAGAGAATAACAAATATCATAAGCACAGAAAACAATAGTAATTTTCAAAAAGTAAGAAATTATTTTCCATTTTCAGAAAATAGGATGAGGAACATTTTCATGAAGATTTTGGCTTTTTAGCAAAACTTAGAATGATAAAATAGGCTGGACTGAGACATGTATAGAAGACTGGGAAAGGGTTTTCCAGGCAGAAAGTACAATGCAGGCAAATGTACAGGACAAGAAAATAAAAAGTATTTAAGAGAAGCAATGAATTGGTTAGAGTACAGGAATTCTGGGAAGAGGCTAATAAGCAACAGATCTGCAAAGGCAGATTGAAGAACCTTGAATATATCAGTTTAAGTAATTTTCACTTTTTATATAAATATTAAGGATTCAGTGATGGATTCAGAGAAGTGGATTAACATGATCAGAAAGCAATTTAGGAAGCCCAGTGTTTCTGTGGTACCACCCTCTTAATATACACTGAATATACTTTTCTGCCTTTTGTAATTTTTAACCTGCATCGCTGAGCATCAAATATGTATATTGTTTATGTGATATAAACAGTCATTGCTTAAGAGATATACACAAGAATTAACAAATGACCCAAACAAATATCAATGTATTTTAAGTGGGACTTTCCACTAAAAAGCATCCTCAAATATGTGTTTAGCAAGTTGTTTGTAAATAGGGCCCTTATTGGCATTAGGGGTTGAAGGCAGGGGTGTCAGTTCATTAATGGATGGAACTGCAGAACATTTAGTATCTGTGGCTTGGAGAACGATATATACCCTTAGCCATCCCCATCCAACAGTCACTGTGACAATCCAAAAAATGGCAATTTGCATTTCTAGTTGCCCTCACGTGGGGGTGGATAGCAGGGGACAGAACATCTTTCGAGAACCAAGGGCTCTAGCATACAGCAATTACACATAATGTTTGTAAGTTAAGTGTCTAATGCACGTTTTAGAGTATATTTGTTAGTTTCCATCATAAGCACTGCGGTGAAGGAATTTTGTTTTGAATAAATTTAGAAATCCACATCTTATTTATCTACTTTGGATTTTAGTGATGAACATTAGTATAATCAAGACCCTTTGGTAATAATGTTATAAGGGAACCATTTTAATGTCACATAATTCCTCATTTCTGACACTTGTTGATACATTCCTTTTTCTTTAATATCTAAACAGATTGGTGTCAATTTTCAAAAGTGCTGATCAAATGCATGAAGGGATCTGCTGATGGACGTCTCCAGAAGGAAAAAAGGAGCTCTGAGCGTAGGAAGTACATTCTGTTGTCACTGGGATCTCATTCAGTGTGTGTCTATCTAGTCTATTCAACTTTCCTGCTCCCATTCTTTTCCTTCTTTTTATTCACTCCGTTTTCCATGATTTATCCCCCATACATGCCAATTTACCTGATCCTCAATTCTTTCCTAACCATTCTCAGCAATAGTGCTTGAAGAACACTGACAAGAATATGAAATTAGTGATGCCCATACTTCATTTGAAACATGTCTACCTTCTCTGCGTTTTTAATTTAACCATAGAACTGTACTTTTTATCTTACCGATAGAATTTCGGGAATTCTAGCCACTCATGCTAACCTACTTTCTTTCTTTCTTTATTTGTCCATATCTTATTCACAGAATGGAAACACAACAGCTGCAAGTCATGTAGTTCTGGTGGCATTTTTCTCCCTTACATATCTGAGTTGCTACAATTATATATGCATATCAGTCTCTCACTTTCATACATTAAACATATGTATCAAACACTTGGGAACAAGAGGTGTTTACCTAATATGTGGATGTATTATTCCAAATGGCTAGTATTTTGACAATCACACCTCTCTAGTAAGCACTGTCATTGGGAACAAATAACTATTTGGATGACACATGTGCATATTAGTCAGATGAAGGTGTGATTGCTGCTTCCCTTGCCAAGAGAAAAAAAACAGATTTAAAGATAAAACTGTAGCTATCTCACAGGATCCAAAAGAAAGAAACAACTTTAAAAAATATCAAAAGGAGCAGGGAAAGAGCTAATATAATTAGTTAATATAGTTTAAATACATACTCTGTGTAATGGATTGTGTAAGATGCTGCAAATATTTCTCATTTCTTTCTCAAACATGCTGAGAGACACTTATCAGTAATTCTCGCTGACATTGTCCCTCCGCTTTAATAGAGGCAGATAGAGGCAGATGAAGTCAAGTCACTTGCCCAAGGACACATACTGCATCACTGACGTGAATTCACTTCCATCTGACTCAGAGCCCTGGCCCACTTTACCACCTCACATTTCCTCTCTAGGAGAGGCCACAGGTAATCTTGGACCTGTCTCCATCTCAGTCAGCTAGTCTACACACCCTCAGTCTACTTATTTGAGGAAGCTTTGAAACAAATCATTCATTGCTAAAGAGCCAGATAGAACAGTATTAATTTACATTCTTAGTTTCTTTCTGTATGGGTATCTGTCTGTTACCAGCCACATCTTCTACCTATTTCTATTTCCCTTAAGATCAAGGCCAGGTAGAGCTAATATTTGGAGTCACATGAAAAACACATATTTATTTATTTGTTTTTTGTTGAAGTACAGCTGATTTATAATATATTAGTTTCAGGTGTACAACATAGTGATTCAATATTTTTATAGATTACACTGCATTTAAAGTTATTAGAAAATAATGGCTATACTTCCCTGTGCTGTACAATATATCCTTGTTGCTTATTTATTTTACACATAGTAGTTTGTATCTCCTAATCCCCTATCCCTATCTTGCCCTTTCCCTCCTCCCTCTCCCCACTAGTAACCACTAGTTTGTTCTCTGTATCTGTGAGACTGTTTCTGTTTTGTTATATACATTTGTTTGAAAAGAAACACATTTAAATCAGGTGTCTATCTCTTACAAACTATATGATCTGGGGCCATTTACTAAACGTCTGTGAATGTGTTTTGTTTATATTTACAGAATGATCGGATGATGATACCTATCTAATATAAGTGTTCTTCAGAAGATAAGCTGTAATAACATGTAGACATTCCATGTTCAATCCCTACACTCAGTTGGCATATGATTTATTTTATCTTCTTTCTTATCCCTCTAAGTTCAATTATTATATCTCTGTGCCAGTGTGAATCCCAAAGTGATAGCTTAAATAAGTATATAGGACTAGGGGATGTTGATGGAGTTCTTTGATGGCAGAATTAAAGCAATTAGTAACTGGAGCTATATCAGCCAAAAAAGTATGGGCTGTTTTTCAGGACATTCCATTAAACCAAAGTGCTGAGTTTAACTGTCAGACTGAAATTCTCAGCATTAACACCAACAATATTTATTACCACTATTCCTAAATTCAAAGTAGTAAGCCTGCAGTGGGTAGTTTCCATGTGTAAAATGGGTTGTTGTGTATTTGTGTGTACAGTTATTTTAAGACAGTATATATTGACGCTTTTCAGGTTTACCTGCTATTCCTGAGAGCCCGCATAATTATGTGATGGCACTGTTCATAACTCAACCGATGATGCAATCATTTTAATAGCGACATGCTTCAGTACAAATAAATACAATTCAGAGAAAATCTTTCATGAATATTCCCCAAGGAACTGAAAAAATGTTATGTGAAGCAAGATATTGCTATGGGAGGTTTATATTGTCCGTACTGTGCTTTGGCAAAGCTTTGGGATACAGTCAATAAACAGGTTGGCTGTAAATTTGTTTCACTGGTTAATTAAATCCAAGAGTTCGCAAGAAAGGCTGTCATATTATGTTGAATTTCATTTCTTAAAACACATTGATCTTATGGAATTTGTTTACAAGTTCTGAGAGGGTAGTTGAAAGCCCTGACAAAACTTCCATGATCTCTTTTTAATCCAAGGCTGGTACTCTGTTCTAATTTCAATTTTCAAGTTTGAAAGGAGTATATTTTTTACTGTTTTTGTTGTTTTGTTTTGTTTTGCAAAGCAGAATAAACTAAAACATCCCCTCTATATCTCTTAGCATAAAATCATAAAGAAAAAAAGGTTTTTCAAAAATTCTTTAGAAACGCAAATATGGCATTAGCGTTTGTGGAACACTGTTTATGAACAGGAGATTATGCTAGGAACTCTGTAGATAATCACTGGATTCTGCTAGAGCCCTCCAATATGGAGATAATCCACCCCACCCATGCCACTGCCCTATTATGCACTTAATGAAACTAAAGATAAGAGAGAACAAGTGACTTGATTCACATTGGCAATTGGCATTGGTGGTGTTAAAATTTGAACTCAGATTCCTTTAAGACTGAAGAAAGATTTCTTTTTTCCTATTCCACTGCTACTTTCCCTAAAGTTGCCTTACTTTTAAAATGGAATCATATTGACCTTAGGGGAAAAGATATAATTGATAAAACAGAATGTAAAACATTGACGAGCCAAATCCATGCACCTATAGAAACCTCCTTCATCAGACATCAGTTTACCAAACTCTAACAAACTCTATTACAAAATGATTTGCAAGAATTATAAATTTAAAAAACAAGAGTATCTTTCTAAGTTACATATTTATCAAAGGGCGGAACCATTTAGATGATATACAATAACATTGATAATACTTTTCTGTCATATATAAATGTAAGGTATATGTTTGGGAAAACCACCCACTGAAATGCGGTGGTTTTACGCTGTCTTGTGAGCTATTTGGATTTATTTCATCTAAAAAATAGTATTTTGTCTCAATCATATTCTTCAGCCACATGTTAAGTAAGTACATTTCAAAGTAGGTCCATACACACCATTTGTATGGAAGAAATAGAAAAATGTAAACATGAAAACAGAACAGTGTGTATACCATATGGGTAGTGTTGTAAAAGCTGAAAACAAATGGTTCTGGTCTCTATACCATACAAGTTTGTTATTATTTCTAGCCTTAGAAATTTCAGTTCAGTCCTAGTGCTTAATCTTTCACATGTCTGACAAAGCTGTACCAGATATATGTGAAAGGAGCAGAACTGTCTTATCTTTGCTTTCTTAATACACATCAGGCAAATGGATATTGCTAAATGTCATTTCTACAGCAAATATACACCCTTTACTCTAGAGTAAAATTGGTATCATAGAATTCTAAGGAATTGGTTGGTAGGGCTGTGTGTGTGTGTGTGTGTGTGTGTGTGTGTGTGTGTGTGTGTGTGTGTGTGTGTGTGTTGTGGGTGAGGCATATAGTTTGTCTTAGAAAACTGTGCGTATATTATTTACAATGTAAATATTCTAACAACTATTTTGAGTGTATGTTGTATGTTTCTGGTCATTTCCTAACAGATACAAACTGCAAATGGGTGATAAAAGCAGATGAGCTAGGACATCCAAGACTTCTAGAAGGGAAATTCTTCCTTGGAAATTTTACATTAATTATGAGCTTGCAAAAAGATATCCAATATTATTTTATAACAAGGAAAAAAGCACTGACTTAAATTTTAAAAGAGGAAAATCCCCAAAGATACAAGCTAGATCTGGGAAGATAAAGAGAAATAAAAGGGAAATCACTGGGATTGATGTGTTCTGGGATCTGATAAGAAATGTGAAACATATACCTTAGAAAATATAATGATGGTTTAAGAAAATGTTGAATAAATAGTTTCCAAAAAATTCTTCTATGATGCTTTTTAAGCTTGGGGATACAAGAAAGATAAAGACATATTTAGCCAATGTTCTAAAAACATCTACAGTGGTTTAGTCTTTTAAGGACAGTATTATTGGATGAAAACTATCAAAATTACTCTTTTGTAATGTCAAAGTGGGCAATTTAGTAATGTGGGCAAGAATAATTGTCCTTTATATTTGCATTTAATAATTACTGAATGAATCGAATCAAGAGCTGCAGAGATCACAGAGGAGCTACAGACCAAGGAAAGAGCTATTTATAAATGGATCTGTCATCCCCATCTTAGATCACTGTGACTAAATGGTTTAAAAAAGTTGTTTGTCCAGACAGAGTTAGTCAGATTACTCAGTTAGCTTCATGATCCTTAGCATCTGTCTTTTTATATTTTTTCCCAGCAGATTGACATGACTTGGACACATTTTCAACTTTCAAAATAAGATATTTTACTTGCCACAGAAAAATAAAGAATTCAGCCAAATCAAGAAGCAGACCTCTGCATTTCACCAATCCATGAGGTTGCTTTTCACTAGAAAATAAGTTCCCTCTGGGAAAGGTTGTTTTTGCATAGCTTTTTAAAAAAGAATCACCTTTATTCATAGTTTTTAGTTTGGGCAATTCTGATTTTACCTCCTGATACACTTCCATAAATATTTTCATTAAATACTTTCAAATAATAAATCACCATATAACGTGAATAAAAAAGGAAGCTGGATCAAGTATAATTGTGATTTTAATGAAAAACAATCTTGCTTATAAATGGATAAAGGTGCTAATGCTAACATGACATTCTGTGAGCAGTTAAATAAAGCAGATGCCCAAGATTCTGAAACGCCCTCGAGAGCCAACTTCTTGATTACGAGCACTCGTAATGCCAACCTCATTACGCTCATGAGTACAGCTAAGGGAGAGAACTAGAGCTTAGTATACATGCTGATTTCCCAAACCTTCTGATAACCTAAGACCCATGGTAGGAGGACATTAAAAAATAAATGAACCTCCTCCAAGCATTTACCAGGAGTCACAGTTCAATGAAATGACTGGTCCTTTGTGAAATCTCTTGATTATGCCTTGGTCCTAGTCACAATATGATGTTAGATACAGTGCTGAGTCAGGTTTTGAGGATTTACAATATGACAACCACCTACTATTTGGACTTGACTGGGCAAGGCATTTTAGATGTGTGGCTAAGAACAATAAACTTTAATTTCTAGTAAAGGAAAGGTGCATAAATTATGTCAAAGATAAAGAGCACAAAGGTACAGCACAGGAATAACAAAGAAAATGTCTTTCTTGTTCAGAAGCCACAAAAATCAAGACTAGGTGAAGAAGCAGAATGTGTGGCAGAGCAGGACAGGTGACGCACAATTGAGCCCTTTTTAAGGAGATAAAAAAGAGTAACTACGGGAAAGTAACAGGAAATGGATTGTTGAAAACCTAACTAAGATTATATGGTTTTCATTAGGCCATATTGAGACACTGCAGTTTTTGAGCAGGACATGACAAAATAATAGATTTTGTTTCTCTGCATTAGATGAATCTATTAGTAAAGTGAATTGGGAGCAACAACACTTTGTCTTTTATTACAGTTTTTCTATGTGCTTTACACTGTGCTAAGCATTTTATCAACATTAACAATTTGAATCCTCTCACTCTATATTAGTAATATTCTACTCCAATAAATCCTATCTAGTTGTAAGACAAACTCATCCATGATAGCTTAAATTGTAAAAAAAGGAGAATTTATTGTAGTGGGGCAAAGGAAGCTCCTAAGAGTCCAGTACTAGATCTTTTGGCTTCAGAAACTGGAGAGTCGGGATCTAAATCTACTTGCCCATCTTACAAGGGCTGCGTATTCTACTCATGTCCATTTCTCTCACTGATCCCTTCTACTTTTTCATCATGTACAAGTTCATATTTTTATGTTATAAATACTTATGTAGCACTTGTTATCAATCCCTTTTAACCTTCATAATGAAACTATGAGGGAGAGACTATTATCTTAATTTTATAAATGTAAATGAGGTTCAGAGAGGTTAAGTAGTTTGCCCACGGTTGCCCAGCTAGAATGGGAGATGCTGTGATTTAGACCCAGACAGTGTAGCTTCATATTCCTGGTCTTAATAACTGACCTGTACAACTGCTTTGGCCGAGCATGTTCATTAGGCTGAAACCTACATCAAGATTTAGAGGATATCCCTGATAGACTTTATTCTCAGCTTTCCAGCTCAAATATCTGAAAGAGGAGGATATTTGAGAGGTTACAGGAGCACTAGCTGTTTGAGCTGGAAGTGGGACACAAGTAGACGTAATGGGTGGGGGCAGAGTTTGTAATTTATAATATTCTTTACTCAGTTTTTAGAAACACCAAACTGCTACCTTGCTTATTAACTCAGCCCAGGGTCTGCTCATAGTTAAAATATCTTAAGATTCTAGTTAATAGTGGATATCAAAATAAAGAGCATAAATAAATAGCATGAATATTGTTGGTGGTAGAAACTTTTGTAAGATCATGTTTATTCATTATTGGTAAAAGCTGACAGTCTGAAATAACCAGGAAAAATAGGTAAAATAAGAGATGTTTACAAAGTTTGCAAACTGCAGAGAAGTGGGGGGTGGAAATAGATACATAGATTAAGGGGTGGGGGGGGAGAGGGGAGGGAAAGGGAGGGAAGGAGAGGCGATCAAGAGAGAGGAAGCAGCACAGGTAAAAAAAATCAGTGTTCAATGTGTGATACTGGCCAGTATGCCATAAAGCTTAGGTCAATGGGCTTTGAGAACAGGTTGCCTGTGTATGAATTTATCCTTTGCTATTTGACCTTGGAAAGTTGTTTATTCTCTATATGCCTCTGTATGCCAATTCATATGTAAATTGAGATCAATAAAATACTACTTCAGAGGGTTGTTGAGAGAGCCACTCTGGAGAATCTGCATAAAAAAAAACGTATTCCTTTAAGTTGTCACAATGAAAATTGAGATATTTAAAGATCTATGAAATTCTGAAGGAAAAAGGCTATCCATTTAAGCTTTTTAAAAAGTTTTGCCTGTTGTGGTAAGTTAGATTGGTAAGGGAAACTGCAAAGAGATACTGTTGGGCTGTGAAACTGAATTATATAACCCCATAAAATATAGGCTCTCATTTACTATTTATATAATTTCCTATAATAGGTTAAAAATGGATTTAGTACAAAAAAATAAAAGAGGACAATATCCATATAATCAAATATTTAACTCACCTCAATTTTTCTTTGACAGAGGAAATGTCTTTTGTTATGCACTTCCTCAATTATGAACTAACACAATAAGACAACTGTGTTGTTTAAAAGTAATTTTTCAATTAATTCTACACAAAGAATGTGTTCCCAAATTAGTGATGTAAGTTGACTCCAATTTTTCTTTTATAATGCATTCCAGTTATAATTTATGGTAAAATGATTGGAAGGAACCCCAAGTACTGGAGTTACTGTTTCCACGGTTACAGGCTACAACATGGGATATTCTCTCTTTGAATTCATGCTTTCACATCTCATTTCCGTTTTCAATCTTCCTCCTTTTTAAAGGCTCTGTGTGCTTTGTTCAGGTTAGGCTGCAAAATGGAGATGACGGAAAAGAAATATTTCATTTCCAAGATACACACAGAAGATAGTTGAAAGTGGTTTGCAATTGCTGTTGAGTCCACACCAGGTTTTGAGGATGGTTGAAATTGGGCTTGATACATAATCAATCCAGAGAAAGACAATTAACCCTAGGATTGCTGACTTAACCATCTATTATCAGTAAATTCCTCTGTATTAGCTATCAATTGCTGCATAGCAAAGTACCCTAAATCTACTGGCTTAAAACAACCCATATTTATTATCTCCAAGTTTCTGTGAGTCAGAAATGTGGGCACTGCTTATCTGGATCTTCTGTTTTATAGTGTATTACAAGGCTGTAATCAATGTGCCACAAAGCATCTGTGGTCCCATCTGAAAGCTCCACTGGAGAAGCACAGGCTTCCAAGCACACTCAGGTAGCAGTTGGCGTGACTGAGTTCCTCAATGGCTGCTGGACAGAGAGTCTCAGTTTCTGATGGCAGTTGGCTGGAGACCTCCTTCAGTTTCTTGCCATGTGGACCTCTCCCTAATAATGTCTTGCTTTATCAAGGTGTACAAGTGAAAACTGCAATGAAGGGAGTCTACCATCAAGAAAGACATTATAATCTTTTGTAACCTAATCATGTGACATCTCATCACCTATGTTGTACTCTATTGGTTACAAACAAGTCACTGGGTTTAGTCCACCCTCAAATGGAGGGATTCCACAAGGGGTGTTACTACCACAGGAAGGGATCATTGGAGGCTACCTTAGACATCTGCCAACCACAACCTCCATCATACTACTACACTGTCATTATTGTCTTCCATGGATTAAAAAAAAAAAACAACAACTAGCCACTTACGACTAGTTCATTTCCTCCAACCTCTGTCCCCTCAAAAGCCAAATTTGAGAAGGAAATATATACCATTAAAATGTCTATCTATACATTTAGAACTCAGAGATAGTGATTTAACAAGTCTTATTCTAGTTCTGTATCTGAGCAGTCTGTCCTATTGATGCCCTTAGCCATATTTAACTTTGTCCTATTTTTCTCCTGCATTGCTCAGATGGAAGCTTATCTATGTGAAAGAGAGATTCTTTGCTTTTGAGTCGTAATACATATAGCTCGCTGCCTAGGTAGCTAAGGAGGAACTGACTTCTTCTGGAACAGAGCACTTTGAAAACACAGCATTCAGCAGCAGGAAACGCAATGTTTCTCAGTGAGATCCAGAGTCTACATTTGCCAAATGGCCCTCAAGTTTGATTAGAAATGCAGATCTCCCCTTCTAGACGAGTAAACTCTGACCAGACTTGTGAAGTAAGACAAATCTGGATTAGATTTCTGGGTCAGCCACTTTTTAGCTTAGTGACCATGGGTGAGTATTCTACTTTCAAACGTTTCCAATTTCCTAACACGTAAATAAAATATTACCTTCCTTTGTAATAAGATTTTGTATTAGATGCCATAACTTATATAACATACTTAGCACATTATGTAATGATGTAGTTACCATCATCACCCTCCTGACTTGATTGTGCCATGTATATGATTTGTCCCCTTTAGTTGCTAATTTTTTTTTTTTGGTTTCCATATCATCTTGGTGGTAATGATTATTCAAAGACCCATCTCAGACTGACTTGTTTTTTTTCCCAATAGCTCAGGATCAACATATGGTTAATTATTATATTTGGCACACCTGCTTAGTATTTATTCCATATAATTTTTTTGAGCATTTACTATGTACTAAGTGCTGTCCTGCCTTCTTAGATAGACAGATAAGTAAGATATAACTCCTGCACTGACCACCACCTGCAGATATCAGCAGGCAACTGTCTCTGGGGTCAATACTGGCTGTAGAAAGAAAGCATGTGAGAAGCTCTTTGAACTACTCACGAATTCAGGATGAGGTTGACTCTCCTTCTACTCCGAGTTTATGTAATAGTTTTTGGTCAAAGTTTTTACTTGCATGTAACAATTTTTTCCATAAGCCATTTTTATTACCCTCAAAGTATTAAGACAAGTACAAAATAACCTCATAATTAGGATAATGTATTGTTAAAAAAGGAGAACACACTACAGTATGGAGAGATTTACAAATGACTAAAATGTTCAAGCTGTGACAGAATTAATGCACAACTTGAAATGGGGTTGCGTTTTTTTGCTTTTAGAAATGCAAATTTCCTTAACAAAAAAAAGGACAAATAAAATACAATGTACTACATACGTGTAACCATGAAAAGATTAAAGAAAAACAGTCATATCACTTACATTATTAGCATAACAGACTCTACTGCTATATTTAACACCTTTGCCAACACAAGCCTACTCCCTTTCCTGGCTTTAAGGAACAGTTTCCTCTAAGAAATACTACTGCAGCATAACCCTTAGACAATTTCTTTTATTTTTAAAGTTACAACCTATAGAAGCAAAATAAACCTTGTATTTTCTATGCCTATATCTGGGCTGTGATAACATCCCCAACACTCAGATTCCTAGTTTTGTAAATTCCTTCCCCACACCACAAATTTGCCTTGATTGCTATCATTTAACTGACCTCATTGAAACCCCAAATCCTTCTGAAGCTCTTAATACTTCTTGCATGTTCTTCTGACTCTCTTACTAAAGAAGATAATTCAGTCAAGTTGCAAAATAGATCCAGAACTTTGCTTATGAAATCCTAATACTCTCTTCCAATTTCTGGCTAAATTCGGGATGAATCAACTCCCACAGGTCTTACCAAGAAGAATGTTCATGTATCACCAATAAATATGGTTAACAATTATATTTGATGATACCATTCCCCAGGATAAGTACTAGTTCCTAGATACATAATACAGATATCAAGCTGACTATGAAGAGTTCTGATGCAATACATAGGGACTTTTATGGTGATAAGTTGTAGGGCAGTCAGTTTGTACTAAAACGGTATAGTGGTATAACAGAATTTAATCTATTAAACTATTGAAAAAAGAAAAAAATGCTTTTCATGAAGATGCAGCCAGACAATTACAAGTGACAAAATTGAGAGGTTCCTCTTTGTGAGACTTTTGTGTGGAAAAGAATACTTCTTTTATTTACTGCAACCTGAGCCAGGACTGTGTCTGTACTCAGGCTAATGCTATGCCATGTTTGTTGAAATAATCATGTTATTTACTATCCATTTCAATATAGGGAGAGGGCAACATTTTGTATATAATATGCATACCTCTACTACTAAATTATATTTTGTCATCTTCTGTAGCTGCTTCCTACAGTAAGGTAACTGAATCATTTAGGTCTGCACTCTTCACATATTTACCTCTGCCTGGCACATATTATTGGTTAAATCAGTATTGTTTTTGAAGAGAGGAAAGAAGGAAGACGAAGTAGTTTTCAGAGTAAGAAGTGAGGAGGGTGAAATCTAGATGTTCCACGCTCACTTTTGCCTTAGATACTCTTCCTTTCCTACCTTTTCTTTTTCCTTGTCTTTTTTCTTCTTCCTTGATTTCACTGACTGGGTATAGTCTGGTTCTGCATACCATCTAAAATATCAGAGTCACATAAGAAACTACAGCCTCCTTCCTCCATTCTAAAGACTTTCACAGTCTAACAATCTTTAACTCATACAGACTCAGTAATATGAGATTATTTTGCTGAGCCTTTTCTCATTTCTTAGTAGCATACTGAACAATGCCATTGAGCAGTCCCTTGGATTCACTCCTAAGCACCTCTTGCTCTTCAGTCATGGATGGCTTAGTATTTTAAACGGTGCCATGTAGATAAGTCAGAGAAGGCAACAGAGGCAAACAGAATAGAACATACCAATGATAAGGAAAAATAAAATCTGTCAGCCTGGGATTCAAGACTCTGGGGTTCTTGTCCTTTTTCTTGTATTCCTGTATTCCTTGAACATGCCACTTCACTCACTGGATGCCCACATCACTAAGGGACATGGCTCTTTAAGCTATATGAACCATCCCAGCTCTCACTCTCTACAACCTTAACAAGGTTTCAATGCAGTTTTTAAGTAGGGAGAAGAAGAGAGGGGCGACACAGGAAAGATCATGCCCAAGGGTTCAAGAATTCCAAGAGTATTGCTATTTAGGGTTCCAATTCCTTTGGAGAATTATTTGTGCACTTGTCCATGTGTTCTGTGAGTACCTACAGATTTTCTTGAAAGGATTTGTGATTTTTTCATCTCTAGCTCCAATGGTTTCCAGTCACTCTAGGAGAACTAATAAATGTGGTATCTGTGGTCAACATATTAAGGCAGTCTATATATAGTTGACATGAAGAATTATTACTACCTTCCATAATGTCAGAATATATGTGTCCACTGTTTCAGAACCCAATAAAAGTTACCTCCCTCCCTCCCCATGGTAGCTGTAATTTTGAGCTCTCATCCACTAGGTCTTGTCAACTTTGGCTAGCACATATATACCTTTTCTCCCAGGCGTTTTTATCACCGTTGTGCTGGCTACTCCAGAAAAGCTGAAAATAGTGAGATACAATCCAGCTTGGTGGTTAAGCTTAAGGACTCTAAAGCAGGTATTTGTACCCTGGCCTCACTATTTACTAGCTGTGTGAACTTGGACAAATTATCTAGTTCTTTAGTGCTTCAGTTTCTCTGTTTATAAAAGGAGAATGATAATAACACCTACTTCATGGAGTTGTTTGGAAAATTAAATTAACTAAAGATGAAAGTCACTTACATAAGTTTATGGGCCTGAGTAAGTGCTCATATATCCTCTGAAATCCTTGGTTCAACATGAAAAAATTAGAATTTTTGCACAACTGAAAGGAAAGACGTCCTCTCTACCTTTGGGATTGCACCTTGTCACATGGGCTTTAAGGCATACCTTATAGTTTTAGAGAAAAAATTTTTACTTAAAAGTTTATATTTTACCCTGAAAGTCTATCAAATATTCACTCTGAATAGGGCTTAAGCTCAGTAGTTAACCGTCTTGGATTCATCACCCTGACTACATCAAGTGCTGGAATAAAAAAGTAGTTAAAAATCACCATCTCTTCAGTCAGATGGCCTTGGTTTAAATCCTGGTTCTATCATATAGTGTGACATTAAGCAAATATTTTAACACCTTTTAATTTCAGTTTCCTCATTTGGGTAATGGCACAAATATTAGTACCTAATTCATAAAGCTGAAATGGGATCTAAATCAATATATCTAAAATTTATAGAATGATGCCACAAACAGTATAAGCTCTCAATGCATATTATCTATCATCCTATTTAAAGCATTTCCCTTATAGTAAGACTCATTTCCTATAGTTTCCCTGATTTTCAGTAATATGAATTTACATTAAAAATATAGTCTTTGGGGCTTCCCTGATGGCGCAGTGGTTGAGAGTCCGCCTGCCGATGCAGGGGACACGGGTTCGTGCCCCGGTCCGGGAAGACCCCACATGCCGCAGAGCGGCTAGGCCCGTGAGCCATGGCCACTGGGCCTGCGCATACGGAGCCTGTGCTCCGCAACGAGAGAGGCCACAACAGTGAGAGGCCCACGTACCGCAAAAAAAAAAAAAAAAAAATATATATATATATATATATATATATATATATATATATATATATATATATAGTCTTTGTTTTAAAAGGCAGCCCGAACACTTTTTGAATGCAACATTTTTTTTAAAAAATTTACCCTTCTTTAGTCTAAGTTCCTTTAGCTTTCCCACACATAATGTGAAGTTGAGCCAATCGCATCTTCCTGGTTATTGTTCTCTGAGACACAGTCCAGATTGTTAATGTTCCTCACAGAAGTGTGACCCAGAACTTCCTGAATACAGATATCCTGTTGCAAAAGAGAATAGGACTTTCATTATACCTCTCTTTTGGGATACTATGCTTCTATTGGGTTGGCCAAAAAGTTCGTTTGGGTTTTTCCGTAAGATCTGAACGAACTTTTTGGCCAACCCAATATTTCAAATTTCACCAACTGACCTTATAGCCAGTTGCTTAGCACTGTTTCTCACTTTGAGCAGAAGTCTTTCTTACCTTTTCTGTCTTAACGTGTCTTAACACGTTTCCTCTTCTAAATTCAAAAAGCTAATTTTTTACATTACATCTAGAATTGTGGTTTACTTTCTCATCTCAATTTTGTTACCTTAAAAAAAAAATAAAGCCCTGTTACCTAATCTTATAAGTCCCCTCCTGCTCTGAAATTCCTTGATCTAGTATCTTTATCAATTTATCTTTATCAATTCATGTTATTTGGCCTGGCCCTCATTTCCAGCAGGTGGAGATATAGAACACTAATTCTGTCTTGCAATTTCACACACTGATTCTCCTCTTAAGTCCTATGCTATAAGGAATTTAATAAATAAGCCATCTTTACCTTCGAGCAAGACAATGATTAGGAGAAAATATTAGTGATACAAAGGACAGAATTCCAAAGCAGCCTAATTAAGTTGTCTGGTCATTAACTATCACTGCCCAACATCTAATAACCTTAAAGTACTTACTACTTGTCCTACTATAGTAAAGATGCCTACTCATGTTTTGTGTAATAAAACTCATTGCTGTTGTTTTTTATTTCCTGATTCAATGTTTAGATGAAACTCTAGTGAGGTTATTTCCTTAATTGTGTGTGTAACTTCATTTTTTTCTTCAATCAGATTTTCAGAACTAATTGTAAGCATTTGTTGCATTTATAAGGAAAATGTGCCTCACAAATGTAGAGTCAAACAGAAAGCATGCAAGATTTGATTCGGACACAGTGTTAATCAGTTTCAGCTGGTTTTTAGCTAGTTTTTGAAATTATTCTTGAAGTGACAAGAAAAAGACCTTGTCACAAACAAAGGCAAAATAACACGATGTATATAGAGGGGAAAAGAAGGTGTTCTAATTCTGTGTCCTTGCCTGTACTGGGAAAAAGTATTGAAAGAAATACGTGATAAATAGAAGGTGTCATCTGCCTTTATACCAAGTATGTTGCTGGTTGCCTGCATGGCACAATCAGAATCAAGACTTCTCAGATGTCCCGCCACTTTGTCAGGACTGAGGACAGGTCACAGTGGCTCCCGTGGAACTATCACTCGACCTTACCTTCCTCTCTTGCACATATTGGTCTGCATTTTCTGTTGATTCTTTATGTCTGTAAATAAACCAATCTAATTTAAAAGGTGGAGGAAGTCCTATGTCTCGTAGGGGTATTTATTGTCAGGTGGCCTGACCTTCTCGTGCCAAGGGAATTTACTTTTGCTCACGTTATTCTTTCTTTTTCTTCCTTTTTGGAAATATACAACAAAGCACTGAATACTTTTTGAATTTTGAAGTAGCTCTGAGATGATAATTACATTCCTATTTGTTTATTTAAGGGGTATTAGGGTCAGGAGGGGTGGGAGAAAGATGGGGGTTGGGGGAAAGGACAATATTTCTTGGACTTTTACTATGGAGTAGACTGTGTACTTGGTGTATTATATACGTTATCTCATATAATTGAAAGAGCTACCCTGCATCCTGGTAAGAAGTTCATGGCTTGATGTTATTAATTAGTAACTACAAGGAGGTGAAATTTGGGCCTAAAGTTTTCAGGCCCTATAATCCATACATTTTTACTTCTTTTATATTACATTCCTACTTTATGGTAATTCAAGCCTATACAATGTATTTAATTTTGAGGCAAATCATTATTGATTATTATTTGTTACTTCCTAAAAAAAGAATAACACCTTATGTCTAATATTTTTTTCCAACCAATTTACCACCAGCTGCTGGGATACTTGACATCCCTGAAAAAAGATCCTAATTCTTTCAATGTCACAATCTAAACATGTAGATGTAAATACATGCATCCTTGTTTGTTATCCTCTTGCACACAGGAAGGGCATTGACCTGTGGTTGTCATTACTGTTGCTCACAAAAGATATCTGGCTTTCTATGTTCCAAACACATAAGGAATTCAAAACTTTTTGAGGGTTAGGTTGTTCTTTGGCCCAGTGAAATATGCAATTAAGTGGCATGTGTTATTTCCGGGTTAAACTTTAAAAAAACAGTGCCAATTCACTCCATCCCCTTTCCACTCTTGTGTGACTGTTGCGGTTGAGATGAAGCATTTTTCAACCTGGGTTTCTGAGTAACTCCAATGAAGAGAATGTGCTTTTTAGTTTGGCCAGGTCAGAATTTGCTGTGATAATAAAACACCTCCAGACTCTCCATGGCTTAACCCAATAAAGAGTTACTTCTCATTCATGCAAAATATTCATGGGCTACTGCTTCATGTTGTAATCATCTTTACATTGGCACCTGGAAGTGAGGGAGCAGTTACCACCTGTTGCATTGCTTGTAACTATGGAAGAAGGAAAAGAGAGCAAAGTGCTGACTGGCTCCTAAATTTTCTGTTCACTTTGCTTTGGTCAAAGCAATTTATATCGCGATGACTGAGTTCCAGGGGGTGGAGAAGTGCAATTTTGCCATCTGCCTGGACAAACAGCACCAGATATCTGTGACCAGTACTAATGACAATCACAGCCTCTAGCCCACATCCCTGTACTAGAAACATAACATAAGCAAGAAATACAGTTGACCCTTGAACATGGTTTGAACTGCATGAGTTCACTTACAAGTGGATTTTTTTTCAGTAGTGAATACCATGGTACTAAACGATCCACTGTTGGTTGAACTGCAGATAGGGCGGAACCCTGTAATAAAGGGCAGACTATAAATTATACCAGATTTTTGCCTGCATGAAGGGCTGGGTCCCCTAACTCCCAAGCTGTTGAAGGATCACCTGTAACCTTACATAGAGTTAATCCAGGGGGATGCCCAAATATTCATTAAACGAGAACTGGTTAAGAAATCATGGTTCATGCATGGTAGCAGTTACCAACCCTAGGTACACATTAGAATCACTAAAAATGTTTTTTAAAAGACCAGTGTTTGGGGTTTACCACCCACCAGTATCATCAGAAATTTAAAGGTAGTCAGGATAAGGTCTAGGCTTTGGTATTATTGCAAACATTCCCAAAGGATTCTGATATGCAGCCAGAGTTGAGAACCACTGATATACACAACTGAGTATTAACCATATGATATAGAACTACAGGTAATGATTTATAATCATGTCCATTATCTATAAAAAACTATTTCAAGTTTAAAACAAGTTCCAAAATGCTTTGATATATGCTTTATGTACCCATATTTGCTTAAACATACAGAAAAGTTTAGAACGCTACACTATAAAATGTTCCACGTGTTCACCTCAGAGGAGTGGGCAGGACTTTCCATGGCTTATTAAGAGATGAGGAAAAGGATTTAAGTTCCACTTAGTTTTCACGTTCTTTTCGCTAGGTTTTTGATTATTACTTCCTGTGTTCTGCAATAATAATCTTGTTGTGGTTAAGAAAAATCTAATGCTAAACTTTGAATTTAAAGGACAAAATATTATTTAATACCCTAAAAACAGAAATGCATGCCGTATCTCTAAATAGGGAAATGTAATGCTGAAAATATGTTGGTTTTCACCAAAGTCACTACCAAATGTACAGATTAAAATTCCCAGATTTCTTGTGGGTGGTTTAGGGAGAATTTAATTATTTTAAATTATATCTGGAAGAATTATCACTTTTAAATAAATACATTTATTTAAATATTATCATATTTAAAATAAATTTGGGAAACAGGGATGAGTTTTAACCCTAAATTAAGAAAACATTATACATTTAGGATACTGCAAAGACTTTGGTACAGCTGCAGGAACAGAAAGATCATCCAAAAGAACATAAGAGGAATGTTTATGGCAGACCCCAAAATATATAAGAATCTAGAATGTAGTAAAGGTGGTATTTCAAAGTGTGGAAAAAGAATAGTTTATTCAATAAACACTACTGAGAAAACTTGCTATGTTTCTTACTCTACATAGTAAAACAAAAATTCATCATTATTCAAAATTTAAATGTGAAGTATAACCTATAAAAAGTAAAGTATGAATATGAAGTATAACCTATAAAAATAAAGTATAAATAAACATAAATAATTATATCATCCTGGAAAAGAAAGGGCTTTTCTAAAAACAGAATCACAGAAAGAAGCTATAAGTAGACTATTTACAAACCCATAAATAAAAATCTAAAATATCGGTGTCATCATATATCACAAATAATAAGAATAGATGATCAGCACTCTGGGGAATTTCACACATTTTAGACAAACTATTAATAATCATTAGTATAAAAACCCCAGACACATTTATTAGAGAAAGTGTAACAATAACAACAAAAAGGTAAACAGCTGAATAGATATTTGACAAAAGAAAAGAAATACAAGTTAATTGATTCGATATCCATTTTGTATTTATACTCTACATTTCCTGATTAGGTACTGTTCTAAACTCAGCAATAGCCTAATGAACATAACAGAGCCCATGTCTTCTGAATGTATATTCTAGTAGGGGGAAAAAAATGAAATAACCAAGTCTCGTGTGTCACAAATGTAATGCCAAATAATAAAGCAGAGTATGGACATTAGGACATACGGGCATGAGGAGTTAATTTATATGGGATGGTCAGAGAAAGCTTCACTGAAAGGAGTAAGGCTATGAGCCATGTGCACAAAGTGTTTCCCAGGCACAGGATATAAAGGTATGAGAAGACAATTATCAATCTGCTTCATAAGGTTGCTTCAGCCTGAAGCAACAAGGTTGCTTTTAGCTAAAAGCGACCTCAGAGTTTACCTGCCCTCCCTAAGGACTGAAGGGAGCAGTATTTTGGCATGTATGACACCTTCACAAAAATGGTTTGGAGAGCTCAATCGACCATAGTTTCTAGAGAGATGTACAGAAAGTAACAGTGCCAAAAGTCAAGGAAAATGCTTTTCAGATGTAGTTAAAATTTTCTATTAGCATAATTCAGCATTAGAAATTCTTTGAAGCTTATATGGCCCACTATGTAAGTGGAAGCCTACAAAAGTCATCCATGGACTCAAAGACATAATGACATAATGGTTTCCATTTCCATGTGGACTCACTTCATAGGAGATATATTTGGCTCAGCAGAATTCATTTAACATTTATGTGTTAAGTTTATAGATAAGCAGGAAAAGAAAAACTGTTCTTTCTGTCTAGTTCAAATTGGAAAAAAATAATAAGATAACAATAATTTTTGTAAGGTGAGAGAAAAAACAGTTTGATGAATGGGAATCAGGTTAGGTCCATGCAGAAGCTCTCCATAGCAAGGTTTGCTATACAATCTTGCTTTAATTTAAAAAGAAAGGAAAGGTAACACTGGAGGGACAGATGAATTGCACTTGTTTGTGAATGTACGAGAACAAAGAAGAAAAACAAGGAGACCAAGACCACACTTAATCTTACATCTTAATCACTGGGACAGATTTGGATAGGGAGACATATAAACAACAATATCTCAATTGTTTTTGAAGTTAGATTTCCCAAAGTGAGGTCCCAGCAGGAAGCATAAATGGGTTCTCCAATTCTGAGGATGGAGTTTTACCCAGATCTTAGATTTATAGTCTGCTTCCAGTGTGAACAAAGGGGAACTAACAAGATAACTTTGACTTCTCAATTGCTCATTTTCTGGCCCATTAAAGAAACAGCAGAGGTGGGATAAATTTGATAATGAAACCTGTACTCCCCAGAACTGGGGGAATGCAAGATAATCTTATGACGATTTCAACTGTGGAAGTGATAAATAATTAAACTATGAATGGCATAATATACCATCTTTCCTCACTTGCCTTAGTCATTGCTTGCTAAGTGAGCAGGGATTAAACTTTTTCACTGACAAGTTTCCATTCTTCCTTTTGCAAGTTTATGAGGGATTATCTAATAGAACCAGCCAGTCTAAGCTTGACTATGCTCCCAGAACTGTTCAAAGGAAATTCCTTCTATCCCAGTAATACAAAACGAAAAGCAGGAAGAGGATCTACCACTCACTAGAGGAACCCACGAGTGAGATGGAGATTGTGTCTCTTTTCTTGTCATCAGAAATTCTCACCAAGAACATCTCAAGAGAGAAATAAATTAAAGTGCTTCATCCCAGGAGGTCCTCTGCATTGCTGTCCATGAGGAACAGGGTAAGAATGGTAGAGCCATCCTGGAGTAGCCAGGCACCATCAGTAGGCAGGAGTGAGGCTACCGGTAGCCATTCTATCAGAGAGATGGTGCAGCTGTAGCATGCATGGGGGAATAAAGAAAGAGAAAAGTCAGACCACACTAGAGGGGTTTTGTGGGGGAATCTCTGGAGCAACCATGGATTATGGCAGACCTGGGTTTGAAAAACAAGATTTTTAAGAATTCTTACTCTGGTTTGCTAATATACACTTTAATGCTCTTAAAGAGACAAATAATGATAAGAAGTACCTTGTGATTTTTTTTTGTTTGTTTATCAGAATGTGAAATTTTGTAATGACTCCATGCAGAAACCAAGCCTAGTGAAGCCCTAGAACATATTCAAGTTATACAAACATCCCTTCTAAAGACATCCAAATACTGACCACACTCAGTCAGCAAGGAGGGGGTCATTCAGAGGTTTGGTGAAAATTTCTTTCAAATCAAACCATAGCTGGAGATGTTAACCAGGTAAACTCAGAGCCAAACCAAACCAAAATATTGTTAGTGCTCAATAAATATTAAACTTGGAAAGGAAAATATATGCCTTCATAAATCCCTGTTAGAAATGGTCCATTCCTATACCTTTCATGTGTAAATGTGAAAACACAAACCCAAAGAAGTAAATGATTTGTACACATTTGATACCCATTGTCCCAACTTAGACATCAGCCAAAAAAGGTTTCCAGAAGGCTTTTCACTTTTAGCAAAATTTATACAAAACCTCCTCTACTTCTCCCTACATTTCTTTTCCCTGTTAACTTCCTTCATTCTCCTAGAAAGCTAAATATTCTGAATCTTCTTTAGTGGATGAGCAGTCCTTTAAAAAGTTTATTCTCTGTGAGTAAATTTTAATTCCTCAACAAAATTTCCAGCAAGTTCAAAACATAATCAAATGTGACCTTTCATTCTTAGCATTTATCTCTGAATTTTCACCTTTTTAACATTTTAAAATGAATTGTAATCCTGATTCATGTGCCTGACTGACAGAATGGAAACTATAGTTATCCAGCAAATGAAATGATAAATCTAACGAAATGATAAAGACTATGCTGGATCCTAATATGGACCCCAGAATCAGAGGGCCAATAAAACTTTTTCCATATAAGCAATAAGGCTGTTTTGCTCTCTAATCATTTGTGTGTTCAGTGGAATAGCACTTTTAATTTTCTTCAAGCACTTTTCCTTCGCATTCAAGACTTTGCTAATTGCTTGTGCAAGGGGCCTAGCTTTCAGCCTATCTTGGTTTTCACCATGCCTTCCTCACTAAGCGTAATCATTTCTAGCTTTCGAATTAAAGTGAGAGATGTGTGACTCTTCCTTTCATTTGAATACTTAGAGGCCACTGTAGGGTTATTAATTGGCCTAATCACAATATTTTTTGTTGTGTCTCAGGGAATAAGGATGCCCAAGGAGAGAGAGAGAGATGGGGGGACAGCCAGTCGGTGGAGCAGTCGGAATACACACAATATTTATTAAGTGTGCCATCTTATAAGGGCGTGGTTTGTGGCACCCCAAAACAAGTACAATAGTGACATCAAAGACCACTGACCACAGACAACCATAACTACAATAATAATCAAAAAGTTTGAAATATTGTGAGAATTACCAAAATGTAACACAGATACACTAAGTGAGCAAACCCTGTTGAAAAACTTTCGCCAATAGACTTCCTCAATGCAGAGTTGTCACAAGCCTTCAATTTATAAGAAACACAGTATCTGCAAAGCACAATAAAGTGAAGCACAATAAAACACAATAAAAGTACAACCTTCTAGCCTCTTCTTCCACATTCTCTGTGTTTTTTTCATTTCAAAAATGCCAGAATTTGTGCTGTTCCCAGAACCCATTACACTGTTTCAATCTCCATGTCTCTGTTCCTGCTGTCCCCTCACCTGGATGACTCTAGACTGTTGCAGTGGCTTCAAATGATCACTCATGTCTAGTTTTCCTTTCCTTCTGGGCATAGGAGAAGACTTTACCATTCTGCATCCCCTTGTAGTTACATGAGGCCATGCAACTAGCTCTGGTCAATGGATTATAAGCAGATTCTGGAAATGTCTGATATGGGAGGATTACACATCTCTGTGTAGCATGTTTTCAACTCTGTTCAATATGTTGTGGACAGAAATGACATATTTATTTAGTGGTGATTAAATGGGGCTTTTAATTGACAGTTCCATACTTTCCAGCCCTCTTGTGAAAGAATATATTGCAATGGAGCTTCAATAAAATCAATGCAGACTAGAATCTGAGCAACCTCAGGATATACCACTGCTCTGGAGAATTCATCAGACCCATAATAGGTGTTGTGTAAGCAAGAAATAGAGTGTTTTTTAAGCCACTGAGATTTGGGGGGTGGTTTGTTCTTATAGAGTAGTCAATTCCTTCCTGCCTGAAAATAAAACATAGCTGTCTTCCCCTGTTCTGAAACTTCATAGGCTGAGTTAGACGCCTGTGCTGTGATCATTTCAGAATTTAATGCCAACATCCATACTTTCTGTTCAGGAGTATAACAGCACCTTTTCAGTCTACAAGATCTTTCTGTGGACATATCCCCAGTTTGAGGACAGGCACATATGATGCACCCAAAGTCAATCAATGCAACACATTCTCAGTGATTGATTCAAATGTGGGTAACTGATTAAATAATTCTAAACAGCATGAATCTCAAAACTCCTTCTTGTAATGCTGGGATAAAAATGTTTTCACCTTATTAAACTATTTGTAGCTGAAAGGAGATAGCTCTGTAGCTACTGGAAGCCTTTTTGTTGCCATGAGCGATGTCCATTTTAAAATCAGAGGCAACACAAGAGAAGACAAGTCACATTACAGAGAGAATTATATTCCTACTATATTATCGGACTTTCTTACAAAGCCATGCCTAAAACCAGTCCCACTTTTGGACTTTCTCTTATGTGATTCAGTAAGTTCCTCTTTACTTAAGTCAACTTGGACTTAGTTTTCCTATAATTTTTATTCTAAAAAGCATTAATGGCAGAGATTCTTCCTTTAGTAATCAGAACACCGTGTATTTTCTGCTATCAGAGGATTTAAAGTGCAGTTTATTGTATGTTCAGATGCTTGTATCTCCCTCTAAAATATGTTTCCTGAGGCCACAGTGTCCGTCTTATTTGATTCTTATAGCTGATGCCTGGCTTACAGCTGATGTTTAATGAGTGGCTATTCAAATTACCTGAACCGAGCAGGGAACATAGTATGTTTGGGCATTAGCAGGGGGTCTCTGGCTCCAGTGGAGTCAGCGGGCAGCCAGACAAAGAAGGCTTCTAGCAAGGTCGTCAAAGAGAGGGATGCTCAAAGCAAGCATCACAGATTTTCCAACATTTCTTGGAGCCATTTTGATATTTTAGCAGAAACTGGGGTTGCTTTGCAGTTTTTAGACTATTTAAAAATAGTCTAGTCTTGCCTTGCCAGAATTCTATCACCTATGTTTGAAGAGGCCACCTCAGGTCGAGAAGAATCATACCTTTCCAACACAATATGAGAAGAAAGAACAGAATAGATACAACAACATGAACGGAATAGATACAACAACATCAGAATTGTTTTCTCTGAGAGGCCAAGACGAAAATTAAGATATATTCTGTATTTAAGAAAACTGCTTCTTAAAATACTCTTCAGCAGGAAATGGTTCAATGTCTTTTCTCTGCTCAGGTCTTCCTTATGGTTAAAGCTAATCCACACTGAGGGCTTGGTAAGACACCATGAATGATGCTCTCTCATTACCTGTCACCTCAGGGACAAGGCTCTTTGGAACATGACACAACACATCCTCCCATTCTCAACCTGAGTCACCATCACTTTTCTCTTTTTGACCTTTTGCAGGAACTGCGGGGACATCATTCTTGACTGACACTGATGCTGCCAGGCAGCTTGCTCCCAAGGACGGCACCCGCTGGCTCTTTGGCTGTGACTAACACCCAGGGCTTTCTTCTATCAGGGAAAAAATACTATAAAAGAAAATGCTGACAATTACTGTAGTGGAATAAATATGATGGTTTAACGCCAACCACTATACTGCAGCTGAATGGCATCCTTCCCATTTTCTGCCAGGACTTTCTCTTGCTTCTTTTAAATAATCATTGTATTTTACTTTTTAAGCTTTTTTTCTTTTTAGAATTTTTGTATCTTCTTCAAAACATAGGAATTATTTATCAAACTTCATTGCCAATTTATTAAATAATATTATAACCAAGGCTTTGCAGTAAATTATAACATTTCTCAAAGGATGGTCCATGGAGCTTGAATTTCAAAGTTACCTGTATCGTGTTTAAAAATGGGAATATGGGCATCTCACAAAAACCACTGAGTTTCTGGGAATTTCCTTCTTAATCAATAGAGCATGTGATTTTTTTAAGGCAAAACAAAGTTTGAGAACTACTAATCTACTGTCTTATTTTGTACTAGGCACTGTGCCTCATATCACCAGGAATATCAAAGTGAAGTGAGGGTCATCTTGAACGGAAATACTTTCTCAGAAAAACAGGCATAACACCATTAAAAATCAACAATATCCTCCTTGCAAAATGCTATGAAGATCAGAGCTATTAGAGTATGTATACTAAGTCTCTCCATTTGAGTATCTGTAGTAGATAGAGTAGATATTCAACAAAGTATTACATTTTATTATTTAGAATATGACTCTATAAATTTTAGGATATTAGCCTACTGATCACTTATAAGTAGCTTGTTTAGATTTTCTATTATATCAAAATTATTGGCATCCTTAATACTTTATAATCATTTAAGATAATGTTATTTTAATTAAGTAGAATTTTTGCACAAAGATAAAATGGATTAATTTCTCTTACTTTCTCATGCCATCATGCGAGTCTTCTACCAAATGTCTAAATTGTGTTAATTAACATTCAGGGAACTGGAATTACTAATACCAGTAGGTATTTAGACATGGTCCTTGCTCCCACTCAAGTTTTAAAGACATGTAAAACCTCATGAAATAATTACATAACTCAGTAATATGAAAAGAATATCTATGCATAAAACTTCAGAGTTTCACATTTAATTTTTAAGCCTGAGAGGTAATGGACTAGAAGGTACAACAGAATTATAGGGTATTCACAGACGATTATGAGGGTGAAGCAAGGGCATTTGGAGTGGATGGACTGAGGGGACCAAATAAATTATTTACCAAAGAAAACAAAGGAAACAAGTCCTGAGACTGTTGGTCTTATTCTATTTTGGAAAGTCAGATTCAATAATGACCTATGAAATATCAGGCTGAACAACTGTGTTGATATTTATAAGAAGTAGTGAACTTCTCTGTGAGACACTGAAAACCAAACTAAACCAAATGTGAGTTATAAAACAATAGAGGCTAGTCAAAGTAGATAGCTTAAAGGTGCATCATCCAGATAAAGAATGAAATTTCCAAATTCACATCAGCAACAAGCATTATAATACCATCAGTTCACGCAGGTACAACCAAGTCAGGTTTCAAAATTCTCAGAAAGATAAACTGGGAATTCCCTGGCAGTCCCGTCGTTAGAACTCCACACTTTCACTGCTGAGGGGGCGGATACAATCCCTGGTTGGGGAACTAAGATCCTGCAAGGTGCGCAGCATGGCCAAAGAATAAAATACAATTTTACAATTTTACAATTCTTTTACAATAAAATAAAATTCTCAGAAAGATAAATTAGAAGAATAAAAATTTAGATAGTAGCTTAAAAAAGTGGAAATATTTCCTAATAACTTTAAATGTTTATCATAGTTCTAAGTGTAATGTTAAAATCACAGTATTTTACCTTGGAGAAATTTCAAACTATAGCACATTATACTGAAAAAAAAAATCTTGCAACTCTTTTTACTATTGGAATTGATCAATATGGAAACATATATCCAATACAGTCTCAAACTCAAAAGACACTCAGATCATCTAAGCTGCCATGGTACACAGGACTGTGCAATTTTTGCACCTGGTCATAAATGTAGAATTTTTAACCATTTAAAAAATATATTTATTCTTTAAACTATTTTTTTCAGAAATAGTTTTTCAAAACAAGATCTTATATTTTGGTGGTAGAGACCTACGTCTTTGGCTTCAGATCTGGTTTAAGTTCTGCATTCACTACCAATGAGCTGTATGACTTGAAGTCACCTGACTATTCTAAATATAAGTTTATATGTAAAATGAAAACAACCCCCATAAAATTGTTCTGACAATTAAATTATCAACTTGGAAAGTGCTTTTCACATAGGAAGCGCTCAATAAATGTTATCAAGTTTTAGAATCACATGCGATTAGATTGGAAGTTTTCAGAAAGAAAAAAAACTATATATAAATATATACACACACTATAACATGCATATATATGTATATATGAAAACTCTGTTAAAAGAGTTTTTGTTTCATTAAAATAATTAAATCTGTCCCAATAATAGTTTATAAGTATTCTCAGATGCATTACATATCCTGATTCAAACACTGGCCTAAATTTCTTAGAATGCTGATTGATTTCAGGTTGTTAAAACTTCTTTGTGGTTTGACATCTATTAACTCCAAGAGACTCTGATTGAGGATCTACAGTTATTATGTTTTTAGTTTCTCCTTTTATACTGTAGCTTTAGTGGATATTGACCAGGTTCTTTTGAGTACCTACTTAGCTAATAAAAGACTCCCTAGCAGTTTTCAGTGCACTTAGGTTCTCTAGATACTATTTCAGGTACATGAGAAGAGCTGGAGATTTTACTTTTCATAAGAAAATGTGCAAGAAAGAACTGGACAAGGATATATTGTGGAAAAGGAGATACACTGCAATAGAAGTTAAAACAGAATGACCCCCATGCCCAACCTTTATAGCTGTGTCATCATAAAGAAATAATTTATGCCCCGAGAGACCTGGTTTTCTTATCTAACTTACGCAAATCATAATAGTTTCTGTAGTTATTTCTTAGAGTTTCTTATGAGGAATGAATAACACAATGCATACTTAATATTGTGTATTTCAAATTAAATATAAATTGAACTTATTATAATGAATCTGTTTCTCATTTACCTTGGAAACATTTACTTGGCTTATGTTACACTTAATTGTCACAGCTGCCTTATAAGATGGCTCTTATTATCCCCTTTATAGATTTTTTTTTAAAGGCTCAAGAAATTGAGTCACTTGTAATAAGTGATGAAGCAAGGCTTCAAACCAAAGTTTGTCTTACTCTAATGTCTGAGACCTTTACTTCAAAATCACCCCTCAGTAAGAGTTATGTTATAAGGGATAATATGTTCCTTTATACATTAGTGTAGAAACCAAAATTCAGGGCTTCGGTTGAGAATCTTGATCAGATTAATAGATTTTAATTGTAAAGGTTAGGTTTAAAAAGTATAATTCTTTTAAAAAGAAGCATATTGCAACACGCTAATATATTATCCTAGCATAGGTATTAGGAAGAAATCAGACTGATTTCACATCCTAGTTTAATCCCTAACTGCAGCACATTTTTAAGCTAATTGTTCTTGTCTTAAAATAGGTGTGGGTATGAATTAATGAGTTAATCCATATGAAGGAACTTAGAGGGCTAGATCTATAGTAAACACAGTGTAAATTAGCTAACGTGTTAATACTTACAGTAATGCCCTGTTCTGTGGAAAAAGATAAGTTTACCTATAAGGAAAAAAGGAAGTGGTAGAGATAATGATATATATTTAACATTTTATTGATTTTCTTTGGCATTCAAGAAAACTACACTTTCCATCTTCCTTTGTAGAGTGCTTGAGGACCACATGACAAAGTCCTGGCCAATGGAATGTTGGTGGAAGTTTGCTAAGCCACCACCAGATGCAGAGGTTTAGATACTGTGTGTGATCCTCCTACATTTTTAAGATGGACAACAAAAAAAGATGGAAGGATTCTATCTTGATCATGTCATTTTACTCCTACATTCAGTCATTACACATTTCTGAAAATATGGACATTTTTTATATAACCATCCTAATATAGTCCCCAGAGAATTAATGCAAATTCTTTGCTATCAAATAATACCCAGTACATAAAAACATTTTCGCAATTGCTTCAGAAAAGTACATTTACAGTAAGTTTGCCTGATTCACTATCCAAACAAAATCCATCTATTATAACTTGTAGCTACATGTCTCTTAAATCCTTTTAAATCTAGAACCTCCTCTTGCTCTTTATGCCATTGACTTAAAATTTCCTGTGGAATGTTATGCCTTCTGAATTTGTCTTTTTGCCTCTTTGCACTTTTATTCAAACTTGTTCTTCTATCCTCAGTATTTCCTGTGATAGTTAAATCAAGAAGCTTGATTAGATCTAGACTCTGACTTTGACAAGGCTACTGTAGTTGTTTCTGTGTGCTTCTTGCTGTTTTCCTTCAGGAAGCCCACAATATCTGGTAGCACTGATTTAGTGACACTACAAATGTTCAGTGGGTTCAGGGAGTGACAGCTATCCCTCTGTTGTTGGTGTCATTCATTGATGACTGCTAGCTGAAATAAACAATCCATATTTCATGATAGGGATTTTCTAATTTTATCATTCTTTCCACATTTACCAGCTGGAATTCCTTCCTTCATCAACTGAAAAACAGTTTCATATAGGACACACAAGATAAATGTAAAATTCTTTCTTTTTTAATTGCTGGTTTTCAAGAGGTAATTGGCCCTAATGTCTGCTAATGATATTTAATCAACTGTTGCTTGTTTGAGGCTTTTTCCATTTCTCTTTCATTTGTAGAGCATAATATTAATTTATATACTCATATACTAAATATATTACATATTAAATGTTATACATTATTATGGCATGCTGTTTAAACCCCTTTGTAAGCAACAAAAGGTGTCTATTTGATTGACATGACATCTACTTATAAAATATTTCCTGAATGACCACAGGAAGAAGTTCAAAGTTGATGTTATCTTCCCCAGGAAAGTCAGTCACAAAGGGATGTATATGAGGCCTGGGTAAGACCAACATGCAGTTGTAATAAGAGAATAATATGGTACCATCTCTCTCAGCATTCATCAAACTACTGGTTTTTGTAGCATATGCTGTTGGATACTTTCATACCCAGTGTTTTCTGTGCTCATCTAACAAAAAAGCACTGATTAAAAAAGAAAATAACACTTGCTTTGATCATGCAGCTCTAGAAGAGTTAGAATACATTCAGCAATGACATTTATTATTAGCAGAATCCGCTGTAAATCAGAGATAAAGTTGACAAATTTCACAGGTTGATCAGTGGGAATATCAAGTGACTCAGTGTGTGATGGATTAAATGGGGGGCAAAATTAAAGTTGTGCAAATTATTTCTATGCAGGGATTCTAATGTCAGACACAAAAAATGACTAGACATGTCTCGTCAAGAATAAAAATGAAGCTGACGCTGACCTACGGATTGGCTCCTACTTAGTTTGGGTGGCTGATGATAACAAGGAGTTGATAAACACAGGAAATACTGTTCTCGAGTGGGATTTTGACCAGGATTTAATTTCTATTAGTTGACACTTCATGAATCTACATCTGCAACACAAAGATAATTAGTGTTCATTATGAGAGGCAGAAGACGGTAAATGGAATGGTTTTAGAGTCTGAAATTTAGCTCAGCCTCATCCTAAATGTGTGACATTTGGTAAGACACCTTACTGAACGAACCTCAATTTTCTCATCAGTAAAATAATAATAATAGAAATATACCCACTGCCTGCCTCAAAAGGTTTTAGTAAGGCTCAACAATCAAAATTACAGAGCAAGCGAAAATGTCATTAATTAGGAATTAGTTAAATAAATGATGGTACCCTCTATGTGAGAATGTATCCAATGTTACAAATTATGACTTAGAAAACTATTTAATGACAGGAGAAAATTAAGATAATTACTGTAAATTTAAAAGCAGTTTAAATTATGTAAACTATAATTTTTTATAGAAGAAAAAAATTATAGAAGAAAAAAATTGTTATAGATGAAAAAATTATGAATATATACATGGGAGTTAAAAAAAGATATATATCAGATATTAGTAGTGGTTATTGGTGACTCTTTTTTTATCCTTCATGTTTTTCTACCCTTTAAAATTTTAATTAGGAGCAACTGCACTGAAACCAGAAATAAAGAAAAGAAAAAACAGAACTAGCCCAATGGTATAGCATACAGAAACAAATCCACACACATATAGACAATGATTTTTGACATGCAGCATGGTAGAGCACTTGGACCAAGAACGTATTTTCCACAAAATTGATACAATTGGTACCCACACCAAAAAAAAAAGAAAGGAAAAGAAAATGAAATAGGATTGCTACCTCATGCCACACATGAGAATCAATTCCAGAAGGAACAGAGACCTATACAAAAATTTTAAACAATAAAGCTTCTGAAATACAAGAAAATATTTTCATGTTATCAGTTCAGGTAAAGTTTTAAAGAAATGATTATTATATTTACGTATATTAAAATTCATAGAGTTTATCTTTCAAAGTATATACTGGATGTGAAAAAGCAAGACATAGTTTGAAGAAATAACACATGAAAAAACAAAGGGCTTTTAAACAGACCATATAGAGACTTCTCACAAATCACTATGCATAAACAGAAACCACAGTTAAAGAAAAGGGTAAAAAATCATTGAAAGATATTTCACAAAAGAGAAAAATCAAATGGTGCCTAATCTTGTGAGGAATCAGAGAAAAGGAAATTAAAATTAACATTGATTAATTGATTAATTACTGTTGGCTAGCATTAAAAACCTGATTATGTCAAGTGTTAGTAAGGATAGAGAACAGTGGAAATTCTAACATTCTACAAGCAGACATGCAACCCTTCGACATTATGTAACGAAGCTGAAGATACCCAGAGAAATACACTCCTAGGCATACCACCTCAAGAAACTCACACAAGTGTAGCCAAGAAAACAAAAATTAAAATGTTCATATAAACATTTTTTTCTAATTGCCAAAAATTGAAAATAGTCCCTTGCCCATCAACTGTAGAAAAAATAAACATATTGTAGAGAACTATCCAGCAATACAGTATACTCAGAATCACCAGTGAAAAAAATAAAATGATATGATTCAGAAGATCGTATTCTATTTCCAATATTACTTATTTTTCCCATAAAAGTACAGAGGATAATAGTGTATTGTTTTAAATAGCTTATCAATCAGCTAAATCAAGTTTCTGATCATTATACATAGCAGAAATTATATTTTAACTATTGGAGAGAAAGGAATATAAACACCAAATATTTTTATGTGATAAATAATATATATAATACATATAGATACATAAATAACATTTTATGTAAATTACACATATATAACCATTAAGGCTGCAATTTAAGTGGGATATATTCACCTTCAAGAATCATACTAACTCACTTTAAGTTTTTCAATCAATTCATCATTTATCCTAATGCCACAATTAATTCAAAGTACAGTAAAAGAGACTGTTCATATTTGAAAGCAATTATTCCTTCCCTTCTTGACTTCATCATATTATTTCATGGGTGTTTAAACACAAGCTACAACTGAACAGACTCACTCACAAAAATCCCTTTCTCCATCTGTCCCTGGATCTTATAGGGGAGGATACTGCAATATAGGCAAAAGAATATCATATCAATTGTTGTTTATAGATAGCTAGCATTAAGGGGAAATTAGTAGATCATCTCTTGGTAGAAACTCAACATTTTTTTTTTTTTGCGGTACGCGGGTCTCTCACTGTTGTGGCCTCTCCCGTTGTGGAGCACAGGCTCCGGACGCGCAGGCTCAGCGGCCATGGCTCATGGGCCCAGCCGCTCCGCGGCATGTGGGATCTTCCCAGAACGGGGTACGAACCCGTGTCCCCTGCATCGACAGGCGGACTCTCAACCACTGCGCCACCAGGGAAGCCCCAAACTCAACGTTTTTAGAGGTTTTCCTACTGTGAATGCACACTATGCAGAAGAATACAAAGCCTGATGCTAGGAGTCTAATAATTGAGAGATGCAGAGGAACTGAAGGAGGAAGGGAAAAAAATGCTTGAGTCACAATTCAGATACTCATTTGCTTTGTTTTTAGATATCTGAATTTCAGGTAGGGGCATGGGGAAAAGAAAGAGCTCACGCCCTCTAGAATTTGAGGCCATTTAATCCACCAAGTTTTAGGGAGATGGTATCTAACAACCCAGTCACACTCTCTTGTAACACATAGTTTTTTGTTCAATTTATGATTCTGAAACACTGAGGATATTGATCAATGGATTCCAGACTCACTGGAATCAATCTAACATTTCTCTCTTATATATAAACATATATATGTATGTTTCTGTATATGTTTATATATATACGTGTGTATTACGTATATATGGCACACATGAGAAAGAACAAAAGTGACAGGATTTTTAAATGATGAAATTGATGAAATTAGTTTATGTATGCTATTACTCATAAGGGCTTTTATTTTTTTTTTTAGCAGGAAAACTTGCTAAGGCCATAGCTTAACATTTTACAGAGTTGTCCTACCATTTAATGCAGTTTCACCAGGAAATCCTTCTATTTCGTAGGCCTGGGGCTTTCTGAAACCAATACATTTATAAAAGGTAAAAATATATCTGTTAGCAAATGCTATCTACTGTTAGTGTGCTTAAGTGTATCAAGCCTAAGAACACAGATCTGGATAAATCTCTGTAATGCCCACTGGCATATTCTCAAGTTAAGAACATTACTCAGTGGACTCACACATCCCCAGAAGTACAACATATTATCTGAAACTCACCGTTTGACACTCAGAGTACATTAAGGTAAACAGCTGCTATGCCTTGGGTGGTGGTTGTGGTGGTGGTGTTTTTCCGTTCCTACTACATTTTGGGCCACTGAACTCTTCAAAAAGACTTGCTCCTCAGCATCAGGATCTGTCATTCCTTAGAGTTCATCTTGGTGTGTTCTTAGGATTTCTGTTTTACAGTCATGCCTTCACTTTCACCAGACCATTACTAAAACCACTGTAAGCCATCAAATCCTTTGAGTTGTTCTTAAATAAATCAGATACAGCAAGCTATCCCTGCAGTTTTCTTTTCTTTTCTTTCCTTTTTTTTTTTCTCATGGTGCCTCTGGCTGCTTAGCTGTCTCAGTTTTGCAGTAACTCTCCTCTTAGCCTGTCTCAGAAATATAAGGAAATTTACAAATTTCGTGAAAGATGTAGGTTTTAATCAGCGTTTGTTATTTTTAAGGTTTAATAATATTTTGTTATTTTAAGGTTACTTTAATGTACCATTAATGAAATTTTGAAATTTAAAGAACTAACCCTACTTTAGCAAAATCTACCTCTCTAAAATAAAGTTACTTTACTTCCATAGTATCTTTAAAAAAAAATTTATCTTTTTTTAAATTTTTGGCTGTGTTAGGTCTTCATTGCTGCTCATGGGCTTTCTCTAGTTGTGGCGAGCAGGGGCTACTCTCTGTTGTGGTACGCGGACTTACTGTGGTGGCTTCTCTTGTTGCAGAGCACGGGCTCTAGGCACGTCAGCTTCAGTAGTTGCAGCTCGTGGGCTCAGTAGTTGTGGCACATGGGCTCAGTAGTTGTGGCTCACGGGCTCTAGAGCACAGGCTCAGTAGTTGTGGTGCACAGGCTTAGCTGCTCCGTGGCATGTGGGATCTTCCCGGACCAGGGCTGGAACCCATGTCCCCTGCATTGGCAGGCGGATTCTTAACCACTGCACCACCAGGGAAGTCCCTTCCATAGTACCTTTTCTACTGTAACCTATATATGGAATATATGACTTCAATATCACTTTATCTTCAGTTTTGTTTTCCACTTAACAACATCAAATCATAAAGATTATTTAATTTTGGGGGGTAGTCCTCATAACTGTAAATTGAATAGCTAAATAAAATTCTATCAGAATTACCTTAATTCAAACATTTTATTACTGTTAGACATTTGACTTATTCTGGGTTTTTTTGGCAATTATATATGTATTCCAATATTTATCTGCACATAAAATTTTATCCTCTGAAATTATTTCCTTGTTATAAATTCTCAAAAATGTGGTTGCTAGATGAAAGTACATGAACTTTATGATATTTATAATTTATGAATCTGTGCTAGTAACTAACTAGGAGAAGCTCCTCTCTGACTCCTTCATGTTCTTGTTATAGTTCTGACAGTCGTTGATATGAGTCAGGGATAAATTGGCTCCCAAGAGATACTATCGGAGATGGTAGTAAAGGCTGACAAAACCAGGGTGAAGAGAAAGATCTTAAATGGTACATTCTCCTTAGATTAAATCTCTTTGGATTCCTGGTCTAGTCGGATTTTTCTCATTTGGAAGCTACTTCCTTTGGAGACTTTGTTATCCCTTGAGTTTTGTTTGGTCAAATAGAGGTTCCAGCGCCTCTTTTCTTTGGAAGAAGTCACCCACTCTCTTCCTGTATTTGGAAATTCAGAGAAGCAGTGGCCTTCCAACTTGATATAGCTTGATGTCAGAAGAAAACAGTAAGTGAAATAAATGAATTTGACTAATTGCCCTAGTCTAAGAGGAGGCAAATTTTTTTGTACATAGTTGCAGTAAATATTACAGGCTTTGTGAGCCAGGATGTAAAATCTAAGATACTATGTAGGTACTTATATAACAAGAGAGAAAACAAATTTCCACTCTTTTTGTAATTGATGGAATTCAAAGTATTTATAATTGTACATTTTTTGTTGTAAAAAAAAAGTCCAATGAGAAGAATTGAACAATTTTTGAAAAATATTTTGCTTAATTGTTCTTTAAAGTTAGTATTCTTTGTGATCAAACTGATTTTAAACATTCACCTGTTTTAAAAAAAAAAAATCTTAGCTCAGAGGCCATAAAAAAACAGGTAAAATCCAGATTCGGCCCGCAGACCTCTGTTCTAGTCCTTTAGAAAAAAAACTGTTGTTTTCTGTTCCCTTGTCTTGTTTCCCTTTGAGATCATTAGTCCATAAAAAAGGTATGGGCCTAAAAGAAAGGAATAAAAGCTAGATTTTAGTCTTTCCCTCAAGACTTTGTTCTTAAGAAAAAAGGATGCCTTCACTCTCTTGTAGAGATAAGATCAACTGGGTTTTTATTTAAGAGATTATTGCTTTTAATTCTACTTATATTCATTGACATTTAGGTTTAAGTGAAATAGGGATAGGGTTAGAAACTACCTACTCACAGGTCTGATAGAAAATTCCATAACAATGATTTATCACAATCAATTACCTCAGAGTTAAATAATCATCAAAAAAAGGAATACAAATAAGTTTATGATTGTTCTAAAATTAAAAACTTTTATTGCCTTTGCATGTTTTAACTATTTAATATTAAGGCTGATTTTTAAGTATATCATAAAATCTCAAATATCTTAACTTCTTAACCTAACAATATTGTGAAATAGGCAAGGAATTTCAATGTACTTTTCAGAACTGAAAGATTTAGCCTCAGAGAAATCTTACTCTCAGATAACACAGTTAAAAGCAAGAAAAAAGAAATTAACACATTCCCTCACGGAGGTTGGTCATTCCATGAGATGTTTTGCAAGACTGATGGCCCTTTTACTTTACTTCCTCACCGCCTCTTCCTCTCTATTCTGCCTTTTTACTTTACTTCCTCACCGCCTCTCCTTCTCTGATTCTATAAAAGAAACTGGCATCCAGACCCCGATAAGATGGTTTTTCAGAGATGCTAGTCTGCCATCTTCTCGGTCTGCTGGCTTTCCGAATAAAGTTGTATTCCTTGCCTCAAAAAAAAAAAAAAATAGTAGAAGCTAGACATCAAATTGAGTCTTCATGCTCCCACATTCTGTATAACAAAGAATTGATTGTATTTTCTCAATTCCTAGTTAATAAATTATTTGAAACATTTGGTGTTTTAGTCAAGTTTCTCCCAAGAAACAGAAAACAGAACCAAGAGGATGTATGTATGTATGTATCTATCTATCTCCCTATTCATTTGTCTATCTATAAGAAATTTATTATAAGGAATTAGCTGATGTTATTATGGAGGCTGAAAAGCTCCTAGATCTGCAGTTGGCAAAATGGAGGTTCAGAAGAGCTCGTAGTATAGTTCCAGTCTGAGTCCACAGTCTTTAGAAGCAGGAGAACCAATGGTGTTAAGCTCTGACCTGAAAGCCCACAGGTTTGAGACCCAAGAAGAGCTGATGATTTAGTCCAAGTCCAAAAGCCAGAGAGGACCTACTTCCCAGCTCTTGCAGTCAGGCAGGAGAAGCTCCCTCTTACTCAGCCTTTTTGTTCTATTCAGGACTTCAATTGATTAGATGAGGTCCATGCTCATTAGGGAGGACAATGTTTTATTCAGTCTACTAATTCAAATGGAAATCACATCTAAAAATACTGTCACAGAAATATTCAGCTTACTGTTTGGTCAAATATTTCGGTACCCCCAGCTCAGTAAGATTGACACATAAAAAGAGCCACCTCTGTTGGCTAAACTTATGATAAATATTTGATTATTTCATCTCATCAATTATGGGTAGGTGAAATTCAAAATGCATTCTAAGAAATATTCATAGAATTCTTCTTGTAGAGTTGAATATACTGTACTCAGTGATGTGTATAGTCATGACCAGATGAACACAGGGGTTAATCCCCATAAAATTTATAGTTGGCCTTCTGTATCTATGGTTCCTCTGCATCCACAGTTTCAACCAAACATGGACAGTGTAGTACTGTAGCATTTACGATTGAAAATCATCCGTGTATAAGTGCACCTGCACAGTTCAAACTCATGTATTGATAGTTCAAGGGTCAACTGTATATGTGATTACAGATTCCCTGCACTTGTTTAACTCTCCATATTGTCTTTTCATGATGACATAATGTTTACAATAGAGAAAATAAGTAAACATATTTTATACAGTTTGAGATAGAATAACAAGTGCTAGTGTGTATTGGGAGAAAAAAACTATACACTTAATAGAATTGATGGAGACTTCAAAAGGTCAATATATAGAGCCTGAACCTTTAGGATAAAAAACCTAGCATTTAGAAAGGTTTTATCTGGAGGGTAAGGGAGAGTTGCCTCAAAATGGAAGGGACAAAGTTAGAAGTATTTTTTGGTATTAGGCACATAGAAGAATATCCTTCTCAGTGTGTAAGGATATTTGCTTAGTGGCTCAGTAGAAGGGGAATTAACAGAATCTAAGAAGAGATATAAATAAAAAAGACAGTAATTAGTGTAAGTGCAGATCTAGAAAATCACTTACTCTCCTATCTACTTTTTTGTTCTGGATTGAATTAGTATACATCAATGTTCCTCATAGCCACGTATATGGTAGGAAATTAACCACAATTTGAGTAAAAATCTCCCAAGCTTTAAAAAAAATTAATTTTTAGTTTTATTTTGAATTTCTTTAAAAGAAGATGTATTTACACCCTTTTTAATGATAACAAAAGTAATGGATCATATCAGACAAAAATGTGTATAAAATCATTCCTAAAATAGTTATTCACGTTTAAATGCAAATATCTGTTATATAACTTTATATTTAATTTTTCTATGAAATAATATATAATATACATATTTATTCAATATGAAATAACTAGTTACAGTCATGTGCCAAGTATCTACAGAGTACTTACTAGGTGTCAGGCACTGATCAATGTACAAGGGATAGAGCAATGTAGAAATCGAGGAAGACACTGCCAGTATGAAACTGAAATTCTAGTCAGGGAGATCAAAAGAGAAAAAAAAAGCAATAAATGCATAGGGTAATTCAGACTGTGATTAGATTGTGATATGAATAAAATAAATATGGTGATAATATAGAAACTTTCAGAGAACAATGGCTAGTGGAAATGCAAATTTAAAAACAACATAATTTTAATATAAGTTAAAAGAAGAACCATAAGAACTCAGTGACTGATGAAATACGAAGGCTGAAAGAACAGGAGGGTTTATGTGTATCCCTCAGGATTTGAGGTTTGCTCAAGAGGTTAGATGATGGAGCTACACTTTAAAGATATGAGAAAGACCATGGAGGAGAAGCTTGGGGCAGTGAAAACAGAAATTAAGAGTTCTTTGATTTAAGATGCCCACTAGATATTAAAGTGGAGAATTTGAATAAAAGATATGCAAGACTGAAACAAAAGGGAGGGACTGAATTGTAAGAAGTATGTGATTCATATTTAAATAAGTGCCATTTAAGAAGATGATGAGATCAACTAAACAAAGTACAGATCTTCCTCAGCTTATGGTGGGTTACATCCTGATATACCCATGGTAAACTGAAAATAGTCAAAAATGCATTTCATACACCAAACATCATAGCTTACCCTTGCCTAACTTAACAGTGCTCAGTACACTTACATTAGCCTAGAGTTGGACAAAATCATCTAACACAAAGTCTATTTTACAGTAAAATGTTGAATATCTCCTGTAGTTTATTGAACCCTGTACTGAAAGTGGAAAACAGAATGGTTGTATGGATAAATAATGGCTTTAAGTGTATCAGTTGTTTACCCTTATGATCATGTGGCTGAGCATGTGGTCACATATCGCTAGCCTGGGAAAAATCAACATTTAAAATTCAAAGCACAGTTTCTACAGAATTCCTATTGCTTTTGCACCATAATAAAGTTAAAAAAAATGTAAGTCAAACCATCCTGAGTCGGGGACCATCTGTATAGCTAAGTGTTATATAAAACACTTTTATGTACTTCTTGTTTCCATAAGGAGTTTCTCTAGATGCATTCCTGGATTCTCTCCATCCTTTGATCATTACTCCTTAAGGAAATGTGAAAAATATATCTGCATTGTAAATCTGGAGAGTGGACATGTTCATCTCAACTGCAACAGTTCCATTCTTTTGGGAGGATGACTCTCAACAAAGGAGTTTTTCTCTGCTCCTCCATTCTATAAATCTTATCTCGACCAGACTCCTGACAAATTGGACTCCATATCAGTATCATCATTATATAATGGCCTTTACATTAACTTTCTGCTATGTTTTGTTCCTTGTTCAGACCCACCTGAAGAAGAGGTGGGCTGTTGATTGAGTGAAGTCTTAGAAAGCTGTCAAATCAAAATTAATTCTAAAGAGCTTATGACTGAGTTGGAGAGATGAAGCATGAATACATGAGAAGATAAAAGGGTATATTCAAGACTTTTTTCAAAGAAGTACATGTTTTCTGACAGGAAACTAGATCACATGATAAATGCTGGAAAAGTCTCAACTGGGTGAAGACCACAAGTGACTGGATGAACCACTCTAGGAAAACAAGATTGAGGAGAGCATGGAAGAATGAAAAGGATCTGTATTGGCAAAAGAGAGTAGGGTGAGAGAAATTATATTAAAATATGTCAGGAAAATACAAAGTCAGTATCACCTCTGTGATTTTGACCTTTGCTTTTTCCCTTATCCACTTCTTCATCTTACCTCTGAGAGTAACAAGACATGCTCATCTCTTTTTGCTCATTTTCCAATTGTCTAGAAACACTGGGTGAAGGGTAAAGCAAGACATATTAGACTTACAATAACCTGTGCTCTAATTACCTGTTCAGTCCTATTCCCTGGTATTCTCCTTTTCATTATTTTATTTGCTCATTTCATTCATTTATTCATTCATTCAGTTAATGAATCAGCCAATGTGCATTTATTCAATGGTTACTGAACATCAGCTATCTTTGGGGCTCTGATGACACTATAGTAAAGAAGACAGATGCAGGTGTGCCCTTGTGAAGTTACAATCAATCAGAGAAGACAAACATAAAGCAAATTATTTCAAATAACCAATAACTGCTGTTCTATCTAGAAACCATGAAGTGAGAGTATAGGTTTGGGATATAGAAGATGGCTCAGTTTAGCTGAACACAGGGTTATTTATTTAATTTTTCATTCATAAAATGTTATGTTCCTTTACAAAACATGCCAAACACTTTGCTAAGCTCTCAGTGTAATTGGGTATAACTTCAGAAAAAGCAGAAATTCTTAAAAGGTAAGAATTTTAAAGAGAATTGAATGCCAAGTGTCTGGATATCAGGTTTATACCCAAAAAGATCACCTCGGTTTTAGACAGAAGTTTGTGAAATTTCTATTAATCATACTGATATTTCTGGATAGAAGATAAGATAAATGTATTATTTGTTAGGGATAATGCCTGTATTTTCACTGATCAGGAAAATACCCTAGAATTTTGTACCTTAAGGAAAAAAAACACATAATAATAATTTAAAAAATACCAAATAGCAGGGTGAGCATATTTTCTTTCATCTTTTCAGCCATTTCAAAAATAAGATTGTAAACAATTGTGTGGTTACAGTGAACTGTGTAGCACAGTATTGAGGTGCAGGAAACACTTGTCTTCCAATACAGGTTCCTGGGGAGTCCCACTTCTTACGACTTACTTGTATTTGTTGAAAAGGACAGAAACTTTGAATTTAAGTGAAGAATAAAGGCCTCTAGCTATGAGTTATTGTGGAAAAACTGCTCAATTAGTGAATATCTCCCTCAGGTCCCTTCAAAAAGGAAACTCTTCTATCAAAAAGTTATTTGATATGGGAAGCTGCTTTTATTTTAGGAGAGGGAGATAGAAGACCTTCAGTAGAATAACTTAGTCTTTATACCTCTTTTTTCCTTTCTTCTTTCCTTTCTTTTCTTTTCTTTCTTTCCTCTTCCCTCCCTTCCATTAGGCTGTAGTACACACACACACACACACACACACACACACACACGGAAGAAGAATGGAAAAAGTTTCATATTTCCCTTCCTCATCACCCCCGTTTCTTATTAACCTCACCGAACCAGAAAGCAAACAAGCAAGGCTCTAATAAGTTCTCCTTTTGGAAAATGAACATGCTGAGATTCAGAACCAAACCATTTAAAATGTACATTTGCTATCTATTAAGTGTGCGGACTAAAGTCACCACAGTATAGAGATTGCTTCCCTATGATAGTAGTAGAAGAAATTATTGTGTTGGGGGGTGATATCAGCTGTAACCCATTTCCAGAGGGTACCCAGAGAGGCTCAGGATGTCTGCTGTAGAGAAATAGAGATGCTAAGAATCTAAACAGGAGGCTTGTTCCCTAGAGCCACGGAAAGAAGCTCAGGCCAGCACTTGAACACAGAGCTACAGAAGGCTGACTTTGACTGGAGGCTTGGATTGGTCTAATGAGTATCCAGTTGGGAAGACAAGGTGGATGTTTAGAGTTTCTTAATCTGTTTTCACTCAGGCAACATGAAAGCTCTCCATGTGTTTGTGGCACTGTAGTTAAGTGTAAGGGCTATACACAGCATGAATAAGATTGAATTTATCAGAATCCTCTACGATAAGTGTATAGAGTCACTTTTCACTTCAGAACCCTTAAAAAATATGACTGTTTTTTACACCCAGAGCTGTGGAACACATTCTTCCCCCAGTGCACTGAAATTTTCATGAAGGTATATAATCTACTGGTTTTCACAAATGAGTGATCCTCAGGTTGTGGAAATTTTGAGATTAAGAAAAAGTCCTCTTTACTGAATAAAACTTGATAAAAAGAACCAACAATGTATAATGGGCTAAGAAATTGAATTCAATCTGGTCACTTATATTTACTTTATACTTGATTATAAATAAATAAATATAAGTCTACAAGTTATTTATCTTTGGGTGAAATTATAAGAAAATAGAAACCAAAAGTCACAATGGTATTTAATTTTGAAAATGGATAGTTTTTTTGAGGAAAGGACTTGGAAATTTATACTACTAAAATGGAGATGAGATGCTTGGGTAATATTTATATTCCAATTGTCTCAGGGGCTCAAGAAATGAAGACTATTAATTAGATTGGCCAAAGGTTTTATTTGAGTTAAAATTTATATCCCCACCTTGTAATCATGTTCACAATTCTTTCAATGTTTCTTAAGTAATGGAATGAAACTCTTTGAGATATGCAACAGTTTATTGAGATTACCATTTGAACTCTCAAGAGTTTGTTTTAATCTTCTATTACCCACACAATTGGTAAAAGACATTTATTTTAGAAATCACATTTGTTACAATATGCTTAACATGGAAAGTTTATTTGTTTAAATGTTATAAGAATTTGGATATACTCGAGCTATAAAATGAACCCGTTAGGCTTATGGACATTAATCTAATGTTTAAGACCTCTACGGCTTTGTTTATTAATTCCACCTCTATAAATACAGTGTTAAATCTCTTTAGTAAGAAAACAGTCTTGGTTTTCACCTCAAAAGCACATTTATTCTAAATACTAACTTTTGAAAATTTAATTTTCCACACAAGGCAAAATCCTGTTTCTTTCACAATGTCAAGCCAAAGAAATTGATCTCATCCTTAGGGCCTGAACTTTACCTCATCCAATCCTAAACTGGTTTAAGCTACTTGACCAATTATGAATGGTGGGACTTCCAAGGCAGACAGGAATATAATGCACAATGAGTCCTCTACTCTAATGATTCTCAACATTTGGTTCCCAGTCCAGCAGCAAAAGTATTACCAGCACTGCCTGTTGACATGTTATAAATGCAGTTTAGAACCCTGCTCTGGACCTACTGAATTCGAAGATGATTCTGACTCACAGTGGAGTTTAATAACCGCTGCTCTACTTTATTCAGCAAATCAGCACCACTCGCCATTATGGACAAATGTGCCTCCATAGCTGTTTTCTAATTTTTTCTAATATTGCCTTTAAAGCATTCATAGCCCCTCAATTAACCCATGCTGTGATTTTCTCAGGTTTGTAGGAAAAAAAAGTAGCTTCCCCACAAAAACATCTTTGACTCCATTTTCACCTGCATTCTATAAAGACAAGGTACCTTCATCAAACACATGCACTTCAAAATCTCAGGGATGAAAAACCTATCTTAGAGACATTTTTATTCTGCTTAGTTTACAGCCAAGATATCAGTAGCATCTTATGAGTTTATATGCCAAAAGATCTGGCAAGGCAACAAATTCATTTCCCTGAGTGTTTCCATTTGATACACTTAAAAAGCAATACAGGTGAAGAATAGAAGTGCCTATGTGAGCACATTTCCTCAGCAGCTGATGTTAATGTTTAATTCACTTCTGGGGAAGAGCCATGACAGATATGAGGCTCTAATTGAATAGACACACAGCTGCCTTTAATACTGTACAGTTAAAAACCTGTCAACAAAATATGATTATTCTCTTTTTTCTGAGAAAATATTACAGAAAACAATGAATGTATCTGAGACACGGCATAGTGAGGTGTGGTTGAGAAGATGAAACTACCTTATATTACATTACATATTTATTTGTGTGAAAAGAATGTGAGTTTCATGATAGTAGAGACGTTGTCTCTCTTGTTTAGCCTAGATGTGTTCTTAATTTTAGAACTGGATAAAAAAACTAAGTGATAAATGAAACAAACACACAAACTGAGAAGGAAGGCTCTCTATAAATCCTAAGTAACATTGCTCTTGAGAGTCTCAGTTTCTTCATCTGTAGAAAAAGACAAAGACAAGGGAGAAACTGATGTACAAATGAATAACGGCCAGACGGTATATAAAAATAGAACTCTGACCCACAATCTGCAACAATTTGTAAGGATGCCAAACCATAATCTGAATAGCAGTTGACTCCAAACTGTCAGAACTTAGCCAACTACCAGTTTCCCTAATTTCTGCCTCCTCTTCCAACTGAGAACTAACCAGAGAAAGACAAATATGCTTCTTTAACCAACCCCATAGGGTGTCTTGTCTCTAGTTAGCCCACCTCCAGCTTCCTCATGGCAACCACTTCCAATCAGGGCATACCTTAAGCCTTCTCTTTTTTCTCCCATAAAACTTTTATACTCTCCTGTCTGCCTATAAGTCTGTCAAACATAGGTGATGGTGGCTGACTTCCTTGCTATATATAGCAAGCTGTGAATAAACAGCATTTGCTTATTCTAATTTGGGTAATCTTTATCCATTTCCACAGAAGCGAGCCTGTAATATTTAAATGTTCTCAGCACTACAATTTTATAAATTTCTAGAGACTATGACCTCCAAGGAAGAATTCACATCAATCTAAATGCAATCTTCCAACTCTAGATGATAAAACCATAATGAAGATGCTATGCGAGAACGTTAAAAGAGGCTAAGATTTTAATTAAAGATGGAAAGGAGAGGGTGGGTTAGCCACAGGAAAAAAAATCACAAATTTCAAGTGGGCTTTTCAAACAGGGTATTATCATGTTATCCACATTGTTTTCAAATCACAATTTGCACTGCAGTGAACCAACCAAAGAGTTCCAAATCCCTCATTACTCATCCCAGAACAGGAAAGCTTCAAAGAACATTGCCAAAGCTGAGGATACTATTTAATAGATCCATTCTTTCACAGATAGATTTGAAAAAAATGATACAAGTATAAGGTCTTGGTCAGTGACCTTCGAAAGTTAGGGTAGTGGGAAGGTCAGCTGGGAATGTCCACTTTGTGTAGAATGACTAAAGTGGTGGTTATCTATACAGTACTTAAAAACAACAATAAAACTGAGTAAAAGTTGCTGTGATTTTGATTATTCCCTGGTAACAATCTAAACAGCGGTTTATCAATCTATACAATGCACTGGTAATCTAAACAATGTCAGTGTTAAAAAAAGAAACAAAAAAAAAACACTAGAGGGATAAGAGGGTCTGGAGTTTCCCTGGTCTAAGTTCAAAACAATGGCTCTGGTTACACTGAGGTTGAATGTCAGTAATATATATGTGAGCTACATTTTAGCTACAGTTTTATTACTTATCCTTTAGCAAAAATTAAACTCAACATAAAAGTTAACTTCAAACACATCCTTTAGCAAAAATTAAACTCAACGTAAAAGTTAACTTCAAACACTTTTTTATTCAGTTGACTCCTTGACACATGCAGGCTCAGGCATGTGTCAAGAAAGTCTCATTTCTTTTGAGAATAAGATTGCAATTGTCAAGTTTTTCAAGCTCACTTTGGGCACATTATATATCTCTAACACCATGATTCTACATATCTCTGTGTTTAAATAAGATATTTAGAATAAACAGTGATAATACAATGATTTTGAAGATGAAGCATTAGAACTTGACTCACATCAATTCTGCCATTCTATGCTAATATTTGGTGTCTTTATTTGTGAAAAAAGTAAAACACTTAAATGAAATGTGAAGAGTAAGGTGAAATATTTTTGTTTGGTAAGTGTCTAAGAGCTTAGAATACAGCATGGCCTGTTAAATTTGAATTTGGTTAAACAGTGATTTTTTTTTTTAATATAAATACTTCCCTTTCAATATTTGCGACATACTAAAAAGAAAATATTTTTTATTTGTCAGAAATTCAAATTCAATTGGGTATCCTGTATTTTATTTGCTAAAACTGAAATATTATTAGAATTTTAGTTCATAAATGACATAGCTTACTGAATTTGAAAACATTTAAAGATGAAATAAAGTAGAAATTTTTTTCAATGTTTTGATTATTTTAAAACTGAAGAATGAATTAAGAAAATTAAATGTTACATCAATGGTACATTTACTGACTTCCAAAATTTTATCTATTGAAATTATTTTAGCTTTATTAAAATCCAGTTATTACCAGATAAGTATTTTGTATAGTATTATTATACAAGACTACAGTCAAGAGATCAAAGTTCAAAATCTTAGGTAGGTATTAAAAAAACTATCACCCAGAAATAGACCCACATAAATAAAGCCAACTGATCTTTGACAAAGGAGCAACGGGAATAAAATGGAGAAAAGATAGTCTTTTAAACAAATAGTGCTAGAACAATTGAATATCTACATGAAAAAAAAAAAAGAATCTAAATATAGACCTTATACACTTCACGAAATCTAACTCAAAATGGACCATAAACCTAAATACAGAACTTCTAGAAAATTACAAAGGGTAAACTTACATTATCTTAGGTATAGCTATGACTGTTTAAATAAAACACTGAAGGCAAATTCATGATAGAAATGATAGATAAGCTGGACTTCATTAATATTAAAATTTCCTGCTCTGCAAAACACAATGTCAAGAGTATGAGAAGAAAGACAAGCAACGAACTGGGAGAAAATACTTGCAAAAGACACATCTGATAAAGGCCTGTTATCTAAAACATACGATCTCTAAAAATTCAACAGTAAGAAAATGAACAACCTGATTAAAAACTGGGCAAAAGAGCTTAACAGACACCTCACCAAAGAAAGTATACAAATGGCAAATAAGCATATGAAAAGATGTTAGTATATCATTAGGCATTTGCAAATTAAAACAATGAGATACCGATACACACATACTGGAATGGCCAAAATCCAAAATACTAACAATACCAAATGCTGGCTAGGATGTGGAATAATTCTCATTCATGCTGGTGGGAATTAAGTACAGCCACTTTGGAAGACAGTCTGGCAGCTTGTTACAAAACTGTATTTTACTATATATATTACTATACGATATAGCAATCATACTCCTTGGTATTTACCCAAGAGTTGAAGACATACATCCACACAAAAAGCTGTATGGCAATGTTTATAATAGCATTATTCATAATCACCAATATTTGGAAGCAACAAAGGTGTCCTTTGGCAGGTGAACTGATAAATAAACTTTATAGATTCATCTAATGGAATACTACTCAGTGCTAAAAATAAATGAGCTTTCAAGGCATGAGACATATGGAGAAAACTTAAATGCATATTACTAAAGTGAAAGAAACCAATCTGAAAAGACTGTGTACTACATGATTCTAACTATATGACATTCTAGAAAAGGTGAAACTATGGAAACAGTAAAAAGAGCTGTGGTTGCAATGAGTTAGTGGGGAGAGGAGATGAACAGCACAGAAGATTTTTAGGGCAGTGAAACTATTCTGCGTGACACTGTAATGGTGGATACATGTCATACATTTGTCAAAACTCATAGAATATACAACACCAAAAAAATGCTAACGTGAACTACAGAATTTGGATGATGATGTGTCAATATAGGTTCATGGAGTATAACAGATGTACCCCTGTGGTATGGTCATACCTGTGTAGGATCAGGGGCTATATGAGAACTCCCTGTACTTGCCACTCAATTTTGCTGTGAAACTACAACTGCTCTAAAAAATAAAGTTTACTAATTTAAAATATCGAATGTTAAAAATGATGTTTTCTTTTGTACTGTTAATTTTATTTCATTTCTTTGTTTTACAGGCACATGTATATATGACACCCAATAAAGAAAATTTTCACTTTCTCAGTTTCTTTTGTGGTTATTATTCATTGCACTTCATGATTATTACGGAAAATGATTCTTATATAGAGAAATGGGTATTTAAAGTGCCTGATTTAGATGTCAAATGCACTAAGGGTATTTAAAGTGCCTGATTTAGATGTCAAATGCACTAAGTTCTCCATTGGTGTCTACAATTTTCCTATTACTAAAGGCTACATAACAAGTTTCCTTTTACCTGCAACTGAATTCATACATCAGAGCTTTTTAACATGCCAGAGACAAGGGTAAAAGTCATAAATTAATTAACATTTACAGCTGAACTCAGTTATCTGCCGCTTCTTTTGTTTGCTAATTTTCTTGAGACGAAAATTTGTTGGGAAAAAAAAAATCTCTAAGAGTACTTCCTAATAACTTTTTTTCTGAATGGGGGCTACTTTGAAATGCTTTTTTGCAAAATTTTAACCTTGTTGTTTGCTGACCCCACAAGAAATTTTTCCCAAGAGATTTGAGAAGAGCTCCTGCTAAATTAAGATTATATTTTTCTAACAAGAAGCCAGAGGAACACTATACTTACCTTTTGAATAAAGAAAAGGATTCTCCTGTGAAGCCATCAGGTCCTGGGCTTTTGTTTGTTGGAAGATTTTTAATCACAGTCTCAATTTCAGTGCTTGTGATTGGTCTGTTTATATTTTCTATTTCTTCCTGCTTCAGTCTCGGAAGGTTGTGCTTTTCTAAGAATTTGTCCATTTCTTCCAGGTTGTCCATTTTATTGGCATACAGTTGCTTAAAGAAAAGGAAAAGATTTTGAAAGGAAAATGTCTGCATTCTCCAGCTCTCTAATTCTAGGTCACTTCTTCCCAGAATTATTCCATCCTTTAGAAAAATAACCATTCATCCACTCTTCTCTCCTTATACCTGGTATATCTCTGTTGTTGGCATTACAGTATGCAACAAGTATTTGTTTACATCTCTGCCTTGCCAAGAAGACTGACTACACTGTGAGGTAATGGATGTATGTATGTATGTATTTGCATATGCCTAAAACAGATGTGTTTGCAGCAAATACTCATTGAATATATGTATTTTTAAGATTAAATACTTTTTTTGAGATATAACTGACATTTAACATTATATTAGTTTCAGGTATGCAACATAATGATTTGACAAATGTATACATCACAAAATGATCACCACAATAAGTTTAGTTAACATTCGTTAGCACATAGTTATAATTTTTTTTCTAGTGATCAGAATTTTTAAGATCTACTCTCTTAGCAACTTTCAAACAATACAGTATTATTAATTATAGTCACCATGCTATATACATCCCAAGTACTTACTTATTTTATAACTGGAAGTCTGTACCTTTTGACCTCCTTCACCCATTTTTACCCAATCATTATCACCCCACCTTTGGCAACCACCAATCTGTTCTCTGTATCTATCAGAATTTTTTTATATTCCACATACAAGTGAAATCATATAGTATTTGTCTTTCTCTGTATACTTATTTCACTAAGCATAATGCTTTTAAGGTCCATTCATGTAGCTGCAAACAGCAAGAGTTCCTTCTTTTTATGGCTGAATAATATTCCATTGTGTTTGTATTTAACCATTCATTCACTGGTGGACACTTAGGTTATTTCCATATCTTGGCTATCGTAAATCATGCTTCAACGAACATGGGGGTGTATATATATTTTTGAGTTAGTGTTTTCATTTTCTTTTGATAAATACCCAGAAGTAGAACTGCTGGATCATATGATAGTTCTATTTTTAATTCTTAAAGGACCTCCATAATGTTTTCCATAGTGGCTACACCAATTTATAGTCCCACCAACAGTGCACAAGGATTCCCTTTTCTCCGCATCCTTGCCAGCACTTGTTATGTCTTTCATTTTTGATAATAACCATTCCAAGAGATATGAGGTGACATCTCATCATGGTTTTGGTTTACATTTCCTTGATGATTAGTAATGTTGAGCATTATTTCACGTGCCTGTTAGGCATCTGCATGTCTTGTTTGGAAAAAATGTTTATTCAGATTCACTTCCCATTTTTTAATTGTATTGTTTGATTTTTTGTTATTGAGTTGTAAGAATTATTTGTATATTTTGGATATTAACCACTTATAAGATATACAATTTGCAAACATTTTGTCCCATTCCATAGGTTGCCTTTGCTATACAGAAGCATTTTAGTTTGATGTACTCCCACTTATTTATTTTTGCATTTGTTGATATATTTTTTTCATAGTACTGATTTTCCAGAAAAATACCTAGATAATTCTAGCACTTTCTACTAATGACTGGAAAAAGAATCAGGTTAAATTTTAATTAATAATTCACAACCAGGACTTAATTCTTCAGGAAAGGTTGTGGAGGAACAGAACTGCCCTATTGGTGTAGTCCATATTGAAGGGCTAGTTTTCCCATCTCTAGCGTTCATGATTTGTGAAATATTAGACACTTTACAATCTAATTGGGACATATCTTTGGCACTTATGTTCTAAAAGTGTCTTCATGTGCTCCATGCTCTTCCAGCCCTATGGCTACTTATGCTTAATATCTTCTGGTTTATGTTACTCTGGCATATTCAATGTATATATCATCTTTGTAAAAACTAAAAAAAAAGGGCTTCCCTAGTGGCGCAGTGGTTGAGAGTCCACCTGCAGATGCAGGGAACACAGGTTCATGCCCCGGTCCGGGAAGATCCCACATGCCGCAGAGCGGCTAGGCCTGTGAGCCATGGCCACTGAGCCTGCGTGTCCGGAGCCTGTGCTCCGCAACGGGAGAGGCCACAACAGTGAGAGGCCCGCATACCACAAAAAAAAAAAAAAAAAAAAAAAAGATCATTTCTATTCAGAAATATTTTCTGTAGTATTATATCACTGCAAAAAAAAAAAAAAAAAAACTGAATATGACTCATACTTTCCAGACCATTTTTATTTTGGATAAGAAAGAGCTATGTGCTTATGTTTATGAACTGAGGCTGGGGAGGGAAATAGAGAAGTCTCAAATGATTGGTGGCTTTGGCCTCTAAAGTGCCTAGTAGGTTATGTAAAATCTATATTAACCACTCACTCCACCCTTTTACCCATGTACGTTTATTTCTTTTATCGCCTCCAAAAATTTCAAATTTTCCCTACTTCTCTTCATCAGCAATAAAAATATAAATAGATATTGAGCATCTTTTACATCCCAAACAACTAAAGTTAGTTGTCTGGTACTAAAATTAGTTGTTTGGTATATAAGGAAATAAAGGAAACTAACTCTTGAGTGACAAGTAGGTAACAGGCACTGTGCTAAGCACTGTACCTACCTCATTTAAAGTTCTTATCAACCCTGTGAGGGTGGTTTTTTAATATCCATTTTATTGATTAGGAACCTGGGCCTAAAGGTTAATTAATTACACCATGGATTAGCACCGTCAGGGGCTGAAGAGGAATTCAAGCTATTAAAGGAAAATTTGTTTCAAATGGTAAAATTATGGCTTCCGTATAAATATAAAATCGACATATGTTAATTATTTGATTTACTCCTTTAAGTAAAATGAGATTCAGTAAGATGCTACTATGGGTTCAAAGGAGAATTTAAAGAACCACACATATATAGGCAATATGGAATGCTGAAATGAATTTACACAGAGTGCAAAACTAGCCAATAACCACAAGATAATGATCAACGGCATTCCACCAGACACAATTTTTTTGCATTCATATGGACAAGAAAATTTTGTATTACTACAAATTTCTACAACTTACAAAGTTGTAAAATAGCTCAATGACAATGAAAGTTTCAGGCCCTATTAATATCAGAAACCCTAGAAGGATAGTCTATAATATAACTAGCCATTCATTGAAAAGATACCTAGTTTTTTTTTTGCAGATTTCAAATGTTTGACAATTTTAGTGACACCACTTAGGAGCTACTGACTAAGTTCATGCTCCATACATACATTTGAGATGCCTGTTTGGTCTTCAAGAAGTTAATCGAATTGATGGTATTTTGTTTTCTTCCTGTGACCTATGTCTTTCCAAAATTAGAGTGCAAAAATGCCTAGCTGTGGGGATTTAGTTAATTCACCCTGGTTAATTTAAGACAGAAATTATCACCATGGTATGAAAGTTCCCATGTCAGTTTTGGCTTAAAAAATTAATCAGTATATTGACACTTCTATCCTTATGCATTTGTTTTCCCACACCATAAAAGGTCAGTATCAACCCCATAACACTCTGAAAGAAAATAGCTTTTGTCTTTGTTAGTAGAGGTAAAATTTCATACCTGATTGTAAGCCAGTCACAAAAACTATATAAAGTTCATGACATTTTTTGATCAAGTGGATTATGATATTTTTAAAGGAAACATAAGATGATATTCATCCAAGCAGCATTATTAATTTTTGCTGAGTTCAAATAATGGGCTCTTTAAATTTATACATTCCTGCATAATGTTATTCTGGTTCTCATTTTGGTTTCACTGTGTTAGCAAACAAAGAAATAATGTACAAAGCTTGAGTTTCCCAAACAGACCTAGGAGTTTCTCTTATACTATTTGGAGCCTTAAACATATTTATTTTATATAAAATTACTCATCGTAGTACATAAATTTGGTTTTTTTGAATTATCTTGTTACAGTCTCACTTTTCTTCCTCTGAGGTCCTAGATTCCTTTTGGCTGGATTAAGAGCAAACAAGTTATAAACAGACCAACTTTGGTTTGATTGCCAACTTTGTGACATGATAGAAATACGTAAGCTCTCTAAGCCTAAGTTTTCTCATCAAAGGAAAGAGGAAATAGCTATTTCATAGATTTTTGTGTGAGTGAAGCTGGTTCCTAGCCTATAGGAAATATCTAGTGCCCTGCTATGTTCTGACTTCCTTTCAGATAACTATTGTTATACAATTACCTTCAGACTTGGATGAGAATGTCCCACATATTATATTCCAATATGTCTCTATTAGAAATCCAGTTTTTTATTAGACATATAGAACATGTAGAAATTGTATTGGTATGTTTCAGTCTCTTGTTTTAGATTGGAAGTTATATTAGTGACAATTCTTCATTCATGTTTTTATTCCACAGTATCTGACATATGTTAGGAATAACATTTTAAATTGTGGAATATTTTTCTTACAATACTTATTTTTATCATTACAATATCCCTCTGAATTAAGTAGTGTAGCATTATTATTTTTATAGTTGAAAACTTCAAAAATATTTGTTGGCATTTATTTAAAATTTTTATTCATTTGTTTATTTTTTGGCTGCACTGGGTCTTCATCACTGGACGCGGGCTTTCTCTAGTTGTGGTGAGCGAGGGCTACTCTTCGTTGGGGTGTGCAGGCTTCTCATTGCGGTGGCTTCTCTTGTTGTGGAGCACAGGATCTAGGCACACAGGCTTCAGTAGTTGTGGCACATGGGCTCAGTAGTTGTGGTCATGGGCTCTAGAGTGCAGGCTCAGTAGTTGTGGTGCACGGGCTTAGCTGCTCCGCGGCATGTGCGATCTTCCTGGACCCAGGCTTGAACCCGTGTCCCCTGCATTGGCAGGTGGATTCTTAACCACTGTGGCACTGGGGAAGACCCTTGGCTGGCATTTAATATGACCTATTTCAGAGACTCTCAGTGACCTACCTTCCTTTCTTTTTTTCTTTTTCTCTCTCTTTCTCTCTTACTGTCTTTCTCTTTCTCTCTCTCTCTTTCATTTGCACCTGACAGTCAAAACTCATTTCTGTGGTGTTTCAGTCAGCTTGGACTGCCATAACTAAATATTAGACTGGGTGGCTTAAAAAATAGAAATTTATTTCTCGTAGTTTTGGATACTGGAAAGTCCAGGATCGAGGTGCTAGCCAATGTTGGTTTCTGGTGAGAGTTCTTTTCCTCGCTTGTAGATGGCCACCTTCTGGCTTTGTCCTCACATGATAGAGAGAAATTAAGCAAGGACTATGATGTCTTTTCTTCAAGGACTCAATCTTATTGGATCTGGGCCCCACTCTTTTTTTTTTTTTTTTTTTTTTTTTTGCGGTACACGGGCCTCTCACTGTGTGGCCTCTCCCATTGCGGAGCACAGGCTCCGGACGTGCAGGCTCAGTGGCCACGGCTCACGGGCCCAGCCGCTCCACGGCATGTGGGATCTTCCTGGACCGGGGCACGAACCCGTGTCCCCTGCATCGGCAGGCAGACTCTCAACCACTGCACCACCAGGGAAGCCCTGGGCCCTACTCTTAAGATCTCATTTAACCTTAATTTTTTCCTTAGAGGTCCCACCTCTAAACACAGTACCATGGGGTGGGTAAGTGTTGGGGGGAGTGCTTCAATATAAAAATTTAAAGGGGACACAAACATTCAGTCCATAACATGTGAGTTGGACTCCAGTTGGAGCTGATAATATTGAATATCTTAAAATAGAATACTGAAAATTACTTGTTGCTGCTATGTACATTTTTGTCTACAAAGAACTAGAAATACCAGTGGTCATAAATATAGCAAGTGCAATATGTGATGAATGATTTTTATTTGTTTGCTCTTCTGAAAAATTGGCAAGAGATAGAATTTAAAAAAAGATCTATTGTGCTGCTGGTAATAGTTTCTCCCATGTACTTTTTAAAAAGCTCAATTGTATACTGGGTAGTTGGCATTCATGTCATGTCAAGCAATGGCATCCTTGTCTCAGAAGATCTTGTGACATAGTATTTTGGATTTAGAAGGCACTTTTTACAGATTTGCCTGGAAAAATAAACTGAAGGAGACTTCAAGTGTGTGAGAGATGAGTGTCTCCTAAATCTAGATGTTTACTCTAGAATTTTAGCTAGAATAAAAATAAATTGATTAAAAATGTTCTAAAAAATCTTTAGATTGTGTATGAATGTTTCATATTCTTAATATTAAAAAATAAGAATTGCTATTTATTGAATATACTTGCTATTTTTCACTTTCTATTAAAGTAAAATATACATGCAGAAAAGTGCACTGGTAGACAACTAAGTTTTCATAAAAATGAACATACTTCTGTAAAACAGGACCCCAAAAAAAGAAACAATTTTTATAGAACCCTAAATGCCCTCTCCATGTTCCCTTCCAATCACTATACTACCAGAGCCTATTAAGGGTAACCGCAATTTTGATTTCTGAAACCATAATTTAACATGTTTTTGTAGCTTATCTTAATGGCATTATAGAGTATGTACTCTTTTAAGTGTGGCTTCTTTCACTCAACATTGTATTTCTGAGATTCATTGATATTATTGTTGAATTCCATTCCACTGTGTGAATAGCTACTCAACCGATGATGGTAATTAAGGCAGTTTCCAGGTTTGGGCTATCATGAATAATGCTAACAAAATCATCCTGGGACATATCTTCTGGTGAACATGTGTACAATAGAATTTCTATGCTATGAGAAATGCATATATTCATGTTTAAAAGATTCTGCCAAACACTTTTCCAAAATAGTTGTACTAAATTATATTCTGACTAGTAAAGTATGAGAATTCTCATTGCTCAATGTAATTGTAACTTCTATCATTTTTGAGCACTTATAATAGTTACTGTTCAGTGAGTAGGCAATTTGCATAGATTATCAATAATCTTCATAACAACCTTGCAAAGTAGAATGAAATTTTCCCTTGGCAGATGAAGAAACTTTTGTCAATAAGGTTAATATATATCTCAAGGTCAAATAGCTAATAATATCAATGGAAGGACTCCAACTGTGGTGTGCCTGACAATATTGTTTCATAATCTTGATATTATCATAATCTTATTAGTTAAAAATTTAACAAGATAATGTTTGAGACGACCATCTGTAAACTTTAAAAATTCAATTGCCATTGTTGTTTCAATTTGTATAGTTTCTTACATATTTTATATATTATCTGCATAGCAACCTTGTGAGAAGGTATTACCATCTCTTCTGTAAATGAGGAAAATGAAGTTCTTACAATTAAGTAACATATATTGAATGACATCTCTAAGAGGTCAGAGTACATAGAGTATGGAATGTTAGTCATTTAAGGACAGGGACTCTTATTCACCACTGTATCCCTAGTACTAGGAAGAGTGTCTGGCACATAGGAAGCCCTCAATAAATAATTGATGAATGATTGAATGACTGAATGAAAGAAAATCCAAAAAGGGATTATATGAACATATTTCTCTAACTAGTAAGTATGTAGACAGGAGGCTGAACCTCAGTAATCTGCCTCAAACCCTTGGTAGAAAAAAAAAGGTCCCTCCTGGAAGATGTGTATATTAATTTTATCAAGTTTCTCTCTAAATAGAGTTGTTTTCACAAACCAAGAAAATCACTTTCTTTCTTTCTGTTAGAAATGCATACTGGGGAATTAAAGACATATGTTTGAATCGAACATTATCATCTGGGAAAGTTTGTTTTTTTATCCACCCATTTAATAAATATCTATCCACCCATTTAATAAATATCTTCTAAGTGCCTTCCAGGGACTAAAAAACATGCCATGTGCTGGGGATGACTGATGGAAATGGAAAACACATCCTTTGTCTTTATAAACATCATAGTTACAGTGACATATATTCCTTGGGACTCAGTTCCCTAATCTAAAAACTGAAATGATATTATCTAATATTGTAATAACAATATTAGAATATTTTGATGATTAAGTGAGATAGTGTATCTATGAGATAACACTTGGCTGCTTATAAAATAGAATGGCCAATATTGTGAATATTCTTGATTTATCTTTAGCATAGTGAGCACCAATATATGGAATCATAGAAAACAGCATTTTAGGTGCAGTATCCCATTTCTGTTTTGTTTTATGGCCCTAGCATCTATAAAGAGAGGTATTCATTGATCCCTCTCTCACTCATTTATTGAACAACTCTTTTTTACTATATGGAAACCCCAAGTCTTTTCTTTGTTGGTTTATCTAATTACTTTTATATTCTATTTTACAACAGAGAAGTTAGTTGTTTGTGGATTAAAATGCAACTTTCTGGCACTCAAAGAGTATAAATACAATCCCCTGAAATGACTATCTCCTAGGATGCCACTTTCTTTGTTTGTTAGATAGTTCCCATTATTCTCTCTAACTTGCTGTGTGGCCTTTTTTCTCTTTCATCCAACAGGAAAGTTTCCAAACCTAGAGTTTTTTTCAAACAGAACTTTCAGGCCACTAGAGAAATTATGCTTTCCCACCTGTGTTGTAAAAACAATGTTTTTCTTCCCAAAGAGTACAGGTGTTAAGGCAATGGATAGTGGCAGACAAACGGTTCTACATAGCCTCAGCTGGGAGTCCCAACAGAGTTCTGTCCTTCCACTGAGCTCCCAGGCCCAGGAAATATACACCTTGGCCCTTTCTTTGGTTCTGCCACTTGGAAGCTAGTCTGCTCAGAGCACATCCTTGATTTCTAGGTTACAGTACAGCTACATTCCACTAGCGAGAATTCTGTTACAACACTAGCTTCAATATGAAGAAATAATGCCCCATTCATTCTCCAGTCATTAAGTGAAGGTACTGTTTGTGCTAGACTTTGTGTTAAACATTGGCATTACAGAAATAAATATGACATAGTCCATTGCCACTAAGACTACAAAATACTATGCCTCTTGGTAGTGTCATTAAGAGACACCTATGTAATTTTATTGATGAGTTCTGAAAGGTCAACTTATCTTGGTCTTGGAATTCTTAACCTCCCAAAGTCAGTAATCACAGCATTCTCTTCCTAAAGGAAACTTTTAAAATCTGTTCACAGTTCCCCTGACTTCCTGTCCTGGGGGCAAGTCCGATGTTCCCTTCCCATCATGCTTACTCTTTCACTTACAAGACGGTTAAGACATAATTTAGGCAAAAATACAAACTGAAGAATAAAAACAACTGTTATTTCACTTGCAGTAGAGAAATTAAATGATTGCCAACAATCACTGTAGTCATTTGTATATTCCCTAGTATTTCATGCATAGTGTCAAATATCTAGCTTGAAACTAGGATGTAGAAATCCCTATTAGTAGCCAAAGTGCAACAGCAAAAATCTCTATTAAATCTCCTGAATCTACTCACGGTAGGGGATCACTAGATCCAGCACAGTGATAACTCAGGCAACTGAACAGCAATGGTTTTACCCTCAATTTATTAACACATATAACTATTCATTCAGTTTAGCAGTCTGGAATATTCAACGTTGTTACATAATGAAGAGGTAAGCATTTCAAACTTAGTGCCTAAAAAGTTTCAAGTATATTATTTTAATGATAACTGATGTGCATGGTGCTAACATTGTTAATGCCAAAAAATGTGAAATATAGGCTTATTTTCTGTGATAAAGAATACAGGAAAATGTATGAAATAATTTTGAGTGATTTTTTTCACTTATAGTGATTAAAATTTAAAAGATAATTTAAAAATTTCTTACCCCAAGTGGATACATTTCTGTTATTCAGAAAAGTAATTTTTTGAAATGTATGTGAAGGAAAAGTTATGATATATGTGTGTAAACTGTTTTGTCTGTGGGTGTGATATTTTCATTCATCTTAGTGGCATCATCTCTTTCGAAAAGAATCTCTTAACAAGTCTGTTGAAACAAAGTTAACAAGCACCTAAACTGAGATTAATTGGAGGAACTCAGGTCTTGAACTCTATATAGTTGTTTACTTTAGAACTCACTGAAAACAAATTATTGAAAGAATAAATAATAAAATGAATAAGAAAAATACCTCAAATTTATTTTTAATATCAGTCATATGATTTCCATCAGCAAATTCAAGTAGTGGTAATAAGTGACAAAGATGATAATGTAACCATAGAAGAAACTTAACTTTGCCTACCTAGCTTAAGTTTTGGCCAGAATGTCTAAAATTGTAGCCAAGAAGTTTTCTAGGGAAGGTGGGAAGAATCTAACTTCCAGCTAAACTAGCTCATGATTGAAATTGGAATGCTTGAGAAAATTCAAGGAGTCTGGCTGTGATTCCCTTTGAATTTAGGAAATCATTTGGAACACAGCCACTGTGCTCAAATAAAATTTAGCCATCCAGCGTGCGCGTTGGGCTCATTTTGTGGTTATGTATGAGACTCCATCTAACATTACAGTAATAACATTTGGATTTTACTTCTGATTATTTTTTTTGGTCATGTGCATTTCTCTGCTTTTGACCAGACATTTCTATGCAGGAGATCAGCTGATGTAAGGCACCAACACCATGCTTGGAGATGTTGAGGTCACTCTAGTACAGTAAGAAGAGCTAGTTTGGTTCCAGACCCTTTGGCAGGAGGATGACTTGAAGGCATATGCTGCAATGGGAGAAGCTGCTACTTCTGTCATTTTCACTCTCTCCTTCACAAACTTCCTGGCAAGGGAAATACCACAAGCAAGGAGGAAGAGAAAGAATCCATTACAAAAAAATTTTACTTCTGTTCAGTCTCACATGGTGCAACAAAATGTATGCACATAATTTCCCATTATGCTTACAGAAAGAAAGGTTCACTAGGTGAGAAATAGACATCATTTTCTGGGAAATTTCTTGGCAACTCTTAGACAAGTGAGACGAAAGCAATAAATATCAAAATAGTGAAAAATTGAACAAGGTAGTAAGGGCTGGTAAATAAAATCAGTATCTAAGTCAAATCTGTGAAAAATTGCCTTTCTCTCTCAATCACTGAACTGGCCATTGACAAAAGTGCTCAGGATTCTTCAAACAAAATCATTAAACACAAAACCCTAGTTAGATTGAAGAGAAACTGTTTTCAAACTAATGCTTTCATGTAGGCCTTTCATGTAGAGACCTTAATGAAATTAAACAGCAACAAAAAATAAATTTATAGTATTATATGACTTAGATCATGGTTTAAAAATACTAGACCAATGTTAAGGTCAATCTCCATGTTTACTGGAGAAAGGCTATGCGTACAGTTACACCCTTGGGGAAACTTCATTGTCTCTGAGGACCATCCCAACCATTTCTTTTTCTTTCTTTTCATAGCTGTCAGTTATTCAGACATTTTTGTATTTCTTTTTCTCAGTAACCAGAATATTCTTGTACACCTTTGCCCATTCACTCTCAGACACACTAAGTTGATAGATATTATTCTTCTGACTTCTCAGCTTTCTTACTTTCTCCAAAAGTAATCACATAGCATCCTCCTGAATTTTCTACACTTTAAAAAAAATGCATAAGCCTTTCAGATGTGTGGTGAGGGCAAAAGTATAGTTTTTGAATTGACACAAAATTTTCCAGAAAAAAGTAACAGACCAACTAAGATAGCAAAAGAAACAGCAACTTGAAAATGATACTTTCAAAACTTGATGGTAGAAAAGCCTGACAAACTTGAGAACATGGGCAGTAAGACCATCCTAAGATCAGGAGTCATCTGCTGGGGATGAGAGAGAAGTGAAAGGAGGTTCTTGAATGGACCCTATAAACTAATGTAATACAGCATATGCTCACATCCCCAAATAAAGGAATGTTTCTGCCCATAATGAATAGAAACCTGGGTAAGGGGCACAAAAGTCAATCAGTGAAATCGAGAAAATTCCTTATGCATTCTAAATTTCTGGTGAGTACAAAACCGGCCCCCCCCAAAACCCACTACGTCTATGGGTGTAGGAGAATACATATGAGAATTTATAGAATTGTGTTGGTCTGAGTTCTTATGACCTTCAGAAATAGCCACTAGGTACTCTTTTAAAATGGCAGAGCCTACTCATGAGGAAATATACTGAAAATAGAAAACACATTGAGCATGGCAAATGAAAAAACAGTCTACAGAATAGGAGAGAAAATACTTGCAAGTGCTATGACCAATAAGGGGTTAATATCCAAAATATATAAACAGCTCATACAACTCAATATTAAAAAAACAAACAACTTGATTAAAAAATGGGCAGAAGACCTGAATAGACATTTTTTCTGAAGAAGATATACAGATGGTCAACAGGCACATGAAAAGATGCTTAACATTGCTAATCATCAGAGAAATGCACATCAAAGTCTCACACCTGTCAGAATGACTATCATTCAAAAGTCTACAAATAACTAATGTTGGCGAGGATGTGGAGAGAAGGGAGACATTGTACACTGTTGGTGGGAATGTAAATTGGCGCAGCCAGCCGTTGTGGAAAACAATATGGCGGTTCCTCAAAAAACTAAAAATAGAACTAGCAATTCCACTCCTGGGTATATATCGGAAGAAAACAAAACCACTAATTTAAAAAGATATATGCACCCCAATGTTCATAGCAGCATTTTTTTACAATAGCGAAGTATGAAAGTAGCCTAAGTATCCATCAACAGATGGATAAAGAAGATGTGGTACATATGTATGTTTGCATACACACACTCACACACACACGTGTGCGCACACACACTGGAATACCATACTCAGCCATAAAAAAAGAATGAAATTTTGCCCTTTACAGCAACATGGATGGACTTGGAGGGCATTTTGCTAAGTAAAATAAGTTAGGCAGAGAAAGACAAACACCCTAGGTTATCACTTATATGTGGAATGTAAAATATAAAACAAACTAATAAATATAACAAAGCAGAAATAGACTCAGAAGAGAACAAACTAGTGGTTATCAGTGGGGAGAGGGAAGCAAGGAGGAGAAAGATAAGGGTAGGGGGGTTAAAAGATACAAACTTCTATGTATAAAAATAAATAAGTCACAAGGATATATATGTGCAGCACAGGGGAAATATAGCCATTATTTTGTAATAACTTTAAATGGTGTATAATCTCTAAAAATGTTGAATCACTACATTGTAAACCTGAAACTAATATTTTACATCAACTTTTCAAAGAAACATCTGAGCAGATTTCCATTATATGGAACTGAACAGAAATGTGTCACATGTCCATTCCTAAATAAAACACTGGAGAGAAAAATGAGACCACTTTGATTTTCTAATATCAATCCCGATTTATTCCCTGGGAGAGCTTGCATGGCCACCAAATACGGGATTCTGTAAATGAAGAAAGTGAGGACGGTAGTTGTTAGGTAGGTAACCCACAGTGTCCCTCATACTAACACATGGTTATCCAACTAAAAATGTTCATTTTAACTTCTCAAAGATCTCAGGGTGAACCATATTTAATTACAGAGAGGGAAGAGTTAAATGGCCATCTTTTTCTGTTCTCCAAACTTTATACATTTAGAAAGTTAAAAACTCCATGAACTGAGAAATTAATATTTCCAAACATTCTTAATGAAAATATTTGGAATCCACTAGAATGTGAACTTTAAAGGTCAGAGATTTTTGTCAGTTTTGTTTACTGGTACATCCCAATGTCTAGCACTGTGCCTGGCATTTCGTAATTGTTCAACGAATATTTGCTGATTGTGTTGAATAACTAAATGGATGTGTTTACATATGAAAAAGGAAGGAAAAAATAGAGCTTTAAAATTTGAGAAAAATTCTTGCCACATGAATTTATTATGGCCTTAATGTAGACGTGTGGGAGTATTCGGATATATTTTACTTCCCAACTTGTTATGTTTTTGTCTCACAAACAAAAAAAATGCCTCAGAGAAGGATATGACACCTGTGCTGTACCCTTCAAAGCATTGCCCTTAGCCTGGTGGATAGACTAAGAGAGTATTTCAGTGAAGATGCTGAGAATGCTAACATATTCTATATATAATATTTTACTCATTACTTTTTCTCCCTCTTCCCACATCGTCTCACTAAGAGGTCCTTTTATATATTATTTATGTCATCTGTGCCATATTTTTAAACCTATGAGACAACTTGATACCTCCTTTGGGAAAGTTGTTAAACTGAGCATAGGGTTTTAGATGTTAAAAAGTAGTGAAAGACCCCAGATATTGATTAAAAAAAAGTATGCTATTGAAATCAATCTACTAGTTCAAGGCCTGCTCACTCATTAGGGAGCTAGAAACATTTATCCAGGATTTTCTGATGTATAATGGAAATTTAAAACACTGTATGAAAGTTTCATTTTGCATGCTGGGAACTGAAAATCCAAAGCAAAACTTGCTGTTGATGCGTTCGTTTTCTGCATTGTTGCTTCTGCTGCTAAGATGACTATTTTTATCACTACTAATTTATAGACAGTTAAGAAATTCTTTAAGTTTTTTAATAAAAAATAATCATCAGCAGCATGTTGGCATCTCCATGGGGAATATATACTGTGACAAAGATAACAGTGAGTGATGTAGCCAAAAAGTTGGAGAAGCAATTCAGAAATCCAGCAATCTCTTTTAACACTGACAAAGTAAGAGAACATGTCTCTGAGTTTGATTTCTGGGAAAGATTTTCAACTGCGGAAATAAAAGCAAGAATTAAATAATGTTGCCAAATATTGATGGACTAGGCCAGGGGTCCCCAACCACTGGGCTGTGGACCGGTTCCGGTGCGCGGCCTGTTAGAAGCCGGGCCGCACAGCAGGAGGTGAGTGGCGAGCGAGTGAAGCTTTATCTGCCGCTCCCATTGCTCACATCACCCCCTGAACCATCCCGCCCCCACCAACTCCCCACCCCCGCCTCCGCCACCGGTCGGTAGGAAAACTGTCTTCCAGGAAACCGGTCCCTGGTGCCAAAAAGGTTGGGGACCGTTGGACTAGGCATCTTAAAGTTGCAGCTGGACTTAAATCTAGGTATAAGAGAAATCCTTATGCTACCAGTTTCAGGACAATATGGGGTTCTCAAGTAAGAAAAGCCTGGTGACACTGGGGAAATAATGAAGCTATGAGCCAAAAACTCTAGTACAGCAAAGTGGCAGGTAATGTTAATACCAAATCCACAATACCTATTATAAATCAGGAAATAATTCATGTTTTCTAGCTCATTAGATTTGAGTATTCTGAAATTTAGAAGCCACCTGCATCTTTTCTTAGTCCACCTATTAATTTTTTACCCTAAAAAAATAAGTTTCAGAATTAGGACTTATGAGTTTATATGTTTTATTTTCAACCTGTGCTGCTCAACAGGGTAGCCACAAAACACACGTGGCACTTATATTTAACTCTAAATTACTTAAATTTAAATAAAATGTAAAATTCAGGTATACAGTTACATTAGCCATCTTTTATGTGCTAAAAACTCACATGTGGTTTGTGACTGCCACACTATTGGACGGTGCAGATACAGAACATTTTTAGTTACAGCAAGTTTGATTGGGTAGCCCTGCATACAAAAAACAAGTTTATGCTAAAACGTGTGCACGTGCTGCATTTAAATCTCTAAGTCAATTATTTTACAAGCATTCTTACGGGGATCTTAGGATGAGGATAATATTCTTTGATTAAGCAATGAACTTCCTTTCCTAATAAATGAGGATCACTTTTACTATTTTATACCTAATACATAATCAGTTTAAATACTCTTCTCTCTGAATATACTTTCATTTCTTCCCTCTGTATTACACCATATGGGTTCACAAAGAGATTTATTATCCTGTACTTTGATCCAAACTTCAATTCCCTGGTCAAAAAGTTTCATCCTTCCCACTTCCCTATTCCTCTCACTTTGTCTATGAATTGTCTATATCTAATCTTGGTGCCTGGCACTCATGGTCTTCTACAGCCTCTGCCGGATCTGATCTTCCTGCCTTTCCTACTCTTATACTGCTAAGGGTATAGACTCATTCCTATATTCAAATAGAAATCATCCACTTCAGGCAAATTGCTATTCTCTTTCACTGCCTAATCCTGATTTTTTTTTTTTTTAAACAACATACAACTCTTTGCTTCTGGGCACATAGAAGTAAATCAACTATATCATTAAATATTACTGAACGCCAACTGTATATAAGGCTGTAATGTAATATCCTCCATTCTAATCAATGCTTGAGAAAACTATAAAATTCTAAGAATTAACATTTCCAATGAAATGTTCTCTAGCCTGATGCACCTACTAACTCCTCTCATCTACACTTTAATGGTATATACTATAATTACACCTAATTTTATAGTCATTGCATATTGTTCCTTAAAGTATCTGAATTATTGACAGGTCACATATTATTTTCACAGGCTTAATCTAATACTTTAAGGGACTGCAACCAAGTTTTATCTACCTCTGTGTCCTGTGCGGCTCTTCACATGGTATCTTGTAATCATTAACTTGCTTTGGTCAGTAAAATTCTTTTATTGTTGAGAGAGTTGGGTTTGATTTACCATGAATATATTTCAATTCTACCAAGCAACAAAAATTTCTTTGATGTTTAGTCACAAGCTGTGGCAATACCTAGATATGGGAAAATATTTATACAAGATTTTACTGGGCCAGAAATGCTTATATGTTTGCCCAACCCAACAGCAGAACTGCTGGCTGATTCACAAGCAGTTCACCTCTGATCTCTGCCATCTCTGCAGCCCATTTCCCTAGACCCCCAGCATCCTCAGTCTACTGCAGTTCTAGTAGCTTAGCCAACTATCAAATGAAGGATGCTCATTAGTTTGACCATGGGGAGAGCACCAATTCAAACTTCACTAAGTAAGCCCGTGGGAGTCTTACGTAATCTCTGAAGAATGGTAGTGTGAGTAAAGGGAAACAATAAGTTTTCCTTACAAACATTCCACTCCCTAAAAAAGGTCATTTCATCTCTGCCAACTCTCCACTTGGGCTAAAGGAACAAGTACAACAAGGGTTGGGGGGGTAGGTTGGATAGTCGTTACTACAGTCAATTCTCTAACTGAAATATCTCAGTAAGCCTTTTTGTGAGATGCCTGGTGTGAGAATAGACAGGCAGAATTCTAAGATGGCCCCCATGATATTATAACCGTGATTATGTCATGTTACACAGCAAAAGGGATTTTGCAAATGTAATTAATGTTGCTTAGTTAACCTTAAGACATAGAGGTTACCTGGGTAGATTTAATCTATTCACGAGTCTTTTAAAAACAGAGTATTCTCTGGCTGGTTACAGAAGAGAAAGACAGATTTCAAGCATGAGGGATTTGATGGGATGGAAAATTTCCTTTGCTGAGGAGGTCATGAGGCAAGGATCTGAGAATAGCTTATAGCATCTGAGAGCAGTCCCAGCAAAGTATTAGGGCTTCAATCCTACAAAGATAAGTAATTAAAGTCTGTCAATACTCTGAATAGGCTTCATAGCAGATTCTTCCTCAGAGTCGAGAGCTTCCAATAAAAACCCAGCCTGACCAACACTTTGATTTTGACCTTCTGAACTCCTAAGCAGAGAAACCAGTAACACTGCTGAGACCTTTGATCTACAGAACTGTGAACCAATAAATTGGGTATTATTTAAAGCCACTAAGTTTGTGATAATTTTCCAAGCAGCAATAGAAAAGTAGCGTAATATTTAGAAACACTACTACTGCTATTACTACTACTACTACTACAAATAGCAAACACATATTGTGCTTATTTAATGCCAGGTATGCTTCTAAACACTTCACAAACATCAATCATTGCTTATAACAACATAGAGAAAAGGTATATAATTTTTTCAAATATAGATGAAGAAACTGAGGTACATGAATATTAAGTAGCTTACCCAAATAACAAAGGTAATAAGTGGTAGAACTGGTCTTAAAACTGAGGCAATCAGACTACAGATGTCACACTCTAAATTACACATTATATCAACACATTTTTTACAATACTATTGCATCCACTCTCATTACATTTATTTAAGACTATTTGCATTCAGTTTTTTTTTTTAATTATAAACTCCCAGTTGTTTGGTTTCAACCCTGACTAAATTCATGCATCCAGCAAATATTTACACAATGATTTGATTGCTAGTATACAGAAAGCATAATGGCCCTCAAAGCATCAAAGATAAAATGTTAAATGAAACCAACAAAGATATTAATCTGGTTAAATTTTAAGTCTAATAAAGGAAAGAAACAATATGTAAATAAATAGATGCTACAGGATGCATTTTTCAGAAGGATGAGGTAGCTAACTCAGTATCCCAAATCAACAGCATTTTACCAATCACCCACTGTGTTGGCGTTTTGCTGTTGTTTTCTTCTTTTTTAAAATTTTGTTCACTGTGATTGTTGTTTTGTTTTACCTTTGATTTGATTACTATTGCATTTTCAATACCTAGAAGAGGACTTTGGGATATAAGATAGTAAATAAATATTTCCAAGAATAAGTAACTGTATGAATATATAGATACAAAAAAATACCTGCTTACTCCACTGGTTAGGTAACAAATAGAACTTCTGTAAGCACCGTGTTCACTGAAAAGGCATATATTTACAGAGTAGAAATAATGAACTTTAAAATCAAAGTGATTTTGACATTGTCCCTTCTAGATAGCTTACAAAAGATTGCAAAATACCAGTATGTATTACCAGCTGTAAAATTAAGTGAATACCAGATAAACTGAAATATCATAAAGAAAGAAGTGGGGGGGGAGAGAGAGAGAGAAATGAAGGCAGTGGGGGAGGGAGGAAGGAAGGAAGGAAGGAAGGAAGGAAGGAAGGAACGAACAAATGAATTAACGAAAAAGAGAAAAGAAAAAAAGGGTAGATAGAGAAAAGCTGTTGAAGCAAATAATCAAATTCCAGAGAAGGACAAACTGTTACTAGGCAAGCAGAGATGAGAGGCCACATTAAAATCTGGAGGGCTTACTGGGTCTGGGGCACGAAACATTGGAAAAGTAAGTTTATCCCAGGCAAGTAAATCTTGCTGCAATTAGGAGAAATCAGCTGAATGAAAAATGGTCACATGTGGACTAGCGTGAAAGACCTGAATCCAGAAGTGTCTAAACCATAGGGCTAGTTTTCTGTGCACTTCCTAAATTTTGCCATGGGACTTTTGCTGAATAAGAGGAGAAAGGGGAATTTGGGGAAGTAGGATGGAAAACAGCAAAAGATCCTGAGTCTCATAGTACGTACATCCCACAGCCTGGCTGGAGGAAATGGCCTGAAACCACCCATAAGATATTGTAAATCATCGGGGAATTAATAATAATTAAAGTTCTAATTGAGGTCTGAGCCACTTCAAATTCTGATTAGAAGAAGGAAGTAAACAAATCCTCACCCTTGCTGCCTGACAGTGGAAAGAACAAGTTCTTTCTGAGGGTAAATTATTATCTGCTTCAGTCCCTACTGTTCTTTGTATATAAAATGTCTAGTACAAAATACAAAAAACTGTGAGATGTGCAAAGAAGCAGGAAAATGTAGATCATAATAAAAAAAAAATGCCATCAATTATCAGTAGACCACATCTTCAAATGGCTCATGTTGAATTTAGAAAACAAAGACTCTAACTATTTAAATATGTTAGGTGGTTTAAATCAAAGGATGGAGAAATGTGGATGGAAAGATGAAGTAATAAAGCAGCAAAATGAAACTGTAAACCAAATTTCTAGGACTGAAAAATAAAATAACTATAATGAAGAACTAAATTGGATGAAATTAATAATAGAAATGACAAAGAACAAGTAAGGTCTGACTGAGAACAAGTCAATGGAAATTGCCCAGATTGAAGAGAGAATAATAGGAGGAGAAGGAGAAGAAGAAGAAGAAAAGAATATCAGAGACGGAGATGTGTTGGTAAAGTTTTGCATGGTCAAAAACACACGTAACTGAAATCTCAGAAGAACAGAGTGAAAGAAGAAAAATTTGAAACATAATGGCCACGAATTTCCCAAAACAATGAAAGATATCAATCAACAGCTCCAAGAAGCTCAGCAAATTGCAAGCAGAATAATTACCAAGAAAACATCTAAGCACATCACAGTCAAATCGCTGAAAACCACAGATAAAGACACAACTATTTGAAACATTCAAAGAATATTTCAGTTCTCCTTCAATATCCCTGGGGGATTGGTTCCAGGACCCACCAGAAATACCAAAAACCACAGATGCTCAAGTCCCATAGTGGGCCCTCTGTGTCCACAGTTCCACATCTGTTGATTCAACCAACTGTGGATCGCTTAGTCCTGTATTTACTGAAGAAAATTCACTTGTAAGGGAACCCACACAGTTCAAACCCATGTTGTTCAAGGGCCAACTGTACATGCAAGGGGACAGCAATAAAAAATAAGGCTGACTTCTCCCAGAAACATTGTAAGCAAGGCAGCAGTCTTTAAAAAATTAGAAAGAAAAAATAAAAGTTACCTTTAATTATCAAGTAAAAATATTCTACAATATTAAAGACAAAAGAAAGATATTGTCAGGCAAACTAAAGTTGAGCAGACCCATGATATAAGAAATAGTAGAGAACCTTTTTTTTGCTTATGGCTATTTATTTATTTAGGACACAGAATGTGGCATCTTAGTTTCCCAACCAGGGATCAAACCTATGCCCCCCTGCACTGGGAGTGCAGAGTTTTAACCACTGGACTGACAAGGAAGTCCCTAATTATCCCTTAATGAAAGACTGAATTATCTCTTAGTGAAAGACTGAATCTGTAAGAAAAAATATGAAGAGCCAGAAAAGGGAAAAACTGGCTAAATATGAAAGACAAGTATAAACATCTCCTTTAAAAGACTATTGAAATTTTGGAGCAAATATAATTAACATAGATCAGGATGCTTAACATATGTAGAAATAAAATAAATTTAAATAATAGCATAAAGAGGAGCCAAGTTGTAAATGAAAGTATACTTATTGTAAGTTCCTTACATTCTTCCTAAAGTGATATAAAAATAATGCAAAATGGACTATGATGAATTAATGATTTTTTAAAATCTCTAGAGTGGCCACAAAAAATATAAATTAAACGGCATATTGAAAAAGTCACAATAAGAATTAAAATATAATATTAAAAATACTGGCTTAAAGAAATATTAAGCAAACAACAAAAAATGATGAAACACATAATTGTTGTTTGTACACATACAAACAGTGTACTAGAAGTATACTAGAAAACTAACTTTATCAGTAATTGCATTAAATATAAAGGTACTTAAAATGTTAATTAAAAGCCAAAGACATAAACCAAATAAAACAAAAAAAACATGATCAAACACTCAAACAAATAAACAAAACACAAGTCCTAACATAATAAGGACCACCCATAAGGATCACTTAAAATATAAGGATACAGATAGGTTGAAAGTAAGCAAATAGCAGATTATACATTATCTTAATAGTATCCATAAGAAATATGGTGTGGTTATATTAATAATCACATAAATATATGAATAGGGTATTATATATTGATAAAGGTATGAAGTAGTAAAGAGAATATAAAATTATAAAGATGTATATACCTAAAATGTATGAAGTCCATGCCTCACCAAAGAAGAACATAGAGAACGGAAATAAACATATGAAAGATGTTGCACATCATATCTCATGAGGGGAATGCAAATTCAAACAGCTCTTCAGATTACTTAAAAAAAGAGAGAGATTTAATACTTTATGCCTGTCATGAAATTGGTACATTTCATCAGTTTTTTAAAAATTTATGGATATATTTTTTAAATTATCTCTTCAAAGTCTTCAGTGTCTGTATTTATATCAATTCTTGCATTCCAGATATTGGTAATTTTCTTTCCATTCTTTTCCTTGGTTAGTTTGGATAGAGCTGTATCAATTTTGTTGATGTTTCATTAGAAAGTACTTTTGGTTTTATTTATTTTTCTCTATTGTTTTTCTATTTTCAATTTTATTATTTATGTTCTTATATTTATTATTTTCTATCATCTCCTTGCTTTACCTTTAATTCATTTTTTAAAATATATTTTTCTTTTTAGGTACAAACTTAGAATATTGATTTGAGACCTTTCTTCTTTTCTGATGTAAACATTTAGTGAAAAAAATTTCTCCCTAAGCTCTGCTTTAGCTGTATCTCACAAATTTTGATATGATATATTTACATTCAATTCAAAATATTTTCTGGTTTCTCCTGGCACTCCTCTTTGACCCATATGTCATTTAGAAATGTGTTTAATGTCCTATTTGGGAATTTCAGAGGTATTTTTCTATTATTTATTTCTAGTTAAATTTGATTATGGTAAGAGTACAAAATTTAATTGACTTCAATTTGTTTTTAATTTTCTGGGATTATTTTATGGCTATTATATGATTGACCTTAGTGAATGTTTTGTGTGCCTTTGAAAATAACATGTATTCAACGTTTGTTTGGTTAAATGTTTTAAAATGTCACATAATAAAAGTTAGTTGATAGTATTATTTAGGTCTATTTTATTATTGATTTTATGTCTACTTTTTCTATCAATTGTAGAGAAAGGAGTGCTAAAATTTTCAGTATAATGGCAAATTTGTATACTCTTCCCATTGCTTGTGTTAGCAATTAGCTCACTTATATTTTATGTACTTAACTGATAAAGTGCAAACTTAGGTCTACCATTTTGTTATTTTTCTGTTTGACCTTCCCATGCCATTCATCCTCTGTTCCTTCTTTGGGGCTATTTAAATTTCATTACTATTCCAAATTTAATATACCTATTTACTTTTTGCTTCATGTTTTTGTATTTTCTTTTAAGTTGTTACTCTAAGGATTACATTATACACACCTAATTTATACTCTACTTAGAGTTATCATTTACCACTTCAAAGAAAATGTAGACACTTTACTGTTGTATCAATCACTTTATCCTCTCTGTTTAGTTTTAGTTTTCATATATACTATTTTTTATATCTTGAAGCCCACCAGAAAATGTTATATTTTTTGCTTTCAATAGTCATACATATTTTAAAGAATTTAAGAAGATTAAGACAGTCTTTTCTATTTATCCAGTCTTTTATATTCATGGTGAATTGCTCATCTTTCATTCATAAAAATATATATTTCCCTCTGTTATCATTTCCCTTCAGCCAGAAGAACTCTTTTAACATTTATTTTAAAGCAGGCACACTGGTGACAGATTCTTTTAGTTTTCTTTCATCCAAGAATGCCTCTTTTTTTTTTTCTTCATTCCTGAAGTTCATATTCACTTGGTATAGAATGTGTTGGCCTTTTTTTTTCTTTCAGGACTTTAAAGATATTGCCCTATTGTCTTCTTTTATGGTTTCTGGTGTAAAATCCTTATTTATTCACTCATTATTCCTGTTTATAACATTTTTTCCTGTGGATGGTCAAAAGATTTTTGTCTTAACCTTTGGTTTTCTGATGTTTTAGTTTGATATATCTTGGTGTGATTTCGACTTTATCCTCTTATGGGTTTTCTTAGTTTCTGGAATCTTTAATGTAGGTCTTATACCAATCTGGGGTTTTTTTTCAACCATCATTTCTTCAAATATTTTTTCTGTACCAAACTCTTTCTCCTCTCCTTCAGGGACTCAAGTGACACAAATGTTATATCTTTTGATATTATTCCACACATCCTTGTGGCTTGTTTAATGTTTTTCATTTTTTTCCCTGCTCCTCGGATTGGATATTTTTATTGATTTATGTTTCTTTTTATGCCATCTTCATTCTGCTTTTGAGCTCCCTAGATGTGTTTCATATGTTGTAGTTTCAGTTATAAAATTCCCATTTTGTTCTCTTGTATAATACCTATTCATTGCATAATATCTTTTCAGCTTTTATCTTTCCATTTATTTCAAGGGTGTTCAACTTTACCTTATAAAGCATAGTTATAATAGCTACTTTAAAGTATTTATCTGATAATTCAAACATCTGGATCATCATTGGGCACTGACTTTTCCTTTAAGAACATAGATTTAATCGATTGATTAGATTTATTTGAGCAGCTAGATGTTCCTGATTCTTTGTATATCAACTGGTTTTGGAATGCATCTTGGAAATTTTAAATGTATTGTGAAAATATGGGGTCCCTGCTAAATTTTTTGGAGCACATTGATTTATTCAGTCTAGCAGGTGATTAACTTGGGTTCAGATCACAACTAATGTGGGCAGTGATCCCAATGTTAGTTCACTTTTCAGAATTCTTGCTACGCTATCTGGGCTCACTATAAACATATGCCACTCCAGGTTTAGTCTGAGACATAGGTGGTGCTTTATGGTGTAGTTCTCATAACCTTTGTAATGCTTCTTATGTTTCATTTCATGTGTACATAGCTCCTCTGTGAACCTGGGACTATTTCAGATTATATACTGTGTTAGAGGATTCTCCAGCTCTCTTCAATCAATGATTTCCCCATACTCTGCAAGTACCAGAGACTCATTTTCATGGTTTATGAGTTAAATAATTTTGTTTGATTTGTTTTGTTTTTGGATTTTCCCCAGCTGGGAAAGAAAAGATGAAAAATAAATAAAATGAGAATACCCCTCAGACTGTCCAGCTCAAAGGGGCTCTTTTACCAGCCCTCTAGTCAGAAAGGAAAGATTTTTCTTAGATTTTTTGTTGTCTATGCTTGATTTACAGTTACGTGGGCCAACTTAGGGATAAAACCAAAAAATAAAGGAGAAAAAAGCAAATAAAGATGACACACCCTACAGTACAGTTCATTCTTCAAATTTTGATATTTATTTCACCATTCTTTACTCTTCAGGGTCCTCATGTAGTTGCTTTTGAAAATTGCCCTAAATTTTTAGTTGAGATCAGTGGAAGAGATGGATACGTAGTGAAATGTTCTTTCTTACCTGGTGCTGGAGTGCTCTCCCGAGATTTTACAGTCACTGTATCCATATCTGCAAGTTGTTTGGGGTTACGTTTCAATTTTACCTGTGTAATCTTTATACTTTCATGGTCCTATCAGATAATGTTAAAGTTTGTCATCTATTGTTAAAAGAAAGGACAAAGTCAATTTGCTAAAACATCTAATGTTTTAAGTCTATGTGGGTCAAATGCTACTCTCTTCTTGTTATTACTGCTTCTAGTTTACGTCAAGTTGTTTTTTTGTCGTATAGCTATAGGCATTCAAATGTCTATTAGTCTTTGTGTAAAAATGATATTTCAGCAGTTGGAATAAACTTAAATGAAATTCAAGGTTTGACAGTCACTGGCCCACCTACTTCACGTATAACTATGTAACCAATCCATGTGAACGTAGTTTGAGGAAGGCTTTTTTTTTTCTTTTTTCATTTTTCTTCCCTTTTTCCATTCTCTTCTGTATGAAGTCACGGCAGCATTTATAGAAGTTTCACATGATTGAGGTTGGAATGTGGAAAACAATTCTAAAAGCAGGTTTGCCAGTACCCCAAAAGGTGCAACTTTCCAGGTTTTCATATGAAAGTAGGAAATGTCGCCCAGAACAACACCTACCTTACTTGTATACTGGGTTATGATCTTTGCCCACTGGCTTTCGAATGTGTATTTTCCAGATAGATGTGTTCAAAATAAAAGTGACTTTCCTTTTTGTTACTCCCCCTACCTCTGTAGTTAGCCTCTGAGCCAAAATTCAGCCTGCAAGTTTCTTGCTCTCTTGTGGGATATTGAATATGTGTTTGTTAATCCAAAATTTTAATTATTTACAGCGGGATGTTTGGTTTAAAAACTAGCTGTGGACTAAAGTAAACTGAAACTCTTTCAACCAAGACTCTTTAGGGACACATTTAATTTATTAGAAGACTCAATGCTCATCAATACACATCAACTATATGAAATAGCCCTCACTTAGGGGATGACAGAATTATTTAATAATTTATACTCAAGAACACTTCTTTCTTCACTATACAAACTATTTTTAACTTAGCAAAAATACATATGAGAAAGTCATGCCACAGGGTTTTTTATCTTTTAAATAATTCTGAGTATATAAAATCCTAAGCCTCTGAATGTATATGCCAAAAATAGGATTTTATTTTTCTTCCAGCTTTGAAGTGCTCTCTTTATTCACAATTCTTGATGATAATTTAATATTCAGTTTAAAGTATTATTTGCTAATAAGTACTAAAGTCAAGACTACAATTGTTAGTGAGTTCTATTACTGAGGATGTATTACATCAAGTGAGGGAAACATATTAATGAATCTAATTGTTCTCCACTACAGGCAGTAATATTCAGAGGTTAACAAATCAAGCAAGATTTTCACAGAGACTGAAAAAAGTGGCTTTTAAAGTAGTCACAGATATGATGTCGTGTGACATCTGAAGAACCCAGGGATCACTTTCAATTACTAGAAGACCTCCTCATATCTCATAATCTAATAGATTTTTAGTCCTCATTTCTGTCAAGAGACTCTGATGCTGTGCTTATAACTGTATGGCTTAAAATCTTTACTAAAGCCCATACGCATTTATTATAAACTTTATTAAGATTAACAAACACATTCCCAAATGGTTTCTAATTTATTTGCCATTAATTAACAAGAAGATTAACTTAAGGGCATATTAGAAAACAAAGAGTGTGTTAAGTTCCATAACCAGAGAGAATGAAAGATTCCTTGATTTCAAAAAGACCATTAAGTCGCAAAGTTCCAAGAGACTGATGGTCATTACATAATAAATTAAGGTACTAAAAATAAAATAAAATTGTTGAATTTTTTGTTCTAATGTTTGTTTGTTTACAGCTACATGTAAAAGAATGAAATTAGAACATTCCCTAACACACACAAAACTAAACACAAAATGGGTTAAAGATCTAAGTGTAAGGCCGGATACTATAAAACTCCTAGAGGAAAACGTAGGCAGAACACTCTCTGACGTAAATCTCAGCAAGATCTTTTTTGATCCACCTCCTAGAGTAATGAAAATAAAAACAAATATAAACAAATGGGACCTAATTAAACTTAAAAGCTTTTGCACAGCAAAGGAAACCATAAACAAAATGAAAAGACAACTCTCAGAATGGGAGAAAATATTTGCAAATGAATCGACCGACAAGTGATTAATCTCTAAAGTATACAAACAGCTCATGCAGCTCAATATCAAAAAAACAAAAAACGCTATCAAAAACTGGGCAGAAGATCTAAATAGACATTTCTCCAAAGAAGACATACAGATAGCTAAGGGACACATGAAAAGATGCTCAACATCACTAAGTATTAGAGAAATGAGAAACAAAACTACAATGAGGTATCACTTCACACCGGTCAGAATGGCCATCATCAAAAAATCTACAGACAATAATTTCTGGAGAAGGTGTGGAGAAAAGGGAACCCTCCATAGTATGGAGGTCCCTTAAAAAACTAAAAATATAGCTACCATATGATCCAGCAATCTCACTCCTGGGAATATATCTGGAGAAAACCATAATTCGAAAAGATACACGCACCCTGATGTTCATTGCAGCACTTTTTACTATAGCCAGGACATGGAAGCAACCTAAATGTCCATTGACAGAGGAATGGATAAAGAAGATGTGGTACATATATACCATGGAATATTACTCAGCCATAAAAAAGAACAAAATAACACCATTTGCAGAGATGTGGATGGACCTAGAGATTGACATAAAGAGTGAAGTAAGTCAGACAGAAAAAGACAAATATCATATGATCTAGCTAATATGTAGAATCTAAAAAAATGATGATACTAATGAACTTATTTACAAAACAGAAATAGAGTCACAGATGTAGAAAACAAACTTATGATTACCAGGGGGCAATGGCAAGGGGGAGGGATAAACTGGGAGACTGGTATTGAGACATACACACTACTACATGTAAAATAGATAACTAATAAGGACCTACTGTACAGAACAGGGAACTCTACTCAATACTCTGTAATGGTATATATGGGAAAAGAATCTAAAAAAGAGTGGATATATGTATATGTATAACTGATTCACTTTGCTGTACAGCAGAAACTAATATAACACTGTAAATCAACTATACTCCAATAAAAAATTAGTAAAATAAAATAAAATAAAATAAAGTTTATTTTAGATTTAAAAAAAATACTTCACTAATCCTCTTCATACAAATCTTTAAAATATCTGTCTGGTTAGATCTAACATATATTAAGTACTAATAAATAATTTATTAAGAGGCGAATGATTCTAATTCCTTAAAAGGAGAATTCAATTCCCCATTGTTTATTTTATTATGTGTGCAATAAAGGGCACAGGAGAAATATAAAGCTCATGGTTACAAAGAGAGGCATGTGGAGGATAGGAAGCAGTTATAGGTAAGATACACAAATATTAGAAAAGTTAAATATTACATTTATTATGTCACAGATATTTCAGTATGTGATAGACAACTATTTTTTAATTAATATTTTATATAGCTTTCAATTATTCAATAATTTATATTATTTCAAGTAAAATTTTAATTATCATTTATATACTATCATTAAACAAACCAAATCATTTTAAAGCTTTGTTTTGAAACATAAATAAAATAGTTTTCTCTGAAAACTATGGTCATTGAATTATTGCTCTTACTCATGGTCATTATTTATAGTTTCTTAACATTAATTAAATCCAAATCTTTTTTTTTTTTTGCGGTACGCGGGCCTCTCACTGTTGTGGCCTCTCCCGTTGCGGAGCACAGGCTCCGGACGCGCAGGCTCAGTGGCCATGGCTCACGGGCCCAGCTGCTCCGCGGCATGTGGGATCTTCCCGGACCGGGGCACGAACCCATGTGCCCTGCATCGGCAGGCGGACTCTCAACCACTGCGCCTCCAGGGAAGCCCTGTAATAACTTTTAATGGAGTATAATCTGTAAAAATGCTGAATCACTATGTTATACACCTGAATCTAATATAATATTGTAAATCTACTACATTTCATTTAAAAAAATAAAATAAAATAAGGAGGGGGGCACAGTTCTTGAGGCGCTAGCCAACTGGGTTCCCCCTTTGCCTGGCAAAGGAAGAGAGCCACTCTTTCTCCTCCATAACACTGTCTCCATATTTCTGTTTGGCATTGCTGCACAGAGAGCCAAGATTTTGGCAACAAATTTGGGGGCTTGTCCGGGATTGACTCATGGGCAGGCGGCCCCGTAGGGCCCTCGGTTTGATCTGTTGCTCAGGGATTTCTCTCCACGCCACCCTCCCCAACGAGAGCAGAGGGTTGGAGGATTTCTCTGAGGCCAGATCGCCAGGGTTCCCCTGCCACTGCGCCCTGCCCCGACCACACCTGACCCGCCGTCTCAGCGTCTCAGCTGCAGAACTCCATGGCTGCGGTGGAGATCGGGGGAGAGGTTGCCCTAGCAGCTGCCGAGGCTTTCTTTGCCTCGAGGACACCTTCCTTTTCCCTTCTCTGCATCAGCCGGACATCTACTCTAAGACATTAACTCTTGGAGGATCAGAAAGAGGGAGTTTGGTACATCGCAACACACCTGCCAGCAATTTGGTAAGTCCCCGGGAGTGCACACCGTAGCCTTTTTGACTTTGTTCGTTTGGGGAACTTCGGTTCCAGTTTGGGGAGTTTTCCCTGTGGAGGGAAATTCTATTTGTAAGGTGCCGCTTTGGACAAAGGTCACAGGTCTAGTGGGACTGGGAAGTCACATTAGGGGCATTTTTGCCATTTGGTTTTTGATTTCTAGGCATCTCTTTGCTGTTTTTTTTTTTATTATTATTATTTTGAGTGTGGCTTCCAGCTGGCGAAGTTTGGGTTCGTTTGGTTACTTTGGTTTGAGCGTGTAGACAGGTTACTAACTGCTCAAGCTAGAATGGGAAGCGCTTCCTCTAAGGTTCCACCCCCACCTGGGAACCCCTTAGAAAAAATTTTGAATGACTGGTCAACCTATAGCTATGATCCAATGACAAAGAAAAATGGCCTAAAAATGGGTCTCTTAAAATTAGATCTTTATTGCCACAGGATGGGAAAATGGACTGAGGTTCCCTTATGTCCAGGACTTTCTCCTGTAATTTAAAGCCTAAGGAATCAGAAAAACTCTCCTGTCTCAGGGGGGAAAACAAGCCTCCTGACTTCTGCACATTCCCTTACTCCTCCAGATTGTTCTGATAAGCCTTAGTAGACCCTGGAATGTGGAATATTGAGGTTCTGGGCTTGGCCAAAGATATCCACCCAGTGATTATTAAGTAAAAAGGGTTATATAGTGTCTAAATATAAGGTACAAATTTCTTGAACCTAGGGAAGATCCTCAGAACATGTTTGTAAATAGATTACCAAAATAGGAGGCCACTGGTCTGACTAAACTAACCATAGCTGATATTCAGAGCCTGATAGGAATTTTGGAAGAGGCCTTCTCCCCTAAGCAAAAGGAGGAAAAGTAAAACTTTCCAACATGGGTGAATGGGTATGTCAGTCCTTCCATATCATTGAGGTAGTCACCCAATTCTTTGAAAAAGAAAACAAAACTGTCCTTGTTTTACAAATGTAGTCTTTACAGGACCAGAGGTGTAGCTCCCAAAATAACCCCAAACCCACCAATCTCTTTTACCACTCCCAAAACCTTCCCTATTTATCTTAAGAGGGTTGTAAATATTAAACAAAAGGGAAACAAAGTCATCCTAAGAGGAACTTGCCTGTACCATTGAGATGCAAATGTCCTATCTGGTCTTCTCAGGGACACTTATCTCTGCCATCTTTTTAAACCGGAAATTTAAAAAAGGGTAAAGTAATTTACAACTTTACTTGTCAAGGATAAATAGAAATCTTAAGTGTCTTTTCTGTAAACACTAGTAAAAAGGGTTTAACCATCTAGATAGGTGACCTTGATGTTTTCCATCTGCTAGAAGCCCAATTTGAGTCCAACCCCTTGTAACTGATGGCTTTTATGTTGTACCTGACTCTCGAAATTTTCAAATGGAAACTATGAGGCCTCTATGTTTGTTTGTGTGTTTGTATGTGTCTCTATGTGTGTTGTAGGTGTATGGTATTGCCTAAAATGAATTCGTAAAAGAGCGCTACTTAATTGGCTTTAAAAAAATTAAGTGCTTATATAAATACTCAGAAATAGAAAATAATCTGGCCAGAATGAATTTCAGGTTCATGTCATCTGGAAAATACTCAGTACTAAACTAATATCCGGTATTGAAGGTGGCTTAAGCTTGTTGGTTTGATTAATATAGGTATGTTAGAGTCATCAATGTCAAGTATAATACTCCTGTTGTACCTAGGTTTACTAGAGGTCAAATAAGACCTTATTCTATATCTATTACATATTTGTCAACAAGAAAAGGAACTCAATGGGAAAAAACTTTTAAGTTAAGTAAGATATGTGTTTTTAGTAAAAGAAGGTGTGAAGTGTTTCCCTGGTGGTGCATTGGTTAAGAATCCACCTGCCAATGCAGGGGACACGGGTTCAAGCCCAGGTCCTGTAAGATCCCACATGCCACAGAGCAATTAAGCCCGTGCGCCACAACTACTGAGCCTGCGCTCTAGAGCCCGCGAGCCACAACGACTGAAGCACACGTGCCTAGAGCCTGTGTTCCACAACAAGAGAAGCCACCACAATGAGAAGCCCGCGCACCTCAACAAAGAGTAGCCCCCACTCCCACAACTAGAGAAAGCCCGCACGTGGCAACGAAGACCCAACACAGTCAAAAATAAATTAATTAAATAAATTTTTTTAAAAAGCATTAAAAAAAAAAGGTGTGAAGAATGAAAAATACTGAAAAGAGTTATACCTGATCAGGATTTTCTAAGATTGGATTAAATTTAGTTGGGTACATGGATTTCATTAGGAATGGGCTAGAACAAGACTGGATCTGGTTTCTCCCTCTAAAGTATTCTTGAAATGCTGCTTTTGACAACAGATTGTGTGAGTTTCTTTGCCTTTAAGTGATTTGTATTTGCTTTTGAGATCTCTTGCTACTTTGGTTTAAGAAATAAGCATTGTCTCACAGTGACTGATGATCTTATTTGACCAAGTGCTTTAAAACTTTTTGACAAACTTCCCAAATATCAAACCTTTTTTTTTGATTTTTTTTTGATTTCCAGCTAACTCTGGGATACTTTAGAGGGCACCTGAGGTATCTTAAAGAGAAATATTCAACTAGGATTATTCTGTATGTTAAGTTAAATGTAATCAGTTGTAATTCTGGTTACTGTAACCAAGTTTATCATTACACTGTACTCAGATGTTTAAAAAATAAATAAATAAAGACTCCATCAATAAAAGGGAATTGCCATACCTAGATGGGAAGTTATTTCCTCTAGAGAAGCGAAGAGAGAAGAAAAAAAGAGTACAAAGTTCCCTTAAGTATTCCTGGATAGGAGGACAACTTACTCTGAATATGGAGATAAGAATATAAGTCAGTTGTTAAAATGAATTCCATAACTAGGGTGATACAGAGATGGACAAAGGGTGGGGGGCAGGAATCTACCAACAAAGAAAAAACTGCACTAACTAAAAAGGGATATATAATGAGCTCAGTTATGCATTTAAAAAAAATTATATTGGGGGCTTCCCTGGTGGCGCAGTGGTTGAGAGTCCACCTGCCGATGCAGGGGACATGGATTCGTGCCCCGGTCCGGGAAGATCCCACATGCCGCGGAGCGGCTGGGCCCGTGAGCCATGGCCGCTGAGCCTGCGCGTCCAGAGCCTGTGCTCCGCGGCGGGAGAGGCCACAACAGTGAGAGACCCGCATACAGCAAAAAAAAAAAAAAAAAGATGGAAGTTCGGGAACAGATATGTATCTAATTGCTTCCATAAACTGAAATTTTTTATTCTGCTTCTGCCACTGAGGAAAACAGGAGATATCCTTCAGCAATGGTCACCAGATGAAAAATAATAAAAGAAGCTTTAAGCATTTATCCTGTGATTGGCAGCTGTCTTGCCCCCTTAGACGTCATAAAGTTCATATTTATTAGAGCAAAATGTGAAAAAGAAGTTCAGTCATTATATGTCCAGTTGAAAATTAAACTATAAATATTTGGAAACAAATCTTGCTTCTGGAGACAGACTTTTTCTTATTCTTTGGTATATTTTTTTCTATTTTCTTTTTTAAAAGAAAAAAAAATTGCCTTGACTGATTCAATAAGGAAAGAGGAAGATTGCAGTACTCCTTCAGTCCTGGGCATATACCCTGAGAAAACCATAATTCAAAAAGAGTCATGTAACACAATGTTCATTGCAGCATTATTTACAATAGCCAGGACATGCGAGCAACCTAAGTGTCCATCGACAGATGAATGGATAAAGATGTGGCACATATATACAATGGGATATTACTCAGCCATAAAAATAAATGAAATTGAGTTATTTGTAGGGAGGTGGATGGACCTAAAGTCTGTCATACAGAGTGAAGTAAGTCAGAAAGAGAAAAACAAATACCATATGCTAACACATATATATGGAATCTAAAAAAAAAAAAAGAAAAAATGATTCTGATGAACCTAGGGGCAGGACAGGAATAAAGGTGCAGACATAGAGAATGGACTTGAAGACACAGGGAGGGGGAAGGGTAAGCTGGGACGAAGTGAGAGAGTAGCACTGACATATATACACGACTAAATGTAAAATAGCTAGCTAGTGGGAAGCAGCTGCATCTCACAGGGAGATCAGCTCAGTGCTTTGTGACCACCTAGAGGGATAGGGAGGGTGGGAGGGAGGCTCAAGAGGGAGGGGATATGGGGATATATGTATACAAATAGCTGATTTACTTTGTTATACAGCATAAACTAACACAACATTGTAAAGCAATTATACTCCAATAAAGATGCTAAAAAAAAAAGTTGTTCTCATTTATTCATTCCATCTCTATTGTATATGTGACGGGCACGAAGCTAGCTGCTGAGGACAGTAGTAAACAAAGACAAAATGTCCTTCCCTTAAACACTTGCTTACTTGCTTACTATCTCATGAGAAATATACTTCCATCAGTCAAGTAGTGAGCTAAATGAAACAAATATTTGCTTCTTTTGTTTGGGGACCATTTCTACTGACTCTCCCCATTTAGCAAAATAAGTAAAACCTGTTATGTTGTAAGGTTACTGACATGAATATTTAATCTTGTAATTGTACCTGCTTTTATTCATTTTTTATACTTAAAATTGAGGAGTCCAGGAAATAGTTTAAAATATTATAAAATAGTATATGCTTCATCAGCCCTCAACAGCAAACATCCTCTTATGATCTATGTATGTAGTTAGTAACTGGCAGAAAAAATCATGGGTAGGCATTTTCATGGTAAAAAGGCAAAAGAACGAACTTGTCCTAAGGTCTTAGAACTAGAGGACTGCTCTGCACCTAGTTATCTGTTTCTGGGTCATATTCTAATGAATCCACCCTGAAAGGGCAGGGCCTATGTATATTTTCCTTACGCTTACTGTAAAGGCACTTGCTGTTTTTGTCCAAACCTTTCTTCTGGTAAAGAAAGGATCTTGAGGACCGACCACTTTCCCATCCAGTGAGGCTATAAAACTGGGACTCTGCCTCCTTCTGTATAGCATGAGGCAAATAATAAGTAAGGCTATTCAGACACCTTTCCCACTACATTCAGAGAAGTTCAGCTTTGGGTTTGATGGTTTTTGAAATGGTGGAATATCACTAGACCTAGTGCAATTCGAAGTGTGGTCTGCAAAACTATACCGGTGCATGAATTTTGTTTTGGGTCCATGAGGATAGAAAAATACAGAAACTGAGAATAAATTTGTTACATTATTTGTATGCTAATTTTCAGAGTAGTTTTATAGAGAGAGTAAAGATCTCTTTCTTTCTAAGATGGCAGTTATTAAGGAGCCAGGGGTGAAGGGTTGCATTGCCACTGTGTAAAGAATAGTTTACCTGACATTATATAAACTGACAGGAAAGCAGGGGAGAGAGAGAGAGAGAGACTGAATTTTATACTCTGAACCTCTGGACTTCTTCCAAATAATCTAAGGATCCTAGGAGCTTCTTCAGTCCAGCAATGCAACAAAGTTAATCCTGTTTCCTTTTCATGAGAAGAGAGTCCCATAGCCCCAGTTGGCTATTTCTATAGCAGAACTTTCTAGCTTTCAACTAACCGGGCTAAATCTACCTTCCAAGCCTCATATTCACCCACTTTAATCTTGTGGAATTAATTGCTGTCGTCTCCTAATATGCCTTGCATTTTAAGTCTCTACATTATCCCCCCACACCCCATGATTTCTTTCTTTCTTTCTGTTTTTCCTGCATACTCTTTTTCTGCTGACACTTCTCTTTCCCACTATACTTCGGATCAACTTGTCTATAACCAATGTGATAAAAACTATAGCCCTGGTATGTAAAAATATTCTGGCATTGCTATTAAATGATAGGGCAGAGTCATCCTGGACTACATCCTATCCTTCATTCTGCACAGCCATCAATCACTAAGCTCTGTCAAGTTTAACTCCTAAACATTTCTTAAATGAGTCCATGCATCTTCTGCACACTTACTACTTTCTCTTAGTCATACTTCTTATTTCTAGCGTGAGCTCTTATAAGCCATTACCTTGCCCCAAACTTCTCTCCTTGCTTTCCAGCTTGTAACCCGCAATCTTCCCTCTAAGTAGTGGCATTCCAAAGCCTTAAACTGGACAACTACAGCACACTACTGTTATGCCAACTGATTACCATTGTCCTTGGTACAGCCAGATGGGGTTCTGAGGCAGGAGAGGGGTTGAGGCAAGAAAGATTGAGGCCTCTTCCCTTTTTCAGGTGATGCATGAATTTTATTACTTTTAATATATGCCATGATGGAAACAACATTTGGAACAGCTGCAAGAGCTAAAGTAGGTTTTCACAAATGGACATTACCTGGTGAGATCTGCATATAAAAATTCAAAGTTTTTAATAAGACATATACGAGTCTTCTGTAATCTAGCCTATTTCTCCAGTCTCATTTCTCATCACTTCCTGACTTGGAATTTAATTTCTTGCTGCACAATAAGTTTTGTAATTCTCCATCCACCTTGTGTTGTCTCTTTACTCACTCTGTACCCTCCACATGTGGTACTCTTCCTCTTGCCCTTACTCAGTTCAGGATTGCCTCCTTCAGAGAACTGCCTTTCTCTTCTGCCTTTCCAGCTAGACTGGATAGCCCTCCATTTTATTTCCATCTGACTCTTGGCATCTGTCTTATTTTGTTCTTCCACAGTGTTTTAAAATTGCCATTTGGGAGTCTGAGTCTTCTGATCTGTGTATACACAGTTCTTAGCTCAAACACACTCATATATTTATTGAAAGTACGACTGATCAATATTTTTATATATTCATCATCTAGCATCCTGTGGCCAATAAATCTCAGAGATTCAATCTCAGAGAAATACAATACCATCTCATAGAAGTAAAGAAAAAGAATCTCAAGTACTCATTAGATTATACACAAACTACATATTTTTTTTCCCAGTTTTATCACATTTTGTCAACATGCATATTCTGTTAACTGGTTGCAGAGAACTAAGGCACATTATTTTCTTTGCTTCTTAAAATTTCTTATTCTATGGGCTTCTTGGGAGATTCAACTTTAATGCTTTAAACTTGCAAAATGATAAACAAGCATTTAAGGGCAATAGTGCAGCAAATGTTTGCAGTATCTGCCTTTGCAGACCTGCACAGCTATAAACCATGCCTCTGAGAACTGCCCTCCTCTGAGAGCCATGTTATACTACTTGAATAGCTAATTTTGATTGGACCTGGGTTAGACATGAAACCTCTCATGAGCAAATCAATTTTACTCACTTGAGAATCTGGAATCCTGATTCAAAGATGCTTGCAACTTTGGACTTGCCCAAGAGGGTCTTAACGTTCCCCTCAGCTTGACTAAACATTAGCGATGTTGCTTCCAGACTATAGGCTACTGACCTCCCTTTCCTTAGAGCACTTACTTTAGAAAACTTGTAATTTAAAACTATTTCTCTGCCCCTTTGAAAGGTGCATAAGTCTTCTCCCAGCCTCCCGCCAGTTTTATAACCCAGGAACATTTTTCTCAAGGACCAGAGAGCCACCCACTTGAAAGGCAAACATCAAGGAGGACAGCACCCTTCTCTCCCAATTGCTTTGGAAGATGACGAGGCTAACTTCAGTGGGTGCCAGTTAGCAAATTTATGGGGCCTAATCGCAGAGAAAACATTTGCAAATTCAGGAATAACTCATCACGCTCAACGCATCCTACTGATCAACACCCCCACTAACATCCTCTAGTACCTTTTCCACCCAGTACTTAGTACTTAGCTCACCCCAGCACTTAAAACTATCCTTTGTTGCAGCAGAGTTGAGGTCAATCTCACTTCCTTTTACAGTAGTCTTGACTAAACTCTTCCTTGCTTGTTTAACTATTCCAGTGCAATTTTTTTTTATAGGCTTATGAGTGAATACTAGTTACTTCTGAAAACAGAACCTGTAAAATGATTGTTTGGTATGGGGAAGTAGAGAAAAACATTCTTCAGAAAAACAAATGAAACATGTAGAAAAACAGCTAAGTGAGATAAGTGGTAAGTTTCCATGAGTGAAAGAGAAAGAAAAAGAGAAACAGAAACAGAAACAGCAGTTTCAATTACTGGTGGATTCCTGGTACCTGACCGCAGACACTGGGAAAAGCTTCCTGCAGTTAAAATCCATAGGATTTCCCTGTATTCCTGCTTTTTTGTAATAATTTTTAAATCGGTTTCTGTTACTTATAACTAAAATAATCTTGGCTTAAAAATGTAATTATTCAGCATGGAAATGTCAATTCTGAGTGTTGACTATGTGTTAACATTTTTTTGGCTAGCATGAAAAATCCAGGCAGGGAGTTATTGTGGGAATAGGGGTGGCATTTTGTCAAGGTTTTTCTCTAATGTGTCTGCTTCATTATGAGGCAATATATATTTTGTAGAACACTCTGTCATCACCTCTAATTGTTACTTTTAAAATGTGATGGTATGAAGCATAATGTGATTTTGCAGTCAGCAATCCTTCTATGGAATTATGTCGCTTTCTTTTCCAGGGAATGACACTGATTCAAAGCAAAGACAATTTTTTAAAAAGATGGAAAAAATCATAGATGGGGCAGAAACATTAGGAACCCAAGTAAAATCAAAGGGAGTGGCAAAACAGCACATTATTTTCTCTGCCAACTGGATATTACAAGCCTTATATATTTACAACCATGTAGGATAAGGATTTGTTAAAAGGGATGTAATTAAGAATATCACATGGAAGGTATATTAAAATTGCTAATAAATATTAAAATAAGATATAAAGATGAAAATTAACCTCTGAAGAAGTCCAAAAAAAAGCATATTGCATCTAATAAAAGTAATTATAAAGATAACCTCTAGACCCTATGTAAAACATGTACCATTAAAAGAAAAATGAAGGCAATTTACATAAACTGACACGGAGAGATTTGAGGGGCATATTCTAAATTGAGACATGTAAACCAGCAAGTTATAGAAAAATATGCTTATTCTTATCCATTCATATAAAATAAAACACACATACACACATAAACACCCATCAGGATGGAATTATACACAAATATGTGTATAAGTATTTCTTACATAATATGTTTAAATTAATAAAAGAATACCACTTATATCATGATATCAATAAATGTGATCATCTAGTTAAAATGGACAATGTACTAAAACAACCTATATTTTTAAAAGGACTTAATATCAGGTAGAAAACTGAGTAGGCCAATATCCATAGAGAAAATTAAAAATGTAATACATTTATATTTTTCAAAAAGGAAAATTCTATCAGATCATCAAAGACATAGGACAGGATTCATCTTTGCTTAAACTATTCCAGAATATTGGGTGGGGGGGAGTGGGGGATAGAAGTTCACCAACCATTTCTACAAAAACAAAAATCACAAGTATCATACACAAAATTAAAATTAAAGAAACTAAACAAGTACTAATTTAGACACAAGAATTTCTAAATACAGTATTACCAAACTGAATCTAGGAGTATATTAAAATAATACTTTTAAAACATATTATTTATATCATAAATATAAGGGTGGCTCAGCTTTAAAAAGAGCTACATAATATTTCACTAACTTAAGAGATATTTAAGATATTAAAATGAAACTTTTTATCATATTGATAGATGTTATAGATAATAAATTGATAAAATTTTGATAATCATTCTTGATTAAAATAAAAACCTATTAGTCAAGTAGTTATAAAAATGTATTTGCCTTAAACTTGATATTGTTAGGTGTAATTTTCAAAAAGGTAAAAGTCATGACTCTCAGAAAAATATAAAATAAACACCCATCAATCTTTTATTTAACTCATTATTTAAAGAAAGAATAAATAAGATATTATGGCCAGTTTGGAGAGCATTATGGATTAGGTATATATAAGCAATGCTAGGAAAAGATTTCTGGATTAGATAAAAACTGGTTTATGTCTAAAAGGGCCATAAATCTTTAGAGTTATCTGTTTAACCAGAGGAAAATTATTTGCATCTCTACAAAAGGGCCAAAAGTCTACAAGTTAACAAGGAATCTGGGACCTTTAATAAATAGTAAACTGTGAGTTGATTTAATTACATTCCCCTAGATAATCATCAGGTGACTTTGGCCATACACAGTATTAGTAGGATTTGCTGCCCACCTTTATGCCTTATTTGAAAGTTTCAAATGATTTACATGACAATATAGAGTATCTACTAGAAACTTCCAGAAACTATCATGCTTGATTGTGACACTCTGATAATATTTCAACTGATATCAGGGTCATTATTTTTCTGCCATGATTCACTATTATTCTGGAACTTTAGATTATAAACTCCATCATGGTTAGGTCAATGTTAGTTTTATTCATCTGTGTATACCTAATCTCTAGTACAATAGCAATCACATTGTTAGGACTCAATCTGTTTATATTAATAGACTGTGTGCTACATAAGGGAAGAGACCAGAGCTCTTTCACCTATCACTGAACACACAACATTAAGGATTCCTTAATTTATTAATTACTTCAATTATTATTTATATAGCACCCTTCTATACAAAGCGGCAATCTACAGATCCAGTGAAATCCCTATAAAATACCAATGGCAACTTTCATACAAGTAGAAAAAATAATTCTAAAATTAATATTGAATCAAAAAAAGACCCCAAATAGCCAAACAATCTTAAGAAGGACAAAGCAGGAAACATCACATTTCCTGATTTCAACTATACTACAAGGCTACAGTAATCAAAACAGTTTGGCACTGGCACAAAAACAAACACATAGATCAATGGAAAAGAATATAGAATACAGAACTGAACCCATACTTATATGGTCAATTACTCTACGACAAAAGAGATAAGAATATAAAATGGGGAAAAGATAGTCTCTTCAATAAATGCTGTTGGAAAACTGGACAGATATATGTAAAAGAGAATCTGGAGCACTTTCTTATACCATGTACAAAATTAAACTAAAAATGGATTAAAGACTTAAATGTAAAACCAACCATAAAACTCCTGGAAGAAAACATAGGCAGTAAATCTTTTGCCATCAATATTAGCAATATATTTTTGGATCTGTCTCCTCAGGTAAGAGAAACAAAAGCAAAAATAAACAAATGGGACTATGTCAAACTAAAAAGCTTTTGCACAGCAAAGAAAACCTTCGACAAAACAAAATAACAGGCTACTGAATGGGAAATTATATTTACAAATGATATATCCAATAAAAGGTTAAAATCCAAAATATACAAATAACTGAGACAACTCAATATCGAAAAGAACAAGAAATCCAATTAAAAAATGGGCAGAGGCCTGAACAGACATTTTTCCAAAGAAGACATAAAGATGGCCAACAGGCAAATGAAAAGATGCTCACTACTACTAATTATTAGGGAAATAAATGCAAATCAAAACCACAATGAGATATCACACCACACCTTTCAGAATGGCTATTATCAAAAAGATAACAAATAACAAGTGCTACTGAGGGTATGGAGAAAAAGAAACCCTTGTACACCATTGGTGGGAATGTAAGTTAGTTCAGCCACTATGGAAAATGGTATGGATGTGGCACAAAAAATTAAAATAATAGTAAATTAAAACAGTAATTCCACTTCTGGGTATCTATTTAAAGAAAATAAAAAAGCTAATTGGATGACATATATGCACACTTACGTTCATAGCAGTGTTACTTACAATGGCCAAGATATGGAAGCAACCTAAGTGTCCACCAATAGATGAATGGATAAAGAAGATGTGATATATAAATATACAATGGAATATTAGTAAGCCATAAAAAAGAATGGATTCTTGCCATTTGCAACAACATGGATAGATCTAGAGAATGTTATGCTAAGTGAAATATGTCAAACAGACAAAGACAAATACCACCAAGTGATTTCACTTATATGTGTAACCTAACAAAGAAAACCATCAAAAAACCAAACCAAACCAAAAGAAAACAGACTAATTGATACAGAGAACAAATTGGTGTTTGCCAGAGGGAACAGGGTAGGGAATGAACAGAACAGTTGAAGGAGATTAAGAGATACAAACTTCCAGTCATAAAATAAATAAGACATAGGGATGTAATGTACAGTATAGGGAATACAGTCAACTATAATGTAATAACTTTATATGGTGACAGATTAGTAGACTTACTGTGGTGATCACTTTGTAATGTATATAAATGTTGAGCTGTACAGCTGAAACTAATATAATACTGTATGTCAACTATACTTCAACAAACAAAGAAAATTCTTATGCTAAGCCAGGGTTTCTGAAAATCAGCACTACTAACATGTCGGGCTAATTTTTTATAGAGGTCTATCATGTGCATTATTGAATGTTTAACATATCTCCAAATCTACTCAATAGATGACAGTAGCAGCTTTCCCCCAAAACCCAAGTCTTGAACTTCAAAAATGTCTCTAGACATTGGTAATATCCCATAGGGTGCAAAATTGCTCTTAACTGAGAATCACTGAACTAAGGGACTATTTGAACATCACCTACTTTACAAGTCCACGTCAGAGGTTTTGCACTTGATTTAGAATGTGGAGTGTGTCACATTAAATGTTCTCTTTTCAGTAGACACAAATTTTAAGAGTCCCATCTTAACATCCTCTTAGGCTGATTACTACATTTCTTCAGCAGCAGCTACTTCCAGTGGTTTTTTAGAAGTCCAGGGATAGTTTAGTACCCTAAAGATTGTTGACATGGGTGAGTGCTTCACTGGCTTGAACCTTAATGCGGCTCAGCCAGCAACCATGGGCCACCATAGATCTAACTTTGGCAGTAGAGCTGTCATGTAATACAAGGCTCAAGAATTGTTCAGTTTAGAAGGAATAGTATTTGTTTGAAGCTGAAATTTCAAAATGGCTCTGCAATGTGGGCCATCCCCAGGGAGAATAAGCTCTTTTGCACTCACATAGCACACCCTAACACTGAGGATCTACTCTTTTTTTTAAAATTTTTTATTTAAAAAAAATTTTTATTGGAGTATAGTTGCTTTACAATGTTGTGTTAGTTTCTGCTGTACAGCAAAGTGAATCAGTTTTATGTATACATATATCCCCTCTTTTTTTGATTTCCTTCCAAATTAGGTCACCACAGAACACTGAGTAGAGTTCCCTGTGCTATATAGTAGGTTCTCATTAGTTATCTATTTTATACATAGTAGTATATATATGTCAATCCCATTCTCCCACTTCATCCCACCATCCCCTTTCTCCCTGGTATCCATACGTCCGTTCTCTATGTCTGTGTGTCTATTTCTGCTTTGCAAATAAGTTCGTCTGTATCACTTTTCTAGATTCCATATATGAGCAATATTATATGATACCTGTTTTTGTCTTTCTGACTTATTTTACTCTGTATGACAGTCTCTAGGTCCATGTCTCTGCAATTGCACAGTTTCATTCCTTTTTTATGGCTGAGTAATATCCCACTGTATATATGTATCACATCTTCTTTATCTATTCTTCTTTTGATGGACATTTGGGTTGCTTCCATGTCCTGGCTATTGTAAATAGTGCTGCAGTGAACATTGGGGTGCATGTATCTTTTTGAATTATGGTTTTCTCCAGGTATATGCCCAGGAGTGGGATTGTTGGGTCATATGGTAGAGGATCTACTCTTGTAGATACACTTATACATTGCCCAGTCATACATCAAAATTTAACTATGGTGTCAGAAAAACAAATTTGAGGATATTTGGAAGTAAATTCCCCCATACCTGTATCTGTATCATAAAATTTATTCTTTAGACTTGTTGCAATAGTATTTAGAAGGGAGCAAGTTGGGGAAGAGAGGACAAGAGAAATATGACTCTACTATATTGCAATAGTATTAATATATATCTCTACATCTCTCACTATCTAAGTATAATGCTGATATCTAAAACCCATATGTATTTAATTCTAAATTATTGAAAAATATGATATGTATGACACATATTGATTGTGGGGAGTTATTAATATTTATGTGCAAAGCTGAGCTCGCAAACCCATGGCTCAGTAAAGAAATTACTTGTTAAAAGGTTTTTCTTGGTGAAACTAATATTGTATGTTAATATATTTAAAAGAATTCACATCTTAGTTGACATTTCTTTTTTTTTTTTTTTTTCCTGCGGTACGCAGGCCTTTCACTGTTGTGGCCTCTCCCGTTGCGGAGCACAGGCTCCGGATGCACAGGCTCAGCAGCCATGGCTCACGGACCCAGCTGCTCAGTGGCATGTGGGATTTTCCCGGACCGGGGCACGAACCCATGTCCCCTGCATCGGCAGGCAGACTCTCAACCACTGCGCCATCAGGGAAGCCCAGTTGACATTTCTTGATAACAATTCTTTAAAAATTTTGTGGTAGTTTGTGTTTTAATGGAACCTGACTATTGTTGATCTGAATCTTTATCCATTGTTTTAATTCATAAACATATTAATAGATAATTGTTAGAAAATGGCAAAATAACTTATAATAACTTATAAAAATATAAGATGAAAATGTGTCAAACATTTTAACTCAATACTGAATGTGGAAACCATTAAAAACTGTTCAAAGGAAAATTCGAAGATTCATACCTACATAGGAACCAAATTCTAAAATAAATTTGTGAAAAGATTCTTTAAAAGGTCTCTCCTCAGGGCAATAATCAATTGCATTTCACTGGACACAACTGCCATTTTATGAACAGGAATCATTTGCACTATTATCATTTTTCGATAACTTACAAAATTTCAAAATAGTTCAAAGACCATGAAAGATGTAGATTACTTGAATGGGTAATCTCAATATACCACCAATATCTTCTGTATTTTAAAGTTGTTCAAAATTTTTCTTGATATTTTCTAAGACTAAACATTATATTTATAATGTTATACTAATAATTTAATAATGATCTTAAATTTTTGCATTGATAATTTCTTAAATATAAGAAACAGAGTTCATTTAATCTCATTGCTCTCATGGAAATATAATACTCAATATTTTCATATAAATTTCAGCAAGTTATTTCATTACTTTGTTAAGGAAAGGCATACTGGAACATTACGACAGGCTGTTTGTCACTAGTAATTGTAAATGTAATACAAAATTTGAATGAAAATGAATTATTAAGAATGTATAAAATGCAAGTAGATTAACAGATAAAAAGAATCGATTCTTCACACTAGTGATAAGAGAGTAAAATTTAATACTTTTAAATAGGCTAACAGGGCTTCCCTGGTGGCACAGTGGTTGAGAGTCCGCCTGCCGATGCAGTGGACACGGGCTCGTGCCCCGGTCCAGGAAGATCCCACATGCCATGGAGCAGCTGGGTCCATGAGCCATGGCCGCTGAGCCTGCACGTCCGGAGCCTGTGCTCCACAATGGGAGAGGCCACAACAGTGAGAGGCCCACGTACCGCAAAAAAAAATAATAATAAAAAAAATAAATAATAAAAAAAAAATAGGCTAACAAATTTTGTTTTCACATTAAAATTTCGAATATTTTAAATTTTATAACATGTTATAATCAGTTTACATAAATTTTGGAAATTTTCTTAAAGTAATACGAAATAAATATAAGCAACTATGTGAAACTGAAATAATTGATGCCACATACCCATGAGGGTTTATGTGTTTCCTGAAGAGAACAAAAAACTGAGGCAAAATTAGTAAGAACTATTTAAGCTTAGATTTCTGTTCTTTTCAGGAAACACTCCAACATGTCTGAACATTAACAGGACTTAGAGAAAGTGGCTTTATGTCTCATAGTGAAGAATGCACTGATGTCAAATCCTCGGGTCAGACGTTAAAAATATTACAATAGCAAAACAAATTCAGAATTGAATTTAGCCAAAAATAAAATTTATCTCACTGCACTCCCTATCAAGATCACTGCTGTACTGATTGTACAGTAATATATGCAATGAGGCCACCCCCTAGTGGTCAGATGCCGAAGCAACGTCTTAGCAGACTGTCTTACGGATGTACACAAATGTGAATAAAGGAATTTAAAGCTAACAAAATAGAAGCAATATACAGAGTGATACATTGTAAAACAGTACCAGAGGTTAAAAAAAAAGAGACAGATTCTCAGCTTTGCCACTGCTTCCATTCCCTAAGCCATTCCCACTGGCTGACTGCACAGACGTGACTCTTCTGTGTATGTGTGTGTGTGGGGTGCATAGTGTGTATCTCTCAGTGGTTACAGTGATTGTATACTTATACTTAATCTTTTGTTTCCTCAAATTTAGGTAGTACTCAATTCCTGGTGTGAAATCTTTGGATAAAAATAAACCAAAAAACTTTCTGTATTACGTGTTTTTTTGTACTTCACTTCATGCTAGAGCTATAGTTAAAATTTTTTTCCTGCTCTAAATTTGTTGCAGTATTATGAGGTTCTTTTCTCTCTCCTTGGCCTTAATACTACCATTAAGTATTACTTAATACTACCTTCTTCCAGCACAAACCCACTTTCTTAGATACCTTCTGCAGAGAAAAGGTAAACAGGCACAACTCTATCTGGGGTTTCCATACTGTTCTTAAATGTCAAAGAAAGACACAGTCCTGTGTACTGATTGTCTCCAGCTATGTGGTCTCTCCATGTTTTCCCTGGAAAGACCCATAACTGCTTTTGATGTCTTTTTTTTTTTTTTTTTTTTTTTGCGGTACGTGGGCCTCTCACTGTTGTGGCCTCTCCCGTTGCGGAGCACAGGCTCCGGCCGCGCAGGCTCAGCGGCCATGGCTCACGGGCCCAGCTGCTCCGCGGCATGTGGGATCTTCCCGGACCGGGGCACGAACCCGTGTCCGCTGCATCGGCAGGTGGACTCTCAACCACTGCACCACCAGGGAAGCCCGGATGATGTCTTATTTTATTTGTGAGATATATTTCATATGTGAGATAGACAGACAAATACTACATATGTAAATGTATGTGTGTGTGTGTGTGTGTGTATATATATATATATATATATATATATATCTGCTTTCTATCATTCAGAATTCCTCAGAATGGCAAATCGATAGTCTACATATTTCTCATGTTCTCAGTTTTATTTCCTAATTCCAATTAGAACTTGAACCAATAACTAGAGCAAAACAAATGATATATAAATTTTCTGTCTAATCTTCCATGAAAAATTAATATACCATCAAAGTCAAAAGTTTGTTTTAATAATATAGTCTGTTTCTGTATCTTGATTAATAAATTAAACATAATTACCTTTATTCTGAAAATAATTTCCTTTAAATAATTATAAGACTATGTGATACACAGTATTTCAATGGAAAATAAATGAGATTATTTCCAAAGACCCTAGAAGAGCAGCAAACATATGATAAATGTTAATTACACATTATTTTTAAAATATACTTTTAGGTATGTTTTCTTTAATCACCTCTTCACACCATCTCAATTGTAATATTAGTCACCTGATAGGGGATTCTGACAGATGGGAAGTTGAATCAGAAAGAGTCTTTTTAAGGACTTAAAAAATTGTGATTAAAATATCCTGCTTTTGCACATTTTACAAAGACACTTGACCATGAGAACTCATGTTTAGGGAAATACTTAGGGATTGTATGAGTGAGAGCATTAGCTTTATTCCATTGATTATAAATACACTCCTATAAATCTGGTTTATAAGATAGAATAAAACTTGGTATATGTTTCATTATTTCATGCGACCTACTACACTATACAAGTTATGAAACCAGTTTTAGTTGCTGTGCTTTTAAAAATATTTGGATAAAGGTAGCAATGAAAGAAAATAAAATTAATAACATGAATAATGTATTTTATTATCTATTTTATAACAATTGATAGATAACAGTTATATTCAACATATGCCTTCATGTATTTCAGATAAAATGAAAGGTCACTGAGTAAAGATAATTTTAACAAAATCTCACAACAATTATCCCACAAACTGGTTCTTTACAAACTGCCAACTGAGATGCTCAGTCAAAACAAGAAAAATTTCATCTGAGGTCATCCTGCAGCAAGGCTATTGAAACTAGATTTTTTTTCCATAAAAATTAAGTTAAGTAGTCTTGTCCCTGGGCACTTTACCAAGTCAATAAAATTAAGAGAATTGTATCACTAATTTTTAGTACTTTTCAATAAAAATTTGAATTATAAATAATGTTCTATAATATTTCTGTTTGATACTCGAAGCTTCAAGTTTTCAAATCTTCATGCAAACTACTGTTTGCCTCGTTCTCTTGTAAGTTGTCATTTTTTTAAGATTGTTTAAGTTAGTCAATTAATGTTACTCTGCACCTGTATAACTGAAACAGTCCAATCATCCTACCTCAGCATTCTAAAAATAGGATAATTGCATATTTTAGCATATTTCTTTTTAAAAACCAGTGAACCTCGGTATGGAATAAAAAACTTTTATTTTACATTATGATATTTAAAAAGAAAGCAAAAGTTTCAGTATTTAATCTCTTTTTTTCCTCCAGTATGATTGTGTTATTTGATTAGAAAGTTCAGATTTTCTTAGATCTTGTGAAACATGCAGTTTTGAAAACCAATGCTTGGTGGTAAATGACACATTTCATCCTGAAAACGGGTATTTTTTTTTATCTTAATTTTGATATTAACAAAAACCTCAATCACCAATCCAACATTTTGAAGTATTGGTTAGCGTTCAATTTTGTACACCCCTCCTCCATCCCAATTATGGCTCCTTTGATCCAAAGAATTCATCAGCTTTTATGGTAGTCTTCATTTATTTATAAAATAATGCTGATTCTTCAATGAGATATTTAGTCATGTCATCCACATAAAACAGGAATTGAGGGAAAATTATTTTATGATTAATTCTTTATACATAACAAAAATGAAACCTAAAATATAAAATGTAATGATTTTGAAAATCTTGAGATTTGACATCCTTATTAAAATTATTAATATGGTGCTTCACAGTATCTGAAATTACTTCCAATTTTTTCCTCAAGTGAGTATTTAGGACCATCAGGAATGAAATCTTTCACAAAAGTTTCTCCAGGGAGGTTAGGCTTTAAATATTTTAAAATAATGAAAGAAATTATTTTTTTGTGTTTTTTCCCTAAAGCTTGATAATGTGATACTATTTGTTTTCATATATATTTTAGGGAATCATTGCATAGTTTACAAATTCTATTATTCTTTTTTTTTCCTGAAATAAACTTTGCATGATTTTTCTCAAATTTGGTCAGGTCAAGACCTTTATGTGGTGTCATGAGGTAGTAGTTGCCAGTGACTCTAAGAGTGAACTTGGACCTTATATTTGAAATGTGTGAATTTATATTTTTTATCTACTCTCTGTGGTTGCATTTGCAAAGAAACAAAGGATTTTGATGGAGACTGGTAGGTAGTGGAATTCTTCTAGGCATATTTGTGTGGAAACCTGAGATATATACTTATTTACATAAAGTTGCATCTGCTGTCTAATCCTGAGCAACATTAAATAGTATCTGAGGATGTGAGGTCAGATAGAAATAATCTTACTTTTGGGACTTCCCTGGTGGTCCAGTGGTGGTAAAGAATCCACCTTCCAATGCAGGGGACAAGGGTTGGATCCCTGGTTGGGGAACTAAGATCTCACATGCTGCAGGGCAACTAAGCTTCCACGCCGCAACTACAGAGCCCTCATGATTTAACTGGTGAGAAGCCTGCACAACACAACTGGAGAGAAGCCGGTGCACTGCAATGAAGATCCCGTGTGTCGAAACTAAGACCTGACACAGCCAAAAATAAATAAATTAATTAATTAATTAATTGGGAAAAAAAGAAACTTACTTTAATAAATCTCCCATTTCTAGCTGTCAGACCCATAATAAATACACACCTATGCAATATTCAAAATGTTCAACAGAAGGTATAACATGTTTGGAGAGCAAAAACCAGATTTGGAAGGACCTTCAAGATGACAGAGGAGTAAGACATGGAGATCACCTTCCTCCCCACAAATACATCAAAAATACATCTACACGTGGAACAACTCCTACAGAACAACTACTGAATGCTGGCAGAAGACTTGAGATTTCCCAAAAGGCAAGAAACTCCCCATGTACCTTGGTAGGGCAAAAGGAAAAAAAGAAAAAACAAAGACAAAAGGATAGAGACGGGACCTGCACCTCTGGGAGGGAGCTGTGAAGAAGGAAAAATTTCCACACACTAGGAAGCCCTTTCACTGGCAGAGACGAGGGGTGGGTTGGGGGGGAAGCTTCAGAGCCATGGAGGATAGTGCAGCAACAGGGGTGCAGAGGGCAAAGCAGAGAGATTCCCGCACAGAGATCGGTGCCGACCAGGACTCACCAGACTGAGAGGCTTGTCTGCTCACCCGCCGGGGTGGGTGGGGGCTGGGAGCTGAGGCTCGGGCTTCAGAGGTCGGATCCCAGGGAGAGGACTGGGGTTGGTGGTGTGAACACAGCCTGCAGGGGGTTAGTGCCCCACAGCTAGCCGGGAGGGAGTCCGGGGAAAAGTCTGGAACTGCCTAAGAGTCAAGAGACCACTGTATCGGGGTGCATAAGGAGAAGAGATTCAGAGTACCACCTAAACGAGCTTCAGACATGGGCAAGAGCTATGGCTATCAGCACGGATACCAGAGACAGGTATGAAATGCTAACGCTGCTGCTGCAACCACCAAGAATACTGTGTGCAAGCACAGGTCACTATCCACACCTCCCCTCCCGGGAGCCTGTGCAGCCTGCCACTGCCAGGGTCCCATGATCCAGGGACAACTTCCCCAGGAGAACACACAGCACACCTCAGGCTGTTGCAACATCACGCTGGCCTCTGCCACCACAGGCTTGCCCCGCATTCTGTACCCCCCCTTCCTCTCCCCGGCCTGAGTGAGCCAGAGCCCCCTAATCAGGCGCTCCTGTCTGGGTGAAGAACAGACGCCAGAGGGCGACCTACATGCAGCGGTAGGGCCAAACCCAAAGCTAAAACCCAGGAGCTGTGAGGACAAAGAATAGAAAGGGAAGTTTCTCCATGCAGCCTCAGGAGCAGTGGATTAAATCCCCAAAAGCAACTTGAGGTACCCTGCACCTGTGGAATACCTGAATAGACAACAAATCATCCCCAAATTGAGGCAGTGGACTTCAGGAGCAACTACAGACTTGGGGTTTGCTGTATGCAACTGACTAGTTTCTGATTTTTATGCTTATCTTAGTTTAGTTTTTAGTGCTTGTTATCATTGGTGGATTTGTTTATTAGTTTAGTTGCTCTTTTCTCTTTTTATTATTTTTAAAATTTAATTTTGATAATTTAAAATTTTTATTTTAATAAATTTATTTTATTATTTATTTTTTTCTCCCTTTTCTTCTGAGCTGTGTGGCTGACAGGGTTTTGGTGCTCTGGCCAGGTGTCAGGCCTGAGCCTCTGAGGTGGGAGAGCCAAGATCAGGACATTGGACCACCAGAGACCTCCCAGCCCCACGTAATATCAATAGCAGAGAGTTCTCCCAGAGATCTCCATCGCAACAGTAAGACACAGCTCCACTCAATGACGAGTAAGTTCCAGTGCTGGACACCCCATGTCAAACAACGAACAAGACAGGAACACAATCCCACCCATTAGCAGAGACGCTGCCTAAAATCATAATAAGGTCACAGACACCCCAAAACACACCACTGGATGTGGTCCTGCCCACAAGAAAGACAAGATCCAGCCTCATCCACCAGAACACAGGAACCAATCCCATCCACCAGGAAGCCTACACAACCCACTGAACCAACCTTACCCACCGGAGGCAGACACCAAAAACAACAAGATAAACAAACCTTCAGCCTGTGAAAAGGAGACACCAAACAAACTAAATTAAGCAAAATGAGAAGACAGAGAAATATGCAGCAGATGAAGGAGCAAGGTAAAAACCCACCAGACCGAACAAATGAAGGGGAAAAAGGCACTCTACCTGAAAAATAATTCAGAGTAATGAAAGTTAGAGATGATCTAAAATCTTGAAAACAGAATGGAGAAAATATAAGAATCATTTAACAAGGACCTAGAAGAACTAAACAGCAAACAATGATGAACAGCACAATAAATGAAATTAAAATTCTCTAGAAGGAATCAACAGCAGAATAATTGAGGCATAAGAATGTATAAGTGACCTGGAAGATAAAATAGTGGAAATAACTACTGCAGAGCAGAATAAAGAAAAAAGAATGAAAAGAATTGAGGACAGTCTCAGAGACCTCTGGGACAACATTAAACGCACAAACATTAGAATTATAGGGGTCCCAGATGAAGAAGAGAAAAAGAAAGGGACTGAGAAAATATTTAAAGAGATTATAGTTGAAAATTTCCCTAATATGGGAAAGGAAATAGGAAATCAAGTCCAGGAAGCACAGAGAGTCCCATACAGCATAAATCCAAGGAGAAACACGCCAAGACACATAATAATCAAACTATCAAAAATTAAATACAAAGAAAAAATATTAAAAGCAGCAAGAGAAAAACAACAAATAACATACAAGGGAATCCCCATAAGGTTAAGAGCTGATCTTTCAGCAGAAACTCTGCAAGCCAGAAGGGAGTGGCAGGACATATTTAAAGTGATGAAAGGGAAGAACCTACAACCAAGATTACTCTACCCAGCAAGGATCTCATTCAGATTCAGCGGACAAATAAAAACTTTACAGACAAGCAAAACCTAAGAGAATTCAGCACCACCAAACCAGCTTTACAGCAAATGCTAAAGTAACTTCTCTAGGCAGGAAACACAAGAGAAGGAAAAGACCTACAATAACACACCAAAAACAATTAAGAAAATGGTAATAGGAACATACATATCGATAATTACCTTAGATGTAAATGGATTAAATGCTCCAACCAAAAGACATAGATTGGCTGAATGGAAACAAAAACAAAACCCATATGTATTCTGCCTACAAGAGACCCACTTCAGACCTAGGGACACGTACAGACTGAAAGTAAGGGGATGGAAAAGATACTCCGTGCCAATGGAAATCAAAAGAGAGCTGGAGTAGCAATTCTCATATCAGGAAAAATAGACTTTAAAATAAAGACTATTACAAGAGACAAAGAAGGTCACTACATAATGATCAAGCGATCAATCCAAAAAGAAGATATAACAATTGTAAATATTTATGCACCTGACATAAGAGCAACTCAATACATAAGGCAAATGCTAACAGCCATATAAAGGGAAATCAATAGTAACACAATAAGCGTAGGGGACTTTAACACCCCACTTTCACCAACTGACAGATCATCCAAAATGAAAATAAATAAAGAAACACAAGCTTTAAATCACACATTAAACAAGATGGACTTAATTGATATTTATAGGACATCTGGTCCAAAATCAACAGAATAAACTTTCTTTTCAAGTGCTCATGGAACCTTCTCCAGGATATATCATATTTTGGGTCACAAATCAAGCTCTGGTAAACTTAAGAAAATTAAAATCATATCAAGTATCTTTTCTGATGAGACTAGATATCAATCACAGGAAAAAATGTAAAAAATACCAACACATGGAGGCTAAACAATATGCTACTAAATAACCAAGAGATCAATGAGGAAATCAAAAAATACCTAGAAACAAATGGCAATGAAAACACGACCCAAAACCTATGGTATTCAGCAAAAGCAGTTCTAAGAGAGAAGTTTATAGCAATACAATCCTACCTCAAGAAACAAGAAAAATCTCAAATAAACAACCTAACCTTACACCTAAAGCAATTAGAGAAAGAAGAACAAAAAAACCCTAAAGTTAGCAGAAGGAAAGAAATCATAAATATCAGATCAGAAATAAATGAAAAAGAATTGAAGGAAACAATAGCAAATATCAATAAAACTAAAAGCTGGTTCTTTGAGAAGATACAAAAAATTGATAAACCATTAGCTAGACACATCAAGAAAAAAAGGAGAAGACTCAAATCAACAGAATTAGAAATGAAAAAGAATTAACAACTGGCATTGCAGAAATACACAGGATCATGAGAGATTACTACAAGCAACTATATGCCAATAAAATGGACAACCTGGCAGAAATGGACTAATTCTTAGAAAAGCACAACCTTTGGAGAATGAATCAGGAAGAAATAGAAAATATAAACAGACCAATCACAAGTAATGAAATTGAAACAGTGATTAAAAATCTTCCAACAAGCAAAAGCCCGAGACCAGATGCCTTAACAGGCAAATTCTATCAAACATTTAGAGAAGAGCTAACACCTATCCTTCTCAAACTCTTCCAAAATATAGCAGAGGGAGGAACACTCCCAAACTCATTCTACGAGGCCATCATCACCCTGATACCAAAAGCAGACAAAGATGTCACAAAGAAAGAAAACTACAGGCCAATATCACTGATGAACATAGATGCAAAAATCCTCAACAAAATACTAGCAAACAGAATCCAACAGCACATTAAAAGGATCATGCACCGTGATCAAGTGGGGTTTATCCCCACTTAAATGCAAGGATTCCTCAATAAATGCAAATCAATGTGATACACCATATTAACAAATCAAAGGAGAAAAACCATATGATAATCTCAATAGATGCAGAGAAAGCTTACAACAGAATTCAACACCCATCTATTATAAAAAACTCTCCAGAAAGTAGGCATAGAGGGAACTTTCCTCAACATAATAAAGGCCATATATGACAAACTCATAGCCAACATCTTTCTCAATGGTGAAAAACTGAAACCATTTCCTCTAAGATCAGGAACAAGACAAGGTTGCCCACTCTCACCAATATTATTCAATGTAGTTTTGGAAGTTTTAGCCACAGCAATCAGAGAAGAAAAAGAAATAAAAGGAATTGAAATAGGAAAAAAAGAAGTAAAACTGTCACTGTTTGCAGATGACATGATACTGTACATAGGGAATACTAAAGGTGCTACCAGAAAACTACTAGAGCTAATCAATGAATTTGGTAGAGTAGAAGGATACAAACTTAATGCACAGAAATCTCTTGCGTCCCTATACAGTAATGATGAAAAATGTGAAAGAGAAATTAAAGAAACACTCTCATTTACCATTGCAACAAAAAAAATAAAATACCTAGAAATAAACCTGCCTAAGGAGGCAAAAGGCTTGTATTCAGAAAATTATAAAACACTGATGAATTAAAGATGATGCAAACAGATGGAGAAATATACCATGTTCCTGGATTGGAAGAATCAACATTGTGAAAATGACTATACTACCCAAAGCAATCTACAGATTCAGTGAAATCCCTATTAAACTACCAATGGCATTTTTCACACAACTAGAACAACAAATTCCACAATTTGTATGGAAACACAAAAGACCCCAAAGAGCCAAATCAATCTTGAGAAAGAAAAACGGAGCTGGAGGAAACACGCTCCCAGACTTCAGGTTATTCTACAAAGCTACAGTAATCAAGACAGTATGGTACTGGCACAAAAACCGAAATATAGATCAATGGAACAGGATAGAAAGCCCAGAGATAAACCCACACACATATGGTCACCTGTTTTTGATAAAGGAGGCTAGAATATACAATGGAAAAAAGACAGCCTCTTCAATAAGTGGTGCAGGGAAAACTGGACAGGTACATGTAAAAAAAAGAAATTAGAACACTCCCTAACACCACACACAAAAATAAACTCAAAATGGATTAAAGACATAAATGTAAGGCCAGACACTATAAAACTCTTAGAGGAAAACGTAGGCAGAACACTCTTTGACAGAAATCACAGCAGATCCTTTTTGACCCACCTCCTAGAGAAATGGAAATAAAAACAAAAATAAACAAATGGGACCTAATGAAACTTAAAAGCTTTTGCACAGCAAAGGAAACTATAAACAAGATGAAAAAACAACTCTCAGAATAGGAGAAAATATTTGCAAGCAAAGCAACTGACAAAGGATTAACCTCCAAAATATACAAGCAGCTCGTGCAGCTCAATATCAAATAAACAAACAATGCAATCCAAAAATGGGCAGAAGATCTAAATAGACATTTCTCCAAAGAAGATATACAGATGGCCAACAAACACATGAAAGGATGCTCAACATCACTAATCACTAGAGAAATGCAAAACAAAACTACAATAAGGTATCACCTCACACCAGTCAAAATGGCCATCAAGAAATCTACAAAAAATAAATGCTGGAGAGGGTGGGGAGAAAAGGGCACCTTCTTGCACTGTTGGTGGGAATGTAAATTGATACAGCCACTATGGAGAACAGTATGGAGGTTCCTTAAAAAACTAAAAACAGAACTATCATACAACCCAGCAATCCCACTACTGGGCATATACCCTGAGGAAACCATAATTCAAATAGAGTTATGTACCACAATGTTCATTGCAGCTCTATTTATAATAGCCAGGACATGGAAGCAGCCTAAGTGCCCATCGACAGATGAATGGATAAAGAAGATGTGGCACACATATACAATGGAATATTACTCAGCCATAAAAAGAAATGAAATTGACTTATTTGTTGTGAGATAGATGGACTAGAGTCTGTAATACAGAGTGAAGCAAGTCAGAAAGAGAAATACAAATACTGTATGCTAACATATATATGTGGAATCTAAAAACAATAAATGGTTCTAATGAACCTAGAGGCAGGACAGTAATAAAGACGCAGAAGTACAGAATGGACTTGAGGACATGGGGAGGGGGAAGGGTATGCTGGGATGAAGTGAGAGAGTGGCATGGACATATATACACTACCAAATGTAAAATAGATAGCTAGTGGGAAGCAGCCGCATAGCACAGGGAGATCAGCTCAGTGCTTTGTGACTACCTAGAGGGGTGAGATAGGGAGGGTGGGAGGGAAGCTCAAGAGGGAGGGGATATGGGGATATATGTATACATATAGCTAATTCACTTTGTTATTCAGCATAAACTAACACAACATTGTAAAGGAATTATACTCCAATAAATATGTTAAAAAAGAAAGAAAACAAAACACTAAGTTGAAAAGATAGCTACACCCACAGCAGCATTATTTACAATTGCTAAGACATGAAGGCAACCTAAGTGTTCATGGATAGATGAATGGATAAAGAAAATGTGGTACATATCTATAATGAAATATTATGCAGCCATAAAAAGAAGGAAACCCTGCCATTTGTGATAACATGGATGTATCTTGAGGGCATTGTACTAAGTGAAAGGAGTCAGATAGAGAAATAATCTCACTTATATGTGGGAGCTAAAAATAAATAAACAAAACCAAATTCATGGAAAAAGAGATCAGATTTGTGGTTACCTGAGGCAGGGGATGGTTTTGGGGGAATTGGATGAAGGCGGTTAAAAGGTTTACACTTACAGTTATAAAATAACTAAGTATTGGGGATGTAATATAAAACATGATGACTATAGTTAATATTGCTATGTGGTATATTTGATAGCTGCTAAGAGAGCAAATAGTAAAAGTCCTCACAAGGAAAAAACATTTTTTTATAACTATATGAGGTGATGAGTGTTAACCAGACCTCTTTTGGTAATCATTTTGCAGTATATGTCTGTCAAGTCATTATGGTGTACCCCGTGAACTTATACAGTGTTGTTAATTATATCTCAGTAAAACTGAAAAAAATAAAATAAAATAATTTTCAACCACATACAATTTTCCCCCAGTGTTCTGTGGTTTTTCTTTCAATTGTTTCTCATTATTGTAGGATTATATCTCAGGTTTCTTCTGCAAAATACAAATTTGAGACTGTTCCTAGCCGTATCGAGCAGTCTGCTCATGTGTGCTTCGGCAACCCTCAGCTTCTCTTATCTTCTGCTATACAATCTAATGTGCACGCAGACCCCAACTCAGAATTATATGGGTAAAGGAATTTAGTAAAATTAAATTCCAGCTCCTCTCCCCACAGATAACAGCTTTTTCCTTTGGTAATTTGTTCTTCCCTTTAGGTTGTTCAAAAAGACATTGCCCCAGGATGGAATATATATATATATATATATGTATGTATATGTATATATAATATATATATGTATGTGTATATATATGTATATATTTTTAAGAGTTTATTTCTTTAGACAGTTTGAGGTTTCTGTTTTAATTCTGTATCTTCAGCTTCTCTAGCAGCCACATTTAAAAATTTTAAGCCTGAAATCTGCTAAGAGAAGCTCTCACAGTAACTGATCCTGATGTTCTACAATGACATGAACACTGTACCTTTGGCATCCTCAAGTTTCAACAGGGCTTTAAGATAGCCACACACCCCTTCTCACCCTGTCCCCCACTTTAGACAGGTAAATAGAGGAAAATGACACAGGCAACAACAATAAACTCAGCATGAAAAATGAAAATATGCACAGGTTGTAAATGGGTCATCTTGGAAACTGAGGATTCTTAATATGAACACAACTCAGAGGCATTCCTTTATGACAGCCCCTATTAGAAAAAGGACAAAAGACATAAAATGTTTAAATCATATTGAAATCACTATATAACTTTTGTCTTTGTCTTAGCTACATGTCAGTTTTCAAGTTCCCTCAATGGCCATATGTCTAATACCCAAACTTATGTCAAAATATATTAATAATTTAATTTAAAAAACTAGAAATAAAAGTTCATCTTACCTTAGGAACTTTATAAAAATGTACACTTTTTAGAGAGATAAAAGTACTTCACTTCATAAAGTAAATTTTTGTCTAGAAACTTGTAGTATGGGGTTGGGAGGGCAGCACGAGGTTGCCATGTGTTTGAATATATATATAATACATACATGGCAGCGATATTTTATTTTAGGGCTGTAACCTACCTAGTTAAATATAAGTAAGAGGAGGCAGACTTGGTCCTAATTAATGAGGAATTCAGCCGACAGAACCAACATTCAACATCTCTCAGCAAATAATGTGTTAGCTACAGTCACGGGTAACCAGGAATTTCTGCTGGAAATGGGATGGGAAAATGTAAGCCAAGTAAACTCCTTGGGAATGAGAAAAATGCTCAATGATCAGGCCTGGGGCAAAGTCCAGGACTGCCATATTAAAGAGTCTTTTGATGGGGCAGCTCAGATGCTGGTCTATCATGGATGAGTCACTGAATCATTCTTCATGTGAGTTAAAATTTGTGCTGGAGACAGAGTTGAGAAAAATAGCTCCATGGTTGGCGAGTGGCTAAAAAGGAAGCAAGTCATAAATATTGTTTTTAAAGGTGAATGGAATATACACTGCCTTTGAACAATGTCTTTATAAATAGCTGATTCAGTTATATTGATAAAAGAAGAACTGTTAAGGAGGCCAAAAGAATCAGACTCTATAAAGAGGTAAAACAAGTAACTTCCTAAACTGAATAATTCCGGAGGCCACAAAAGCCTCTACAAACTTTCATATTATCCTCCAAGTTTTCATTCATACATTTATCCAGCATAAATTTATGGTATTTTTTTTTCCTTGTCAAACTGCAGAGTTCTAGAGCTGAGATGGGAAAGACAGTGTTTTACAGATGTTAAAAAAAAAAAGGGAGATTTGAAAATCTTGTCAGTCACATAGTCATAGAAATTTTGAAGTGTTTGTTGTTTTGTTTTATCGGTTTGTTTTCTGTCTTTGTTTAGCACAGTGCTTGGAAATACTGTGGATTCTCAAGAAATCGTTGTAGAACTCTTACTTAGGGTAAATATAAAATCAGAATTCGAGAAGAGTAAGAAAGTACCAAGTGAATGTATTCCTTAGGGGTTGGGTAAATTTCATTGAGTCAAGGGCACACGTGAGGATAAGGAGGTTAAGTGTCAAATGCAAAACCTGCTTTCTCTGCAATATGATTAGGACGAGAAAATGTCAAGACCCCTTTGAAAGATCTGATATGCCCCTCTCATTATCCTGTTGCCTTCAGAAATACTCTCCTTGAGTATGAGACACACATAGCTCATCCTTTTGCTCTTCAAACTAGAATAGTCCCTTCGGTTGTCTCTGCATGGGTAAAACAGGAATCAAACTAAACATAAACATGTTTATGAATTAAGGTTTTCAGACTATCAATGAATTAAGGTTTTCAGACTAAATTGAAAAATGAAATTTTATCCCATTCATTCCCCAGCACATTCTTGTAGAAATGCAATTGGTATCATGAGTAAATGAGTCATGTTAAGAGAGGCCAGACATTAAGCATCTAGTACCGGAGGCCTTTCTGTGCCCTGCTCAGATAATGAAATCCTCTAAAAAAGCTATGATGTATTCTATGAAATGTTTTACCCTGTTTCATAAAATTCAGGATGTGATTCAAGGCAACCTGGAGAATTCAGTTTGGGATAATCTTAATGTTACAAAGCCTGCAATGACTGATTAGAAATTATGAGCTTTATTGATGTCACCTTTCAAATATCCTTCAGAATTCTTTCTGTAGATTAAGCTTGGTATGTTTATGGTATGCTCCATAAGAAAGAATGAAGATAAAGCATACATCTGATTTTCTGACTCTTTTATGAAAGGAATAAACCAGTAGGTGTAAAACTAGTGCTAGAATGAGGGGAGATCTTAACATCAAACACCGACACCAGAAAATCAGATATGAGTGCAAACAAGCTATCTCTCCTAGACAGCACCAGCCTTCACTGGGGCAAGGAGAGCCTCTGCCTCTGCTTCATACCTTAGAGCTTCTCACCTTAATGTGAATACTTATACAACTGGTTGAAATTCAGATTCTGATTCAGTAGGTCTGGGGTCAATCTGAACTTCTGCATTTCTAGTAAAATCGTAGGTGAGGGTTTCCCAACCTCAGCACTATTAACATTTTGGACCAGTTAATTTTTTTGTTTGGGGTCCTATCCTGTACAGCGTGGAACGTTTAGCACAATCCTTGACCTCTACCCACTAGATGCCAGTAGCAATCCCCTGACCAGTCATTATAATCAAAAATACCTCCAGATATTGCCAAATGTTTGCTGGAGAACAGAATCACCCCCAGCTGGGAATCACTGTCGCAGGGGATGCTGATGCTGGTGGTCTTGAGGAGGGAGATATTTTAGAGGGCTCTGCTTGGGCTCCCCGCTAATTATGCATCTGCCCGCAGAGTGAGGAGTGTGTGGGGCCAGGAGCAGGACACATCCTGAGCCTATGCTCCCCTTCTCCACCAAGTTCTAGGTATCAAGAACGTGGAAGTGCCTGCTAAAATGATCCAGGCTTGTTTCTAAAATTTATGAGGCCTCTTTGCTAGATCTGTTTTCTCAGGGACTGAGCATGTCACAGATGTATATAACCTCAGACCTTCAGGAGGAGTAGCTAAAGGGAGACACACTGAGAGGTATGGACTGAGCTTGGACATGAGTCCAGGATGTCCACATGCATGCAGTCCAATCACAGTGCAGGCAGAAGTGAAAAGGAGAAGGAAAGGGTGTGGGAAAACTGCAGGGTGGAGGCTAAGAAGGGATCCCCCTCATACTACCATGTTTTGGGGCAGAAACTGTTAAAAGTCTGAACATTTTGATGCAAGTTTGACTTTCTAGTTCTTTACGAAGGCAGGCTTATCAAAGTATTTAATGACTTCTTTTGCTTGATTTATGACATTTAAATATGTCACAGATGAGCCTCCACGTATCTTCGTGACTCAGACCCAACAAATACTAGAGTTGGCCTAGTTTCAGGGCTGGGGGAGAATTCTGGATGTTCAACATCAAGATAAGGTCCCAATTATTTGGAAAAAGGAGAACCTTACTGTAGGAGAATGTTAGGTTGTTTAACATGGAAAATACGTATTAAGACTCATAAAATTTAGCACAAAACATAGAGTTTAACCTGTCACACATAGCCCCTTGTGAGTCTATGTGACTCGAAGACCATCTTCTTTGTACTATATCGGGCATGACGCAACTTCTCTGTAAAGTGTCAGTTAATATTTTAACCTTTGAAGGCCAAATGGCTCTGTTGCAGCTACTCAACTCTGTTGTAGATTGAAAGCAGCCATAGATAGTACATAAAACAATGAGTGTGGCTTTCTTCCAATCAAACTTCCTTTACAGAAACTGACTAGTTTGCTAACCCCTGTGCTGTATTCCCCCTCAAGGAAAACGGACACTCAAGTCAAATGTTGGTGAGGAATAACATTAAACATTAAGTGTTGGCAGACAACTTCTCAATGCATGTTAAAATCAAACCATACACTGCATGGAAGATACAGAGGAAAATACAACAGTTTTTTGGTAACATATTTTATCTTCATTTTGCCCACCTGGCCTCAGAATCTTGACTGTAATAGTATTTGTCTTTCATTTAGTATTCGTCTTTTGATTATGCTTATCTGTAATGATCATCCATAACTTAACTACTTAGTAAATGTTATCTCCCTTTGTTTACTTAGCGCATTTGCTATCTCTTTAGTTGAACTCTACATGCTCAGTGGGGTTAATTTTCTGCTTTTTATGCCCAATTTATGACTCTTATATGGCTGAGTAGGAGGTAGGTACTATGATCTCCTTCTGTTGGAAAGAAGTAAATTCTTAATTGCAATGTGAGCTGAAAACTGATTCTCCTCTTGGGAAAAAAATATGGATGGAACCCCATTTTTGATATAAAATTGATTATGTCTTTCCTGGAAGCTGCAGCTCATCATCAGGTAGACCACCAAGGCCCTTAACAATAATATAATCAGCATTCCCCCTTTTCTTCATTCTGTAACCACCTCTAGTTTCTTAATAATTCTTATACAAGGGCCTAAAGATATTGATTTGTCCATAGTAGGATATCTAAGATAGTGTCTTTTTAAAAATAGACTTATTTTTTGGTGTAGTTTTAGGTTCCCAGCTAATTGAGACAAAAGTACAGAGACGTCTCATATACACTTTACCCAATCATAGCCTCTCGCATTACCAATATCCCCCACCAGAGTGCTACATTTGTTACAACTGATGAAGAGAGTGTCCTTTTGCCTTAAGACATCCATATGCAACCACACAACCATGACTTATCCAGAAAGACAAAACATTAATTAAAAATTGAAAATGAGGACTGTGTTCTCATTCCCTATCCTTTACTTGCAATATGCGTGAGGTTCTGGTATGGGGAAGGAGGCAAGCTGATAAAACATTTGCAGATCAGTGAAAATGTTTTCAGGTTGAAATATTCAAAAACACATCTGTAAGGCCAAGAGGAAATGTATTACACAGAGTACACGGAGAAAAGTACCCTCTAGATAGAAAACCAAGGTTCCTTGCTCATTTCTACCTAAAACAGCTTTAAGGTCTGCATTCTTCTTTTTCTGTAGCTAATATATTTCCAAAACTCTGCAATTATCACACATGAGTAAAGCAGTGAAAATGTGCTGTGCTTTCTACAGTACTTCTCAGCCTATCCTTGATAATAGTAATGGTGATGGACAGGAGTTTTATTTCTGGAAGCACAGTCACCACGTAAAACCAAATTATCAGATTTCAGGGCCAAAAAGAACATTTCGTTGGATGTAATGGTTATAAATCATTCCTCTCTAGAATACTCGAAGTTGTGGCTTTTAGCAAAGAAATATATCAAATGTAGTTTAATATTGATTTTTTTTTCCGCTTTGGAAATGCATTTCAACCAAGAGGACCCCAAAGCTTAGCAAATCTACATGTAATTCTTATGCAGGCTACAGTTACACTTCCCCCCTTATTTCACTGAGTAATGTTTGTGACAGTTCATTCAATTTATTCTCCCAAATCTGACCTGCTATTTATAGAACTGCATCATGAGAGACTGTGGACTCAAATTTTTTGAGAACATCAGAGTTTGTGTACTGAAAAAGGAGTGAATGATCCCCTGAATGAAAGTGGCACCCCTCAGCTCCCTCATGAAACTCCTTCCCGGAAGAAGTGTCATATAAGTACGTTACCGTATTTTGCCGTGTGTGGTCCTCATCACTCAAGCTGTAATTAACTGGACTAGGTTTAAATGCCTGGACAAAAAAATAACCCACCAATATGCTGTATAGTTGTCTTATTGAATTTTGTTTTAAGATAGAAAGAGGTATTAAATCTAATTATATATACATGTCAAATGGAAATGAATAAGCATAAGCCTTAAAGTAGAATAAACTTTATATTAACTACCTTCCATGGAACTTTCCACAAAATGTTCATAAGCAAGAAAAATGATTTCCATCATAGCACAAATATGGGAAATGCTGAGTTAAATTAAGTTGAATGGACTTCTTTATTACAAAGTTTCTCAGAATGTTTAAAATATACATATGAATTGTGTATCTCTATGAAATGTAATACCCAAAATTTTGGCTGTAGATCCTCGGTTGTTTTTTAAATGAGTTTGTTAACATACCATAGAACACTAGATTTACACGAATACAGTTTAGAAAATGCTGAAATAGAAGAATATGAGAGAAGGGGATTTCAAAAACAACGCCAGATTCACTGAATCCTTCACACTGGTGGAAGAGTAGAGTTGACTAAAATAGGGAGCAGTGGCTGCAGGCTGCGGGAGCATAACAATGTACTTTATCACTACACTATTGCCCTGCATAAACTATCTTGAAGGATACTGAATTGTGCCTCATTTTTATGAAGATTTGCTTTGAAATTTTGGAATTCTCTCTCACTGTTCTATTATTCTTATAAAAACACTCATCAAGTGGATATATTAGATCAATATAGAGCAATTCATCTAGTTCAAAGTTTCAACTGAGGATAGATTCCTTTTGCTCTAATTCAGTAAACATTTGAATGGAGACCTTTAATGCACAGGATATGGATAAAACAGTTACAAGCCTGACTGTTGCTTCCTGCCTGAGCCATAGGATAAAGAGGCAGGAGGCTCCTAGACAGTAATGCTTGAGGATTGGAGCATTCCTACTCCAAGCAGAGGAGGAGGTAGAGATACTCAGGCCATATTCTGGTAGTCTTTGTGGCCAGCAAACCAGGGTCTTCCATTAGGCTTAGCTGAATGTCAGAGAATACTGTCTATCATGATTTATTTCTTCCTTCTAAGAGAATCCTCATCAACACCACCACCACCACTAACATCACAGAATTATTGGAAGTGGCAACGTGCCCAATTGAAAAGCACTGTTTCTCAGTTTTCTTTGTAGATGTATGTGGACAGTGAGTTATTAATACAAGCAGAAGTGGGGGGAGTCTTAGAAAGCCCTTTTTGTCCTTCCACTTTTTCTTTTCCCTGTTACCTAGAATGTGGGTGCTTAAATGTCAGCACACATATTGAGATCAGGAGAGAAAGGCCAACTGGTTGCACCAACCACAGATGTGACATGTTTCAGTAGGTGCTGAACCAAAGCCAGAATTCACCTAATTCTGGATTTCTGGTTGAACAAAGGGAGTGAACTCTTAGATGAAGATTACACTCTTCATATGATCAGTTTACTTTTAATTGTATGTTTTGAGGGCTCTGTTTATAACTGCCCAACCCAGTTCATTACCAACTTATACAAGAGAGGACAGATGATTTCACCAGGTACAACAGAAAGGCAAACACTAGAGACCTGACATGTTAACCCAGACTGCTCCAAATGGCCATAAGGCATTCAGGTTTCTGACAATAAATAAATTTAATCTTTTCTCCTAAATAGAGTGGCCAGGCATTTAAGAATTATTGGGCTACCTAAGCACAGGAAACATATTTTAAAGTAAATAGTTAAAAGTCCATCACATCCTCAATTCAAACGCAGCTTTTTTACCTGGGTCCAAACTACTGCATTATAGTCAGTTTTCATCAGCCAATTTTATATTTAAGGCTTACAGGATCCTGCTATTTGAAGATATAACTTTATAATGGAAGAGAAAATTTCTTCTTCTGAAGTAGCATTTGTTTTCAGGACCCAAGTACAAAAATCAAGTCCCAGAGACTCATGCCAGTACTAGGAAGATCCTGAATGTGTTAAGATCCATGCAACTTATTATATACACTAATATTTTAATTAACCACAAATTTATATACTCTAGCAATCTAACACCTTTGTGAAGAATAAATTCAAAAACAAAAAAAGCTGTCTTAGAACAAGCGAGGACAAGATATTTAAGGAGATTTGGATACAACACACAGGATAAAAGTTTGCATGGATATAATATTGACCCTAAGTTCTGTAATACATGTCTATAGCTGTAACTAGCTATCTATTGATATAAGTATTGATATACTGATATGTATTTGCAATCGGTATGTTGCAGAAACTTGAGTTTTCGGATGCAATTCCGAAAGCCATTTATTTTTGTCATCCACTGTCACTTTAAAATTTATTCTGAGGTGGTAATATCCTCTTTGCCATTGGTTTAAAACACTAGCAGATCCTCATACCTTTTCTTGTCATACATAGAAATACTAGAAAGCTATGGTTCAATTTAACTAACAACTCTTAGTCTTGATTATGAAAATTAGAGTACATTAAGCATCTCTTTAATTTTTCTTCAAAGGTGAGATCACTGAGCCAGACTTTCCAGCTAGAACCTAAGTTTATGATTCTTATTTGCTCTAGACTTCCTTGGTTCTGGAGTAGGGGGAGGAAAGCAGGGTAAGCCAGGCAGCCCTTCTTCCTTGTCTGCTTGTCTTTGCATTCTTTTGGCTTTGTGGTTAATTAGGAAAGAAACACACTTACATGGGAACATTCTTGGTATCTCTGGAGAATGCTGTGTGAGTGCCACTGATTTTGACACCCAGACTAACTCTATCTCAACAGGCTGCTTCTGTTGTCACCTTTGACTCTGGCTTCTGGTACCTTACTGCTCGTGGACTATCTCTTTTATTTTTAAAAATTTTACTAATTTTTAAAATTGAAGTATATTTGATTTATGATGTTTCGGGTGTTCAGCAAAGTGATTCAAATATATATGTATATTCATTTATATATTCTTTTTCAGATTCTTTTCCATTATAGGTTATTACAAGATACTGAATATAGTTCCCTGTGCTATTCAGTAAGTCCTTGTCATTTATCTGTTTTATATATAGTAGTTTGCATCTGTTAATTCCAAATTCCTAATTTATCCTGACCCCCCCTTCCCCTTTGGCAATGATAATTTTGTTTTCTATGTCTGTCTTTTTCTGTTTTGTTAATAAGTTCATTTGTATCATTTTTTTTTAGATTTCACATATAAGTGATATCATATGATATTTGTCTTTGACTTACTTCACTTAGTATGGTAATCTCTAGGTCCATCCATGTTGCTGCAAATGCCATTATTTCATTCTTTTTATGGCTGAGTAACATTCCTTATGCATATGTATATATGTCAGAGGACATTTAGGTTGCTTCCATATCTTGGCTACTGTAAATAGTCCTGCTATGAACATCAGGGTGCATGTATCTTTTTGAATTATGGTTTTCTCCAGGTACATGCCCAGCAGTGGGATTGCTGGATCATATGGTAACTCTATTTTTAATTTTTTAAGGAACTTCCATACTGTTCTCCATAGTGGCTGCACCAATTTACACTCCCACCGACAGTGTAGGTGGGTTCCCTTTATTCCACATCCTCTCCAGCGTTTATTATTTGTAAACTTTTTGATGATATCGACATTCTGACCTGTGTGAGGTGGTACCTCATGTAGTGTTGATTTGCAATTCTGTAATGATTAGCAATGCTGAGCAGCTTTTCATGTGCCTGTTGGCTATCTGTATGACTTCTTTGGAGGAATGTCTATTTAAATCATCTGCCCATTTTTTGATTGGGTTGTTTTATTTTTGATATTGAACTGCATGAGCTGTTTGTAAATTTTGGAGATTAATCCCTTGTCAGTTTCATCACTTGCAAATATTTTCCCCCATTCTGTGGGTTGTCATTTTGTTTTGTTTATGGTTTCTTTTGCTGTGCAGAAGCTTTTGAGTTTCATTAGGTCTCATTTGTTTATTTTTGTTTTTATTTCCATTACTCTAGGAGACAGATTGAAAAAGATATTGCTGTGATTTATATCAAAGAGTGTTCTTCCTGTGTTTTCCTCTAGGAATTTTACAGTATCTGGTCTTACATTTAGGTCTTTAATCCATTTTGAGTTTATTTTTGTATATGGTGTTAGAGAATGTTCTAATCTTATTCTTTTATGTTTAGCTGTCCAGTTTTCCCAGCACCACTTACTGAAGACAGTATTGTATAATCTGAAGGCTCCATTGCATAATCTTGCCTCCTCTGTCATAGATTAATTGACCATAAGTGTGTGGGTTTATTTCTGGGCTTTCTATCCTGTTCCATTGATCTATGTGTTTTTGTGCCAGTACCATACTGTTTTGATTACCGTAGGTTTGTAGTATAGTCTTAAGTCAGGGAGCCTGATTCCTCCAGCTCCATTTTGCTTGCTCAAGATTCCTTTGGCTATTCAGGGTCTTTTGTGTTTCCATACAAGTTAAAAATTTTTTTTGTTCTAGTTCTGTGAAAAATGTCATTGGTATGTTGATAGGGATTGCATCAAATCTGTAGATTGTCTGGGGTAGTATGGCTATTTCCATTTATGGTAAAGATGCTCCAGAAAGTGGGATAGAGGGAATATAACCTCAACAAAATAAACCCTGTATATGACAAACCCACAGCTAACATCATACTAAACAGTGAAAAGCTGAAAGCATTTCCTCTAAGATCATGAATAAGACAAGGATACCCACTCTTGCCACTTTTATTCAACACTGTCTTGGAAGTCCTAGCCACAGCAGAGAAGAAAAAGAAACAAAAGGAATCCAAATTGGAGAGGAAGAAGTAAAACTGTCACTATTTGCACAAGATATGATACTGCAGGTAGAAAATCCTAAAGATGCCACCTGCAAACTACCAGAGGTTATCAGTGATTTCAGAAAAGTTGCAGGATACAAAATTAATATATAGAAATCTGTTGCATTTCTATACACTGACAACGAAACATCAGAAAGAAAAATCAAGGAAACAATCCCATTTACCATCACAATAAAAAGAATAAAATACCTAGGAATAAACCTACCTAATGAGGCAAAAACCTGTACTCCAAAAACTATAAGATTCTGATGAGAGAAATCAAAGGCCACACAAACAGATGGAAAGATATACCATGTTCTTGGATTGGACTGTCTCTTTTAAAAGCCCCCATATTTTATAGCAGAAGCCCTGTTAGACAAGTTTCCTCTGAAATGGAATTTTGCAATATGCCTACCACTGATTCTATGTTTGGTCTCCAAGATTCATGTCACTGAACACACTACTGGAGGGGAATGCAATTAGTTCTCCCTAAATCCTTCACTTTGCCTCAGGAAAATAGTCATCCTCCAGCTTTAGAATCCTCAGACAAAGTGCATTATGTTCATTGAAATAGAATATGTAAAAATAAGAAATATGTGAAAGAATAGGAAATATGCACAAATGTGAACAGTTGGTTAACTGGTCTTAGTCTTGGTTTCATGGAAGCTTTAACTGCTTTTCTTTATACTTTTCAAAAACTTTTATGTGAATGCTGACAAAGATTCTCTCCTTGACAAAATTAGCCAGGGTCCTCTGAGCCCTCTTCTCAATTAGGCCTTAATCTTAGCCCATAAAGACTTGAGCAAATACTAACATAGACTCTAACAGCTCAAGGCCAAATCCTAGTCTCCTAAAAGTGCCTGCCTGGGAAAACTCAAGGCTGCCAAAAGAATATACTCTTTTCTCCAGCCACCACCTGAAGATAGGGTTCTGTCTTCCAGCCTCTGTGAGAAGGTAGTAGCCTAACTTTGATAAGCAACAGTTAACACACGAAAATGGCTTTCACATGGACTGACCACTCCTTTCCACTTTTTGTACCTTTTTACTTCCCTGAATCTACTGAGCCCCTGCTTCAGCCTCCTCCTTATTCCCTCATTTGTTCTTTAAAATGTCCAGTTACCTATGTATAAAGCAAAGCTGAGCTCAGTTCATGCTGTACTTTTCTCTTTTGCTGTAGTGTATTACTGATTAAAATACGTCCTTACCACTTTTTTCTTTTTTTTTGCGGTACACGGGCGTCTCACTGTCATGGCCTCTCCTGTTGCGTAGCACAGGCTCCGGACACGCAGACTCAGCGGCCATGGCTCACGGGCCTAGCCGCTCCGCGGCATGTGGGATCTTCCCAGACCAGGGCACGAACCCGTGTCCCCTGCATCGGCAGGCGGACTCTCAACCACTGCGCCACCAGGGAAGCCCCTGTCCTTACCACTTTAACTGGTGCCTGGCTTTATCTTTGCCAGCACACATTACATTTAAAACAATAAAAAAACTTAAGAACTGACACAAAATATAATGCACATGACAGTTAACTCAAATTTTTAACTAGATAATGCTAGTTCATTTGTAAAAGATTTCAAAGAATGCCCTAGAGAGTGAAAGGAAATCGGCAAATGAGCTTAGATGAGAAGCAAAAATCTGAGTTTGCGGAAGCATTTTTAGGCGAAACGCATGCTCGAAAGTCCAGAGATGAAAAAGAAGACAAATCACACCCAAATATCTAGAAGGTCATAGAGAAATAAAGAAAAAGCCAGTATGTCTAACTTATTTACATAGGTATTGTCTTTATACTTTAGTACATTATACATTATCTGGTATGAGAGTCAGGTTTAAGAACTATATTTTTAATGAATAAGTAAATCACAGAGAAGAATTATTATTTATTTATTCACTATGAGAAAAAGGAGATAATCATAGCCTTCTTTATCAAAACAAATATTTTCTTATATCTGTGAATGTCTGCCTATAGTAGCGTCAATTACTATATTTTCTATACAGACACACATAACAAATTCTATAGATAATATAGGTATATTAAAGAAATATGTTCCCTCACAAAAGATGCTGAGATAAAGAATGTCCTACTCAAAAGTAAGAACTTACTAATATATATGGTAGGAAAAATGGAGAGATAAAATTGTAGAACATATTTTCATTAATAAAGCTTATTTTATTTATATAAATGAATAACATATTAAAAATTTAAATATTTTAAATATTGAATATGTAAAAATCATAAAATATTTATTAATAAAATGAATATATGATCATCAATCTTTTTATATATTACATATATACCTATATTTTAAATTGTAGTGGTAAATATATATATAGGGAAAATAAGTTATATATTCATATATAAATTAAATACATATGTATTATGTCATATATATAATATCTGAATAAATGATATAGGTATGTAAAGAATCAAGATTTATAAACAGAAATGAAAAAACCTTTGCATACATGTATTATATACATGTATGCATGTATACATGTATTCTCAAAAATTTACATAAAATAAGGTAAAGTGATTTCAGTGATAAATAAGAAAAGGCAATAAACTGTATAAATTGGTTATGGTATGGAAAATATAAAGGCTTAAACCTTTCAAAGAGAATTATTCAGAATGTGAGTAGAATAATATAAACCTCAAGGAAAGCCTGTGAAGATATGTGTAAAATAGAAGAATAAGGTGGAGAACAGTGAGAGAGTGCCTGCTGTGTGATTCCTGTGTGCTGTGTACATGCCATTGATCAGCACTGGCAGGCCATTGATTTGCCCTGCTTCCTAACAGTTGATGATATTGTTCAGATTCACCCAACCTATGGAATAGTGAAAGCCACCTGGCTCTTTCAGTGCCATAAACTCTTATCTCTGGCTTCTCAGGCAACAGTTCTAACCAACTGAGGTTAATCTCAAGGACAACATGCTCCATCAGTCAGGAATTTAATTCACAAGTAAACAGGAAACAATGGAAGAGAGTTAGAGGATGGATTCAGCAGCTATCCCATCTGTTATCCCTGGAATACTGTTTTATTTTGCTTTGCCTTCTCTGTCTAGGTAGGTCCCTTTATGTATGATTTCCAGAGCCTATGTTTTAGGCTTAGCCTATGTTTCATGATAAAATTCTGAGACCCTAAGAATATGCTTATATAATATAACTGCCCACCAAATATTTTCTACATAGTTGTAGTACATATTGGGGGGTAGGGGAAATATATGGGGCTTCTGTTTTTCAGTTCCAAGTTGCAGAGAGGCTATTCAGGGGATAATGATAGCTCTGCATGTTAAAGATGACCTACAGTAATGAAGTAAAAGGGAACCCTCATGCACTATTGGTGGGAATGATACAGCCACTATGGAGAACAGTATGGAGGTTCCTTAAAAAACTAAAAATAGAACTACCATATGACCCAGCATTCCCACTACTGGGCATATACCCTGAGAAAACCATGATTCAAAAAGAGACATGTACCACGATGTTCATTGCAGCACTATTTACAATAGCCAGGACACGGAAGCAACCCAGGTGGCTATCAACAGATGAATGGATAAAGAAGATGTGGCGTATATATATATATATATATATAAAATGGAATATTACTCAGCCATAAAAAGAAATGAAATTGACTTATTTGTAGTGAGGTAAATGGAACTAGAATCTGTCATACAGAGTGAAGTAAGTCAGAAAGAGAAAAACGAGTACCGTATGCTAACACATATATATGCAATATAAAAACAATAAATGTTTCTGATGAACTTAGGGGCAAGACAGGAATAAAGACGCAGATGCAGAGAATGGAACTGAGGACACGGGGAGGGGGAAGGGTAAGCTGGGACGAAGTAGGAGAGTAGCATTGGCATATATACTCTACCAAATCTAAAATAGATAGCTAGTGGGAAGCAACTGCATACACAGAGAGATCAGCTCGGTGCTTTGTGACCACCTAGGAGGGTGGGATAGGGAGAGTGGGAGGGAGGCGCAAGAGGGAGGGGATATGGGTATATACGTATACATATAGCTGATTCACTTAGTTATACAGCAGAAACTAACACAACATTGCAAAGCAATTATACTCCAATAAAGATGTTAAAAAAAAAAGAACAGCCACTACCATGTGGAAAAAAAAAATCAGATTTGAATGGCAATTAAACATTTTAAATAATTTACCTGAAAATTTTTTAAAAATTAAAAGAAAAAAACCAAAAATTTTCTGGCACTTCCTATTGAAGATTTAAGATGTACTGCTGATTGCATCTTTCTCTTTAAACAGTTCTTAAAATCATTTTCCTTTTTCAGACTACTTATGAGAAATTATCTTTGTACTTTCAAATGGTTTCAAATCAGTTTTCTGATTATCATCACATCAGTCTGTGAGCTGTGTAAGGCTGGTATAACCGTCATTTAACTCATGTGGAAAATAAAGTCTACAGATTTTAAGGTGGATATCTCATGATCTAATAGCAGAGCTGTGACAATGAACCAGATATTCTATTCCAAGTCCTACTTTATTTTTATTTTACCCAAACACATTGATGTGACATAGTGGAGATTCATTCTCTCCTTACTGTTATTTTGTTAGATGAGAAAATTTGTTAAAAGCCAGGTATTTATTGGAAACTATCTGGAGAGTTGTATCTCCTATAATGACAAAACCACCTTAGAATAAAGCTTTTTGTTCTCCAAGGAAGTATTCAAGAGAGATTTGAGATCCAAAATATAGTTTAGTGAATTCCATAAAAAAAACCCTCAAATCCGTTTAAAAGAGTTTATTGGAAATCCACGCCCAACTATGAAATCTATGTTCAAGGAAAATAAATGAAATTTTAAAAGTACCTTAAAGATCACTTTAAAACTGTCTTTCATTCACAGAAGCTTGGAACATTTTTGTAATTTTTCCCTTCTGCTATTTTAGTTATAGGATCTCCTGAAAATTTCTTTCCTGGGTGTGAAATTTAATTTAAGCTGTATACTAATGCTGCTCTTATTAATAAAAATAATTCAGAGACCTGATTCTGTCACATACTGTCACATTGTTCCTGACTCAAAGTTTCTCTTAGTTTCCAGGAGAAGAAAAGCTAATACAAACATAAAAATTAATTTTCATTGATCTTAATATTCCAGCAAAAGTTTTCAAAGTTAAAGGGTTCTTTCAGTATACCATTTGGTATAGTAAAATTATCTTTGCCTCTATATAATATCTATTTTCCTGAAAGCATATATATATATTTAGCTTCATATATAGATAATAAAATATAGGTGGCCCAAAAGTAGGGGGAATCTCAATTATTGTTCACGTGTTTGAATTGACTTGAACAAAAGAATCATTTTAAAGGCACTAGTCACTTATTAATGGAACCCTGCTGTGAATTCTTTTGTGTTATGAATAATCCCTTCCATAATGCAAAGGTTCATTCCCTAATTCACATGTGTAATCAGCTTTCATTAACTGAAGCACAGCTATATAGGCATGACCTTATCTTTGTAACAGTTGTCAAATAAAAAAATAAATGCTCATTTGCAGTAAGTTTAATTCTATCCCTTCTGGTCCAAGTGTAGAGGTGCACACTTGCCAAAGGATAGCTCTACACAATGTGTCAGACAGGTAAACTTCTGGGAAATAGCAGTGTCAGACAGATCAGCCTCCTACGAAGTTATCAGCAGACAGGGCTCTTTTTGAAAATCTAGAATCACCAAACTGCAAATGCAAATGGATTACAATCATTGCCTGCAGTCTTTGGAGAAGAATTGTTTTGTCATGGGCTTTTTCTTTTCCCATTTATATAAGGAGACAATCACTGTCAATGTCATCACCATGAAATATGAATGACAGTGACGTGTGAATAGTGAGATGAGCGCACCAAAGACAGTCAGAGTGGGGGTTCTGAGGGAGGGGCAGTTTGGAGGTGAGACGCAGCTGAAAGTGACAGGTTTCAGCAAAAAATAGATCAATGGAATGAGAAAAAAAGAGAGACCCTATGGTTTACAATTTAAGAAGAGGTAACAATGCATAGAGAATAGCCTTAGAGGAATAATAAGCAGCTCTGTCTTGACATTATAAAGCAATAAATGCATATATGTCATTTACCCGAGGCCATTATTTATATAAGCTTAAAAAATAATAACAACCAAACTGTAATACCTGGTATTATTTAAAAAACAGTTTTAAAAATAAAAGTGTATATTTCTCTCTATTGTGTTTTGAATGTCCTATATAAATAGAAGTCTTGATCCTTTAAGAAATTTGGTCTTCGTAGACTGATGTGGAACAGTAGGAAGCGGACAGTTCCTATTAAAGTAATTGATTCTATTATGAAATGGAAATAATGGCTTCAAGGAGCATGGAGCTGGACAGGTATAGACGTGTAGAAAATCATGAAATGACTTCATTCTGGCTGGGAAAAGCTTATCACCAAAAAAAAAAGAAAATCGATCTTTCTTTCTCCTCTTTCTCTCTCCCCATTCCCACCCTCTCTTTTCCCTTGAACATGAAGATGCATAGAGCAAAATGTCAGTATTTAATGTCAAAAAGACAGATTAGCATTGGATACTTAGATATACAGAGTTTATCACAATGAAAAGATCACATTTTATATGTGGAAGATACTTCAAAGATTATTTAGTTCACTACTGTAGTTTCAAGATGAGGAAATGATGGCCCAGGAAATAGAAATGAGATGTTGTGTCTTATCAGTGGTATGTAATCAAAGCATACAGGATTTAGGTATTTGTCATTTTAGAAGACTAAGTATATTTTAAAATTTATAATCTTTAGATAAATATTTGTTACATTGTGTGTTACTGTACTTATCTGGTCTTTCTAGCCAACTTGTCAGCCTAAACTCCTGAAATGGGCTGAAATGCATACTGTGAACCAGCAAACTGAAGTCTGGGTCCACTGAAAGAGTAAAATGTTGCTTCCATGTCCTGGCTATTGTAAACAGAGATGCAATAAACATTGTGGTACATGTCTCTTTTTGAATTATGGTTTTCTCAGGGTATATGCCCAGTAGTGGGATTGCTGGGTGGTATAGTAGTTCTATTTTTAGTTTTTTGAGGAACCTCCATACTGTTCTCCATAGTGGCTATATTAATTTACATTCCCACCAAGAGAGCAAGAGGGTTCCCTTTTCTCCACAATCTCTCCAGCATTTATTGTTTGTAGATTTTGTGATGGCCATTCAGACCGGTGTGAGGTGATACCTCATTGTAGTTTTGATTTGCACTTCTCTAATGATTTAGTGATGTTGAGCATCCTTTCATGTGTTTGTTGGCCATCTGTATATCTTCTTTGGAGAAATGTCTATTTAGATCTTCTGCCCATTTTTTGATTGGGTTGTTTGTTTTTTTGATATTGAGCTTCATGAGCTGCTTGTATATTTTGGAGATTGTTCCTTCCTCAGTTGCTTTGAGGCAAATATTTTCTCCAATTCTGAGGGTTGCCTTTTCATCTTGTTTATGGTTTCCATTGCTGTGCAAAAGCTTTTAAGTTTCATTAGGTCCCATTTGTTTATTTGTTTTTATTTTTATTTCTCTAGGAGGTGGGTCAAAAGGATCTTGCTGTGATTTAAGACAAATAGTGTTCTGCCTATGATTTCCTCTAAGAGTTTTATAGTGTCTGGCCTTACATTTACGTCTTTAATCCATTTTGAGTTTATTTTTGTGTGTGGTGTTAGGAAGTGTTCTAATTTCATTCTTTTATATGTAGCTGTCCAGTTTTCCCAGCACCACTTATTGAAGAGGCTTTTTTGTCTCCATTGTATATTCTTGCCTCCTTTATCAAAGATAAGGTGACCATACATGCATGGGTTTATCTCTGGGCTTTCTATCCTGTTCCATTGATCTATATTTCGGTTTTTGTGCCAGTACCATACTGTCTTGATTAGTGTAGCTTTTTAGTATAGTGTGAAGTCTGGGAGCCTGAGTCCTCCAGCTACATTTTTCTTTCTCAAGATTGGTTTGGCTCTCTGGGGTCTTTTGTGTTTCCATACAAATTGTGGAATTTGTTGTTCTAGTTCTGTGAAAAATGCTCTTGGTAGTTTGATAGGGATTGCACTGAATCTGTAGATTGCTTTGGGTAGTATAGTCATTTTCACAATGTTGATTCTTCCAATCCAGGAACATGGTATATCTCTCCATCTGTTTGCATCATCTTTAATTTCTTTCATCAGTATCTTATAGCTTTCTGCATATAGGTCTTTTGTCTCTTTAGGTAGGCTTATTCCTAGGTATTTTATTTTTTTGTTGCAATGGTAAATGGGAGTGTTTCCTTAATTTCTCTTTCAGATTTTTCATTAGTATATAGGAATGCAAGAGACTTCTGTGCATTAATTTTGTATCCTGCTACGCTACCAAATTCATTGATCAGCTCTAGTAGTTTTCTGGTAGCATCTTTAGGATTCTCTACATATAGCATCATGTCACCTGCAAACAGTGACAGTTTTACTTCTTCTTTTCCAATTTCGATTCCTTTTATTTCTTTTTCTTCTCTGATTGCTGTGGCTAAAACTTCCAAAACTATGTTGAATAACAGTGACGAGAGTGGGCAACCTTGTCTTGTTCCTGATCTTAGAGGAAATGGTTTCAGTTTTTCACCACTGAGAACAAAGTTGGCTGTGGGTTTGTCATATATAGCCTTTATCATGTTGAGGGAGGTTCCCTCTATGCCTACTTTATGGAGAGTTTTTATCATAAATGGGTGTTGAATTCTGTTGTAAGCTTTCTCTGCATCTATTGAGATGATCATATGGTTTTTCTCCTTCAATTTGTTAATATGGTGTATCACATTGATTGATTTGCTTTTATTGAAGAATCCTTGCATTCAAGTGGGGATAAACCCCACTTGATCATGGTGTATGATCCTTTTAGCGTGCTGTTGGATTCTGTTTGCAAGTATTTTGTTGAGGATTTTTGCATCTATGTTCATCAGAGCTATCGCCCTGTAGTTTTCTTTTTTTGTGCCATCTCTGTCAGGTTTTGGTATTAGGGTGATGGTGGCCTCATAGAATGAGTTTGGGAGTGTTCCTCCCTGTGTTATATTTTGGAAGAGTTTGAGAAGGATAGGTGTTAGCTCTTCTCTAAATGTTTGATAGAATTCGCCTGTGAAGCCATCTGGTCCTGGGCTTTTGTTTGTTGGAAGATTTTTAATCACAGTTTCAATTTCATTACTTGTGACTGGTCTGTTTATATTTTCTATTTCTTCCTGGTTCAGTCTTGGAAGGTTGTACTTTTCTAAGAATTTGTCCATTTTATTGGCATATAGTTGCTTTTAGTAATCTGTCATGATCCTTTGTATTTCTGCATTGCCAGTCATTACTTCTCCTTTCTCATGTCTCATTCTGTTGATCTGAGTATTCTCCTTTTTTTCTTGATGTGTCTAGCTAATGGTTTATCAATTTTGTCTATCTTCTCAAAGATAGTTTTATTGATCTTTGCTATTGTTTCCTTCATTTCTTTTTCATTTATTTCTGCTCTGATCTTTATGATTTCTTTCCTTCTGCTAACTTTCTGGGGTTGTTTTTTTGTTGTTGTTCTTCTTTGTCTAATTGCTTCAGGTGTAACATTAGGTTATTTGAGATTTTTCTTGTTTCTTGAGGTAGTACTGTATTATTATAAACTTCCATCGTAGAACAGCTTTTGCTGCATCCCATAGGTTTTGGGTCATCGTGTTTTCACTGTCATTTGTTTCTAGGTATTTTTTGATTTCCTCTTTGATTTCTTCAGTGATCTCTTGGTGATTTAGTAGTGGACTGTTTAGCCTCCATGTGTTTACATTTTTTCATTTTTTTTCCTGTCATTTATATCTAGTCTCATATCGGAAAAGATACTTGATACGATTTCAATTTTCTTAACTTTACCAAGGCTTGATTTGTGACCCAAGATATGATCTATCCTGGAGAATGTTCCATGAGCACTTGAGAAGAAAGTGTATTCTGTTGTTTTTGGACAGAATGTCCTATAAATATCCATTAAGTCCATCTTGTTTAATGTGTCATTGAAAGCTTGTGTTTCCTTATTTTCATTTCGGATTGATCCGTGCATTGGTGAAAGTGGGGTGTTAAAGTCTCCTACGATTATTGTGTTACTGTTAATTTCCCCTTATATGGCTGTTAGCATTTGCCTTATGTATTGAGGTGCTCCTATATTGGGTGCATAAATATTTACAATTGCTATATCTTCTTCTTGGATTGAGCACTTGATCATTATGTAGTGACCTTCTTTGTCTCTTGTAATAGTCCCTATTTTAAAGTCTGTTTTGTCTGATATGAGAATTGTTACTCCAGCAGGAGTTTCCCCTACAATAAAATTCTCTTTAGCAAGTTCTTTAACAAGTTTAACAAGTTTCATGGCAGGAAACATGAACTAGTATCACTGGGTGTTTACTGAATAAACGTAAAACATTTCTAATCAGAAACATAAGTTCAAATCCATGGCATTTATGCCAAATGTCTTATTTCTGGATGCTTTATGTCTCTCCTTCATTTCACTGTGTGCCGGGGGTACAAGCATTAAATACTTTCTATTTAGATACTATTTAATACTTTCTATTTCTTTCTATTTAGATACTTTATTTAGAAAGTATTTAGAAATAGAAAGTATTTAGATACTTTCTATTTCTTTCTATTTAGATACTATTTAATACTTTCTATTTCTATTTAAATACTTTCTATTTAGAATCCACAAACTTCATTTTACCCTACCCCTATGAACAGTAGTAGCAAAGATTATATTTATCAAGTCTTAACAGTAAACTTCCTAGTGTAAACCATGCAGAACTTCTACAATATACCCAAAGCAGACCTTTTTTCTCTTCCATCTATTAGTATAGCACACTTGGTTAGGGATTACTCTTAAAACCAAATACTTTTTTATGGTTCTTATAGGGATCTAAAATCCTCTTTCATATCTGTAAGCTACACATTTCAGATCTTCAAATCAAGATATGCTTTTCAGTCACAGAAAATTTCAACTGGTCAAAATTTTCTGGAAGTGACATAGAGGTCATGAAAATATATTTATATACATTTGGGAGCAATTAAATACAGTATCAGACAGCCATTGTTTAGGAACTTGTTAAAGAGAATTTTATTGTAAGGGAAACATTAGATAAGATGATCTTTAAAGCCCTTTCAAAGTTTAAATAGAAAGAGGGTAGGATTCAACCATCTGGTAAGACATGGATCCTAGAATTATGCTACAGAATAAGGAATTATTTATTTGAGTTAAATTGGAGTCCGTTATCAGTAAGAATGGTTGTGTCTGTGAGAAACAAAAATTCAACTGTAGTGTGCTGAATTGTGTCCCTCCAAAAAGATAGGTCCAAATCCTAACCCCTGGTTCCTTGAATGTGACTTTATTTGGAAACAAGGTCTTTGAAGATTTAAGTAAAGGATCTCGAGATGAGGTCATTCTGGATTTAGGGTGGGCCCTAAATCCAATGGCTGTTGTCTTTATAAGAGAGAAGAAAGAGAGATTTAAAACATGGAAGTATACAAAGGAAAGTCATGAGAAGACTGAGTTAGAGATTGGAGTGATGTGTCTATATGCCAAGGAGTGACAAGAATTGCTGGAAATCACCAGAAGCTGGGAGATGGACAAGAAACAGATTCTCCCTCAGAGCCCCCAGAAGGAACCAGCCTTGTGGTTACACTAATTTCAGATTTCTGGGTAACAGAACTTTGAGAGAATACATTTGTGCATTTTAATTCACCCAGTTGGTTGTAATTTGTTACCAAAGCTCTAGGAAACTAATAGACCCACTTAAACTAACTTTTAAAATATGGGAATCTATTAGCTCCCACAAATAGTAGCTCAGAGAAATGACTCTCTTTGGAGTTGAGTTGCTCTAATTTTATTTTTCTGCAATTCTTTCGGTTTGCCTTCTTCCATTAGAGCTTCATCTTTACTCCAATTTTAAAATGGTTGCAGCAATTAACAAAACTCACATATATAATGATAATTTTCAGTGAAAGTCAGGAAGAAATAAGAAATTTGCTTCAGACTGCTCTCTCAGAATTCAGAGATACCTTTGTAAAAGACCTAGAATACTTTCCTCAAAATGTATTTGCTCATGTTAGGTCAATTTTTTTAATCAGTAAAAACAAGGTTATCTTTAATCCATTCAGGTCTTCTCAATGAGATGGAGCTGAATTCAGATTCTCTTGTACCACAAGGGCTGCATTAAGAAAGGTTAGATACCTAAACAAAACTGGATTTCTGTTAGGGAGAAGGAAGGGATCATTAGATGCTAGTTAAGCAAATAATTGTAACTACAAAGAAATATAGGCAGTGTAATGCTCCTACCTCATAGACAAACTCACTAAGCAGTCTTACTGTCTTTACAATAAATAAAGTATCAAGTGACTTTGATTTTCTCTGTAAACTTTTAAAGCTATATTCTTCCCTGAATATTTGAAGTTTTTAAAAACTTTGCTTCTATGTTGGCATTTCTAATTAAATTTGGTGATACTGCCACAGTTGGGAAGAAAAGATAGAAAATGATATTGGCTTTCTGCATAGAGGGAAGGTTTACTGTCTATCATGAAATATGCAGTCATAATACCTCTAAACGCTGTGTCTTTCTGTTTCCTACCCTCTTAATATCCCTTGTTTTTCCTTGAAAGATCAGCAGTCAGGATGACATGGTCTAACCTACATGGAATAAACTGATTATTCTACTGCTGTTGAATTGAATATACCATACTTCTGGTAGATTAAACATTTTCAAACAAGTGGAAGGGTAGCTAGGAAAAAAAAAGCTATTTGATAGTGAGAAGTTCTATGAACAAAGGACTAGGCATATTCATTCACTGTTAAATATATCCCTCTAGGGATTTAATCCAATAGAGTTAAGGAAACAAAGACTAATGAACTTTTCCAGTGTAGCACAGCTAGTGAGAAGCCCATGTTGACTTCGTACCTTGTTTTGCCTTGTAAGGCTATGTTTTCTCCAAAAGGAGCAATAACAAAAATTATTATTGCAAAGGAGTAGTCACTAATAAATTACTTTTGTATCATTCTTTACTAGTAGACCAAGAATTGTACTAAATACCCAATCATCTATGTGTAAAACAAGCTATTTTAAGTTCCCCGGAGCCAAAGCTCAAGGTGAGCATTTGTATTCAAGGGATTTACTAGGAGGAACCCCAAAGATAAACAGGTAAAAGGAGAAGCATGATAAAGAAGGGCAGGAAACCAAATAAGGCTATGACTTGCCACAAAGTACCATGGAAGGCCTTTTCAACTGATTCCACTGGAAAATTCTGGAGCGCAAGATTTGCTTCCAGAGTTGCCATGCCTTGAGGCTAGGGACCTACCTCTCTCACCCAATCTGTCAGTCTTTGTATGACTGGCTAAGGTCTGCACCCAAAGTACTTAAACTCTCTATGCCTGCAGGGCAAAGTGGCCCTAGAAGCCTGAGGGGAAACCCACAAGAAAAAAGTCACAGGTGTAGACCATTAATACAAGCTCAAGGAAGAGCTTACAGAAAGAGAAGAGGCATACAAGGGGATCTGGATAGAATATCTCCATTGTCCATTACATCAGTCTTATACAGAAGGAAGGATGTACGCATAGAATAACCAATCTAAAACTATCCAAAAAGCTTGATTTAAAATAAACACTACAGGGCTTCCCTGGTGGTGCAGTGGTTGAGAGTCCGCCTGCCGATGCAGGGAACACGGGTTCGTGCTCCGGTCTGGGAAGATCCCACATGCCGTGGAGCCGCTGGGCCCGTGAGCCATGGCCACTGAGCCTGCGCGTCCGGAGCCTGTGCTCCGCAGCGGGGGAGGCCACAACAGTGAGAGGCCCGCGTGTCACACACACACACAAAAAATTAAAAATAAATAAATAAAATAAACACTACAGATGTGATTTCTTCCTTTAGCAAATGGGTAAAAAGTATATCCATTTGGGCGAGGAATAATATCTGGAGTGTCATTAAAACTGAATTGATTAAAACTTGTTTCTTCACCTTCAAGGGCTTAGTTGAACTGTAGTTGAGTGGCAATTAATAAGAAAAATGGACTTGGGGCCATCTTATGATGTAAAGTTGCTGTTTATATCCTATAGAATTACCTGAATTGCTGGAAATTGATAATGGGAGCTGATGTAGCCCTTTAAATTCATGGTTTGGCTTTCAAGTCATGCTGGAAGTAATGTCCCATGGTGTGCTGTTGTAAACATCGGCTGGTATACAAGGATTGATGCCACACATTTACTTGGAGTTTTTTTAAGCAGTGGTTTAGCTTCAAGTTGAAAAAAAAAAACCACATAAAATTCCTTAATAAATACACTGTGAGCTTGATTGAAACATACTGCTAATATTATTAAGTGCCCCAGAGAGTAACTGAAATATCATATTGTTGGTATTCACACTTCCATTTTTGTTGCACAGGGCATATAAAACACTTACAAGCACATTACTGTATGCAAAACATAATGCTCTTTCTGGAACTCTGGTTTTTATGGACTTCTGTGGCTGAACAATTGATATTTACCTACTGAGATTGGCTTAGAAGACCCTAAAGCAGCAAAGAAGAAGATAAACTATGACTATTTGCCTATAATATGAGAACAGCAAAATAGCTAAAGGCTTTTAAAAATATTCCTGGTATTAAACCAGCACAACTGTTTAAAAGTTCAACATTTCATTTCCATACTAAGCAACCTAGTTTCTCTCCGAGTCCTCTTTTGTAAAAAAGGTCCTAAGAGCTCTTTTGAGGAAAGTGTCTTCTGTTGTTACCATATACCTTGAAACTACTTCCTCTTTTTATCTGAGACTAATGAGTGTTATAGGTACTACCTGCATTCACAGGTGCTAACTGGTGTTCAATTGTCTCAGATGGGCTGACACAGCCCTAACATACAGAAGGATTTTAAACAGTGATAAAACTAAAGATGGTTCTCTGTGGATATGTAAGAAAAAAGGTTCTTTTCTAATTCACTGTAATGTGAAGGTTTTCACGTAAAGGGTTAAGCTCTCAGGTCCAAGAAGATTAATCAATCACTAGATTTGAACACCTAAGAGAAGATATGTCAGAATTTAAGCAGCTAGAGACAGAGTAAAAGACAATTCTTTTAATGGCAGAGAAAAATAACATGTGGTCAAAAAATAAAACTGGTCACAGAAAGAAGCATTTAAGAGAAAACAAGTGCTACTAATAAATAAATATCAACAAAACTCAAGGTAGTTTGGGAGTATTTAGGGAACAGTGGTATACTGACTGTGTAAAAGTTAAAACGGGCTTCCATGGTGGCGCAGTGGTTGAGAGTCCGCCTGCCGATGCAGGGTACACGGGTTCGTGCCCCGGTCTGGGAAGATCCCACATGTTGCGGAGTGGCTGGGCCCGTGAGCCATGGCTGCTGAGCCTGCGCACCCGGAGCCTGTGCTCCGCAACGGGAGAGGCCACAACAGTGAGAGGCCCGCGTACGGCAAAAAAAAAAAAAAAAAAAAAAAAAATTAAAACGGAATTCACATAGGCAGAAGAGTTCTGAAGGCATTTTTGGACGATGTAGTACTGTTAAGAAAGGTGAGGTGGTAGGATTTGCTTCTGGGGAACAATGAATAGACAGGCTTGGTAGAAGGGAATAAAACAGTCAGAGAGAAGCAGTGATGAGAGCAAGGCTGTGAAGGCAAGCTGGGCCATATCTTTGAGGGCCCTGGGCCATGTTAAAGATTTTATTCCTAGGCAGTGAGAATCCATTGATCATGTCTGAGTAGAGGAGTGACAATTGCAGACTTTTGCTCCACTCCATGCCAGAACAGAGACTATCAATTACCAAAGATTCTATCCTCTCCTGGCAAAATGGAAGCTTGATGGGAGAATTCCTATTGTAGGCAGAGACTGGGAGGAGAGAGGAATAGAAGGCTTTCTGAGTAGTCAATACTCCCAAAGGTTGCACAGCTTGTGCTCTTCTGTACATAAAAGGGAATAATTAGGCCCAGTGGGTATTACATCATAACATGTACTTTATGACTGGGTCTGCACAATGCCAGGCAACTGGTGAGTATTGTTTTATCATTCTAACTACTCATTTTAGTTCCTTGCAAACTAAGCTGAGGGCTAATGCTTCTACTAATGCAGCTGAGGGCTAATGCTTCTACTAATGCAGCTGAGGGCATTTTTAGGTGGAATTTTCCATGTTAGCTTTCAAAATTATATAAAACAAGGGGTCTTTATTTAGCGTCTTCACATTGTAAGCACAGGGAGCTACTAATATATATATATATAGGAAAAAACCTTCTTTTAAATGAGAAGGCAAAAACGAATGGCCTATTTAAGCCACAACATTAACCTTGCTTTTAGAACCTAGAATGATTTGTCTAGGTCAATGACATGCATTCAAATAATTGGAAATGCTATGTGAGAAAAGCAAACTAATATTCTGTAGTCAGGGCACATAGGCTTTGAAAGCAGAAAGACCTAGGTTGAGTTTTTGGTTCAATACTCATCAGCTGGGTGACCTAAGAAGTAACATCTCTGAACTTTATTTTATGGATATCTTTCAGTAGAGAATTGATTAAATATTTTAAAGTGTATTCATACAAAATGAAACAATGCAACCATTAAAAATATAATATGGCTATCTATTTCCTGACACAGAATCATGGTATTTTTTTCTACAACATCTAGCAGAGTAAAACATGTTCACAATGCCACGTGTGTGTATCTGTGTGTATGTATACACATATAAAAGCATATATTTTCTGCTTTTACACTGACATGTAAATTATTTCTCTTTTCTTATGGTGAGGTTTTGGATAATTTTGCTTTCTCATGTATAATTTTATGTTATTTTTTAAAATGTAAAAGACTTATATGTCTTTAAAATACATTAAAGCTTGTAAACAAAAAGACCAAAAAAAAAGAGAGAACATGGACCAGGGACTTTTCCTATAGCATCTCACCTACAGAAGCACCAATGACACACAATTATCACTGAAGATACACAAAGTTATTATCCATCTTATCCAGTAATTTCAACTTTGCTGCCTGCCAGGCTGGGAGCCAGAAGTTTGGAAGGCTTGAATTTGTGAAACAGAAGCTGTTTTTTCATAGGAACATTTTCATTGCAGCAAGCAGGTGTTATACAACTTATAATATGAGGAGAGCATTAGGTTCAGAGCCACTAGGAGGCATAAGCAAAATTATATCATTGTTAAATGGTGGAGACAGGATGGCCCCTAGGTCAATTTGATTTCAAAGACTGTGCTCTTTTGACAACACAATAGTGCACAATTTGCTTTACTGTTGCCCAGTTCACAATCAAATAAGAAAAAGTAAGCAGCAATGGCTCTAGAATATATTTCGCTTAGGTGATCATATAGGTGTAATTCTGAGGAGTGATTTTTTTGTCTCAAAGTAACACCATCTCTGAATGTTATCAATATATCATTTGTTTTTTTCTCTTATGCAGAAAAAGATCTTAGAGCTGACAAGGAGTTTCTTTACAGTTGAAGTTAGAAACTTGCAAAATGAAGCAAACAGCCACTAAATTTTATGTATTCCTCCATCACAAAAATGTTTGAAAGCAGAGGTTAGAACTAGATTGGCTTAACTGAATTACAGGTCCAGTAAGAATTTCAAAAGACAAAGAAACTGACACATAAGTAAAGATATTGAGACAGTAAAAAAAACAAAACAAAACTGTAAATGGCTACACTTGTTGATGACCTGGCCCTTTGGGGATTACACAGAAGTCTTCAAATGGCCTTGAGTGATGAAAACTGGGCCCTGATAACATTAACTGAATGAGCTTCCTGCTTGGAGATTTTATACATTCTCTGTATTTCATTCTCACAGAAACCCTGGGTACTAATTATAGTGATTCTAATTTTAAGGATGAAGTTACAAAGGCTTTTGGAAGTTAAATAATTACTCTAATGTTTTCACATAATATCTAACTCTAAAGATAATATTCTTCCAGTGAACTAAGTTTTCTTACCCCATCAGACCTGATCTGCTTTTAATGGGTGGAAACAGTATATGAAGGTTACCTCTCTTGAATGTGGTTCTATAACAGTACAAGTGTTATCAGAAGGGGGAGCCCCAGAGTGGGCTCTTGTCTAATACTCGGAAATGAATTGAGGAGACACACACTGACAAAGCAAAAGAAGGGGTGCCTGGATGGAGAGCAGCAGGGTAGGGGAACCTAGAACTGCTCTGCCATGTGGCTTGCAGTCTCAGATTTCATGGTGGTAGGGTTAGCTTTCTGTGTTGTCTCTGGCCAATCATCTTGCTTGTGCCCATATTTAGGTTGACTCAGTGTCCTTCCTGGTGGCGGGAATATCTCTAAGCCAAGATAGATGCCAGAGCAGGGTTTCTGGGAGTTTGGTAGGACATTTTATGGGTTGGCATCCCTCCTTCCTTTTGGCCCCTCCTGAATACTCCTGGTTAGTTTTTGGCATTGTGTTCCTTATCAGTAACTCCTATTGTGAGACAACTCATGCAAGTGGTTATTAATGTGCCTGGCCAAGGTGGGCGGCTTCAGTCAGCTGTTCCCTAACTCAAGAAGATAAAAAATGGCAGAGACTTCCAGCTTTTAGTTTGACAAAAGTAAACTTTTTCATTGTATTTGATTTTGCTTTGATTTGTTTGATTTTTTTGTTTTCCCTGGCGTAAATGAGAGGTAAACAAATCAGGAGATACTCTATTATACTTACCTTGATTTGGAGTTATTTTTTTAATGGACCAAAAAAGGAAATCAATGCTTTGAGGCATCACATAATATGTTGCCATGTAAGTTCTCCATCGTGTTTATAGTTTTCTTATTGTGGATATAAAAGCATGGGTCATGGTTCTGTAATGAGGAATCTACAGGGAATTCTTGAGTCTTATGTGAATAGTATTTAATATTATGAATATATCTAGCATTTTACTTTTGGTATATGTTAATTTTATTTCTTTTAACTTAAATAAGTGAGTAAGAAAATTTTGTGGTGGAAAAAGAGAAATATCTTTCCTGTTAGCCTTCCAACCAAAGGAGCACCATTAATCGGAGGTGGTGGTGTTGGGAGAGGTGGCTCTTACAGTGACAAGGCAAATGGGAAAAGACAAAGGCCCTAGAAAATCCTCTACCTTCTCGTGAACTGATTATGGACCAAAAATATTTGAGAATTTGTACCCAATACATGAGCTAATGATTTTAATGGGTAATACATGGAAGATGACTCCCTGGAATAAGAAAACTTACATAAACCACATGCAAAGCTACATAAGTCCAGTTCGCAATAACAACAAAGAAATATACAAAACAAACCAGCAACAGCAAACAGCAAAAACAAACAAAAAGCATCTTTTAACAGAAGAGAAATGAAAAAATAAGATCAGAAGTCTAGTCTAAAAGAATGCTCTGAGACAATTGTCCCTGTGTGTCTTAGTGTGTATTTTTTAGTCCCAGTTTAGCTCTACTCTACGCTAAGATTGGAAAATTATGGACTCTTCCAGTGCTTAACTACACTACCATTTTCTAATCCTGGCACTGGATGTTTCTGGATATGTTGCTGATTAAGAACCAGGCAAATACTGTGAGGCTCACTTGGTTTGCCATTTACTTCTAAATGTATCAGTCTTCTAGTAATGTTGCTTTTCATAGGTAAATGGCTGTTCCCTCAAAGAGCACATTTGCATACCTTTCAAATCTCATCAACCTAAAGTAATCATCATTTGATCATAAAATACCTTTCCAAGAGCTGAATGACACTGAGTAGTTTGTCATACAAAATGTACGGGAAATAAGCAGAGGTATGCAGTGTGTCTAAAAGACTTCTTTTTAATAGAGTATTTTGTCTTCCAGTAGATTTCTCTACAATCTGCCCTTTAAAGATGTATTTTCAGCTTCCGGCTGTTATAATTTAAATATTCTATCGCTAAATTCCTTTGTTTATGCACTACTTCAGTTGCATGCATGACATCACTCTCCAAAAATGCTCCTGAATATGATAAAAGCACCCTAACACAATGCTGTTTCGAGGCTTGAATTTTTTTTTTTTACTTTGCATTATATCCTTCTGTCCAAGATTAAAGTCTGCAATTTTAGACGTATCTACAATATAAATATGTAGGTGCTTATTTGTAAAGAGAATACTAAAGATAAATAAATAAATGAAAAATTTAAAAACCTCACAGATATTTTTAAGGAACTAAGAGTGAACTAATATCTATTTGATGGTAAAATGAGAATACCTTATTTAGTGTATCATAAAAATTCATGGGTATGAGGGTGAGACCAACACACATTTGCATTTTGTATATTTTACTTACTAGCGCTATCACTTTGAATATGTTGAAAAAACTTTGGTCTACTTCCTGATATGTAGTATAAGGATTATAATAGTTATTTCTCAGGTCTGTTAAATGTGTTATACATTATATGGTACAAACAAGATACTTAACCCATGTTAGTTATCCTTCTAATTTAATGATTAGATAAAGTGAAGAATATTTTTTTTACTATATTAGAATAAAAATAATTACGTGATACCAAACTGTATAATGTACTCTTATTGGATAGCTACTCTCAATCTGATTATTAATTATGTTTGTTCTTCCAATTATAGCTTCATATCTTTTTGATTTCTAAAGGGAATGGCATTTTTACATAACATTGCCTAAAATATTGTGTTTAAGTAACTTCCTGGAAGTATGACATAGTTTGCTCAATGTTTTGCCATACTTGTTTACTTTTCTTTCTGAGCACAGACACGTCAATTACATTTTCCAACCACCTCTATGGTTCTCATTTAGCAAGAGAGAATGTGCACAGCTGCCAGCTGTGGCCCCAAAATCTCTTACATGTAATTTTCTCTGCTCTTTTCCTATTCGTGTTAACGGGGATAGATGTGACTTCAATGGTGATCCTTAAAGCCTGCTACAGAATATAGTGGAGACATATAATGGAAGTAACAAGGTGTAACAACCAGCTTGAAGATGACCCCCAATAATTTTCACATCCTGGTAATCAAGCTTCTCTGCAGTCCTTTCCCACATTGAATCAGGGCTGATCTGCATGACACATAGGTGACTGCAGAAGTGATGTGTGGTTTTAAAAAGCATTGCAGCTTCCACTTAACTTACTTCTTCTGCCATGGGGATACCCAAGCAACCCCATGGAGAAGCCCATGTGGAGAGAAATTAAGGTACCTGCCAATAGCCAGCATAGATTTGCCAGCTATGTCAATGAGTCCCTTGGAAGCTACTGCCGGTTTTCATCCTCAGTCAAACCTCCAGATGACCCCCACTTCGGCATATATCTGAGTCTTCATGAGAAACCCTGAGCCAGAACTGCCCAGACAATCTGCTCCCAAATTTCTGGCCCACAGAAATTATAAGATACAATACATGGGTTATTGTTGTTGTTGAAGCCACTTTAGTTTATGAGTAACTTAAACATAAGAGTAACCTGTTATGTAGCAATAGATAATATGTGGCAACCTGAATAATAGATTTAAGAAGAGTCTCCCAATCAGGAACAGTTGCACTGGACTCAACTGAGCAAGGATAGATTTCCATTATGTAAGCAACTAAAATTTGCTTTAGCACTTTGTATTAGCTTAAATAATACAGCTAGCACCTAGAGTTTCTCAACCTCTGAACTGTGGACTTACTGACATTTTGCACAATGAATCTTTTCTGGGGGAGGATGTCCTATATACTGTAGGATATTTAGCAGCATACTTGATCTCTGCCCACTAGATGTCAGTGGCAACCCCTTTTCCCAAGTGGTGACCATCAAAAATGGCTCCATAGATTGCCAAATATCCCCGGGGCACAAAATCACTTACAGTTGAAAATCACTGAGATAGAGAAAGGTTAGTATCCCTTTCAGTACTAAGCTAGTGTGATCTTGGTCAAGTCATCTAAACTTAAGTTTCCTTGTTTATAATATCAAAGTACATTAGATGAGTGAAATTACATTCTGAAACTGAACAAGTCTTGTTTAAAGCTCTCTTCTTTTTCCTACATTTCAGTATCATAATATCACTAAGTAATACCTCAGGATATATTTTTTTAAAAGAAACAATTGTCCTAGCTAACGTAATGGAACAAGAAATGAAACAAAAGGTATACACATTTGGAAAAAGTAAAACTGTCTTTGCTCATAGATATGATACGATCAGCTATGTAGAAAATCTGAAAGAATTGACAGAAAACTCCTGTAACTAATAAGCAATTATAATGAGGTTGAAGGATACAAGGTTAATATATAAAGATCAATGGGTTTCCTGTATGTATAGGCATTGCTCAGGGATATTGCAGGTTTGATTTTACACTTCCACCAATAAAGCACGTATCGAAATAAAGTCAAATTTTTGTTTCCCAGTGCATATAAAAGTTGTTTAGCCATACTGTAGTCTATTACATGTGCAATAGCATTATGTCAAAAAATAATGTGCATATCTTAGTTTAAAAATTCTTTAGTGCTAATAAGTGCTAACCATTATCTAAGCCTTCAGCAGGTCATAGTCTTTGTGCTGGTTCTTGCTCAGTGTTGATGGCTGCTGACTGATCAGGGTGGTGGTTGCTGACAGTTAGGATGCCTGTGTCAATTTCTTAAATCAGACAACAATGAAGTTTGCTTCCTCAATTGACTCTTCCTTTCACAAACAATTTCTCTACAGCATACAATGCTATTTGACAGCATTTTACCCACGGTAGAACTTCTTTCAAAACCTGCTTCTGCTTTATCAACAAAGTTTATGTAATATCCTAAATCTTTTGTTGTCATTTCAACAATCTTGACAGTATCTTCACCAGAAGAAGATTCCATCTCCAGAAACCACTTTCTTTACTCATCCATTAGAAGCAACTCCTCATTCATTACAGTTTTATCATGAGATTGCAGCAATTCAGTCACATCTTCAGGCTGCACTTCTAATTCTAGTTCTCATGCTGTTTCTACCACATCTGCAGTTACTTACTCCATTGAATTCCTGAACCCCTCAAAGTCATCCAGGAAGGTTGGTTCTTCTCATCTCCTGTTAATATGTATATTGTGATTTCTTCTCATGAATCATAGATGTACTTAATGGCAACTAGAATCGTGACTCCTTTCCTGAAGGTTTTCAATTTACTTTGCCCAGGTATCTATGGAAGCTATAGCCTTGAAAAATGTATTTCTTAAATAATAAAACTTGAAAGTCAAAATTACTCCTTGATCCATGGTCTGCCGAGTGAATACTGCATTAGTAGGCATGAAAGCAACATTAATCCTGTGTACATCTCTATCAGAGCTCTTGGGTGATCGGCTGCATTGTCAATGAGTGTATTTTTTTTTAAATTGGAGTATAATTGCTTTACAATATTGTGTTAGTTTCTGCTGCACAATGAAGTGAATCAGAGTGTATTTTGTAAAGAATTTTTTTTCCTCAGCAGTAGGTCTCAACAGTGGGCTTAAAACATTCAGTAAACCATGCTGTAAGCAGATATGCTGTCATTCAGGCTTTGTTGTTCCATTTCTAAAGCACAGGCAAGAGAAATTTAGTATAATTCTTAAGGATCTTAGGATTTTCAGTGTGGAAAATGAGCACTGATTTCAACCTAAAGTCACCAGCTGCATTAGCACCTAACAAAAGAATCAGCCTGTCTTTTGAAGCTTTGAAGCCAGGCATTGACTTCTCCTCTTCAGCTATGAAAGTCCTAGACGGTATCTTCTTCCCATAGAAGGCTGTTTTATCTACATTGAAAATCTGTTGATTAATGTAGCTGCCTTCATTAATCGTCTGAGAGAGGTTTTCTGGATAACTTGCTGCAGCTTCTGCATCAGCACTTGCTGCTTTCCCTGCACTTTTATGTTATGGAGATGGCTTCTTTACTTAAACCACATGAACTAACCTCTGCTGGTTTCAAACTTTTCTCCTGCAGCTTCCTCACCTCTCTCGACCTTCATAGAACTGAAGAGAGTTAGGACCTTCATCTGGATTAGGTTTTGGCTAAGAGAATGTTGTGGCTGGTTTGATCTTCTATCCAGACAGTGAACACTTTCTCCACATCAGAAATAAGGCTGATTTGCCTTCTCACCATATATATATTCACTGAAGCAGCACTTTTAATTCTCTTCAAGAACTTTTCCTTTGCATTCACAACTTGGCATAAGAGGTCTATTTTCAGTCTATCTAGGCTTTTCACATCTAAGCTTAATCATTTCTAGCTTTTGATTTAAAGTGGGAAATGTATGACACTTCCTTTCACTTGAACACTTAGAGGTCATTGCAAGGTTATTAACTGGCCTAATTTCAAAATTGCTCTATGTCTCAAGGAATAGGGAGGCCTAAGGAGAGGGAGAGAGATGGGGGAACAGTCGGTCAGTGGAGCAGTCAGAACACACACATTTATTAATTGAGTTTGCCATCCTATACAGCCTCAGTTAGTGGCTCCAAAACAATTACAAGAGTAATTGTAAGACCACCTATCACAGATCACCATAACAAATATAATAATAATGAAGAAATTGGACATATTGTGATAATTACCAAAATGTGAGAGACAGGAAGTAAGCAAATGCTGCTGGAAAAAATGGCACCAATAGACTTGCTCAATGCAGGTTTTCCACAGACCTTCAATTTGTAAAAAAAACGCAATACCTGCAAAGCACAATAACGTCAAGTGCAATAAAACTTTTTTTAATGCCTGTACCAGCAATAAATAAGTGGGATTTAAAATGAAAAACTCAATACAATTTATATTTGCACCCCTAAAAATGAAATAATAAGATATATGTCTAACAAAACAGGTACAATTCTTCATGAGGAAAACTGCAAAACTGATAAATCAAATCAAAGAAGAATCAAATAAATGGAGAAATAGTCCATGTTTATGGATAGGAATACTCAATATTCTCAAGATGTGAGTTCTTCCCAACTTGATCTCTGGATTCCATGCAATCTCAATCAGAATCCCAGAAAATTATCTTGTGGAATAAGAAAACTGATTGTAAAGTGTATACAGAGAGGTAAAAGACCCAGAAGAGCCAACAAAATTGTAAAGGAGAAGAACAAAGTTGGATAACTGACACTATCGAATTAAATTGAAGACTTACTGCAATGCTGTCAAAATCAAGACAGTGTGCTACTGGCGAAAGAACAGATAAACAGACAGAGTAGAATACAGTGCCCAGAAATAGAGCCACATAAATACAATCAACTGATTTTTGACAACGGAGCAAAGGCAATACAATGGAGAAAAGATAGTCTTTTCAACAAATGATGCTGAAACACCTAGACAAATGCAGAAAAAAAAAATCTAGACACAGACCTTATACTCTTTACAAAAATTAATTCAAAATGGATCATAGACCTTAATGTAAAATGTAAAACTCTAAAACTCTTAGAAGATAACATAGGAGAAATTTTAGATGAACTTAGGTTTGTCAGCAACTTTTTAGATACAACACCAAAGGCATGATCCATGAAAGAAAAAAATGATAAGCTGGGTTTCAGTAAAATTAAAAAATTCTGCTCTGTGAAAGAGTGAGAAGACAGGCCCCAACTGGGATAAAATATTTGCAAAACACATATCTGATAAAGGATTGGTATCCAAAACATCAAAAGAACTCTTAAAACTTAGCAATAAGAAGGCAAGCAACCCAATCCAAAAATGGACCAAACCCCTTAATAGACACATCACCAAAGAAAATGTACAGATGGAAAATAAACATATAAAAAGGTGCTCCACATCATTTGTTAGCAGGGAAACGCAAGTTAGAATAAGAGCATACCACTACGCACCTGTCAGAATGGCCAAATTCTGGAACACTGACAATATCAAATGCTGGAGAGGATTTGTAGAAACAAATTCTCACTCATTACTGGTGGAAATGCAAACTGGTACAGCTACTATAGAAGACAGTTTGCCAGTTTCTTACAAAATTAAACATACTCTTACCACAGGATCCAGCAATCATGCTCCTTGGTATCTACCCAACAGAGTTGAAAACTTAGGTCCACACCTGCACAGAGATGTAATCATCAACACTTGGGAAAAACCAAGATTTCTTTCAGTAGATGAATGGATAAACACACTGTAGTAGTTCCAGACAATGGACTATTATTCAGCTTTTAAAAGAAATGAACTATCAAGCCATGAAAAGACAAGGAGAAAACTTTTTTTCTTTTTTTTGGCCGTGCCAAGCTGCATGTGGGATCTGACTTCCCCAACCCGGGATTGAACCTGTGCCCCCTGAATTGGGAGCTTGGAATCTTAACCACTGGACTGCCAGGGAAGTCTCGGCAGGGAGAAAACTTAAATGCATATCACTAAGTGAAAGAAGCCAATCTGAGAAGTCTACATTTGGCATGATTCCAACTATGTGACCTGGAAATGGAAAAACTGTGAAGACATTAGAAAGATGCATGGTTGCCAGAGATTAGGGGAGAAGAAAGGATGAATAGGCAGAGGACAAAAGATTTTCAAGGCAGTGAAACTACTCTGTATGATACTGTAATAGTGGGTACATGTTATTATACATTTGTCTGAACCCTGAATGTACAAATCCAGGAGTGAACCCTAGTGAAAACTATGGGCATTGTGTAATAACAATGTGTCGATGCAGGTTCATAGGTTGTACAAATGTACCACTGTGGTGGGGATATTGATAAGAAGAGTCTGTGCATGAGTGGGGGCAGGGAGTATATGAGAAAACTCTGTACCTTCCTCTCAACTCTGTACCTTCCTCCACAGATTACATGTGTGTGTGTGTGTGTGTGTGTATATATATATATATATAGAGAGAGAGAGAGAGAGAGAGAGAGAGATACATATATAGAAACACACAATGAAACAAAGAAAGCTATATATATTTTTAAGGCAAAAAATATATATATGTATATTTTACCTTACATTAAAACATTAAATTAAACTTAATGTAAAATCATTAAATCAAACATGGTAGAGGGTCCCAGTTCCTCTTTTGCTTTCTACCTTTGCGCCCTTCTCTCTCCCTTTTTTTTTTTTTTTTTGCTATTTACCTTCCCCACCCACATTACCTGATTAAATGTAAGGTTTGCAAAAGTAGTTCTCAGAAAATATTTTTGCAATGGTTATTGGTGCTCTGAGCAAGGGACGTGGAAACAGCAATGGTCCACAACAACTTCTTTTGGTAAAGTAAAAAACAACCTAAGCCCAAACTGCCAGGACAGGTATGCAACTTTTCGCTATCCCATAAAAATCCTGACTCTGCTTCACTGGGAGCCCCCTGCTCTTCAGGTACTTCCTGATTTGCATCAGCTGAATAAAGTCTTTTCTGAGTCACTTAAATCATCTTACCTCATCCTTCAAAAAATCCGAAAACCTTTCTAATGCTTCCGTTATGGTGCCACAGTTCAAAAGCCACACTGTGTTTATTCAAAAAATATGACAATGACATAATACTTATTTCACCCATCAAGCAAGGATCAGTGAATGGTCCCAATCTAACTTCCCATAATTCTATAAATCAACAAACTCATAGCATCAGTTAATACAAAATTCTTTAGAAGTTTTGTATTGGGCTTCCCTGGTGGCGCAGTGGTTGAGAGTCCGCCTGCCAATGCAGGGGACGCGGGTTCGTGCCCTGGTCCGGGAAGATCCCACATGCTGCGGAGCGGCTGGGCCCGCGAGCCATGGCCACTGAGCCTGCGCTTCCGGAGCCTGTGCTCCGCAATGGGAGAGGCCACAACAGTGAGGGGCCCGCGTACCGCAAAAAAAAAAAAAAAAAAAAAAAAAAAAGTTTTGTATTAACTTAAAATTCTTAAAAGTTCTTTCCTTTTAATATTTTTTTTCTCTTCTATTCTCTTATCAACTTGGTAGTTGTCTTACAATAGGGCTTATATCAATCATATTTCTCCGACTGATTCACTAAGAAACATTAGTCTCCCACATTTTTCAATCAACATAAAACATTCCAATGGCATCAACCTCATGTCATTTCATGGGCCTGACTTTAGTTCTTGGCTCACACTTTGCTGAGGAATCAAGGAAAAATATTTACTGGAACAAATGTTCTTTGTGCATAGAGCAACTGATTTACTGTTGGAAGTAGACATCCATCCACACTCTATCTCAGAAAGAGTAGGAGAAAAGAATATAAATTTCAAGGAGTCAGCAAAAAGTATATGAAAGTCCAGAATCTTGGCAAGAGAGGCAGGAGATAGGTTAGAGAATAAATTTTCACATAGCACAAATATGAGAATCTTTGAGTGACTTTCTTCTACTTTCTCTAATTTTATTTCTGAAAGAACGGGGACTCTGTGGGAAGTACAGCATTGACATCAAGAATAACTTATAAATCCCTCAGGGTACAATAGAAAAACTAATGTAACTATAGCTGAAGTAAAAGGAAAATCAGGAAATAAATCACCTTGTATGACTATAGTGTATTCTGATAAATTTGCTCTCTTTAGCTTTTTTCTGCATCATCACTTATTTTGATATCTATATCACATTTCTGCTGGAAGGTGCCTTACAAAAGAGCAAGGTGATTCAGTAATGGGAGATAAGATAACATAGCTATATCTTTGAGGGACTTTATACATAGGTAGTTTAATAAAAACTAACTGGCTTAGACTAATTAACTATAATAAAAAATATATTTGATATGAATGGTCAGTCTGAAGTATAAAATAAATCCTACTGAAACTTCAAATCCTGGCCTGACACTGTAACCAATAAGTAATATTAGTCAACTTTCTTAAATTCCACTGGTCTTAAATTCATAGTCTATGAAATGATAATTATATACCTTAATAAATTTGAGGTAAGGAATACAGTCTAATGTGAAGAACAATAAATGAATAAATTATTCACTAAATATGTATCAATTTAGTTTGTAACATTATATGTATTTTTTATATACTGCCCTCAATATACTTACTGTTAATATTGTCTCACCATGTCTACAAATAATACATAGTTAAGCAGTTACATGCTAAATTTGAAAGTTAATATTGTTCAAATATGTTTACTGGCTTCAAATATTTGTTACTGAAACCTGACTGGAAGAAGTAAAATTATTTTGTTAAAGTAAATACTATTCATTTCTCTATTAATTTTAACATATGGGACAAAATTAATTTTTGTTTGGAAAAAAAGGAAATTAATTGGCGGGGGGGCTGGGTTTCAGGAGAAGCCAGATCCAATGTAATGAACTTTTAACATAATGCCAAACAAATTATCACTATCAGTCTGATTCTTCAACACATTCAATTACTCAGATCATGTTTGAATTTATTTATTAGACACAATTCTTTTGTTCTTTCATCCAATCTTGCCTTCATTACAAAAATAATCACCTACTATTTGTCAGACACTGAGAGCTTATGGTGAATAAGATATAAACCTTACCCTAAGGGGCTCTAGTAATGGAGACAATAAAGACATACCATGAAATGTGAGAAATGACACTGTAAATGTGTGTACAAAGAAATATAGACCCAGAACCACTATATACCAATTAGAATGTCTAAAATTCAAAAACTTGAACAACAGTTTGGTGAAGATGTGGATGAACAAGAACTCTTGTTCATTTGGAAAGAGGATGCAAAATCATACAGCCACTCTGGAAGACAATTTATCGATTTTTATAACATTAATAAGCATAGTCTTACTATATGATTCAGCAACAGTGCTTCTAGGTATATACACAGCAAACTTGTATCCTTATAATACTTGCACATGAACATTTATATGGTATAAATGGCAGCTTTATTCAAAATTTCTAAAAAATGGAAACCACTAAGATCTCCTTCAATGGGTGACTGTACACACAAACTGGTATATCCAAAGTTCAGAATATTCCTAAGCAGTAAAAATAAAGGGGGAAAATGAATAACTTTACAGTGAAGAAACCTGACAAACACTACCGATTCCTGATGATTAAGGTCAACATTAAAAGTGTTGTCATGTTAAAAAAAAAAAAAAAATGTGAAAAGGGCTTCCCTGGTGGTGCAGTGGTTGAGGGTCCACCTGCTGATGCAGAGGACACGGGTTCGTGCCCCGGTCTGGGAAGATCCCACATGCTGCGGATCAGCTGGGTCTGTGAGCCATGGCTGCTGAGCCTGCGCGTCTGGAGCCTGTGCTCCTCAACGGGAGAGGCTACAACAGTGAGAGGCCAGCATACCGCAAAAAAAAAAAAAAAAAAAAAAAAAAGTGTTGTCATGTTGATTGCATGTACCCTTGATATGATGTGATAAAAATGACATTTGAGTTCTGTAGTCTTTATACTAAAAAACCCATATGTAGTCATGTAGAGAAACATCAGAAAAATCTCTTATTGAAGGGCATTCTACAAAGGATCTGATGTGCTCCTTAAAACTGTCAAATTCATCAAAAGCAAGAAAAGTCTGAGAAACTGTCACAACCAAGAGGAGCCTAAGGAGACATGACAATTAAATGTAATGTGTTCATATTTTGCTGATTACTTATTAAATAACTATTTGTGTTCTGGGGCAAAAAACACTTTTGTTTTATATCAATTCCATTTAGTCTTATAATCACAAATGCACAACTTGAGGATTTCTGGCAATACCATCCATTTGTCCAGTATATTCTGATATTATCCTTTGTGTATCTTTTGTGGTAGATTCATCACAGAGAGCAATGTTTTGCATCTCTCTATTTGCATCTCTCCATGACCTCTATTTGGTTCTCTCCATTGAAGGGTTGAAGGATGAATTGTAGGCCGTTGAGATTTTGTTAGCCAGAAATGGTTAACTGACACACACTGTAAAAATAATTATATACATTATAACTTTCCAAGTTAAAAATTTAATATTCTTTGCAGTGGTTTTAGAGTTACTTGCAAGATACCATCTAATGTAAAGACTGTTGATTTTCAGTGAAAGCCTCTGTTCATATGCTTTAAATAAAAAACCTAGAGCATTATTTTTAAAAGGGCTCTGCATCATTATGTGTGAAATAGTCTTTAAAAAATAAAAAGTTTTAAAAAATAAATAGTAGTTCAGATATCCTGTTACACATTTGGTTAGGCAAATTTTATAAAGTATTTATTTCATTTCATGGGGAACCAAATGTGCCTTATGAGGTTTCTAAATGAAATGGTACATATTTTTATTTAAATTTCAAATCAAAATATTTTTTCTTTCTTTACCAAGAACTTAAAGTTTACTTAGCATCCAGTCACTAGGTTTTTGTTTTATATGCTACCTCAACATTTTGCAATATACTAAAATATATAACTTTTAAAAACTACCAATTTAAAATTTAAGAATAAAATCTCATTTTCCTTAAACTCTCCTTTTATATCTAATGGTTATGTAACGTTTTGTTTATATATTAACTTATTTTCAGATTAAAATTGGTAAAAATCATGTCAGAGCATAATTTCTAAATTTTATTTTATTTATTTTTAGTTTTTAGCATTTGCTTTTTGAAAGGGAAATTTGATTTCCCTTTGAAACATCAAGATTTGCTGTGATCATGGCTTTGAACCATTGTTGCTGATAAAGAGTGTTTAAACTCTTAAATAAAAAATAATGCCTGTTTTTGACTTTAGTATCATCAGAACTTTAGAAAATCTCTAATTAGCTGAGAACCTTTTCATTCCTTCTGAAATAAAGAGGCAATACTTCATGTCACCTTTAGAGTCCTTATAGAATGAAATCATTAATAATCAATGTCCACATTCTAAATCATCACTTAAAAACTAGGGATGATAAAGCTAACAGCAGGGCTTCCCTGGTGGCGCAGTGGTTGAGAGTCCGCCTGCCGATGCAGGGGACACGGGTTTGTGCCCCGGTCCGGGAAGATCCCACATGCCGTGAGCGGCTAGGCCTGTGAGCCATGGCCGCTGAGCTTGTGCATCTGGAGCCTGTGCTCCGCAACGGGAGAGGCCACAACAGTGAGAGGCCCGTGTACCCCACACACACACAAAAAAGGTAAGAGCAAAAGCAGTGGAGATATTCATGAGAATACAGAACAGAAATGGTTGATCAACTATATAAATATGTGGCTTAAATCTGTCTCACATGTAAAGACATACACCAAGGACATGTTTGTAAAAGTAGCTTCATTAGTTAAATTTCTCGGAAAATTATTCTGATGGGTGGGGTAAATGTGTGGAGTGAGGAGAAGATAGTAAAAACTGCTATTACATGAAGGAGAAAGGGAAAATATTGGATTCTCTCCAACCACCATCTGCTGTCACTTTCAACTTCATCTATAAAACATATTTAAACAGCTAGGCAATATGAAAGTTATATAAAACCAAGCTTGTTATCCTCAGTGTACTTCCATTATTTATCCATAAAGTGGGGTGATAAAAATACAATCTTCTAGTATTGCTTGGAGGCTAAAATGAGTTATTATATGGAAAGGGCTTAGAAGAACAGTTGTAATACAGAAAACTAGTATATTACCATGTGTTGTCCTACTCAACTCTCCTTGGAATTACTTCTCCGTAGTGTAGCTCCACTCTCTAATGAAGAAAAACATGAAGTTCACTCTTGAGAGAAAGGCTAAAACCATGCAATATTCCCAGTAATTCAAAGTGCTCTCTGCCCCAATGGTAAATATTATGAAGAACTTAATAATATGTCTCCACTGTAGCATTCATGTATCTACCTAGGCAATAAATGCCCCTTTCAATTGTGTGAACAATTTTGTAGTCTTGCATACATGTATCACAATACTAGACTTATTTTCTACCAAATATGAATACTTAGTGTTTCTATATAGCTGTAGTTTGCAGTATAAACATTGTCCATCATCAATTTCTTTCTCAGTTGCAAAACACTAAAACTTTCTCTAATTCTAGATGGTAGTTATATAATTCTATATTATAGTTACCAGTTTTAGATAGTTATATCCCAAGGAGAAAAGAATAAGGAGACAAAAATAATGAATGGAAAGTACTAAACAACTCATAGCAATTCAAACTTAAGCAGAAAGACATACAAGAGAAATAATTTATAGGAGACATTTTTCTTGTAAGACATGTATCATTATAAGTTAAGCAGTATTCTGGTCATCCAAAATTTACTCCCCACCTTAGCTAAATATTGAAATTTTTTAGAGTTTAAGAAAATTTAAATATACCTTATATCATATCAGAATTATGAAAGTTTTTTAGAAATAAATTTTCCCTCTTCCCATCAAATCTTGGTTAAGTCACCTTACTTTCTCAGTATCAGTTTATCTAGAAAGTGCAAATTTTGTACAAGTTTAAAGCTTTGGACTTCTCTAATTTTGGACTTATCTAATTTTATGTAATAATAATTTAGAGTCTATTTTAAGGAGCCAAGGTAAACAATAAGAACAATGAACATTCAACTATATGCACAATCTTGACATCACTACTAATCGCTTAATTGGATTTCAAGTGAAGTACACAAATAAAATTATTTTAATTTTGTAACATTTTGATGGAATGAGACATTTAGTAATCCCTTTCATTAATAAATTTATGTATGTAGAACTATGTTGGATGACTATATTCTATACCTAGTAAATTATGGCAATATCAGAAGTATGGTTTGGATTCAACCTGTCGTATCATTCAGTTGGTGGAGGTGATACAGACGAATATATCTAGGCTTTGGAATATGACTGATATGCTTTTGTGTGTGTGTGCGGTACGCGGGCCTCTCACTGTTATGGCCTCTCCCGTTGAGGAGCACAGGCTCCGGACGCACAGGCTCAGCGGCCATGGCTCACGGGCCCAGCCGCTCCGCAGCATGTGGGATCTTCCCGGACCAGGGCACGAACCCGTGTCCCCTACATTGGCAGGCGGACTCTCAACCATTGTGCCACCAGGCAAGCCCTGATATGCTTTTAAACCTTGACTCTGCCACTTCCTAAATGTCATCTTGGGTAAGTATATCCTAACTCTGAATTCAATTTTTCCTGAAGCTAAAATGGAAATAATAGTAATCTCATTAGTTGAGGATTAAAAGGGATAAAATATTTAGTTCTGCCTCATGACAGCTCTTCAAAATATATTTACTTGTCTGCACTTAGAATTATTACAGAGTATGATAGAATTATTATGCATTGGCTTTCATTTCCCCTGTGCTGTTCTTATGAAGTCATTTTTTAAAAAGATAAATAAAGCTATTCACCAATTGTAAGATACTGCTCCAACTGAATATACTATTTAAGAGACATAATCCCGCGTAGAGTCAAAATTCTTTTACCAAATATCTGCTTAATGGGACTCATCTACCTTTCCCTGAAGAACATTATTTGCTCATTCATTTACCATTGCATTACTGTACAAATGGTTATACTAGTCAAGCTATTATTTGATGATATAGATGATTGCATAATACACTATTGTTGTAAAAAATTGAGATACAATAAAAATTAGAATAGGTATCCATCACTTGTTCAGAACAAAGAAACATTTTTTCCCTCTGCTGCTATCTGCATCATCATGTGGATTTCTGTTTTAAATTGATTGAGCCACAAACGAATACTTCCCTCAGCCTTCAAAATTGCAGATTAGATCTGAGGTTCAGAAATAATTGCTTTAAGAGAGAGAATTCAGTTTGTCATCTATTCAATTCCATATTTTTATGACAGCCTGTTTACTTTGGTTTAGAATCAAGATATGCCTATTACCTCTGCCATCACTGTCTTTCACTTAACATGTGTCTGAGGATAAGCACTACTAACAATGCAACAAAAAAGAAGAGAACCTAAACCTCTGAGTTTATTGACCTACACACTTTTCATAGATGAATGAGACAAGAATGAGTTCTGGCCACACAGCACAGGGAGATTAGCTTGGTTCTTTGTGACCACCTAGAGGGGTGGGATAGGGAGGGTGGGAGGGAGATACAAGAGGAAGGAGATATGGGGATATATGTATATCTGATTCACTTTGTTATAAAGCAGAAACTAACACACCATTGTAAAGCAATTATACTCCAATAAAGATGTTAAAAAAAAAGAATGAGTCCTGAAAATATATGCAATGAATGGAGAACCAAGAAAATAAAGAGAAAAGAAAAAGACATTTCATTAGATTTTCAGAGACCACAGTCTATGTGGAAAGAACTACAGAAAAAAAAATATTTCATCAATGGCATTTTGTACAGTGGCAGTGAGGAACACCAATGAAAGTTTGAAACCTCGGGGAATATTTTTTCAGTTAATGCTCTAGATAACGGGACATTGCTTAGTACCTCCTGGCTGCAATTATTCTTCAAGAAATTTTGATCACTGATGTTGTCAAAATTGAACTTCATGGGCTCTATGTAACATTACTGCTCTACTCATTATTCTATAAATATACTAAGGTCTCTGGCCTCATATAGTCAAGCTTGGCAACTAAGTTGCATCAAATCACCAGAAGCGATTAAGAAATTGATCTAGCTACCCCAAACCCTAAAAGGATAAATTGTATGTCAAAAAAACAGATCACTTATTTACACTGACAAATAACTTGTGTGATGTGTTGGAAAGAAGTGTCACTTAGATAAATACACATTCCATTTGTGGCAGGAAAGCCTACTTGGAAACAAAATAGTAACAGAAAATTGCATTACAAGTAAGAGAGTTTGATGCATAAATAGAATCAATGCTTGATAGTCATCAAGAGTAAAATCAAACTACTACCACCTGATATACTTGTTTCACCAATGAAATGTACCTCACTGAGTGTCTTAGAATTAGGTGACAGTACACCCCAGTTTACCCAGGAAAGTCCTGCTTTATATATTTTTGTCCCAGAAAAGCTTTCACTCTCAAATCTTCTCCTGTTTGAATGCTTAAAATGTTTCATCTTTGTAGAGCTTTGACAAAATGTAATAAATTATGACTCTATATCATTCTTTTTGTTTATAGAGATCAGGGGATCCAAACAATTCTCTAAACCTTTTTTTAATAATAATATCTTGTTTATTAAGTATTTCACAAGAGAAATACGTTCCATGGGGGAAGAAATGGTCAACAGATAGATGTGCAAGATCTAATTGATCAGCCAATATTCATGTATACAATACCTAGGATGTTAAAAGTTAGAAAGTATAAACCTCAAGAAGATAATAACAATGAAGGTCATAAATATATTGTAGATTACAATTTAGTGTCTTTCTCAGTCCCATTATAGTCTCTGTCTCTATAAAAGACAATGGAATTTTTAAAAACTATTCCTTGCGAATTTTCTTCTCCATTAACATTCTTGAGCTCACCTTCTCAGTGTTATTTTCTGCCTCCTCCTTATATACAAAAATATTTTTCTTCCTAAGTACTTAGTCCATATACCCAAATGTCTTGTGAACACCTCTTACTGCATATCTGACAGATACCTAAACTCAACATGCTCAAATCAAATTAGTTATCTTAAGGATTGTATCCATTGATTTTGAAAAATATATAAAAAACTATATATGTTGGTTGTGGAGGCCTCCCTAAACATACAGTGAAAAAAATTTAAAAAATAAAATAAACTCAAGAAACAGAGAAAGTAGGGCTAAAATTAAATTAAATAGACATGATATATTTGCATGAAATAAATAGTTGGAGAGGCACAGAGGAAGAGATACTCTGCAGTGAGAACTACCATGTAGTGCTAAGCTCAGTAAACTGCGGAAGAATTATGAGCAGCTCAATAAAAACAGAATTAAAAAAAAAAAACTATTACAGATACAAAAGCAAAACATACTGAAACATGTAATTTAATAAAACATTTTGAAAATTAAAAGAAGATTTAAATAGAAGTTTGAAAGACTGTACTACAACCCACAAAAAGTAACAATAGTTAACAAGATTAGTTGCATAATAAAGAAGATGTGGCACATATATACAATGGAATATTACTCAGCCATAAAAAGAAACAAAATTGAGCTATCTGTAATGAGGTGGATAGACCTAGAGTCTGTCATACAGAGTGAAGTAAGTCAGAAAGAGAAAGACAAATACCGTATGCTAACACATATATATGGAATTTAAGAAAAAAAAATGTCACGAAGAACCTAGGGGTAAGACAGGAATAAAGACACAGACCTACTAGAGAACGGACTTGAGGATATGGGGAGGGGGAAGGGTAAGCTGTGAAAAAGCGAGAGAGAGGCATGGACATATATACTCTACCAAACTTAAGGTAGATAGCTAGTGGGAAGCAGCCGCATAGCACAGGGAGATCAGCTTGGTGCTCTGTGACCGCCTGGAGGGGTGGGATAGGGAGGGTGGGAGGGAGGGAGATGCTAGAGGGAAGAGATATGGGAACATATGTATATGTATAACTGATTCACTTTGTTATAAAGCAGAAACTAACACACCATTGTAAAACAATTATACCCCAATAAAGATGTTAAAAAAAAAAGATTAGTTGCATAAAATTATCAGACATCTAAGATAAATATTTTGTGCAACTGGATAGAATAATATTATTTTATATAGAAAAGGTGGAATTACCTTATAATAAGGTAAATGTGTACGCACCAAATTACATCAATACTTACAAATTAAAAATAAACTACAGCAATACAAGGATAATAAAAATATAATATCTACCATATAATTTATGTCATCTTTTTCAGGTCATGAATGATCAAATGGACCAAAAGTAAATAAAAAATATGAGCCCTGGAACATGTCTTTACATTGATCTAATTAAAACATTTTGAAAATAGCTCCCCATATACAAAGACTATAGAATTTTTTCAAATATGCATGTAGTATTCATAAAAATCAATTCCATATATTAAGCACCAAATAAAACTTTAATAAATTCCAAAACAAAGTTAATACCCAGAAATATTTAGTAATTGCAATCAAATACAACTAAAAATTAATAGAAAGAAAACTCCCCAAAATATAGATCAGGGTGATTCAAAATTACTACCATACTTAAACAAACAAACAAACCAGATAATTCCAATGAAATCCAAGACATAGTTAAAAAAAAGGAAGTTTCCAAAATAGTTATGGTCTAGGTTACAATTCACCCAAAACTTGTCATAAAGACCATAGACACAGAGAACATAAATAAAATTAAACAAACACATCTGTGAATAATAATGCAAAAAGTCAAAATAAATACTGAAAAATACAATTCAGCATCATAGTGAAGAAGATCAGATGTCCCTGTGAGAATAATTACAGGAATGCAAGGATGGTTCAATGTAAATAGATCTTTTAATGTATATAATTCATTATCACTTTTATATGTCAAAAGCAAAAATTCATCCTAGAAGAGAAACTTATGGTCATCTCCAGTAATACTTACATATATTTGATAAAATTTAATTAATTGTAATAAAAATATTCTATTGAAGTTAAAAATACATGGTTATAAATTCTTCATAAATTGAGGATAGATGGTTATGTTCTTAACTATTTATATACACCTATCATTAGTCAGGTTACTCTTTCCAGTAAAACATTATACATGCATACCTATTTTATCCTATACCAAAACAAATTCCTAATGGAACAAAGTTTTAACTAATGTAAAATGTCACTAAAAATAGGTCAATTTTGGCACTGATGTTAGACAATTACTAAGATAAAATATTAAGGGAATAGAAGTAGCTGCAGAACCACTTATATAGTATGTTACCAATCACATATTTAAAAAACCCCTCAATAGATATACTTAATAATGATACTTATAAACTGATACATAGAATATTCCTGAACACATTCAAAGATTCAGACTCAGTGGTTGCTAAGGAATAAGCGTAGGCATGAGGCCAAGAAATTGACCTTTTCATTATATATATTTCTTCATCTCATGAAATTTGACCACGCCTTGCCTTATATTTCAATATTTATCTTAATGTGTTCTTTTTGTATGCACTGAATAAATGAGAAATAAAATTATAAAAATGTAAAATGGCACTCTTATTTAATTTTTTCACGAATTAAACACAGTCTTTGCTTCTGGTGTATACCAAGTGATCACTTCAAAAGCCACTCAACTGAAAAGTGGTACCTGGGAAGGATTACACAAAGCACACACACACACACACACACACACACACAGGCATGCATACATGCGTATGTGCATTTCACCTTCTCTCTCAACCAATTAACCAGGATGCATTATCCTACAAGTATATGTGGTGAAATTTTCTTGAATTTGCATGTTTTCTTTATAAAAATTATTTAAAGTGTCATTCCAAATGTAAGTGGCCTGGTTATCAAATTTCACAATAGACCAAAATTAGAAAACATTAATTATTATAGAAAAGTTGGAAACAATATTGTTTTGGAAATAAATGAGAGAACCTAAAATCAGGGGAACAAAAACCAAAAGAAATTTGAGCATCATCAGATACAAAGTGGTAAAAGTAAAAGAAATTAGAGTTTAAGGTGTCACCATTACCACGTTTGGAGTAAGACAGAAAAGTCCTTTCAGTGCACTAGGACAACTAAAGTTGCTAGAACAGCACTTTGCAGCATCAGGGTTCATTTAAAGTCTTATAAACAGCTTTGTTATAAACAGCTTTGTTATAAAAGGGAAAACCAGCAGAGTAAATAAAGCAGGATTTTTTTCTATTTTCCTCCTTTTATAAACAAAAGGTAGAAAATTATACACACCTTTTTTCAACTAGTGAAAAAGAAGAGCACGACGATCTCCAAACATCTGTCCATGTGACACACAACTCTGTCCTAAGAATGATGATCTTCTTTTAATCTCTTACTTGAAACTGAGAAGCTGCGAAGACATTACCACACTCACTTTCACAAAGGAAACTTCATGGCTTTTTGCAGGTAAAGTGCTATATTTGTGAAGTATTTCACAAACATTTGATCCCAAATATTCCCCCTGCCACACACATACACCTCAGCTATTTTTATTGTGTGAAAATCAATGATGCCAAAATATTTACAAGTAAATATAAAGCTTTATAAGAGAAACAAATATTGCGTTGAAAACCTAAAGAAATAGTTTTTTAAAATGAAGTGTTAATAAATGCAGATAGGTATATATCTTCCCCATATTAGAAACATATCTTGACTCCCTCACTTCCTATGGAAAAAAAAAAGTCCGTATTTGTTTAAAATGGCCTCCAAGGCCTTTCACATTCTGGCCCCATCTATATTTCTAGTATGATCCTTGTTTTTTCCTTTCTTCTTATAAAAAGAATTCTGTTGTTTTTCCTTACATATGTCATGTTTTTTTACAAGCTGCTCCCTTTTCCTGGAATATACTGTTTTCGTCTTGTTGGTTTGTGTGTGTGTGTATGCGTTTGTGCAAAATGATTTATTTTATTTATCAACAACATGGGGTTAAAAAACCCCAGCTGTAGGTAATCTTTTTAGGACTAGAACCAGTCTCAGGTCATTTATGTATCTCTGCTCCCTCTCTGGTTCCTGGAAGCTCACTGTTGCTCAAGCCCCGGGCCGCGGGGCAGGTGATGGGCTCACCTCACCCCTCCCTGCTCATAGAAAGGCAAAATGTGCCTCGGTCCCTCGCCCGGGTGCCAATCCCCAGGTCCCTTGGGAGAAGAGCACCTTCTCAGCCCAGCAGGGACTAGACCTAGGGAGCAGGGAGGCCAAGACAGCCGTTGTTGGCACACCACGTCAGAGCTGGAGAAGCTGCATGGTAAACCCTTTCAAAGGACTGGACCCCTTCCCGAAAGTTCAACCTAACCCACGGTAGGTTAAACACAGCCACAGACCGGCAAAGCCCCGAAAATACCTGCTGCCGGCGGGCCGACGGGTTGGTGTGAAGGAAGTGTGGCAGGAGCCTCAAGCCAGCGGTGCCAGAGGCAGGAAGGGCCGCCGGAGGCCAAATGTTGGGGCCCATCACCTCGGAGGCCACGTGCGCGTAGGCCTGTCTGCGGGCAGGCGCAGCGCGGGGTGGCTGGAGGCGTACGTAACTAGGCAGGCGAGCATGCGCAAGGGCTGTGAGGCGGGGATGGAGAGGTCCAGCTGTAGCCCCTCCTCCCAGCATCCGTCTCCACGTCATTACGTCATAGATGCGCACGCAGCGCGCACGCAGCCCGCACGCTACCCCGGATGTTCGGGGCCGCTCAGCAGGTGTAGCCTGTTGTTGAACGCCGTGAGGCAGTGCTCACCGTTCTCTGCTTGGAGTGGGCAGACGGATTCCGGCAGCGAGCTGTAGCAGGCTACATGGTACATGTCCCTCCTGCAGCCAGCGTCGTCATTGCTGTCCCCGTCACGTACAGCTTGTCCAGGAGAGTTGCTATGCCGTCCCAGGCCCCGCAAAGGTAAGGCTCGACTTCAAGGCCCACGGCTCAGTTAAAACCCCATTCCGAGCTCAAAAAAACAGCCTCAGAGCATAATTACATGCCCTTCTCTTGACTTTCATGTAGTAATTTGTATATAGTTATGCAAAAAGTACACATCACATTGAATTGATTTCCTGCATTGTTGGATTATCTCCTTCAGTGGATGGAGAGGAAATATTCTAATTCAAAGCATAAAGATTTTGTGGTTAAAGCAGTTCTGTTCCAAATATTTATCAGCCACTTGCTGGTTACGTGCCTTAGATAATTTAATCATTGTGGATCCTCTTTCTGCCTCTGTAAAATATCATCAAATTCATGAGATTAATGTGAGGATTAAAAAACAACACATGTAAAATGCTCAGGCCAGTATTTGACTTTTCAGTAAACGCTAATTGTCAGGTCATTCCCTCCTTGGGAATAAGAAATGTTTTATTAAATTATGTGTCCTTGACACATCCTTGTTACATTGAGGTGCACAATCAATATTGAATGATTATTGGCATGTTGATGTTACTCTGTCACAAACTCATTGCATTACCAGATGCCGGACACAGGAGACACCTGGATGTTTGCTGTTTGAACTCCTTTAACCCACTTGATTTTATGTTATGCTGAGTTGAGTTTCATGACATCTCATACTGTGAATGAGGCAAGGTTTATGCCAAGATATACAATGTCAAAACACTGTTGCTCTTTTCAATTCCAATATTACACTAGCTTTTCTGACCTGAATTTAAAACAATTTTCAGACAAGAAAATATCGAAAGAATTTAGATACTCTCAATCCTTCTGCAAATAGCTTTTGTATTTTTCAATACCTGGTGTGAAGCAAAGTGCAAATCTTTTAGAAAATTGTATGCACTTTTCCAACACCATGGGAAACCATTTGGGTGGTGCCTACGTCACAGGATGTAAAGGTAAATGCATAAACTGGCCATTCCATTTTACTAGTATGTGTATCGATTGGAAAGTAGATTTGATATCACTAGGGATTTGTTAAGTAAAATGATAAGTAAGAAACAAACGCAAAAGCTATAATTAACCCTTTTAATTAACCCTCATTAACCAATTAATGCATTGCCATTCTGGGAAGGAAGGCATATCAATATTTCATTTACCTACCTTCCTTTGGAATCCCCCTCTTTATTCCTATCTTGGAAATCTTAATGTGGACACTTGAATTTTCTTGACCTTCTTCAGTTTCGAATTACTTTATCGAGGGATTTTTCCCCTCTTCTGGAAATTTTTCAGTTACTCAAAGTCAGTAGCAAAGTAGAAATATTATTTTACCAGCAGTCCTATATATGTATTCATGTGTGTACATACATGTGTATGTGTGATATATATATCCAAATATAATGCCTTGATCTGAGAATTTTACATTGACTTCCTTTTCTATGTCTTTTTTTTCTATGACTTTATTTTCTATGTCACAGCTTATAATTTGTAGGATGGTGTATGTGAGTGTTATTATTTTTAAATAGAAATATGTTTGAAAAACACTGGTGTTAGATTCTATAGTTAGCACCTCTCTAATCACTGTCCATATGGTGCTGATGCATTGAAATATCTATTGTAATCTTTAGGGAAAGAATTTAATGTGACCCCAATCATCATATATTTAAGCACCTTTGGGGATATAAGACCACCAATACTTCCTCTTTTGGAGAATGCTGCTCTTTACCTTTGGCCATACTTACCTGTGAATGTGCTTCATTTTTCATGTTAACTAGTTCTAGTGCTTGTCTTTCAAAGTCTGTGCAGAGAAAAAAAAATCAAACAACAAAACATAACTGAAAGGATATGTTCCTTTTTGTGCATTTATTGGGTTTCTTCATTTCTCCTCTCCCTCTCAGTCCCCCTTAGCCCTACCCTTTCCAGTCCTTCCCTCTCCCCACCCCTCCGCCTGCTCTCTTTTCTTTTATTCTCTCTTCTCTCTCTTCTCTAACCTTCTCTCCCCCTCCTTCTCTTCCTCTCTCTCTCTTTCCCTTTCTCGCTCTCTCCTTCTTTATTTCTTCATTTATGGGAAAATATAGTGTAATGATTCATAGCATAGCCACTGGAGTTAGCTTGCCTGGGATTGAATCTTACTTTTATCCATTTCTATTTGTGTGACTTTTTGCCTCAATATCATTATTTATTTAATCTATAAGTCAGGATGTTAATACCACTTACCTGATAAGGATATTTAGAGACCTGAAATTACAAGGTCACTGAGATTAGAACAAGGTTGTCTCATACTATGTGCATGGCATGTACACATTTTATTAGGACAGTTAACATTAGCCTTATTTTGTTCTTTTATAACCTGAGTTCCTTCTCTCTTTTAGAAAGTTCTAGAATGGATTTCTTACTGCTTCTGTGTAAGATAAGCATAATTGGGTCGCAAGGCTTCGTAACATACAGTGATATAAAATAAAATAAGATTAACAAATATTATGGTGAGCATTCAGTGAGCCTTGACAATTGGGAATATTGCCTAACAATATTGGCAGAAAAACAAAAAATCTCATTATGACAAACAAACCTCTGTTAAGTATTTGAATCTAAAAATGTAAACATAAAAGAACTAGAAAATATAGAAAGAGATAGAGATATTTAATTAAATTGTGGTGAAGTCTTTGCTAAACATACATAAAAGGTTCGAAGTGTTTATACATTTGACTACATTAAATATAAATCATCTGATTATAAAATTAATTACCAAGATAAAAGGCCAAAACTGGAGAGGGGTGCAAGCACACACTAAAAAAGCTTTTCATGTTTGAAAACTCTATTTTAAAAAGAAGCTGAAAACCCCAATAGATAGACAGGCTTAAATTGTCTATTATAAAAGAAGATATACAAAAACCCAATAAGCCAATAAAAGCATTCCCAACATCACTAAGAGTCAAAGAAATGCCAGTTCAATCCCGGAGGTAGTATTTTTTCACATAAGACTGGAAAAGGTTTTTTGCTGGTAAAGTTCTTACCTAGTTTTAGCAACAATATGGATGGGCTATGGATGCTTTCATACCCTATTTTTGAGAATCTTAACAGGTGAAAACATTGGGAAGGTAATTTAGCAATATATCAGTAAATTGAGAAATGCATCTCCTTTCAACTGAACAAACTCTCTGTGAATTTATTTTAAGAATCTAATTAGGGATATGCATAAAGGGGTGGCTGAAAGCATGTTCATCATGGCATTGTTGATAATAAAAGTTAGAAATGACAAATATCCAGTAATATATATTTAAATACATAAATCTCTTCTTGAATCCATTAAAATAATGATGTGGGATAATACTATTGGCATGTGAAAATGTCTACAAAAGGGAAAAAGTATGTTGTAAAGAGGTATCTATAGAAAGAGTCCAAGTATGTAAAATTAAATAAATATGTGCATAGAAATCTCATAGTAGAAGCTGCATATTACAAGTAGTGGATATACTGGTGACATTTGCTTAATTTCTACTGGAATTCTTTATTTTCCAGTTTTCCAAGAATGTACATTTTTCATTTGCAAATCAGAATTTTAAAAGTCTCTGTTTGTCCTATTAAGCCTAAGAGAGGGAGGTGATTTAATAAATGGGAAAAAAAGTTGATATGCTCACCAGGAAGACTTGACTATTACTAGTGATTCTGCCACTTACTAGCATTAAGACCTTAAACATTTACTTAGCATATCTAAACCTCAATTATAAAATAAACCCTGACTTTATTGCATAAAATATATGTTAGTTCACTCTTCCCTTCTTTTATTTGCACAATGAATTGATTACCTCTGTAATATTCATTCATGGGCAGTGGATTCTTTTAAAATATTGCTGGATATACAGTGGTCACAAGGAACAACATGCGCAATGTGTTCTAAAGATTGTTTGAGAGGAAGTTATACAGGTACTGAGTTTTACAAATTTCTAATAAGATGGTTTATAAGGTTACATACTTTTTTTGTTCTCTTATATTTCTCCACTTTATTTTTGACGTAATCTCATCTGGGAAAACGCCATTTTTCAATGCATTTTCACTTTTTAATCTGTGTCATTTCAGAAGTTATATATGTGTTATTTACAGATATATACATGTATTTATCTATTCCAGATTTAACAGACTTAATTGGCATATGCCATATGCATTTCTGACTATTTCTGAATATTTCAACTAAAATATTCATAAAAGAAAAACTTTTATGAAAGATTACTTAGCTAGACAACAGAGTTCTTTCCAATATGTTTTTTTCCCCAAAAAGAGAAATGAAAACATTTATATTTGAATTATATAACCAGCCACATCCATTATGCATCCCTTATGACAGAACAAACTTGGACCAAAGATGTTTAAGCTCTCTCTAGGGCTTTGACTCAATTTCAGTCTAATAATCTTTGTATGTATAGCCTCTTCGAGAACTTTGAAAAAAAAAGAACGAATTTTTGTACAGTATTCAATTCTTCTGGAATTTTAATACTTATTTATCAGTGAATTGTTGATTTCATTGACCAACTAAGTTCTTGGGCCTTCTTCACCTAAATATTGTTGAAGATAATGTTTTATAGTCTACACTAAGAATTGTTAACTCAAATATTTACATTGCCAAGCAGGAAAAATATATTTTCATACTGGACAATGTAAGTATTTGAGAACTCAAATATATGTATCGAGAGAGGGAGAGAAGTCAAAAGAGAATTGGAGAAGACAAAAGACATGCTTCCTTAAAGGCTTTCTGAAAAATTTTGTAATAATGTGTGCAGAGGCTAGATTGCAGGCTAGATTATTCAATCTATGCATATAGGTTTCAGTGTCTTATTACACCTTATCTGTGGAGTTACCTGTAAAGGTATCTACCTACACCTATGCCACCCTCGTTCCTGGAAAATAGTTGCTTACAATTACGTAGCTCGGGAAATAAGGAAAGACCACTTATGTGTTTCTTCTGCTCCGAGGTGATCATATAGCCACTGCCATGTTTTCCTGTGTTGCCAATTTTTAAATTGCTTAAAGAAAACTAAATATATATATATATATATATTTATAACTCCAATAAAATTAACTCCTATTGGATTCCTAAAAACTAATCTTTAAAAATTATACTTTTTCATAAAAAATCCTTAATGGTTCCTAGCTTATTATATAGCTCAAAATCCTTAGCATTTAGGCAGGCTTTAAACAATCTGATCTTAATTTCTGACTACCACTCTTCTCAGCATGAAGCATTCATTTGGAATCTTTGATTCTGAATCTTCTAGAATGTGCCCTTGGCTCTCTTCTCTTTCCTGGATTTTTCCAAGACAGATATTCTTGTGGTTTCCCCCTCAACTATTTCCTCCCAGTAAGCCCAGATTTGTACCATGTGTTTTCTGACTCTTGTTACGGGCTTCTGCCTTATTTTCACATGTTATTTCCGTAACAACTAGTATACAGTTGCTAAGTGGATGCTAAACTTGCCTTTCATTCATGGTCCTTTTTGGCTCTTTAGAACAGAGTCTGAATGGTGTGTGATTCACTGAAGAATATTGATTGGTCAGTCTCTAGACTCTTTATCCAGAATGAACCAAGCAGGCACTGATGCACATGTAGTTTGTGCAGAACTATGGTAGTATATGCTTTCTAAATTACTCATTTCTGAGTAATTCTCACCTTCTTGAATTTTGTATTAATGGATTAATACTCTCCCTGTATGGAGTCCAGGCTCTCTGATGCCAGGAACCTTATCTTACACTTCTTATAATGAAATTCCTCCAATTCCTTTAATGCTTACATAAATACATGGATACATATATATATATATACAAACACAAATACCTGTAATAACTCAGACCCTCTTCTCCTATTCACCAATCTTGTAGAAAATAGAGATGTAAGAAGGAAGGAGAGAAAGGCAGTAATCGTAAAGCATAGTGGAGTAAAAATGGGCAAGATTTGGAGTATAAAAAGAATTAACTTTTTACTCTCTTCTGTCATTTGCGAGTTTAGTAACCTTGTGCGTGTTACTTAGCCCTACCCTGTAAATATCATTATTCCAATCTCTAACTGGGAGAGAGTGACCTCTAACTATAAAGGATTGTTATTGCTGGATCATATACTAGTTCTATTTTCAGTTTTTTGAGAAAGCTCCATAATGTTTTCCACAGTAGCTTCACCAATTTACATTCTCACCAACAGTGTACTAGGGCTCCCCTTTCTCCATATCTTCACCAACATTTGTTATTTGTAGACTTTTTGATGATAGCCATTTTGACAGATGTGAAGTGATATCTCGTGCTTTTAATTTGCATTTCTCTGATGATTAGCAGTGTCGAGCACCTTTTCATGTACTTGTTGGCCATCTGTATATCTTCTTCGAAAAATAACGATTCAGGTCTTCTGCCCATTTTTTTATTGAGTTTTTTTTGATATTGAGTTGTATGAGCTGTTTATATATTTTGGATGTTAACAATTTATCGGTCATGTCATTTGCAAATATATTCTCCCATTCAGTAGGTTGTCTTGTTGTTTTGTTGATGGTTTCCTTTGCTGTGCAAAATCTTTTAACTTAAAGTTCCCTTTGTGTATTTTTGCTTTTATTTCCTTTGCCTTAGGAAACAGATTCAAAAAATATTGCTATGATTTATGTCAGAGTATTTTGCCTATGTTTTCTTCTACAAGGTTTATGATTTCTGGTCTTACATTTAGGTCTTTAATCTACTTTGAGTTTATTTCTGTATATGTTGTAAGAAAATGTTCTAATTTCATTATTTTCCACTCCTGTGTATCTATCTGAAGAAAATGAAAACACTAATTCAAAAAGCTACATGCACACCAATATTCATGCAACATTATTTATAATAGCGATGATATAGAAGCAACCTAAGTGTCCATCAATTGATGAACAAATAAAGAAGGTGTGATATATATATACACACCTATGTGTGTCTGTATACATATATACATGCGTGTTTATATATACATGTGTATACATATTTATATATACCCCCCCACACACACAATTGAATATCACTTGGCCATAAAAAAGGATGAAATTGTGCCATTTGCAACCACATGGATTGACCTAGAGGGTATTATGCTTGGTGAAGTAAGTCAGACAGAGGAAGGTAAATACTGTATGCTATCACTGTATGTGGAATATAAAAAAAAAGAATGAATATAACAAAACAGAAACAGAGCCACAGATATAGAGAACAAACTGATGGTTACCAGCAGGGAGAGGGAAGGAGGGAGGGGCAAGATAGGGGTAGAGGATTAAGAGGTACAAACTCCTATGTGTAAAATATATAAGCTACAAGATATATTGTATAGCACAGGGAATACAGCTAATATTTTACAATAACTTTAAATGGAGTATAATCTATAAAACTATTGAATCACTATATTGTACACTGGAAACTAATATAATATTATAAATCAACTATACTTCAATTAAAAATAAATAAAAAGCATTGTTATGAAGACTAAATAATAATGTATGTTAAGTCACCTTGAATATCTGTTTCAAGCACGCCTTGATTCTTTTTTCAGAACCCAGTTTTATAATCTGTAAAATAGGCATAATATGCACTGCACAGATATGTCAGAGAGAAAAATAAAATAAGGCAATAATGTCTTTGGAAGAGTTAAAATGTAGTTGTTTAATAAAATTTAGCTCATTCTTCCCGTATAGCAAAATCTTAAGTCATTGTTATATCCCAATGACAGATAGGTATTAAAACTAAGTTAGTTTGATTATAAAGTCTCCGTTTCAAAGTCTAGGGGAATGTTTTTACATTACAGAGGTCTAAATACAGTTGTTAATTGAAACTTTCTGGTAAAGATGTTATTTTACATTTCTGTAAAGTAAACACCTAACAGAATAAAATTAAGCCTGAGTTACCACCAAAATACCCACATATAAAATAGTGAAAATGAGGAATTATTTCCATGTCTTTTTAAATTACATTCACAGAATATTTCCTGAGCATATTTATTGGATAAAATAGTATTTGGAGAGTGGCAGTTATAAAATGTCAATTCTTGGTGTCAAATCATTCCATCATAAATTTCATGTGCCTAATTTTGTGACTTTTCACTTCTTCTGGAATGCTGCTCTCAAATCTCAGAAATGGGAAATTTTATTAAGTTTATAATGATAGAAATATTTATTTTAATACCATCCTGGACAAAAAAATCAATCTGTGTTCATAGAACCAGAATCTTAATGTCGGAAGGAATGTTTGAGTTCTTTCTGTTTAATTCCTTTATTTTACAGTTGACAAAAATTGAAATTCAGATAGATTTAGTATCAAGGTCATGCAGGTATTAGATTTTGCATTAGTCTTTTCATTGTTTATTTCCTCCTGTAATAATATCTGAAAATTTAAAAGAAGACATTAAAACATAAAAAAACAAGATATTACAATAGCAAAAATATGTTTTCAATTACTGTAAGATTAATAGAAAGCCATTATAAGCAGAGCTGCTTTAAGTGAGTATTTTACAGAATGTATGTAGACGTGAAACAAGAAATTTCTATTATTTTTTGCAAGTATTTATAGCTGTTTATTTTATGGTCAACCTAGATACAGGCAGGATCTTAATCAAATAGTGATGATACTTAGACTCACTGAGAGCCAATAGAGAAAACACACACACACAGAGGCACCTGCTCCTGAGCCACCGCACACTGGAATACTCTCTAGAACATGGAGAAAATAAAAATACATGTGGTAATTTCTGTGAATCCTATCAAGATGTTGATTGTACAATAATTATGTCATCCACAAATAACTCTTGTCTTAATATTGTCTTCCGTGTGTGTGTAAAGGTGTGTAAGAAGCCTCTTGCCTTCAGAAATGATTGAGTCAGAACCCAAAATTCAAGCCTATTCAAAATCCCTGTTTTTCCCATTATACTGTGCTCCCTCTGTGAATAGGTGAGCACAAGCTCCCCCCCACGCCCATCCCTGCTAAAAAACACTCCTCCATTGTCTTTGACTATACTGGGTTTTGCATCTTTCTTCTCCTGTATTCCAGTTCTGGTTAGTGTCTTACATACCTACTCTGTTTCAAGCTGTTTCCTATATCACCCATTAAACTTACTTCAGCAGCAGCTATACTTCTATTTCAGCTCATCCCTTTAAACATGCACTCTGGTATATAATACAGAAAAAAGATTAAATCGATATTGGATTTTTAAAATGTTTAAGAGGACTTGCCAATTAAGCTCAAGGCAAAGCTTCTAGCAACAATTCCCAAAACCACAGCCTTGAACTAGTCTGAAGAGGAAACAGCTGGAGCTGCCAGCAGGCTGAGAACATATCACTTCACTCCGTCCTCACTCCTGCTTCAAGAACATGACTTTGCAACTCTGGTTACTGTCCTCAGGGTGAGAAAGAGAAAGATTCTCGCCCTTCTTGCTATTACAAGCCATAAAATTGTACCTAGCTGTAGGGAGACGGGAGAGGAGGGAGTGCAGATTTCTCAGTGTATGTAAGATGAGATGGTCTTTGTGGACTAGTAGGACCCCTGTGATGAGGAACTTCCAAACCTAATTTAGCTCTCCAATGTGAGCAGTCATACTCAATGAAACTGTTCATCCTTTATGTTACTTATTGTTATTTTCAGTTGTCTATGGGCTAAAATATGTGTTCTCTTAAATATTTTTAAAATAGAGTAAATTGCAGAGATTAACATAACAAACACGATAACCAATCTACTCAACTTTAACAACTATTTCCCTCATTTTCCTGAGTAGGTCGATGATTTTATAAATTCTGTCATTGTTCCATTGTTTATCTTAGGAGGAGGAGGTGAAAGACAAAGACACTTAATGTACATCTGAAATATTCATGATGACCGCATCAGTTTTTAAATTTTATTAAAATATTTTAAATTTATTATTTTTATACAGGTAATCTTTCCATGTAGGTTTAAAGAGTCAAATAGTAAAAATTATCAGATTTATAATGAAAAAAACACAGTCCTCTAATTCACCATTCCCAGTTTCTAATCCCACTTCCCTATACTACTACTTGATTTTTCAGGTTTAGATATTATATATTTTGATAGCTAATTTCATGTGTCAACTTGGCTAGACCATGGTATCCAGATATTTGGTCAAACATTATTCTACATGTTTCTCTGAAGGTATTTGTCCGAAGAGATTAACAATTAAATCAGTAGATTTTGAGTAAAGCAGATCACCCTCCATAATGTGGGTGAACCGTATCCAATCAGTTGAAATCTTTAATAGAAAAAGACTCACCTCCCCATGTGAGAATTAATTCTCCCAGCAGACTGCCTTTGGACTTGAACTGCAGCTCTTTCCTCGGTCTCCAGCCTGCTGGCCTACCCTGCAGATTTCGAACTTGCCAAGCTTACACAATTATGTGAGCTATTTTTTTTCAAATACATCTCAATCTCTTTCTCTGTCTCTCTGTCTCTATCTCTGTCTCTCACTCTCTCTCTCTCCCCCTCCCTCCCTCCATCTCTAAGTATATATATATGTATATATATATATATACTCATCCTGTTTGTTCTGTTTCTTTGGAAATCCTATATATATATAGATATACATAGATATATAGACTTCCAAATTTAGAAGATGAAGCTGTAACTTTTCTTGTTTTTTACCATTTCCTCTTCCTCATTTTTGTAATATAATATCCCAATTTTTACTTAAATCCATATTTTTCATGAATGAATTTTTGGACTGTATAGTTATTGTTCACAGTTGCACCACATAATGGACATAAACATGTTTTCATCCTTATACAATATTTTGTTTTTCCTGATGTTAATTATTTCCTCAGTTCTTTGCTTGCTTGTTTTTCTAAATTTTCTATTAATGTCTTGAGATACTTCTCAACATGGTCATACATCACTGCCTCTGAAAACTGAATGTGGTTACTATTGATTCTCTCAACATGGCCAGAATGGTATACACATATTCTGCTTATCTGAATCTCAGGCTTACAATTCCAGATCTGGACTTGGTACAGCTGGTGGGTTAAGTCCAAGTCATTTGTGTGTGTGTGTGTTCTAGGCCTTGGTAAAACAGATACCCCGCTTTACATCTTCTCTTGTGAGAGGGACACTTTGTTTTATGTGACTGGGGATTTCCACAATATTAGAAGGGGCTTCAGTTTCTGAGCAGCCAAAATAATTGTAAATGGCCACTACATCCTGATACTGCCTTATTTTTAGGAAGCTACTTGTCCTTCATAATCAACTGTATTCATTCATCAAGATTCACACATAGAAGCAGCATAGATAAGTGGAAAGAAATTGGGAGATAAGATTTTAATCCCATCTCTAATATTTATAGAGTAGGAATTGATCTAAATGATTGTACATAATGAAAGATTGCGATTGCTAGTGAAAGTCAAGGTCAAGTTTTAGTTTTCACTTATAAAGTCACCAGTTAGATACTTTTTAAAATTATCAGTATTTTACAAACTTTCATATGGTTATACTTCAAAAAATTAGGCCAAAATCTCATTAGAATATCTTGAAATAGTGAATTTTTAGCATTTAATCTCCAATGCCAGTCGTTTATACAAGGAGAAAATGTATGGGCAAAATTAAGGAAATAATGAAGAGATGGGAATTAAAAGATTATTAATTTTTGGTATTCAAACTGACTGAGTTTTGAAAGTTCTGAGTGGAGTTAGATTAGATTCCAGAATGTACACCCATCGTTCAGGTACCCACCCATATTTTTAATACATCACTCAGTCTTAAATTTCTCAGAGACTCCCATACATAAATGAATGAATAAGATGGTTACATGATAATAGTCTTAATTTAGGAATAGAGAAAATGTTTTGTTCACTGAGGAATTTGAGCATTATTTATAATGTGCTCTTTATAAATTTCAATTGTTTCAAATATGATTATTCTCATTAGTCAAAAAGTTTTATTTCTTCCTAATGTTAGCCAAAAGAATTGTCTAAAAATCAAAAGAGAGCATTTTGGCTCCACATTTACCTATCCATTTATTATTAAAATGTATAATAAGAAAATTAATATTGGTAGAAAATAATAAAAAATAGAGATGTGTTGATTTACTTCAGGTTACCTATTATTTAAGAGTTAGAAGTCAGATTAGAATTTTTCATTTATGTTTTGGGTATTGGATTGAAACAGTTGAATACAGGGAGAAATTATACTTCGGACGTTAGTGAAGAAGTAATTTGTGCACATACCACTCTTTCCCTTTGAAAAAACATGGTGTACTTTATGAGATGAAATGAGTCAGTTTTTTTGTGAGTCTGCCTCAAACTGAATTTTTAGGAAGAAAAATAACTTAATCACTAACAGAAACTGCAGAAATAAATTACTGACTTGTAGAGTGCATTCATTCACTCACCCAACAAATATTTTGGACCTTAATTATATGCTGTGAAAAATGCATGATGATACTCTGCTTAATCTACTATAATTTAATATTATACACAAAAGCATATTATATGATACCAGTTTGACTATCTTAGGGAACATTTTGAACAGGTGCTCCGTTTTTGCAAAATGGAAATCCTAATTATTTTTTCTGCAAAGGAAACTAGAGGTGTCCATGATAACCCATTATAGGTTTTGGTGTGCATGTATATTCAATTTTGGAGGAAGTCTTCTATGAATAGGTAATATTTCATATACCTAGGAAACAAGTTCAGATTGAAAAAACAGCATGGTGCAGTGATAGTTTGTTAAATTCTAAGTGATGAGGGCCACATATTGTAGATGAAGGACAGCTCCTAAAAAGTGATTGCCTTGTGAGGGAAAGATCTTTGAGAAAAATACTTACATTCACTCAAGTATGTCACAGTGTTACATAAGTGCTGCAATTTGTATTGACAGCATCTGTTCCTTGTCCTGGCCCAGAGGGTGTCAAACTAGGTATAAATTCAAAAATGCAAATTTTATTGCTTACTTTCAAAGCTAAATTTTCACATGATATCTCAAACCATGAATAAATTCTACAGATTTACACTTTCTTCCCTCTGATCATTAATCCTCTTTATTCATGGAAAATATGCTTGGCTCTATATGTATATACACATTTAATTTCCATTTTGCTAAAGTACTGAACAGAGGTATATTTGTAATTCTAACAGTGACGATGATGGCAGTGATCACGATGATAATGAAAAAGAAAAATGGTTTTGAGGATAACTATTATAATGATTGATAGCACTTCCAAGTTCTTTCTTGTGTCTGCATTGTTTGGAGAGAAGCTGAGAAAAAAAATACCTTTAGTATTATCAGACGATGGTGGAGAATTAGAATATCAGGAAGAAGACACTCCCGTAAATATACTTTGTATCCATTCTTTTCATTTTCACTGTCATCATTAATTCTACTCATTGTTTGATTCATTCATTCATCCATTCAATATACACTTTTTAGGCACAAATGAGGTGTTAGAATAACATAGAAAGCAAACATAGTCATAGCTATTATCTTCGTGGACCCTTAATCTAGTGCAATAGGTAGAGGTTAGTTCCAGGCAACTAGCTGAGAAGGTTCAGCTGTGTTAGATATTATGAATGAAAGTGACATGATGCTTCTAAAGCTTCTAAAAGAGGATTCTGATATAAATATGAGCAAGAAATTAAATAAAGTGTAGGAGTTAAGAGAAAAGAGGAGAAGAAAAGTATTCCAGGCACAGAGGTCAGAGGAAGCATGATGTGAATAATAGCAATTGAAAGTCATTTGACTGAATTAGATAAAGCCGGGGAAGAGTGGTTCTCCATATGGCTAGAAAAGTAGGTAGAACCATACCAAGCAGAGCCCTATTGTCTTATGTTATGTGAAAGGGAAAGTGATCAAACTAGTACCCTGATAGGATTTGCATTTTGAAAAGGGCACTCTGACTTGACTGCAGTCTGAAGAATTAATTGGAAGCGGACAAACTTACTCTATGACAAATTACAGAATTAATTTTTGTTTTTAACCTGGGATTTGGCATGGCCAGCTACCTACCCTGTTTTAATAAGAAAGAAATTAAAGTCAGAGAGAGAAAATAAGTTTTATACTTAGTGTCAGAACTTGATTTAAAACAAACAAAACTTAGATTATTAATTTCAAATATGTCCTTTCCATGAGATTCGGACATGTATTGATTAAATTTACTAGCCAAACTTGCTTCACTCTGCTCTTGGATCATCTGTGTCACCTTTTATTTTACTGTTCTTCTGTAGTTTCCTTTTTTCCCACCACCTCTTGCTTGTCCTCTCCACTGCTAAACAAAAATATCATCTTGCCATTCTGAGCTATAAAGGAATTTGTGTCACGCTAAGGCTCTTCTTGCACATTTCCATTACATAATAACTTATTCATAAACATAATATTTTTCTAATAAACTGCATGTTTTCTGAGGAAGAGGCAATAACTTGATCTGTTTTCCTTCCACTGTTTCTGATTTGATGTATGCAATAGCTGTATAAACAGAGATGATACTTTGAAAATTGTCAATATTCTTTATGAGTATATTACTGTATATTACTATATATTTCTGAAAATGTTACTATCTAAGCTTTTTGTAATTAATTAATAACAAAAAATAAGTAACCATAGTTTTATTAGTGAAAAATTCACCTAATACTAAGGTATACATGGCCAAATATGGAAATGCTAGAGGGAAGAGGTAGGATCTACAGGTTCAGTAAGTCCCTTTTGGGGTCAGAAAGATTTGCGTATATGGTCATATATATTTTTGACCATTTCTTAATTTTGAGAGAATTATAATATAGCCACAAAATTCAATTATTCTAAAAACCCAAATAAATTTTTAAAATATGAGTGAAGTTATACTGTGAATCTACTTAAAACTCTTCAATGAATTCTCAAAACGTGTACTTAAAATAAAATACAAATTCCTGCTACTTATTAAATGACCCTACATGATGAAGCCATGCATCAGTCTCCCATCTCATGTCCTGTGGCTCTTCCCTCAGTCACTGTGCATCAACCACTGGGTCTTTTCTCAATTCCTCAAACGTTATAAGCTCATCTCTGCCTCAAGGCCTTTGCACTTACTCTTTCCTACTCTCAAGCTTTCTTCCTACACAGCCACATGGGTCTGATTTCTTGTCATCATTTAGATCTCAGCTGAGATACGAATTGCTCAGGGAAGACTTCTCTGACCACTGCTCTACTTCCAGTCACCCTCTCTCTCATTCTACAGTTATATAGTCTTCCCAGGACTTCTTATTTGAAATCATCATATTTATGCATTTGCTTATTATCTGTCTTCTCCTATGAATAGAAGTTCCATGAAAACAGAAGTGTTTCATGTAAAATACTTCATGTAAAATACTGCACCAAACAGTATTTTACTTCCAGAGAACAGAATATCACCTGTCACCTGGAAAGTACTCAATGAGTATTTTTTTAGATAAGGGAATGATTGTATGAGGAACTGAAAAAAATCACAGCATTCTGAGGCCTCTGCTGTATCTCTACACCAAAGCAGCTGTAGGCACACAGGATTCCAGATCTTTATTTCATCGATAGAATTCATAACACCTACATTCCTTTTCAATTTGTTATTAGATGTGTTCAGAAAGAAATATACAGAATTTTATGGCATTGCCTGAACAAGAAAAAAAATCAAAGAGCTCAAAATAATACCTACTTTCCTCTGATGGTAGTTAAATTTATATCAACATACTTTAGAAAATCTAACTATTAAGCAATCTTTAGCAAACTTTAACTATTTAACTATTAAGTTTTGCTTAATAGTTAAACTTTAACTATTAAGCAAAACTTTACAGAAGTACAAAGTGCAGCTGTTAAAAATAATGTGACTTTGGGGACTTCCCTGGCAGTGCAGTGGTTAGGACTTTGCCTTCCAATGCAGGGGCTAAGGGTTCAACCCCTGGTTGGGGAGCTAAGATCCCACATGCCTCGTGGCCAAAAAACCAAAACATAAAACGGAAGCAATGTTGTAACAAATTCAATAAAGACTTTAAAAATGGTCCACATAAAGTTAATCTTTAGAAAAAATAATAATGTGACTTTGCATAATGTGACTTTTGGATTTACAACTGTAAAGGAGAGAGTAAGAGAGTTAAACACTGAGAGAATAACTCAAGCTACCTGCTATCTATTTCATATACATATTCTGTGTTTGATCATAATAGTTTAAAAAAAGTGGACATGAAGTTTTCCCAGAAATCAAATTAAGTCGGACAGTCTATTCATCCTCTTCTGGTGATCCAGATCTTCAGATGAACCCAGTAGTACTCTAAGTGAATAGTCACCAGACACCTGCTGAGTAATCCTTATAACACTGTGCTTGGTTAACATGACAATAGTAAACGTATATATAGCATTCATTATGTCCCGGTTACTGTTCTGTGCACTTCACATATATTAACAAGTTTAATCTTCATAAGAGCTTTTCAGTATAACAGTTATTGTCTCCATTTAACAGACAAGACTAAGGGACTTGCCTAACATAAAACTTGTCAGAGCCAAAATTTGAACATAGGCAGTCTATCTAGAGATCCAGATCCTTGACCACTGTACTGTACCACCTCTTACACAATCCTCTTCTGTCTGAAAATCAATCACGTGTGTAAAATCAAGTCAAATGCAGCTAATAGATCTGGAGAATTTTAAAGTCAGATATAGAACATTGGAACATTGAGAAATAGAGAATAAGAAGACCATAAACTTTTAAATGATTCGAAGAAATTTAATTGGATTTCAAAGAGGTTATCTTAGTTCAGGCTGCTGTAACAAAAATACCATAGAGTGGGTGACTTATAATCAACAGAAATTCAAGTCTCACAGTTCCTGCAGGCTAGGAAGTCCACTGTCAAGGCACCAATAGATTTGGTGTCTGGGGAGGATACACATCCTGTGTCCTTACATGGAGGAAGGGATAAAGAAGCTCTTCTATAAGGGCATTAATCTCGTTCATGAGGGCTCCACCCCTATAACCATTCACCTCCCAAAGACTCTACCTCTGAATATCCTTACATTGGGGATTACATTTCAAAGTGTTAATTTTAGGAGGGACACAAACATTCAGTCTAGAACAGGAATAGATTTTGGTTGCTTTTTTTCTAAGTTTGCCCAATATAACCTAGACTTATAAACAAATTTGTTAATTTCTGCAAAAGAGAACATGTAACTTTACGGTAACTATTAACTCTGCTGCACCTGTTACTTTAGATAAACTCCTCATTCATAAATTCCAAACTGTTTTAATTACAATACTGTGGTCTAAACACATTTATTAAACTACTACTTTTGAAGAAATTATGTGATTTACTTTACTTGATTTTATACATATTTACAAATACTTTGCCGAGAAAAAAAAAATCTGCTTCTCTGGAAGATGTATTCAAAATCTCATAGTGGCATGTGAAAAAAATATATATAAAGGTATAGATACCAGCTCCAGCTATGCTACCTACAACAAATGAAACTTTTACCAAAATACTTAGCTTAATTTGGACTCTTATTTCCTTATATTTAACCATAAAATATAATATGCTTAGCTTTCATCTGTTCAGTAATTTTCTGGGGAATTTTCCATATTCTATTCTATTGATTCTGATGGTTCTTGTACTAATGAGACCCCTACGTCTCACAACATATAGACCTTACTAAGGCAATTGAATTCTTTCTATCTTTATCTCTTTCTGTTAACTCTCTAGCAAGTTTTATCTGTTGGGATACACCCAGGGCAAGAAGACAGCTAGAAATAAGTAATTTGTAGCACTGTAGAGTAAGGTGCAGTAGGCCCTAGTACTGTGATCTCTAAAGATATCCTATCTCCTGGCTTTCTCAAAGACTGAGTGCTTCCTCCAGTGCTGTGATTTATACTGTATCTTTCCACAAAGTCACTGTATTTATGCATAAGTCAGTTAGGACACTTTCTGCTACTTATTGTCAAAGAAACTAAATGATACTTGGGAAATAATTCCTATCCTAGTGACCAGTAGACAAATTTGTAGTGACCAGGATAGGAAATAATTCCTATCCTAGTGACCAGTAGACAAGTTGAACCATTAGAGTAATTGGGTACATTTCATTCACAGTTATAAAGTAATGAGATTGAATAATGCTAAAACTAGTTAAATATATATATATAAATGTATATATAAAATTCTCAGTAACTAGCTATATGAAACCAAAAAAGTTAAAACATTTTTGTCTGTCTCCTTTCTCATATCTTGAAAACTTCAATTTTTGTCCTTTTATCTCACTGGGCAGTGGTGAGAATAAAATGTGAATTCCTTGAACACGTTGAAAAAACAAAATTAGTTAATATTAGTATTGTTGCTCTTATTATTATAATTATGTTCTTAAATCACTCCTTAGCCATTAAATACCCAGGATGGGATCAGTAAGCTAAACTTGTAGTGTCTGAAGTCTTTGCTAAAGCAATTTTAATTAACTTAAAGAATTAGAGAGAGAGAGAAAAAAAAACATTTGAATGATTTATAAATTCCAGGTAATGAGACATATCTTTCTGACCAAAGATTATGTTTTGATTATTTGACATAATCAGTGGTGCCTAGCAGTTTCAGGCATGTAGTTCTAACTACAGTCACTAAAAATGTCCTGTGGTACCTCCATGATCTAACTTTAAAGGTGGTACTTTGCTTAAGGAAATGGGTTAATTTATGTTCACATCTGTATCGATTACTTACTTAGGAACTTAGAGTGCATGCTTCTTATTGCTACATTTTGCCTTGCCATGCCTTTGCATTTCTCTGTTTCTTTATTCTTGAAATAAACGTTTAAGCCTCCTATTTTTTCTAAGTATACATAGTTATAAAAGAGCACTGCAAGATAAGATATTTCGTACGTTGAGTTAACACCATCAGATACTGCCATGAAAACAGGTGAGCCAGCATTAATGATAGAATCATACAGCTGGAAGGGAACTCCAAAGGTGACATAGTTAATTCTCTTGACTCCATGTAGACTGCCTTGAAATTAACTTAGACAAATAGGTGCCCGTCCAAGAACTTAAAGGTCAAGTGGCATCATGAATGTATGAATACCCATAGCCAAGTGGAATATGAGCTGATAATTTAGATAATTCAAGTACAGTATCTTCATATTGATTCAGTCATCTAAATATATGAATATTTTCATTTGGACAGCAGTGTAGTTTAACAGGAGAAAGTGATTTGAAGTATGAAAGGCTATATTAGAATATTTTTTTTGAGAATAGAAAGAGACTACATATAAAATGCCTATACTAAAATGTTATACTGCTGTATAACGGAACACCACAAAGCTTAATAACTTACAACAAAACAACAATTTATTGCTCCTTACGCGACTTGGATAGGGCTCAGTGGGGATGGATCATCTCTACTCCATGTGATATTGTCTGGGGCATGTTGACTTGAATTGTAGGATAGAAGATAGCCTCACTCAAATGTCTGGGCACAACAGATGGGATTGCTGAATTAGTAGGAGCATGCTAAACCTCTGTGTCTTTGTGGCCTCTGCAGAAGGAGAGTCTTAACATTTTACATGGAGGCTTACTATCAAAATGACAAAAATGGAAGACAATACCTTTTAAAACCCAGGGATGGAACTCTCTTGAATGTCACATCTGTTGCATTTTATTGGTTCAACAAGTCATAAGGCCAGTGGTCATTCATAAGAGAAGTAGAATACCTCTCTTAGGCAGGCAGTCCTGGGAAGGGTCAAATTTCTGGATCTAATCCCAGTAAAATCTACCATAATAAGTTATGCCCCTGTCATGTAAAATATCTACCCACCCCCTTCCAGCACCTCCCCAAAACTTATCCCATTATAGCATTAGACTTGAAGTCCATAGCTTGTGATCTGCATCAGGACTGGATTTGGATGAGGTTTTCTGGGTGCAAGTCCAGTTCCTCTAGAGAACTGATAATTTAAAAAACTAGTTATCTGTACCTAGTATTATTCATGAGACAGGGTCAGGACAATAGAGACACTCTTTTTCAAAGAGAGGGAGAATAGGCAGCACATAGCTCCATAGCAGTTCTAAAATCCAGCCATCGCTTGCTTTCACAGCCTCCTACTCCTGCAGACAGGAAATGTTCTTTGAATATAACCCAGTTTGGGCCTGTGAGAATGAATCACTAATTCATGGCTAACCTCAGCCTTTGGCTTTATCCTCTGAGCTATTAGACTTGCTCTCTGAGATGCCATTCCTTTATCATAAGAAATAACTTCTGGTTGCTGTTGAGTAGCTTTTTCTTCCTGATATACTAAACAGTTGGTGGCCAGAAGCCTCTTTTTATTTTGAAATGTCTTAATCTCCTTTAGTCGAAGCTAGTACAAGTACTCTAATAACTTTGTATTAAGTTAATGCATCAAATTATAATTCATTTCATTAGGTAAAAGCCATACCTACAATGTCTTTAAGACCAGCCCTTCTCAACTTTGGGCTGCAAGCCATGTTTCTATGGGGTGTTGCCCTTAATATTCTTAGAAGACATTTTTTCATGCTGGGAGAATGCAGTATAAAACTCATTAAGTCTTTCTGAGGTTTTAAAAAGAGGTCTTACAGAAGAACCCTTGATTTGATCTTTCTCTGGCAGTGCCCTGCATTTGATCTTTGCCTGAGGCTATTTCTGTCTTTGAGGCTGGGGATTAGAAAAATATTTACTTTCCCATCTAGAAAATCCTAAAATGGAAATAGTTCCCCTAAATTCTGTTTCAACACTGAATATTTCCTCCTTTAGCTCATAACTCTTTTATGTTTTCTCACACACAGGTAATCAAGTCAGTCAGCACTTCTGACATTCTGCATAGATATCTCCTTAGTCGGATACATTTTCTACATTTTATGCTAACTTAGTCAGCAGTTTTGCCAGTTTCCCATGGATACTTAGCACTGGATTTCCCTCTCAGCCTCCCAGTGCAAGCCACCTTATCGCTTCTCCAGTCTCAATCAACAGGCTCTTTACTGCCCATCCAGCCTCTTGCAATCACCTGGGTCTAAGCCAATACCACACATTTTAAGTTTCTGTTATGCAGGTCTCCATTTCCAGGTCTCAAAGTCTGTCTCATATATTTATCACTGAGTAAATAACCGCCAAATACTTAGTTACTTAAAACCACTATAATTTAACATTTCCAACAATTGAAAGTAAGACTCTGATGGGTATGTCTTCTGCTCAGTTTTGTGTTGTCTGTGGTCACTTACCTGTTTAGTGACTGATGCATTTAACTAGGAGCAAAGTTGATGTTGGAATACATAAGATGGCCTTAATCGCATATATAATACTTCAGCTTGGATAGATGGAACGTCTGGTATCTGACTGGGGCTCTCTCTACATATTCTTTCACTGTTCAGTAGTAGAGCTTCTTTACTTGGGAAGCCAGATTCTAGTTCTCTGGAGACAAAGTCCAGATCTGGCAGAGTGTCATCTTCACTGCATTCTATTGGTAAAAGATAGCCACGAGGCGAGCTTAAATTCTAGAGGAAGATACTACATCCACCTATTGATGGGATTGAGGTATGTACATGCAGAGACTGAGGAGTTCTTAGAAGTCATCTCTAAACATAAACTATCACTTACCAGTATAATTCTGGACATATATAGTGGGTGATTAACAAATGTCAGTTGCCTTTCAGTCATACCCCCATGTGACGTATATGTTACTCTTCTTTTATAATGAATGTATTTATTAAACAGTAATTTATAAAATAAAATGAATTTTACTCTCACTTTACTTACTATAGTAATCATATTCAGTTTTAAATTTCTCTCTTTTTTTTTTTTATAAATATTTATTTATTTGGCTGCGTTGGGTCTTCGTTTTTGTGCGAGGGCTTTCTCTAGTTGTGGCGAGCGGGAGCCCCTCTTCATCGCAGTGCACAGGCCTCTCACTGTCGCAGCCTCTCCTGTTGCGGAGCACAGGCTCCAGATGCGCAGGCTCAGTAGTTGTGGCTCACGGGCCCAGCCGCTCCGCGGCATGTGGGATCCTCCCAGATCAGGGCTCGAACCCGTGTCCCCTGCATTGGCAGGCAGACTCTCAACCACTGCGCCACCAGGGAAGCCCTAAATTTCTCCTTTTTAAATAAAGAAGGAATATCTTCAATGACATGATTTTGGGGAGATTAAGTAGTATTCTGATTACAGAGATGCTCCTGGATTTTGCAATTACAAGGTCATTGTTGCACTTGACCTTTTATATGTCCTGAAGCCTTTTTCATTATGCTGAAAAGTAAAGAAGGATGAGAGCTAGTAGAATCTGTGAATAAAAGCTATTCAAACTTTAATACTTAAAGTAATATAGGATGTGGGGGAGAGAGATTATTGTGAGGGACGTCTCTTTCCATTCCCTCAGCTTTATCTACTTATATGTAAGGAATTTAAATTTAACGATTTAGAACTTATGTGAGCTTCCCACTCTCTTTGTTCATTCTTCGATTATATGACTTGTTACAGCCCATAAAGATATGTGCTGTGTAGGTGAGATGGAGTCATCTAAGTAATGATGTAGGTGAGATGAAGTCATCATCTATATTTTATACGGATATAAGTAACGCAGATAAGATAGAATTTTAAACTAATACCATATGGCCTGATTTTTACACTTTTCTTTTTAAGCGGGGAAGTTTTGTTTTGCTTTTTCTTCCCTAACAGTTCTCTCAGAGTATAGGCCAAGCAATTTCTGGATGAATACATTCAGGAATATTGACATCTTGTTAAATTGCTGTCAGGCTTCAGGGAATGAGTTTAAGGTCCTGGAGGTACTAATGGTTAGGAAACTCAGGCTGACATACTGGCCATGACAAAAGAAGCTCTATGCACAGTGTCAGCAGTAGTGGCAGTAACTGGTTCTGGCAGGGTGGTCTCTACCACCGGGTGATAAGACACTTTTATCTTTATGAGTTTCAGAGGCATTTCAGAAAGTATTTTCAGAGTTCTGTGTTGGCAATACTGAGAAAGAGAACATGAAACGTGTTTTCAGGAATGACAGCTGAGATCCCCTCTGCTCACCAAAAGCTCCACAGGGAGCAGGGAAGAGTTTTGTGTTTTTGTCATTTTCCCCACTTGCTGCCCTCAGTCTACACAGTAGTGTTCACAAGGTGAAGAGGAAAGAGAAGGGAGTAAAAGCGATCCTAGGGTAGGGACAAGGGTAGTGGTACATGCCAACCAGAGTCTTCAGTGAATCCAACTCATGTGCACAGATCAGAAGCAGCTTAGAATGATGATAATAGATCATGCATTTTAGGTTATTGGAGAGCAAACACTGAAAGGACGTTCCTGTAGAGTTATGGTGAACTAAACAATAAGGCTTTAGGTACAGCAATGAAAGGAAAGAGAACTTTTCACAAACTAGCCTCTGGGTTTATATAAGTGATATGTGAAACCACAAAGGGAAGGATCAGTGTGGGAGGCGAAGGGAGTGGGGAGTGGACTCTGTCAAACTACTAAAAATACAATGGAAATTGCACGGGTGGCTTGGGGAGGGGGGGTCAGCGGAATCCAGGGCAAAATGGTGCTTCTAAACTTCTCAGTGGGATGTGAATCCACGAACATCTCGGGGGTAGTAAAGGTCATAAACAGAAAACCTGCTGCACCTCCTGAATTTTCATAGATTTCAATGATTTGGTTCCAATCCAGAAACTATCTGGAGACAATAAAAAGGCTGCTGAATGGGAACTGAGAAACACAGCTAAACTCTCAGCGAGCTACTTTGACGGTACCAGAGGTTCTCACACACAGTGACAGCTAGCAGCGTCCAACGTGCTGACATGACGACTTAGAGATGTGATAAAGAGAAACACCGTCGGCATTTTCTACCCCTGGGCAGAACCAGCCGGTCTTGTCTTATGATCTTGTAGCACTTTGTTCCTCTCCCTGGTACCAGACAGCTGCATAAATTAAATGCAGTGAGGGGCGGAGTCAAGATGGCTTACTAGGAGGATGAGGAATTTGCGTCTCCTCACAACCAGGGCACCTACCAGGCACCGGTTAGGGACCACGGACACCTAAGGGGACGGGAGGAACCCCCAGCAACTGGATAGGACATGGGGAGTGGGGGGAGTAAAGGAAGATGAGAAGTGGAGGCACCCCTGAGGGGTGGCTGGGGGAGGGGAAGGGATCCCATGCCGGAAGCGGGAGATTGGGGAACCATTGGGAGGTCACAGGATCGAAAGGGAGCGTGGCCAGGTTTCCCTTGCCCACTTGGGCCCCCAGGAACCTGCTGAGATCCCGGGCCTGATGCTCTGCCCACCTAGGCCCCCTCCAGCCACGTCGGTCCTGAGGGAGTGGGAGGGAGAGAAGGGGGAGCAAAAGTAAAGGCCAGACCTTCGGGACCCACACCCCTGAGGGGTGGCTGGCGGAGTCGAGGAGTTCCTACACCCAGTGGGACCCACCAACGGTTAGGGGTCCAGCGGGGAGGGGGGAGGCCCTGGGGGAGACAGTGGGGGAGGGGCACGAAGGAACGGAAGGGAACAGGACCAGGGCTTTCCCTGTCCACTTAGGCACCACGGAGCCAGTTGGGCTCCCAGGCCTAATCCTCTGCCCTCGGAGCCTCCCTGCTGCCATGCAGAGCCCAGGCCCCACCCCACACCCCAGCCAAGGCCCAATCTCTACCCTCGGAGACCCCCTCTGAGACCCCCTCCAACACAATGGGCCTAACCCTGACCACACACACTCACTCAGGGCCTCGCCTCCAAACTCCACACTCCAGAGGCCCTTCTTTCCACGTGCTGCCTCTCCCCTTCTGTGCAGGTCCTAAGCAGAGGACCCGACCCTCACTCAAACGTCACCCCCCACCTGCCTAGGTCCTGCTCCACCCTAAATCCCGTCCCTGCCTAAGTTCCACCCCGTCTAAACTCCACCCCCACAGCCAAGGGTTTTTTTTTTTTTGCTCTTTTAGATTGGGGTTCTGTTTTACCTTGTTGATTCATTATTGTTGATTCTCTTATATTTCTTTTTTTCTACTAAATCTTTTATTTTTCTAATTTTATTTTATTCTTTATACTTTGTTATTGTTCTCACCTTTTGGCTTGTCCCCCCCTCCCTTTTTTTCTCTTTTTCCTGTTGTGGTTTTATTTTACCTTGCGGCAGTTGTTACAATTATAGTTTTATTTTTCCTAATACATTTTTTATCTTTCTAATTTTATTTGGTTTTTTATTCTTTGATATTATACTGCTCCTTTTCTTCTTTCTTTCTTCCATTTTTTTTTTTTTTAACTACACCACGAAGCTTGCGGGATCTTGGTTCCCAGGCCAGAGGTAGGGCCTGAGCTCCTGTGGTGGGAGCTCTGAGTCCAAACCGCTGGACTAACAGAGAACCTCAATTCAGGGAATATCAGTTGGAGTGAGGCCTCCCAGAGGTCCTCATCTCAGCACCAAGACCCAGCTCTATCCAACTGCCTGGAAATTCCAGTGCTGGGTGTCTCAGGCCAAACAACCAATAAGGCAGGAATACAGCACCACCCATCAAAAACAAAAAGGACAAAAAAATATATTACAGACAAAGGAGCAAGGTAAAAACCTACAAGACCAAATAAATGAAGATGAAATAGGCAACCTACCTAAAAAATAATTCAGAGTAATGATAGTAAAGATGATCCAAAATCTCAGAAACAGAATGGAGAAAATACAAAAGATATTTAACAAGGATCTAGAAGAACTAAAGAGCAAACAAACAGGGATGAACAACACAATAAGTGAAATTAAAAATACTCTAGAAGGAATCAATAGTAGAATAACTGAGGCAGAAGAACGGATAAGTGAGCTGAAAGATAAAATGGTGGAAATAACTGCCAGGGAGCAGAATAAAGAAAAAAGAATGAAAAGAATTGAGGACAGTCTCAGAGACCTCTGGGAAAACATTAAGTGCACCAACACTAGAATTATAGGGGTCCCAGAAGAAGAAGAGAAAAAGAAAGGGTCTGAGAATATATTTGAAAAGATTATAGTTGAAAACTTCCCTAACATGGGAAAGGAAATAATCAAGTCCAGGAAGCACAGAGAGTACCATACAGGATAAACCCAAAGAGAAACATGCCAAGACACATATGAATCAAAGTATCAAAAGTTAAATACAAAGAAAAAATATTAAAAGCAGCAAGGGAAAAGCAACAAATAACATACAAGAGAATCCCTATGAGGTTAACAGCTGATCTTTCAACAGAAACTCTGCCAGTGAGAAGTGAGTGGCAGGACATATTTAAAGTGATGAAAGGGAAAAATATACAACCAAGTGTGCTCTATCCAGCAAGGACCTCATTCAGATTCAACGGAGAAGGCCATGTATGATAAACCCACCGCCAACCTCATTCTCAATGGTGAAAAACTGAAACCATTTCCTCTAAGATCAGGAACAAGACAAGGTTGCCCACTCTCACCACTATTATTCAACATAGTTTTGGAAGTTTTAGCCACAGCAATCAGAGAAGAAAAAGAAATAAAAGGAATCCAAATTGGAAAAGAAGTAGTAAAACTGTCACTGTTTGAAGATGACATGATACTGTACATAGAGAATCCTAAAGATGCTACCAGAAAATTACTAGAGCTAATCAATGAATTTGGTAGAGTAGCAGGATACAAAATTAATGCACAGAAATCGCTTGCATTCCTGTACACTATTGGTGAAAAATCTGAAAGAGAAATTAAGGAAACACTCTCATTTACAATTGCAACAAAAAGAATAAAATAACTATGAATAAATCTATCTAAGGGGCAAAAGACCTGTATGCAGAAAACTATAAGACACTGATAAAAGAAATTAAAAATGATACAAACAGACGGAAAGATATACTATGTTCTTGGATTGGAGGAATCAATATTGTGAAAATGACTATACTACCCAAAGCAATCTACAGATTCAGTGCATTCCCTATCAAACTACCAATGGCATTTTTCACAGAACTAGTACAAAAAATTTCACAATTTGTATGGAAACACAAAAGACCCCGAATAGCCAAAGCAATCTTGAGAAGGAAAAATGGAGCTGGAGGAAGCCGGCTCCCTGACTTCACACTATACTACAATCTACAGTAATCAAGACAATATGGTACTGGCACAAAAACAGAAATATAGATCAATGGAACAGGATAGAAAGCCCAGAGATAAACTCACACACATATGGTCACCTTATCTTTTTAAAGGAGGTAAGAGTATACAATGGAGAAAAGACAGCCTCTTCAATAAATGGTGCTGGGAAAACTGGGCTGCTACATGTAAAAGGATGAAATTAGGACACTTCCTAATACCATACACAAAAATAAACTCAAAATGGATTAAAGACCTAAATGTAAGGCCAGACACTATAAAACTCTTAGAGGAAAACAAAGGGAGAACACTGTATGATATGAATCGCAGTGAGATCCTTTTTGACCCACCTCCTAGAGAAATAGAAATAGGAAAATAAACAAATGGGACCTAATGAAACTTAAAAGCTTTTGCACAGCAAAGAAAACCATAAACAAGACAAAAAGACAACCCTCAGAATGGTAGAAAATATTTGCAAACGATGCAACTGACAAAGGATTAATCTCCAAAATATACAAGCAGCAAATGCAGCTCAGAATCAAAAAAACCACCCAATCTAAAAATGGGCAGAACACCTAAATAGACATTTCTCCAAAGAAGATATACAGATTGCCAATAAACACATGAAAGGATGCTGAACATCACTAATCATTAGAGAAATGCAAATCAAAACTACAATGAGGTATCACTTCACACCAGTCAGATTGACCATTATCAAAAAAACTAGAAACAATAAATGCTGGAAAGGGTGTGGTGAAAAGGGAACCCTCCTACACTGTTGGCGGGAATGTAAATTGATACAACCACTATGGAGAACAGCATGGATGTTCCTTAAAAAACTAAAAGTAGAACTACCATGTGACCCAGCAGTCCCACTACTGGGCATATATCCTAAGAAAACCATAATTCAGAAAGAGTCATGTACCACAATATTCATTGCAGCACTATTTACAATAGCCAGGACATGGAAGCAACCTAAGTGTCCATCAACAGGTGAATGTATAAAGAAGATGTGCACTTATATACAATGGAATATTACTCATCCATGAAAAGAAATGAAACTGAGTTATTTGTAGTGAGGTGGATGGACCTAAAATGTGTCTTACAGAGTGAAATAAGTCAGAAAGAGAAAAACAAGCACCATGTGCTAACACATATATATGGAATCAAAAAACAAGAAATGGTTCTGATGAACCTAGGGGCAAGACAGGAATAAAGACGCAGACGCAGAGAACGGACTTGAGGACACAGGGAGGGGGAAGGATAAGTTGGGACGCAGTGAGAGACTAGCATTGACATATATACCCTACCAAATGTAAAATAGATAGCTAGTGGAAAGCAGCTGCATAGCACATGGCAATCAGCTTGGTGCTTTGAGACCACCTAGAGGGGTAGAATAAGGAGGGCGGGAGGGAGAAGCAAGAGGGAGGGGATATAGGCTATAAGTATACATATAGCTGATTCAGTTTGTTACACATCAGAAAGTAACACAACAATGTAAAGCAATTATATTCTGATAAAGATGTTAAAAAATAATACAGTGCACGGTTATTAAGAAAAAAACAGAAATTTGGGGAATGCTGAAAAATAAAGTCATGTGATGGCTCTTACGTTTTATTCAGGCAACATATTAAGCTCTTCCTTTATGTCAGATACTGTACTGGGCAAAAAAGAAAAGGGCTCTAAATTTTTAGGTAATCACCCTTCATATTGTCAAAATAGGCATTCCATCAAATAGTTATAATTCTGTACTCAGAAAACTAAAACATTGAATTATAAATTACCTCTATCCTTAGTTCACATCAGTGCACAACATCTTCGTGTTATGTTTTTTACTGGAAGAGACTATATTTGAAAATGTAAAAATATCAGTAAGAAAATTAATTTATCCAATATTGGTGAAGTTTTATCTTCTAGTATAGGCAATATCCCAAACTTCCTTTCATTTGTTATTTGTGGGATAAAGTTGTTGAAAGTCATCTTATCTGAGACCGATTGAAGTTTTTTCATTCTGAGACCGATTTCTTTTTAAAATTTTCCTATTCATGTTATGCATCTCTACTTATAAATAACTTAACCTCCACCAGGCCTATGTTTTTTAGTTCATTACATATAAGTGTAAATCTGCTGTCCATATTATACACTTGAATTTTCCAGAAACTCTCCTTTCCATTCTTAGGTCAAGTTGCTAATTCAGAAACATATACAATTAAAGGCACAAAGAATGAATATCATTTTAAAGAACACAAATAAATGTTGGAGAGGATGTAGAGCAAAGGGAACCCTCATACTCTGTTGGTGGGAATGTAAATTGGTGCTGCCACTGTGGAAAACTCTATGGAAATTCCTCAAATAACTAAAAGTAGAACAACCATATGACCCAGCGATTTTACTCCTGGGTTTATATCCAAAAAAATAAAAAACACTAATTTGAAAAGGTACATGCACCCCAATGTTTATAGCAGCATTATTTATTTATAATAACCAGGGCATTGAAGCAACCTAAATGTACATCAACAGATGAATGGATAAAGAAGATGTGATATATATATATATATATATATATATATACACACACACAATGGAACACTACTCAGTCATAAAAAAAGGAGGAAATAATGCCATTTGCAGCAACATGGATAGGCCTGGAGGTCATTATACTAAGAGAATTAGGTCAGACAGAGAAAGACAAATACTGTATGATATCATTCATATGTGGAATCTAAAATACACAACAAACTAGTGAATATAACAAAAAAAGCAGACTCAGAACAATCTAGTGGTTCCCAGTAGGGAGCTGGGGGCCATATAGTCACAGACAGAAAAAGGTGCTCCTTTCCATTTCTCTTTCTGGTACAAACTATTGGTTGTAAGATAGGCTACAGAGATGTATTGTACAGCACGGGGAATATTCTGTATTCTGTATTCTGTAATAACTGTAAATGGAAAGTATCCTTTAAAAATTGTATAAAAATGTTTTTAAAAAATAGAATTAAAAAGGGCAGGAGAAAGAACAAGGTAAGTTATATAATAATAATTTAGCATTTATATTCACTATGTAATATGCTAAAAAATTCACATGTATCATCATATCTAATAGTTCCAACAACCTGTGAGTTCAATATTAATTTTCAGTTTTATGTATAAGGAAATAGAAGTTAGATGAGATAAAGCAACTTGACCAATATTAAAGATTCAATAAGTGGTGAATTGCATTTAAGAACTTACTATCTCATGAATAGTTACTTATTTTGCCAAGCTTAAAATTCTGTCATGTAAAATCAAGAGTATAAGAAAGGATTTTCAATGCATTGAAGAACAGTATTTGGCATTCATGAAAAAATTTTTTTAAAGATATGTAATGCTTGGATCTCCAGCAGCAGCACAATTTAGGTCAATGAAGAGAAGTAGTTCGGCCTTCCAAACCAAAATGTTCAATTGAAGCTAGTAAGAACTATTCATTTAAAAATAAAAGTATATTATCTTTCTGCTTCCAGGAATATGGAGCAGATGTACTGTTCCCTATTCCTCTTTCTAAATAGTTTTTAGTTTTAGCTCGACTAAAAGCTGTGGACAGTATTTAAAAAAAAAAAAAAAAAAAGAGGAAGAAAGGTGAAAAGAAGAAGGAAGACCAGCTACAAACTTCAGGACCCAAAGATCAACATGGGATTTCTCTTTGCCTCATATCACAGACTTGGAGTTTAAAAAGCTGGCAACCTGGAAACACCAATGGACACAGACAAACATGGCCCCAACAGATACCTGCTCTCTCTAGCCAGAAAGTTAAGGAAGAGATTTCAGACCACAAATGCTCAACTATAGCCAGAGAGCACAGAAAAATCTATGACTCCCCTACTCTAAGATTCCAGAAAGTTTACTTTGCCTTTGGGTAAAACTAATTAGCAAACACACATGGCCTAAGTCTGCCCCTATCCCCAGCTCTTAAAGACTCTCCAGTCCTTCCTTTCAGTGCAGTTGAGTTGAGACTGTATTGTAGTCTTTCTGCTCTACTGCAATAGCCATGTTGTGTTTCTTGCCCATTCAACTTTGGTGCAGTCTTTGCTTCAACACTGGCTAACCATGCTGTCTCATAACATACTAAAAGTTGTTTAGCTTTAGAACAAAAAGCACACATTATACCAAGAACCAGGAAGATCTGAAGAGAATGAAAAAAGGCAATTAATAAATGCCAGGAGCAAGATGATAGAAATATTAGAATTATCAATACATATTTTTTAACATCTTTATTGGAGATAATTGCTTTACAATGTTGTGTTTGGAATATTACTCAGCCATAAAAAGAAATGAAATTGAATTATTTGTAGTGAGGTGGGTGGAGCTAGAGTCTGTCATACAGAGTGGAGTAAGTCAGAAAGAGAAAAACAAATATTGATACATATTTTAAAGTAACCATGAAAAACAGTTTCAATGGACAATAAAGAACATACTTGAAGCAAAAAATAAATACAAACAAATAGAAAGTTCCAGCAAATGAATAGAAATTATCAGCAAAGAAAGAAAATATATAAAGATAAATCTAAAGGAAACTTTAGAACTGAAAAATACAATAATCAAAATAAAAATTTAGTGGATAGTCTTAGCAGAATGGAGGTATAGTACTTCTACATATGTTAGAATCATTGTGTTATTGGTACGTATTTATTTTACCAAATGCATAAAAGAGGAATACTATAACTGGCCTGTCAAAGTAATCCAAATTTATTGAAATGAAAATGAATTATTGGGGAAGTAGGCCCCTAAATGAATTTGCTCTATTTAATTGGATTGATGAAGATTTTTAATTTGCCAAAACTACTATTTTAAGTTTGTATAATTGTCAAAGTGCATTGGCATGTACTGTGTTAAACATTTTATGTTTATCACTGTAATGTTTCACAAAGTATGGGATACATAGAGTTGTTGTTATAGGATATAAATAGATGGTCTGTGGTCTTAACATTAAATAACACTGAGTCACAGACAGAAAAAGGTGCTCCTTTCCATTTCTCTTTCTGGCCTTCTTATCTCATCAAAGAGAACATCTACCACAATTTCTTTATAATCTCTCCCTCTTTTATTTTTTATTTATTTTTTTAACATCTTCATTGGGGTATAATTGCTTTACAATGGTGTGTTAGTTTCTGCTTTATAACAAAGTGAATCAGTTATACATATACATATGTTCCCATATCTCTTCCCTCTTACGTCTCCCTCCCTCCCACCCTCCCTATCCCACCCCTCCAGGCGGTCACAAAGCACCGAGCCGATATCCCTGTGCCATGCGGCTGCTTCCCACTAGCTACCTACCTTACGTTTGTTAGTGTGTATATGTCCATGCCTCTCTCTCGCCCTGTCACAGCTCACCCTTCCCCCTCCCCATATCCTCAAGTCCGTTCTCCAGTAGGTGTGTTTTTATTCCTGTCTTACCCCTAGGTTCTTCATGACATTTTTTTTCTTAAATTCCATATATATGTGTTAGCATACGGTATTTGTCTTTTTCTTTCTGACTTACTTCACTCTGTATGACAGACTCTAGGTCTATCCACCTCATTACAAATAGCTCAATTTCGTTTCTTTTTATGGCTGAGTAGTATTCCATTGTATATATGTGCCACATCTCCTTTATCCATTCATCCGATGATGGGCACCTAGGTGTTGTTTCCATCTCCGGGCTATTGTAAACAGAGCTGCAATGAACATTTTGGTACATGACTCTTTTTGAATTTTGGTTTTCTCAGGGTATATGCCCAGTAGTGGGATTGCTGGGTCATATGGTAGTTCTATTTGTAGTTTTTTAAGGAACCTCCATACTGTTCTCCATAGTGGCTGAACCAATTCACATTCCCACCAGCAGTGCAAGAGTGTTCCCTTTTCTCCACACCCTCTCCAGCATTTATTGTTTCTAGATTTTTTGATGATGGCCATTCTGACTGGTGTGAGATGATATCTCATTGTAGTTTTGATTTGCATTTCTCTAATGATTAATGATGTTGAGCATTCTTTCATGTGTTTGTTGGCAATATGTATATCTTCTTTGGAGAAATGTCTATTTAGGTTTTCTGCCCATTTTTGGATTGGGTTGTTTGTTTTTTGTTATTGAGCTGCTTGTAAATTTTGGAGATTAATCCTTTGTCACTTGCTTCATTTGCAAATATTTTCTCCCGTTCTGAGGGTTGTCTTTTGGTCTTGTTTATGGTTTCCTTTGCTGTGCAAAAGCTTTGAAGTTTCATTAGGTCCCATTTGTTTATTTTTGTTTTTATTTCCATTACTCTAGGAGGTGGGTCAAAAAGGATCTTGCTGTGATTTATGTCATAGAGTGTTCTGCCTATGTTTTCCTCTAAGAGTTTGATAGTGTCTGGCCTTACATTTAGGTCTTTAATCCATTTTGTAATCTCTCCCTCTTTTAACAAAACTAAAGTCTCAGGCTCAGAGTCTTCAGCTGACATGGTATTTAGGTAGGATTTTGTAGCATTGCTTTGTTTTCAAAGTGTTTTTTTTTTTGATTGTCTGCTGTTTATGAAAAACATCCTTGTTTTCCATTGTAATGGTGATATAGTTTTCTTTTAGAAAATAACCTTTAATTTTTTAAATATTCAGCTTAAAGAAAAGTAATAAGCAATAAGACTTCATATGAAATGAGAACACAGCAAAATTCATGATGGTGTTATGCTAATGCAGAATTTTAATTATTATGCATTAACTCATTGGGTTTCCCATTAATTCTGAGATTTATGTCTCAGTTTCACAAGTGTGGGAACTGAAGCTAAGTGATTTATTCTAGGTTCTACAGAGAGTTATAGATAGCTCCTACATCTTATAGATTCAGCTTCTCAGCTAGTGCCCCTTCTTTTACAGTGCCTTCAGAAATGAAGATATCAGATTTCTCCTCCAAAGGAATTCTAGCCCAGGTTTTGTGGTTCATTTTCTCCGACACTGATAAAATGACTGTGGGAATTTTCAACCTGTAACAAATAGACTGCCAGATATTTCCTCAACAAAGATAGGTTTATTCAGGTTTAGTAGAGAATTGCAGTCCAGGGTCTGCAACCATGATGAGCTACATGCAAGTCCCAGAAAGGCAAGGGAAGGAGAATTCTTTTATAAAGAGGAAAAGGAAGTTGCAAGAGCTATAGTAAACAAAGAGTCCAAGGCTTCTCATTGGCTGAGTCCTTTCACAGAAAGGAGTCTTTCTTCTTCCTGTTGGGCTCTACTTTTTAACTCTATTTAATTGAGGTTTCTATTTATTAATTTTTTATGGAAACTTAAGTTCCCTCTAGTAAAAAAAAATGCAAATTAGTAATAATCACCAAACTGGGATTATAAAAAATGGGAATAAGATTATTTATAGTCCCTTTAAAGGACACCTCAGATGAACTTATTTTGTTGATTGTAGCAATGCAGATCACTTGCATGTCAGGCAGATAAGGGATCCTCATGATATTTCTTCTGATGCCATCCATTTGTAAAGATTATAACTCAGAAAAATTTTTTTAACTGAAGATGCTATTAAAGAGAAGCCCTAAATAAATCTAAAACTTTGCATTTAATGAATGACTCAGTAAAGTTTACAAGATTGAAAAGCATTGGCTAGATGGGTTAGGAGAGAGAGCAAAGGAATATATTTGCATAAGTTTTGCTGTAGAATTGAATTAGATGTTACATCTTCTTGAAGTTCAGGGGAAAAAATCACAGCTGTAGCTATGACTAGGGAATTGAAGTGGATAGCTTTTATTATTCAAAGAAGTAGATTGTGATATTAATCAAAAAAAACCAAAGGGAATGCATTTCACTTATTTGATGAGCATATTTAGACAAATTTGAATGTACACAATGGAAACAGCCATATAAAAATTTTCAGTTCCCTTCCTCCTAGCTCTATTGATACATAAATCATTTTTGGTTAAAATATTCGTTTAAGGTATTAAAGTCTTTTAAGTTTTTTTCTATGTAACTATAGAATTATATAAAGATACATTTTTAATGGATTGACTTTTACCAAAATTCCAAATCGTATCTCCTGAGACTAGTCTTTTGCATTCTTTTTTAGAAAGTCATAAAGGCAAAAAAAATTGATAATTATTGTTTCATCAAAATTTGTTTAGACGCATTGCTTCAAAATGACTAAAAGCTCTGCTCACATGAGGAAAATAACTAACATATTGTCCCAATTAAGGACAAAGAAAGAAAGCAAATTAGTTACTAAATTTAAGTAACTAGAGTAAAAATTTCCTGAGTTTAATCTTTTCACCTCTTGTGGTGTACTTAGGATGCATGCTATATTATCAACTTCTGAATATATAGACTATAAAAGCTATGAGATATAGTTTGGGGTAAGTTTCATAAATGAGTATTGGTAAAACTCATCTTCATGGTGGAGTAAATTCATTGGGAAGTGTAGTGGATCTACTTTATTTAGAGGTCTGTAGTTACTACATTGCTACATAATGTGGTCAAATGCCATCTATATAATATATGTGAGACTCTAAGCCATTAAAATCAAATTAATGTTGACTACTGGCACTTTGTAAATCTTAAGGCAATTCTCGTAGAACAGTTGTTTAGCAGACTAGCAAAGATGTGTGGACAGTTGAAGTCTCTCCCAACGAATATCATGATATAGATGTGATCAGTCCAATTTTCAGAAGCATTCTCACTTAAGGCAATTAAATGGAGAAAATTAATTGCCTAAGTTAAGGCAACTCAATGGAGTAAATTTTGTTAAGAGTTCACTCCCCGAATAATGTTTCTACTACCTTAGAGCAAAGCAAGGATAGAATTAGAATAAGGATTTTCAGCACATAAAATCAGCGTTCTTATAATAACCAAGTTTGGGGCATATTAGCCAATTTTGCCCCAAGACAAGTAGGTCAGAAAACTTACAAGTCACATGAAAATGACTAGTAGTCAGTTTGAATAATCAGGCCAGAAGATCCAAATGAGCTGTGTCACCCACAGCTTTAATTCAAAATCCCTCTTATTATCACTATTTCAACAAATAACAATTTTAAGTTTTTGCATCAATTGCAGTAATAAGAATTGGGACACCAAAAGAGTCATTTTTCTAATGAAATGTTATGGGGAATCTCTGATATGATCTGTAATTGATTATAGGTGCCCACTTATGATTCAACAAGACAGACAGTGAGAGGTGAACTGCATAAAATCTAGCCCCATGCAGAAGGCTACAATTTTACATTTTAAGAGATTTCTAGTGAATTTTACCTAGAGTTAAGAAAAATGACTGGATTACCATAAAAATATGAAGTATATTTTATAAAGTATGAAGTATGAAGTATCTTTTATAAAATCCTCCTGAAGTGTTGGGAGCTTTAAAATAAAGGATCAAATTAGAAGAGAGTTGTCTTTGTTGCAGAAGAAAAGAAATGTTCAGAAACAGGTATGTAATAGACTATAAAACTTCATCTACAAAACATTTATTATATTGTCTACATTAAAAGATGTTAGATTAAACATTGATGTGGATAAGTTACAATGTGGAAAAACTTTGTAGTAATAACATTATCATTTGACATATTTGTATTTTACTTTGTGATAGTAACACCTACATGTCAGTATTGTGGCTTCGTTTATATTGACCAGCCCTAGCTAAAAAGAAGACAAAATTATTAAAGAAGAGAGCTAATTTTTCACTTTATTTAAGAGAGAAGTGGTACAACATTAACAGGAAGACAGAGGGAAAGTCATTTGTTGAAAACAATAGAGGTCTATGGGATAAAGGGTGGGAAACTGATATTTTTAAAATTTATTTGAGATAGCTAAAGAGGCTATCAAACATTGTTTTTTTTTTTTCTTTAGATTGGTTATGTGTTAAATACCTGTTTTGGGTAAAGATATCCTGACATTAATTGTATAAATAATATAAAGACATATGTTGACAGTATAGTGTTGAACAACACAAGTTTGTAGCCATCTCCACATTCCCGAAATATCATTTCATGAGAAAAAGTACAGAATCCAAGAATTTTCAGCTAAGGTTTTGAACTTACCTTTTGCTGATAAGTAATTGACTTATCTACAAGTATTTCAAAAACAAAAAAAAGAGGGAAATCAAATAGTAATAGCTTTTAATAATCAAGAAATTATATATGTAACTCATATTAAACTTGATTATTCAGAGATAAAGAGCATAGAAAAGGAGGACCCAGAGTTCACAGTTTCAGTTTTATGTTTTTGATCTTCTATCTTGGCAATGTGTTCTTTGTGTCTGTCAAGAATCTCATCCCCTGCAGTACTGTGCTGTTATGCTTGAAGAGGTCTAAGTAAGCCCTTTAAGAATATGTAGTACTGTTTTCAGTGTGCCAAATTTATTTTTGGAAAGGTCACAAATCAGAAAAATAAGAAAAATTGACAAAATGTAAAAGTAGATTTTCCATTATCTTTTGTATAAGATAAGGGTATAAACTAGAATTGTTTAGTATGTGTATAATATAAGCATAATATCACTATTCTCTTATTTTTACGTAGCTATTACTTGAGCATTGTGAATACCATTTCACCTATCCACGGCCTGTCTCCTTTTCTGTAGCCTGTGTCTCTTATAGACCTTCATACTTCCATGAAGTTTATAGTTACCACTTTCTTTTTAAAAGTATTGTGATTATACATGAGTCTTAAATAAGGTACTCTTTGTTTTTACTTGTATTAGATCTTTATATAAATGGTATCATGCTGTAGGTTATATTCTGTTACTTTTTCTTCAATAGTATCTTTATAAGATTTCTGTTATTGTTTCTGGTTGTAATCCATTTTTCACTAGTATACAATATTCCATCAAACAATTTGGTTAATTTACTTTTAAATTTTGCTTACAGTGTTCAGGTTTGTTATTAAAATTATCTGCTTTAATAAACTGTGCTTCTAAAACCCATCTAGTGCATGTTTGTTGGTGTTCACATGCAAGAATTCCCACGATATATATATAAGAAGAGATAGTGATGAATTATAGGATATATTGTTGCTCAGTTTAACAAGATGATGTCATATTGTTTTCCATAGTATTCTTCCAATTTACCTATCATCCACGTTATGTAAGAGTTCCCATTGATTTACAATATTCTCCCTACTTGGAATTTCGTTTCCTCATTGGTGACCTTCAAGTTGGTATAAAATGGTGGTTATTATGGTCTTAATTTGTATTTCCTTTATAACAAATGAGGTTGAAATCTTTTCACTAGTTAGTTCATTATTCATGCTTCTTTTTTTATAAGATTTCCATCCAGGTCTTTTATCTATTTTTCTATTAAGTGCTTTGTCATTTTCTTGGTGATTTATAGATATCCTTTATGTGTTTAGTATGTTACATTTTTTGTTACTTATATAGTGTTACAAATATCTTTCCCCACATTTTATCCAATCTTTTCACTTCCTTTATGGTTGCAGTGTGATAAAAATGTTAATTTTTATTAAATTGGATTTACCAATCTTTTTGTTTGTGGTTAGCTTTTATTGTCTATTCTTATAAATGAATTTGTTACTAAATATGATAAAATTGTACCTTTATAATTTCTTCTAAATGGTAAATTATTACTTTTACATTTGTCTTTAGTCTGTTTTACTTTTTTCTTGAAAGTTGTCAGGTAGGAACACAAAATCCTATTTTTCCTATAGAAATAAATATTTTTTTCATCTTCATTAATTGAACATTTACTCCTTGATCCAGTAATCTGCAAAGTCACCTGTATTAAATACTAGGTTTCCATATATAACTGCATCTTTCTCTGCATCCTCTCATCCGCTTCCTTCATTACTTTGTGTGTATCAGTACTACACTTGTTAATATTCCTGTTTTATATAAAGGTGAAGTAACTATTTTTTTTCTTTTATTGATTGTGTTTTGCTGGGTTTTTTTTTTTTAACATCTTTATTGGAGTATAATTGCTTTACAATGGTATGTTAGTTTCAGCTTCACAACAAAATGAATCAGTTATATATATACATATATTCCCATATCTCTTCCCGCTTGCGTCTCCCTCCCTCCCACCCTCCCTATCCCACCCCTCCAGGCGGTCACAAAGCACCGAGCTGATCTCCCTGTGCTATGCGGCTGCTTCCCACTAGCTATCTACCTTACGTTTGGTAGTGTATATATGTCCATGCCTCTTTATCGCTTTGTCACCGTTTACCCTTCCCCCTCCCCATAGCCTCAAGTCCATTCTCTAGTAAGTCTGTGTCTTTATTCCTGTTTCACCCCTAGGTTTTTCATGACATTTTTTTTTTTTTTAATTCCATATATATGTGTTAGCATACGGTATTTGTCTCTCTCTTTCTGACTTACTTCACTCTGTATGACAGACTCTAGGTCTATCCACCTCATTACAAATAGCTCAATTTCGTCTCTTTTTATGGCTGAGTAATATTCCATTGTATATATGTGCCACATCTTCTTTATCCATTCATCCGATGATGGACACTTAGGTTGTTTCCATCTCTGGGCTATTGTAAATAGAGCTGCAATGAACATTTTGGTACATGACTCTTTTTGAATTATGGTTTTCTCAGGGTATATGCCCAGTAGTGGGATTGCTGGGTCATATGGTAGTTCTATTTGTAGCTTTTTAAGGAACCTCCATACTGTTCTCCACAGTGGCTGTATCAATTTACATTCCCACCAACAGTGTAAGAGGGTTCCCTTTTCTCCACACCCTCTCCAGCATTTATTGTTTCTAGATTTTTTGATGATGGCCATTCTGACTGGTGTGAGATGATATCTCATTGTAGTTTTGATTTGCATTTCTCTCATGATTAGTGATGATGAGCATTCTTTCATGTGTTTGTTGGCACTCTGTATATCTTCTTTGGAGAAATGTCTATTTAGGTCTTCTGCCCATTTTTGGATTGGGTTGTTTGTTTTTTTGTTATTAAGCTGCATGAGCTGCTTATAAATTTTGGAGATCAATCCTTTGTCAGTTGCTTCATTTGCAAATATTTTCTCCCATTCTGAGGGTTGTCTTTTGGTCTTGTTTATGGTTTCCTTTGCTGCGCAAAAGCTTTTAAGTTTCATTAGCTCCCATTTGTTTACTCTTGTTTTTATTTCCATTTCTCTAGGAGGTGGGTCAAAAAGGACCTTGCTGTGATTTATGTCATAGAGTGTTCTGCCTATGTTTTCCTCTAACAGTTTGATAGTTTCTGGCCTTACATTTAGGTCTTTAATCCATTTTGAGCTTATTTTTGTGTATGGTGTTAGGGAGTGATCTAATTTCATACTTTGACATGTAGCTGTCTAGTTTTCCCAGCACCACTTATTGAATAGGCTGTCCTTTCTCCACTGTACATTTCTGCCTCCTTTGTCAAAGATAAGGTGACCATATGTGCGTGGGTTTATCTCTGGGCTTTCTATCCTGTTCCATTGATCTATCTTTCTGTTTTTGTGCCAGTACCATACCGTCTTGATAACTGTAGCTTTGTAGTATAGTCTGAACTCTGGGAGCCTGATTCCTCCAGTTCCTTCTTTCGTTCTCAAGATTGCTTTGGCTATTCGGGGTCTTTTGTGTTTCCATACAAATTGCAAAATTTTTTGTTCTAGTTCTGTGAAAAATGCCAGTGGTACTTTGATAGGGATTGCATTGAATCTATATATTGCTTTGGGTAGTAGAGTCATTTTCACAATGTTGATTCTTCCAATCCAAGAACATGGTATATCTCTCCATCTATTTGTATCATCTTTAATTTCTTTCATCAGTGTCGTATAATTTTCTGCATACAGATCTTTTGTCTCCTTAGGTAGGTTTATTCCTAGATATTTTATTCTTTTTGTTGCAATGGTAAATGGGAGTGTTTTCTTGATTTCACTTTCAGATTTTTCATCATTAATATATAGGAATGCCAGAGATTTCTGTGCATTAATTTTGTATCCTGCCACTTTACCAAATTCATTGATTAGCTCTAGTAGTTTTCTGGTAGCATCTTTAGGGTTCTCTATGTATAGGATCATGTCATCTGCAAACAGTGACAGCTTTACTTCTTCTTTTCCGATTTGGATTCCTTTTATTTCCTTTTCTTCTCTGATTGCTGTGGCTAAAACTTCCAAAACTATGTTGAATAAGAGTGGTGAGAGTGGGCAGCCTTGTCTTGTTCCTGATCTTAGTGGAAATGCTTTCAGTTTTTCACCATTGAGGATGATGTTTGCTGTGGGCTTGTCATATATGGCCTTTATTATGTTGAGGAAAGTTCCCTCTATGCCTACTTTCTGCAGGGTTTTTATCATAAATGGGTGTTGAATTTTGTCAAAAGCTTTCTCTGCATCTATTGAGATGATCATATGGTTTTTCTCCTTCAGTTTGTTAATATGGTTTATCACATTGATAGATTTGCATATATTGAAGAATCCTTGCATTCCTGGAATAAACCCCACTTGATCATGGTGTATGATCCTTTTAATGTGCTGTTGGATTCTGTTTGCTAGTATTTTGTTGAGGATTTTTGCATCTATGTTCATCAGTGATATTGGCCTGTAGTTTTCTTTCTTTGTGACATCCTTGTCTGGTTTTGGTATCAAGGTGATGGTGGCCTCGTAGAAGGAGTTTGGGAGTGTTCCTCCCTCTGCTATATTTTGGAAGAGTTTGAGAAGGATAGGTGTTAGCTCTTCTCTAAATGTTTGATAGAATTCGCCTGTGAAGCCATCTGGTCCTGGGCTTTTCTTTGTTGGAAGATTTTTAATCACAGTTTCAATTTCAGTGCTTGTGATTGGTCTGTTCATATTTTCTATTTCTTCCTGATTCAGTCTTGGCAGGTTGTGCATTTCTAAGAATTTGTCCATTTCTTCCAGATTGTCCATTTTATTGGCATAGAGTTGCTTGTAGTAATCTCTCATGAACTCTTTTATTTCTGCAGTGTCAGTTGTTACCTCTCCTTTTTCATTTCTAATTCTATTGATTTGAGTCTTCTCCTTTTTTTTCTTGATGAGTCTGGCTAGTGGTTTATCTATTTTGTTTATCTTCTCAAAGAACCAGCTTTTAGTTTTATTGATCTTTGCTATTGTTTCCTTCATTTCTTTTTCATTTATTTCTGATCTGATTTTTATGATTTCTTTCCTTCTGCTAGCTTTGGGGTTTTTTTGTTCTTCTTTCTCTAATTGCTTGAGGTGCAAGGTTAGGTTGTTTATTCGAGATGTTTCCTGCTTCTTAAGGTGGGCTTGTATTGCTATAAACTTCCCCCTTAGAACTGCTTTTGCTGCATCCCACAGGTTTTGGGTCGTTGTGTCTCCATTGTCATTTGTTTCTAGGTATTTTTTGATTTCCTCTTTGATTTCTTCAGTGATCACTTCATTATTAAGTAGTGTATTGTTTAGCCTCCATGTGTTTGTATTTTTTACAGATCTTTTCCTGTAATTGATATCTAGTCTCATGGCGTTGTGGTCAGAAAAGATACTTGATACAATTTCAATTTTCTTAAATTTACCAAGGCTTGATTTGTGACCCAAGATATGATCTATCCTGGAGAATGTTCCATGAGCACTTGAGAAAAATGTGTATTCTGTTGTTTTTGGATGGAATGTCCTATAAATATCAATTAACTCCATCTTGTTTAATGTATCATTTAAAGCTTGTGTTTCCTTATTTATTTTCATTTTGGATGATCTGTCCATTGGTGAAAGTGGGGTGTTAAAGTCCCCTACTATGAATGTGTTACTGTCGATTTCCCCTTTTATGGTTGTCAGTATTTGCCTTATGTATTGAGGTGCACCTATGTTGGGTGCATAAATATTTACAATTGTTATATCTTCCTCTTGGATTGATTCCTTGATCATTATGTAGTGTCCTTCTTTGTCTCTTCTAATAGTCTTTGTTTTAAAGTCTATTTTGTCTGATATGAGAATTGCTACTCCAGCTTTCTTTTGGCTTCCATTTGCATGAAATACCTTTTTCCATCCCCTTACTTGCAGTCTGTATGTGTCTCTAGGTCTGAAGTGGGTCTCTTGTAGACAGCAAATATATGGGTCTTGTTTTTGTATCCATTCAGCCAATCTGTGTCTTTTGGTGAGAGCATTTAGTCCATTTACATTTAAGGTAATTATCGATATGTGTGTTCCCATTCCCATTTTCTTAATTGTTTTGGGTTCGTTATTGTAGGTCCTTTCCTTCTTTTGTGTTTCTTGCCTAGAGAAGTTCCTTTAGCAGTTGTTGTAGAGCTGGTTTGGTGGTGCTGAACTCTCTCAGCTTTTGCTTGTCTGTAAAGGTTTTAATTTCTCTATCAAATCTGAATGAGATCCTTGCTGGGTAGAGTAATCTTGGTTGCAGGTTTTTCTCCTTCAACACTTTCAATATGTCCTGCCACTCCCTTCTGGCTTGCAGAGTTTCTGCTGAAAGATCAGCTGTTAACCTTATGGGGATTCCCTTGTGTGTTATTTGTTGTTTTTCCCTTGCTGCTTTTAATATGTTTTCTTTGTATTTAATTTTTGACAGTTTGATTAATATGTGTCTTGGCGTATTTCTCCTTGGATTTATCCTGTATGGGATTCTCTGTGCTTCCTGGACTTGATTAACTATTTCCTTTCCCATATTAGGGAAGTTTTCAACTATAATCTCTTCAAATATTTTCTCAGTCCCTTTCTTTTTCTCTTTTTCTTCTGGAACCCCTATAATTCGAATGTTGGTGCGTTTAATGTTGTCCCAGAGGTCTCTGAGACTGTCCTCAGTTCTTTTCATTCTTTTTTCTTTATTCTGCTGTGCAGTAGTTATTTCCACTATTTTATCTTCCAGGTCACTTATCCGTTCTTCTGCCTCAGTTATTCTGCTATTGATCCCATCTAGAGTACTTTTAATTTCATTTATTGTGTTGTTCATCGTTGCTTGTTTCATCTTTAGTTCTTCTAGGTCCTTGTTAACTGATTCTTGCAATTTGTCCATTCTATTGTCCATTCTATCTCCAAGATTTCGGATCAACCTTACTATCATTATTCTGAATTCTTTTTCAGGTAGACTGCCTATTTCCTCTTCATTTGTTAGGTCTGGTGGGTTTTTATCTTGCTCCTTCATCTGCTGTGTGTTTTTCTGTCTTTTCATTTTGCTTATCTTACTGTGTTTGGGGTCTCCTTTTTTTTTTTTGCAGGCTAAAGGTTCGTAGTTCCTGTTGTTTTTTGTGTCTGTCCCCAGTGGCTAAGGTTGGTTCAGTGGGTTGTGTAGGCTTCCTGGTGGAGGGTACTAGTGCCTGTGTTCTGGTGTATGAGGCTGGATCTTGTCTTTCTGGTGGGCAGGTCCACGTCTGGTGGTGTGTTTTGGGGTGTCTGTAGACTTATTATGATTTTGGGCAGCCTCTCTGCTAATGGGTGGGGTTGTGTTCCTGTCTTGCTAGTTGTTTGGCATAGGATGTCCAGCACTGTAGCTTGCTGGTCGTTGAGTGAAGCTGGGTGCTGGCGTTGAGATGGAGATCTCTTGGAGATTTTTGCTGTTTGATATTATGTGCAGCTGGGAGGCCTCTTGTGGACCAGTGTCCTGAAGTTGGCTCTCCCACCTCAGAGGCACAGCACTGAGTCCTGGCAGCAGCACCAAGAGCCTTTCATCCACAGGGCTCCTTAATTTGGGATGATTCGTTGTCTATTCAGGTATTCCACAGATGCAGGGTATATCAAGTTGATTGTGGAGCTTTAATCCGCTGCTTCTGAGGCTGCTGGGAGAGATTTCCCTTTCTCTTCTTTGTTCTCACAGTTCCCAGGGGCTCAGCTTTGGATTTGGCCCCGCCTGTGCGCGCAGGTCGCCGGAGGGCGTCTGTTCTTTGCTCAGACAGGACGGGGTTAAAGGAGCCGCTGATTCGGAGGCTCTGGCTCACCCAGGCCGGGGGGTAGGGAGGGTCACGGAGTGCGGGGCGGGCCTGCAGCGGCAGAGGCCGGCGTGACGCTGCAGCCTGAGGCGTGCCGTGCGCTCTCCCGGGGGAGCCGTCCCCGGATCCCGGGACCCCGGCAGCGGCGGGCTGCACAGGCTCCCCGGAAGGGCGTGTGGCTAGTGACCTGCGCTCGCACACAGGCCTCCTGGCGGCAGCAGCAGCGGCCTTAGCGTCCCATGTCCGTCTCTGGGCTCCGCACTCTTAGCCGCGGCTCGCGCCCGTCCCCGGAGCTCTCCCAAGCAGCGTTCCCAATCCCCCCTCCTCGTGCACCAGGAAACAAAGGGGGACGTAAAAGTCTCTTGCCTCTTCGGCAGGTCCAGACCCCTCCCCAGACTCTCTCCCGGCCAGCCGCGGCGCACCAACGCCCTGCAGGCTGTGTTCACGCCGCCAACCTCAGTCCTCTCCCGGCTCCGACAAAAGCTGGAGCCTCAGCTCCCAGTCCCGCCCGCCCCGGCGGGCGAGCAGACAAGCCTCTCGGCTGGTGAGTGCCGCTCGGCCCGATCCTCTGCGCTGGAATCTGTCCGCTTTGCCCTCCGCACCCCTGTTGCTGTGCTCTCCTCCGCGGCTCCCAAGCTCCCCCACTCCGCCTCCTGAAGTCTCCACCCGCGAAGGGGCTTCCTAGTGTGTGGACACTTTTCCTCCTTCACAGCTCTCTCCCGCTGGTACAGGACCCGTCCCTATCCTTTTGTCTCTGTTTAGTTTTTTCTTTTGCCCTAATCAGGTACGTGGGGGGTTCCTTGCCTTTTGGGAGGTCTGAGGTCTTCTGCCAGCGTTCAGTAGGTGCTCCGTAGGAGTTGTTCCACGCGTAGATGTATTTCTGGTGTATCTGTGGAGAGGAAGGTGATCTCCGCGTCTTACTCTTCCGCCATCTTCCCGGAACTCATGAAACTTTTTTATCTTTTAAAAATTTGTAATTTAGATTATTTTGTCTATATGTGTATAAAAATATTATCTCTAAATAATTAGATTAATTTTAATATATTGGTGCTATAATTTTTACATGCTTTAATTACAGTGACACATCCATAATTATGAATTATGTATCATAATATGTTTATCATATTACATTTGTCCATTATCCCAACTTATTAAAAAAAAACATTTTTCAGTCTCTTACTGAATCCATTAGTGTCTTCAACATTACATCAGCTACTTTTTGAATAATAAAAGTATTGTAAAGTACATCCTGTGGTCCTCCATTGGAGATGTTTGATATACAGCAGTTTTTAAATTCATGCATGATGCTATCACTTGAAAATTTATCCAAAGTGCCTTAAGTACTCATTTACATGTCTTAAAACAATTATCTTGAATAGCCTTGTATACATATTCATTATTTCATGTTGTTAACAACTTGAATTAGGATGGTGCATTTGTTGTAAAGTTGATGAGCCAAAATTGATACATTGTTATTAACTAAAGTCCATAGTTTACATTCGGGTTCACTCTTTGTGTTGTATTGGATTGTCCAAAAAGTTGAACACAAATATATAATAATCATCACAGTATCATATAGAATAGTTTCACTGCCTTACAAAGCCCCTGTGCTCTATCCTTCCCTCCCTCTTCCTGAATCCTTGGCAACCACTGATCTTTTAATTGTAACCATAGTTTTGCCTTTTCTAGAAAGTAATATAGTGGGAATCATATGGCATGCAACCTTTTCAAATTTAGCTTCTTTCTCTTATCAGCCAGCATGCATTTAAGTTTCTACTGTGGCTTTCATCCTACCATGTCACTTTTTTATTGCTGAATAATATTTTATTGTAGGGATGTACCACAGTTTATCCATTCACTTACTGATGGACATCTTGGTTGCTTCCATGTTTTGGCTACTATAAATAAAGCTGCTAAAAACATTAGTAAGTATGTTTTTGAGTGTATGTTAGTTTTCAACTAATTTGGGTAAGTTAGAAGAAACGTGATTGCTGGATCATTTGGTAAGAGTATGTTTAGTTTTGTAAGAAAGTGTCAAACTGTCTTCCAAAGGGGCTGTACCATTTTGCATTCGCACCAGCAATGACTGAGAATTCCTGTACCTCCACATGCTCACCAGCATTTGGTATTTACAGTGTTCTGGATTTTAGCTATCTAACAGGTCTATAGTGGTACCTTGTTTTAATTTGCAGTTCCCTAATTTTATATTATGTTGAGATTTTTTTTCGTATGCATATTTGCAATCTGCATGTTTTCTTAGATGAGATATCTGTTCAGATCTTTGGTCCATTTTAAATTTTTAATAGTTTGTTTTTTTACTGTTGGGTTTTAAGAGTTCTTTTATGAGTTCTATATTTTTGGTAATAGTTTTTTTTCAGACATATGTTTTGCTAATATTTTCTTCCAGTCTGTGGCTTGTACTTTAATTCTCATAAAATGTTGTGATCTTTTAATGTCATATATGAACTTTATCATTGTTATCATTTTATACCAGTCATTATTTTTTTCTATGTTTACCTTTTTATTCACTATTTCTTGTTTCCCTTCAGACTGTCCTTCTGAAACTTTTTCCCCTTTTTTCATGAAATGAATTCTTTAGAATCTATTGTCGTAGAATCTACTTGTGATAATCTGTCTTAATTTTGCTTATCTGAAAGTGATTTTTCTTTTACCAATATTCTCTTTTTCAAACACATTAATACACGTTTAAACACATTAATTTGAAAAAATTACTTTGAATTTCTCTCTGCCCAGGATTCTAAATGCAGCTGTTTCTGGAGGTTAATGGCGTTTCCTTTTTCTGTCTCTAAATCTCATGTGAGTTCTTCTCACTGATAAAAATCTAATCCAGAAGCATCTAGGGAAGGCAACTCTTCACAGTTTAGTTCTTTTGTTTCTCCCGTGCTGTGCCAAGGCGATCTTGGAAGCAAATGATAAAACAACATATAAACCAGTACACATTGTAACGTTAAGTCTCACTGCATAGGTGACATTTGAGCAAAGCATTGAATGATTTAAAGAATTAAATCATTAAATTGTATGGAGAAAGAGCTTTCTGAACATAGTGCCAGGGCTGGAGATGGGAGCAGTCCTAGCGTGTTCTAAGCAAAGTTAAGTACGTAGTCTTTGTGGCAGGAGCAGAGTAAGCAAGGGGGAAAGGAGTAGCAAACTTGTTCAAAGAGATGATGGAGATCAGAGAATGCAGACCCTTCTGTGCTTTATTTTACCTTTTACTCTTAGTAAGATGGGAAGCTATTGAAAGGCTTTGAGTAGAGGAGAGACACTATTGAAATAATAATTTTCCCTTCATTTGTAAGCAAATAATACTTTATCTTCACATATGATTAAAGAATAAGTTGTCAAAAACAAGTTTAAATCTCAAAGCAGGTATTAAAGTTTTTGGTAAACAAAAAGTACAGTGTTTATTGTATTAAAGTATATTCTTGGATTCTTTTTATCCTCAGTAAATGATTTATAAGCTCATGTGTGGCATCAACCCTGTCTTACTGACTTGCTATATAAAAAGTGATAATACAGGTATCCCCCACTTTTTGAAAGTTAGCTTATGCCACTTCAATTTTATGAAAGACTTAAATTAGTACCTGTTTTTGCTAACTGGAAGAAATTGTAAGAGGATTTTAACTTTCAAGAAAAAAAGTCAGAAAGGGAAAATTGCCTTCAGCGTTTGTTCTACAGCGATCTGGTATAGAGGCAGTGCGCACCCCAAGCCTGAGTGTGGCACCACCAAGCCCCTTCCCCAGGACCTACACTCAGCATCTCAGCACCAAGCCACCATAGCTTTGAACTCTGTGAGCATCTGTGCTTTATCTTGATTTATTTTGTGCATCCCTTAGCAAGATGTGTTTTAAGGTAATTGCTTCTTCCCTTTATGCCATTTCGGCTCACTGAAGGTCTCATAGGAATGCTCGACTTTCGGATAAAGGGAGAAACCTGTAATGGTAATAAAAATGATGATGTGATGATGATGATGATGGTGATGATAGTAGTAATAACCATGTATCACTACTACCACATACTGGTTACTGATTTCCTATGTTATGTATATATCAATATCTTTATCTAAATCTATCTCTGTCTCTACATTGAGTTCAACTGGCTCATAATAAGGAATCAGTAACCAGTATGCCATAGTAAATAACAATCATATGTATGTGTATACACACACACATATATATATGTTTGTGTGTGTCATAAATCACAAACCACCCAATTTTAAGAATATAAGTCAATATGGCATATATACTATTTCTACTTTCATAAGTGAAGTGATAAAATAACATATCCGATAGATGGTGGACTTACAACAAGACAACCTGCATTCTGCCTCCTGAGTTACACGTGATTACAATAAATTTTCCTCATTTACCTCCTTCAACAGGCTCCACATCTTACATTTCCCCCTGAGATTACAACTCCACATTATGTAGGCCAGATAAAAGATTCTTTCTGGAAACACTGGAAATCTCATCAGCATATTTACATACTCATACCAGAGGATATGCTTCTTTGCCTAAAAGTTTAAAAATAATAATATATACCACTTGGCTAATGAAGATACAGTCCAAAAGCTTTGCATTTCTGTAGAGTAAGTTTTCATTTTAATAGCATTCTGCTTATTAAATAAGCACTTTTCTGTACCTTTCATCTAAACATAAATTATCATAAGTTCAAAATTATTATTTTAAAGAAAATAGTATTTAGTAACTCTTTTCATCATTTTGAGCCAGTGTTAAATCTGGTGGCTAAAAAATTCTTCTGCATAGAAAATTGATTGTGGCTAGATAAAATTTTCTAATTCTTGTGCTTCCATAAGAAGAAATTGCTTGTGTGTAATTTTGACAAATATTATAACAATTTTACAATTTTATATAATTAGGTATTAAGCTAAAAAATGAGAAGAGTGGCTAAGAAGATATATGTTTCTTTACATTTAAATATTGGATAGCACATATTTATTAACTTGTAATACCTGCCCCATTACTTAATCTCTACTTAATCACTCATGATTAACGTAAACTACTTGTTCAGTATAGGTCATACTTTCTGATTTGTTGGTAGAGATAGACTATAGTGAGAGAAAGACTATTTTGGCAACTGATTATGACTACGTGATAACCACTTGCTTGTGATGTTAAATCAATTAGAAACAGATTAAAAAGGAGCTGGATACCATTAGTGGGTTTAGAGGAAAACGCATTTACAATTTTTATTTTGTCTTCTGCTTTAGCCCCACTGTGTTTGGTTGTGAAAGACAGATACCCAAAGTGAAATAACTTAAGAACAAATAATCAACTTATTATTCTGGAAATAACTGTAGAAACAGGGGACTTCAAGAAGAGAAACTGGAATTCTAGCCTAGCACAACTTTCTTTGGGTACAAAGAGATAAAGTACTAAGATTTCTTTTGCTTTTATGGCTGCACTGCGTGGCTTGCAGTATCTTAGTTCCCCAACCAGGGCTAGAACCTGGGTCCACAGCAGTGAAAGCATCTAGTCCTAACCACTGGACTGCCAGGAAGTTCCCCTAAGATTGTTAATTGTTAGTTACATGCCACGGATTAGACTCACCAGGATCACTGGAGTAAAGTAGACAAGTAACTAATAATTTGAACAGGAACATAACATACAACCTAGCAGCTTAGCTGTCACGTGCATTTTCATACAATACAGATATTCGAGAAGGATACCATTTGGTCTGAGGTGAATTTGAATTAAATTTTTAATCATGAGCATGACTATTACCATGAAAGCAAACATTTGAATTAAAAAAAACCTGATCAGCATGAGAATTTGCACAAGTGCCGTATATATTAGTAAAAGAAAGAGAAGTCGCGCAACTTAAACGCTACAATAAGAATTTTCCTCTGAAGGAACTGAAAACACTGAGTCCAAAAGACATCACACCTCCATGTTCATGGCAACATTATTTACAATAGCCAAGACATGGAAGCAACCTAAGAGTCCATTGATAGATGAACGGATAACGAAGTGTATACATAATGAAATATTATTCAGCCATAAAAAACAAGGGAATCCTGCCATTTGCAACAATATGGATGAAGCTTGAGGGCATTACGCTAAATGAAATAAATCATAAAAGGACAGATATTGTATGGTCTCACTTATGTGTGGAATCTAAAGCAAAATAACCCCCCCCCCAAACTCATAGAAAAAGAGATCAGATTTGTGGTTATGAGGGGTGGGTTATGTGGGGGGATTGGATGAAGGTGGTCAAAAGGAACAAACTTTCACTTATAAGATAAATGAATATTGGAGATATAATGTACAACACGACTGTAGTTAACACTGTTATATGGTATATTTGAAAGTTGCTAAAAAGGTAAATCCTAAAAGTTCTCATCACAAGGAAAAAAACTTTTTTTCTGTTTGTTTTTTTTTTTTGTATCTATATGAGGTTATGAATGTAACTAAATTTACAGTGTTAATCAATTCACAATATATGTTAAGTCAAGTCATTATGCTTTATACCTTAAACATGTATGGTGCGGTCTGTTACTTATATCTCAATAAAACTGGAAAAGAATAAATTACAATAATAATTAAAAATTTTTCATCAGATTATTGCATATTACAAGGTAGAGTTACTACGGCCCAGCTTCATTCTGAAGATATTTGTAGATTGCTTAAAACCAAAAGATTTTGAATAAGGTTAAATAAAAAAGTAAAATTTTGTTTCACCAACATGCACCATCACTAATATTGTTTACATCTTCTTTCTGAAAGGAGAAAAGCAGAGGAATTAAAGTGATTCTTGTTCTCTCTCAACCAACCAGTGATTTAATTGGATGGCCAAACCTGGGAGCAGCCAGGCCTTCCTCTGTAGGTCGTAAACTATCAATAGAAAAGGAAATTAGAAAATAAAATAAAATAAGTATACTAAACTAGTAACAAAAAAAATCTGCCTCAAATATTAAATATATTAAAATGCTGCTCAAAACACTTGGCAGGGTACATTTTAGTTCTTATGTTTATTGATGATTGTGTGGATCTGTATATACAACAATCAGAAAAGTTTACATTGATTCACTATAACTCTTCTAGGTGACCATCAGTTAGAATGAATCATTTAAACATATTTAGAACTGAGCAGTGTTTTCAGGGATGTAGGTTACAAATAAATATATGCTGAATGAACAAATTTAAAATATAAATGTTTGACTATAAATGCTGATACTTTGAACAATTTTACAAACATTTTAAAACACCACATTTAATAAGATTGATGTGGCTTTCATATATTTCTTTAAATTTTTGCAATTATGCAAATGTGATTTATTAATTCTTTGTTTATATTTAAAGGAATTGCAGTTCAGAGAATAAAGGAGATTTTACTCAATGATATTTAACATCTCCTCTTTGGAAATGGTATGGGTTAGAAACATAAACGAAAGTAGAATTAGGGAAGTAACTTGTATAGGAATGTATCTTCTTATAGCCAAAGCATAAGGTGAATTTTAAGAATATTTAGGTATTTTTGAAATATACATTCAACTTGCTAAGTTCCTGAACATACCAAATTACCAAAAAATCAATTTATCTACTGCCTCTGATATAATCTTTGTCTCTGAAATCCACAGTAGAAAAATATCAACCAGTGATGCATCCTGAATATTGTGAGCCCTGGACATTTCCTTATGGTTTTCAAGTCAATCACTGACCTGGCCTAACCTTCTTAGTCATTGAGCTCAAGAGATTATGACTCAAGGCAGCCTTGCCCATGCAGACATCAAGAAAGAAACCACTGAAGAAAATTGGAATTTAGTTACTTGATCTTCATGAAACTGAGGTCTAATCCTTTCCTTTGCCAGAGTCAATGGGCAGTTGTCTAAATTTCAACTTATTTTTAGAGTGATATATAGCAGAGATGTGAAATACCATGAAAATATTTCAAAAAAGAACAGTACAATTAAAACTTCAGATCCAAAAGTAAGATGCTTTTGTCAACTAGATAAAGGCAAAGAGGACACCAGTAGACTACAATAGTATCAAGTATTGGAAACTATTTTTCTGTGATGATGCCAATAAAATCAAACCAAAAACATGCATATAATAGTCATTTTCAAAATCTTTTTTTAAATTAATTTATTTAATTTATTTTTGGCTGTGTTAGGTCTTTATTGCTGCACGCGGGCTTTCTCTAGTTTGTGGCAAGTGGGGGCTACTCTTCGTTGCGGTGCACGTGCTTCTTATTGCGGTGGCTTCTTTTGTTGTGGAGCATGGGCTCTAGGTGCACGGGCTTCAATAGTTGTGGCACAAGGGCTCAGTAGTTGTGGCTTGCAGGCTCTAGAGCGCAGGCTCAGTAGTTGTGGCTCACGGGCTCTAGAGCGGAGGCTCAGTAGTTGTGGCGCACAGGTTTAGTTGCTCTGTGGCATGTGGGATATTTCCGGACAAGAACTTGAACCCGTGTCCCCTGCATTGGCAGGCGGATTCTTAACCATTGTGCCACCAGGGAAGTCCCTCAAAATCTTGAGTACATAATGAAGTTAAAAATGACTTTGACTTCATACAGAACTTGAATAATACATTTAAACAGCACCAGAAATAATATAAGTATCTGATATAAAGATAATTGCCTTTGAGATTTGATGGTTTTTGATAATGAGAAAAATGTATTAGTTAATAACTTTGGGTCTTCATATACCAGGCTCTGTGAAGCATTATTTCATATAAACCTCAGGTAAACCCTACATGGCAGGTATTTTGCCATATGGTAGGTAATATTTTCATGCCCCATTTATAAATGAGTAAAATAAAGCTGAAAAACAATTTTAATATTGCTCAAATACTTAGAGTATGTCATGGAGGTAGACTGGAGCCAGATCTCACAGAAGGGCCTGAGGTCTTGACTATGACACTACAGTATAATGCCTCATATGTAAAGAGCTTATTATTATTTGTTTTAACTATATTAACTTAAAAAATTATTTTTAATAAATTAATATTATTTTAATTTGATTTCTCTTACAATCAGTGTAAGAGAAGATATCAGTTTCCAGGGGTAAAAAAGAACTAATTGATAGGAGAGGAAGAGTACAAAGGAATATAGCCTCCTGTGGCAACTAATTATCTAATATTAAAATATTTAACATTATACTAATAAAATGTATACACAAGAAAATGGGTTAATTTAGAATTTTAAGACAAGTTTCTTAAAGACAAGTTTTCCTTATGTTATGTTGTATTGTCATATTTTGGATTAGTCAGTAATTCATGTTTTTATAGAAGTCCCAAACCTCTTAAGATTTTAATAAGTAAGCAAGTAAATAAGTAAATAAATAGGTATTAAAAATATGAGCAAAGTTTGAAGTACCTTATTCCTAACTAACCATAAAAATAGGGTATAACTGCATTTCCACATTAGGTTCTAGAAATTTATGAACAAGTTTACTGGTTTTTGTTTTAACATTCTAAGACATGTTATTTGGAACAACAATAAAAGGTAATGTGAGATAATGTGAGTTAGAAAATATTCAGCAATGTAATTATAAATCAACAGAGATTTTAAAGAAATAAAAATCTAATAAAACAAATAGAAGACCAAAACTCCATTATAATAAAACTAATAATTATTCTGACTTTCACACAAAACAGAATATACATGACAAAGATCAAACTGCTAACAAAGGATCACAGTGAATATGAATGAAGATGAAAAGTGAAAAATACTAGAGAGAAGCTAATAGATGTGGAGGAAAAAGAAAACCTAATAAGTATTTTTAAAGATCAAAAAAAGTTTTTAAAGAACAGAAAATAATATTCAGAAGCTAAAAGTATTAAAGATTCCTCTAATGGAAAAAGAACTGAATGAAGAGATCAAGAATATATCTTGTTCCAGGACTACACAGAAATATATATGGAACCATGTTCTTGAATTTATTGAACTTTATCTTCAGTTATTCAAGTAATAATTCAAGTAATAATTCAAGTTACATTTAACTCAGAAAATACAGCATTTGTGACTCTGTCCTGGAGAGATGGAAACATTTCTTAAGGAAATTATGAAATTTAGGCAACTAAGTCAAGAAAAATATGAAATTTAGGCAACTAAGTCAAGAAAAATATTATCACTGTAATGGCAAGGTTGATTGAAACATTTAAATAACAAAATGTAGATTAAGCAACTGGACATTATGCCTCGAAACTGATAGTAATTATTATAAACATTGACAATGTAAGAATGTTAATAAAAGGACTTCCCTGGCAGTCCAGTGGTTAAGACTCCACGCTCCCAATGCAGGGGGCATGGGTTCAATCCCTGGTCAGGGAACTAAGATCCTGCATGCTGCAGGGCATAGCCAAAACAAAACAAAAAAAGAATATCAATAAAGAAAAAAAAAATCTTCATAAGATAAGCTGCTGAATCAGATGTTTTAATAATGTCTAAAGCTGAAAAAAAATGCCTATAATATATAAGCATAATTTTGTTTTTATTCAGAAAAAAAATTGATTATTAGGACACAAACATTTTGGACCATGGACACAATTTTTATCTATCAGGTAAAAATCATCTAGAAGGTAAAATGTCATTGAAATATTAAATTAAAATTTAGATGGATTTCCAAGAACTCTGAAAATTTTACAAATATAGTTAAAAAAGAAACATTGATTCCAGCATCTTAAAGTTTAAAATAATTTCTTTTCATAGCCTGAAAGAAATTCTTTATAAAATAGTTTTGTTGAAGAAAGAGTTAATTGAAGTTGAATGTTTTCAACTTCACAATTGTATGTTTTCAAATAAAAATAAGTGCATCACTCCGTATTTTAAAACTGAATGTACAGTAGAGTATGTTATAAAAGAGTACCTATCTATCCATCTTTCTATTTCTACTTGTATCTCAATAGGTGAATTGAGCAATATCTACCCAAAGTTAAAGATGCTAGTTTTAATCAGGGAGAGTTACAGTCATTTTATTTTTTTCTATACCACTTAAATTATTATAATATGTATTGCATCTATCAGAATAATTTACCATTTTCCATACAAAATAAATAAAGTGGCATTGCTGGAAATTTTTAAAATAAGCTCATTACTATAAGCTTATTCACTATTAGTAATATCTAATAGTGAAAAGTGAGCTTTATGTGTTCCCAAAATATTGAGCCAATTATCCAAATATTTAATATCAGAATGCCCCCCAAAACAATGAAGTATACACACTGAATGATTGCTTACAGACAGAATAATTTATATTGATTATCTTCAAGAATGATACACTTGGGGTATGTATGTAAAGCAGGCGCTATAGACCATAACAAGTCTCATTATAGACAATGTAGTCAACTCATCCCTCTGTATGATGCTTGCTTGTGAAGCAAATCTATTGCACTATTTAAAACTATGGACAGTCATTAACTGTGCTCTGATATAACTCTTTTTGCCAAAATGCCAAGTAGCTGTTTTATTTAAGCATAAATTGAATTTTATCCATTCTACACTCCATACTCTAAAGAGAAAGATTTTATCTTTCACTCCAAGATTTTATCATCCCTCATTATAAACATCAGTCCACCATTTGTATCTGTTGTGTGATCATTTATTCTATTAATGATTCTACACATTTCCATCAGAGGCAATTGGATGGATAACTACTCTTTAAACAAGGTCATTCTCCCATTACTGAGTGCCTTAGCCTAATTAATGATAATGGGAGGGAGGGCTGCTGGCCTGCATCAGCATGAAATAGACTTAGTGGGAAACATTCAAAGATCAACAAGAAAATTATAGCTTTCTGAAAGTTATTGTTAAAGAATTCATTCTCTCTAGGAAGCAAAAGTCAAAGCAATTAAATGGCCTATTTTTATTGGATATCAAAATATACATATTCACAAGATGGTACTACATTCAAAAGTTCAAAGTAAATAGTCTGGATCTTTTATTTTTATTACTACCTCTGTGATAAAAGAAAAAGAGGAAATGGTTCCTTCCCCTCCTTCCTCCAACCCTATTTATGTTTTTGCTTTTTAATTCAATGTCATATATATTTTGGGCTCTAAGATACTATTAAACTCCGGTGAGTTTTGTTTCTGGCCTGAGGCTCTTCTATGTAAGTGATGTTTTTATTTTTAAGTTTAGATGTGAATTGAGTGGACACAGATGGGGGTTAATTTATTGCAAGTCCTCATTGTGTGAAACTGAAAGCTTCTTTTTTTTTTTTTTTTTTTTTTTTTGCGGTACACGGGCCTCTCACTGTTGTGGCCTCTCCTGTTGCGGAGCACAGGCTCCGGACGCGCAGGCTCAGCGGCCATGGCTCACGGGCCCAGCCGCTTCGCGGCATGTGGGATCTTCCCGGACCAGGGCACGAACCTGTATCCCCCGCATCGGCAGGCAGACTCTCAACCACTGCACCACCAGGGAAGCCCTGATGATTCTTTTTTAACATTTGTCAGTTGCTTCATTTTTATGATAGTTCAATCTAGCTGAATGTTAATTTTACCTTAGAAGTTTAAAATGTTAGTTCTCAAACAAATGCATTAGAGTCACCTGGGGTGCTTGTTATTAATCTGTTCTTCTAGGTCTCAAGCTCAGTGATTTTGATTTAGTAGGGCTTGGGATCAAAAATCTTAAAATATCTCAGGAGAAGACCACATTTTGAGAAACACTGGTTTAAACTTGTAGTTGTTAATCTTTCATTATGTATTTTCTGGAATAAAAAATGGCTAATAGTTTTATTTCTTTAAGATCCAATTTCTAGCACCCCCTTCATTTTCTGTCTCCTCTCAAACTTCATTTTTGATAATACATTTTCCAACAGAATACAAGTATTTCTAAACTTAGCTAATTTATCCTAGGAAGAGATCATAGCATTTATAAAGATCAACAAATCAATAAAGTCATGTAATATATTTTTGAAAGAAATGACTTAATGTTTACAGGTTTTGCCTCAATACATAAAGAAAAGTTCAGCCTCTAGCAATAATTTTTTCATAAGCAAATTTAGGTTCCTAGTGACCTAAACGTTCATTTTCCTTTCCTATATTGTCATGCATACATAGATAGCTTCCTCTTGTTCTTTCTAATAAAAACAAATAATTTTTGATTAGAAAGTATTTAGGTGATTTCAGAGCGCTAGGCCTGCTATTTACTAGCTGTGTGATATTATCTATATTAATTTACTTTTCTATCAATTCTACTTTCAAAAAAATGAAGTTGATAATAACCCATCATAGGATTCCTGTACCTAGAGCTGAGATATTGTATGTAAAGTATTTAACACGGGGCTTCCCTGATGGCGCAGTGGTTGAGAGTCTGCCTGTTGATGCAGGGGACACGGGTTCGTGCCCCGGTCCGGGAAGACCCCACATGCTGCAGAGCGGCTGGACCCGTGAGCCATGGCCACTGAGCCTGCGCATCCGGAGCCTGTGCTCCGCAACGGGAGAGGCCACAACAGTGAGACGCCCGCGTCCCGCAAAAAAAAAAAAAAGTATTTAACACAGTTATTACTATCACATACAAAACACACTCAATAACCATCATCTAGAATTAATATTATTATTGTCATCTTCCTAATTAACATTAATAAAATATAATTTTATGATTAAATGAATTTTTTTTATAATATATAGATTATTTAAGGAAACTAAGCGTTCTCTTAATGTAATAAGGTGACATTAACCGCCCCCCCCTTTTTTTTTTTTTTTTGGCGGTACGCGGGCCTCTCACTGATGTGGCCTCTCGCGTGGCGGAGCACAGGCTCCGGACGCGCAGGCTCAGCGGCCATGGCTCACGGGCCCAGCCGCTCCGCGGCATGTGGGATCTTCCCGGACCGGGGCACAAACCCGTGTCCCCTGCATCGGCAGGCGGACTCTCAACCACTGAGCCACCAGGGAAGCCCCTAACCCCTTTTTTACTGAATGATCCATCCACTGCAGGTAGAGTATTACCCTGCTTTTAGGTACAAGGTAAAACAAGGCAATGGCATATCAATACATAAAAAAATGGCATTCTGCTATGACATTTGAATAGGTTCAAGATAGAAACTGTTTTGTAGTGTCAGCATTATCTTTATAGTAAATTTAAAAATGACTGTGGAAACCATGAATTCTGTGTTTGTATTACTTAAGATGGAACATGACAGAGGCACACTAAGAATGTAAGAGTATACAGTGCTAAGGAGTGACGAAATATGGTAGAATGGTCTGTTCCTGCTGCAGTTTATACCTGTCATGGAATAGAGGCTGTGAGACCATGTAGCCAAAAAGCACAATTTGCTCTGGAGGGATATTTGTAGCAATTAAAAACAAAACAAAACAAAAGTGAATTAGAAATTATTGAAAACAAGAAGATTCAGATATTCATTTGGGAAATGATTAAAAACAAAGAGAATACCACCAAAAAAAAAAAAAAAACCCAAAAAACAAAAAACCATTAACTGGAAGTAAAATTTCCTGTTAGTCAACACAAAACATAATCAAGTTAAGAGGATGTTCATGTTGAAACTTGCTATTTCAATTTTCTTCCTTGACCTTATGGCTGATTCAAGGGCCCAAACAGACATACACATACATGACATTTGTTGCTTTCCCTTTTCTTGAGTACCATTAGGAACACAGGAACTTTTATATATCCAGTGTGCTCCAATCAGTTGCAGTTATTGTTTTTGAAACACTTTAGCCATTGGGAAACAGTGGACAAAGCATTATAGGCTTGTCTTACACATTCCCACCCCAGACCTGTAATTCAACCATTTCTCCAAGGTGAGATAAAACAACTTTAAGTGTTAAAAAAAGATAGTAATTTTACAAAGAGTAATTTAGAGACTACTTAAAAGAGGGAGAGGCATTATTACCAAATAGTTCATCACAGAGGCCTGTTAAGCTTAATGAGGAATAGCTGTCCACTCTGCTGTCCTATTCCAGAGAAACATCAGCATTGTAACTGAGAGATGTGTCTGGAGAAGAGGTTCTAAGAGACTCGTTCCCAGGAGAAGCTCCATAGGAAACTATTGAAAATATAGAGATTCTATGCTTGTATAATCTGGGTTGGTGTCTGATAATCTAAAATGTAACAAACATCCCCAGGTCATTCTGATGGTGATGATCCATACTTGGGAAAAAAATCCAGGAAAAATGTTGGTAATTTAGTAATATCCAGGCAGCTCATAGGACTAACAGACCCCATCTCCTGTCACTTCTCAAGCCTGTTGAGCTTACTGTTCTTCATGATCCCTGTTTGTATACCTCATCATGATAGGCTACCACAGTCTTGTATCAGTATTCCTTATTTCTCCATCTATCCTAGGTAATCAAGGCTTCAGGGATCCTGTAGGTCTGATTACCTCCTTCAACTCCCAAATTGGAAATCCCATTTCTATTAGCCTAAGCACAATTTGCAATGGGGAATATGTATATGTATAGATGATTCACTTTGTTATAAAGTAGAAACTAACACACCATTGTAAAGCAATTATACTCCGATAAGGATGTTAAAAAAACCCCAATGGGATGTGAACTTAGTATTGGCCCAGTGGTTAACGAATTACTCTGCACAGTATTTATTAAGAAATGTTAGGTTTGAGGGTTAGGAAAAGAGGCTGGAAATGGGTGTGGGAGAAGTGTCAGTAAATAAGAAGAAAGAGAAGAATCACTAAGATGTATTGAATGCTTATTCTGCATGCCCTGCATTAAGATTTTGATATAGTTTAAACCTAAGAGCAAACCCTATATTGTTGTTCTTATATTTATATAAGTACATGTATATATCATATTATGTATTAAATAATATATTTATATCATATCAGATATCATATCATATCAATATATTACAAATAAATATTTAAAGCTTAGACTGATAAAGTAATTTTTTGGGTACCAAGCTAACATGTGGGGAAACAGGAATGTGATGTCAGGTTAAAGTCTGATACAAGAGTGATTTCATAAAAAGTATGAGAGTTTGAAGAAGATACATGAAATAAAAGGAATGTTATCAAATTCTAAGGGGATAGATTTTAGTCTCCACAACAGAGAAATTGGTTTAACTACACTATAGAGGATAAAATTGAAAAAGTATTGCAGCAAAAGAGATTTGGCTTTAGCATTAAAATAATATATTTTGGAATCTTGTACCTACAAACATGGTGATGGAAAACTAGGATAATAATATTCTTTGATATTTTACCTATACTATACTTATATATCTTAGAGTTAGATGCAACCCTACCAAAACCTTCAGGCTTCTTTCTGGTTGCATGACGCAATTTTACTTTCAAGTAAGAAAGAAGAAAAACAGCAGTGAAACCCAAAGCATATCTAACTGCTGCTAAGATCCTTCCATAAAGCCAGCAAAGGCAGGGTGGTTCTAAAGCTAGAGTAGTATTCCAAAGAACTCCAAAGCTTTGTAATCCAGCTCAGAGCATAGAAATACATACTTTCACAATTTAACCTGTCAGTTTTCTTGCCAACTCCAGAACATTGGAAGTCCTACCTTAATGAGTTTCTTGATAACTTTTACTTTTTCAAGGACAGCAATTTTGAAATCAATCAAACCCCAAACAGAATATGGATACATACAATATGTGATGTTTGCCAACTGAATCTTTTGTTTTTGACTTGATTGAATGAATCATTAAATAATCCAATTTCAATGAACTTAAATTTTACTAAACTTACTTGGAATTTTTTGTGGCTGCCTGACAATCAAGGTTAAACATTAATAAAGCATTCCTTCTATCCTATACATACTCTATTATACTATTTAATTGTACAATGTGTTTTTAGAAACTGAGAACCAACCAAAGATAGCAATAGTGAACTGAATTTTAATTCTCTTTTGTCAAAATGATGATTCATTGTAGTTTAGGTAGGGTAATGATACTTTGTGTCTGATGACAATGTAATAATAATCATAATGTGAACAAGATTAAAAATAAGACAAGAGTTTGAATAATTTAAGTGACATTAAATACCAATAATTAGAATGGCAACGATAAGTATGAAACCCTTTACATACACAGGTTACCAACAATATATTACACCAAAGTAAAACTACCACTTATATCAACATAATAGCAAGTAAATGCTAATAGAATATTGCAAACTTTAGCTTCAGTTATAATTTCTCACTATCGACTGATAACAACAGGTTCTCATTCATAGTCATTTCATAAAGCAGTTGGCAGCCCCAACTTTTTAGAAGGCGTATTTGCTCCATTCTCCCTTTTGATAAAATAATTCTCTGTGTCACAACTTCAAGTCTTTCTTGTCCTTTTTCCTGTGCACACTCGACTTTCTTTCCACAAATAACTCGTCTTTCCATTTTTCTTTCGCTCGAGCACCTCAACAGATCTACTATTTTATGAAGCTTCCCTCAATAGATGGAGAAAGATGTAATGATGATTCATAAATAGGAAATCCACCTGCTTTAATTCACTAAACTAAAGCTTTGTTAATAAAAAAGTAGACTTGTAAATATTTCTGCAGAATGGAGTTTCTTTTGAAGTTTTCACAGGCAAATTGAATTCCTGTGAAGCCTTATACACGCCTTTAAGGTTTTCATATTTCTGTGCCCATCTCCTGCCTGGATGTCTCTTTCCCCATCCATGGCTTCATTTTCATGGGCCCAAACCTACCTAAATTTTAAGACCATTCCCTGAAGAAGGCTTCCACAAAGGAAATAGCTTTTTCCTTTGGCCAGTTCTGATCTCCTATCTTAAGGATGTTTCAGTATTTCATCATTCTTCTAGGCAATTCCATCAATCTACCACTTGCTTGTTTTTAATCTTTTCTGGCTTAGTGGGAAATAATTGATGAATAATAATGAAATAATTCCTAAAGTGATTAAATGGCAAAATGTTTCAGGAGTGAAAAACAAGTTCACTATGACCTCTTCCTGATCTTTAGATTTGTAAAAGAGTACAGTCAACTCAGTATTAGAGAAATAAAATGAGGATTATTCAGTTGAAAAATAAGTACATTTTTGTTGCTCTTTGGAATAGCACACACACACAAAATCACAAATTATCAACACTTACAAATAATTAGAAATGTTCAAGAAAAAATAGTTCAAAACTAAAATTATATCTAATGGATCTTATTATATATGGAGGGTTTTTGAAGAATTGTTTTACTAATTCAGCACTTATGCCTATTGAACATATTTTTAGCTTATTGCTTTGTATCGCTGCTTCTTATTTAAGAAGTATTTGAGAAGGATTGGTAAAGAGCATATTCTGATACGTTTTGTGGGTCTGTTTTGCGCATAAATTATAAGGATTGAGGGAGATGGGGAGGAAGGGATAATTGTCAGATTGGTTGGAGAACGGAGGAGCTACATCAATTTTCTTTTTCTAACTTGAATTCTCATCAGGTAATTTGTTGTCAGAACTTCTGTACTGTCGCTTACAGACAAAACATAAATCTATGGGATTGTGTCATAAAGTACTTTGACCATACAAACCAGAACGGAGTCTGATACTTTTTGTTGCTAACGCTAAGTTGCTCAACAATAGTGACGTTTCCTGCCTAAAACAAATTGACCTAACATGGGGCTTATGACTTGTAATGGTTCTACTAACCAGCCCAGCAGTAAACTTGAAAGATTTGATAAAATACAATAGCTCTGACTGCTGTGTACAAAATATTTGTTTTCACTTGCATTGTCCAAGTTATTTAAAAGAAATAATAATAGTGATAATAATACATGAAGTTATTCCTGCTACAAACATCTCTTTATTGATAGTGGGCATTGATTTCACCAAAAGACTTTAGAGGTTTGATAAAAGCAATCACCTGGCTGAGGGATGCAAGCCTAGCTCTGGCTATGACTCCAAGGGAGTGCTTAAAAGATATTCAAAATTATTTATTAAAAAAATCAAGTCACATTAATGAATACTTTATCATTTCATAGTGTATTTGTCCTCGGGGAAACTAGAAGAGCTCTCCACCCACAGTTTACCCATAACTGAAATATTCAGGTATCAAACAGTCTTTGCTCTGAACTACTGTTATTGCTATTGGAGACTTCTTCGACAGCAATGGCTACCAGAAAAACAACTTATTCAGTAGCTGTCACTCATCCCTGCTTTCGGGTAGACTTCTGAATTAAATCAGGCAGCAAACATTTATAGGAAAGCTTACAGTGGCATTGCTCTGAGTATATAAATATAACTAACAGAGATTTTATGCAGGGCAATAGGGGCTGACACACAAATTAATATAATTACCACAAAATAGGGATATTTGAAATCTTAATGGAACACACAGAAAGGGTTTATTTATTTTGCATGAAAATGAGAGAGAAGAAAAGACTGTAGTGCAAATTCAGTGGGTCTCTTTTCTAATGCTTAACTAGCTGAAAGAAAATAGGACAACAGTAAATGAGAAACTAGATATAAAATGGGGCAGTAGAATCATTTTTGCTCTTTGGATATTGCCTGGTGAGAACAGGACATGGTAAGGTGCTGGTTATGTCTGATTATATGCTTGTTACGTGGTAAGGTGCTAGTTATTTCTGCTTATATGCTTGTTCCTTTCTTTATTTCTCATGGTTAAATTGAGCCCCCATCCTATTCATGTTTAAATCCCTATCTCCTAGCATGGAGTAGCACCTAGAAGGAACATATCATGAATTCACTGTGATGTCTCCTTTTGAATTTTCGTCATCAAACACATGCTTTAAGGCTGAAAGCCCTCTTTTTGAAGTTAATCTCTGAGTACTGAGTTTAAAATACTGTAAACTTCTTTGTTTTAACAACAGGAAAGTATACTTCTGCACTTATCTGTCATTGGGGGCTTAGTAGCTTCAGCATCGTTTCTTCTTGAAAAACTTGAAGTTAGCAAAGTTTCATCTACTAAACAAAAAAATGCAGAAGGTGAAACAAATAATTTTCTCATGGTTGTATCACTTGGTCTTTTCAGACTCATAGAGGACCAAGTTTAGTTAATATTGAAGTGGAAAGATCTTAAGGCAAAGACAAAACTATAAAACGTGTAACTATAGGTTCTCTGCATTCAAGCAGCAGATCAGTACAAGGTACATTAAGAGTAATAGCAGAAATTTTATTTGCTTGTGTCTGTGTAGGGGAGGCAAAACTTTACCTCTGCTCTTTTAAGGTCTCCATCTGGACCTGAGAATTAAATTGACATAAAACAGATTAACAGGAGAAAAGCATACATGTATATGGTAGTCCCCATAGGAAAATAAAGACCAAAATAAGTGGCTGGACCTAATTGTTTATATACTTGGCTGAACACAGAGAGGCAGTATGGAAAAGCAACTGAAATATATGGGGAGACTACAGGAAGATAAGAGTTACTTTTAGCAAGGTCTGTTTGAACAGATTTCTCTCGGCTTTGACTTCTCGTCTCTGGTGATAAGAATGTTTCTTTGCTCCTGGTAAAAAGAAAGCATCTTTCACATGGGAGTTTTTATCTGTTGCTTTCCTGAGGAAAAGGAAGGTCAGAGTATCCTTCTTGTACCTGCTGTTTTTCAAGTGTCTTTAGCTCAAAATAATCCTTATGTTAAAGGTGCGTATTTTGGGGTGGCATATTTTGCCACCCTTCATGTTCCTTCTGTATAATACTAGCTTGTATGTTCCTTGATGGCAGGATTCAGTGCTTCAGTCTCAATTTCTCACTAATTAAATTGTGAGGCCATCTCTTTCTACTCTTCCTTCAACCCCTCATGTTGCACAAATGAGCACACACATTAAAAGTGCACGTAAAAATCTTTAAGGCTGATGGGGACAAGAGCAGACCCCTTCACACCTTCTCCCCCATAGCTATCCCCAGGTGTAAGTGCATAACCCACCTGCTCACACACCCCTGAGATCCTGCACACCAAACAATGTGAATAAATGTTCATGGGCACAGTCACATACACAAATACTCTGGGATGCCATTTTAGGTTCAACTGTGAATCTACCCCTAGAAGTATACGAAATTAGATAGCTCAGAAAGAGAACGCTAGAAAATAAACATTAAAATATTCCATTGCAATGTCCTGTTCTGGATACCTGTATCATAAACATAACACAGGTGAGCATATTTCCTTGAACATGATAGTCACCACTATATATTATTGAAAGAATCCTGTATATAATGACTCATATACAATGCCACATTTAGAAAGTCATATACTCACCTACTCCTTGCATTTTGGGGGTCAAAACTCTTTTAATAATGTTATTCAAGTTATGGATACTCTTTATAAAACAAGAAAGTGCACATATAGCTCACAGATTTCTTAGAAACTATTCATAGGCCATGGACCCCAAGATAAGGTCTCTTAATATAGTAAAAATTCCTTATTTCACAGAGAAGCAAACAAAGACCTTGTTGAGTTACTAGGATAAAATAACAAGTCTAGAGCATGAACCCCAAATCCATGAGGTTCAGTTTGTTGCCCTTTCTACCATACCATTCTCTCTCCCTTCCTTTTACAGATGAAAAGTGACTTAAAAGAATTCTTAGGATACCCTAATAGCAGAAATCACTCAGGGCTACAGTGACCTAAAAGAAATATTATCACTTTTTTTTTGATAGGTCAGGATAATTTAGATATCATACATCATTCTCCTTTAAGCAGAGCAATAAGACCCAACTGGCCAGAATTTCCTGAACAGCAGGCACTTAATTAATTGTATCTATCTCTGTCTCATATATTAAAAAAGACTTCTCTTTGCCAGTAGTGGGAGGTGGCAGGGCCCTTTTAAGGTTTCTGTGGGCTTTATTTACTTGATTTTACAGCCTCACCCCATATCGTACTAAACATATTAAAGTCCATTCATATGGCTCATGAAAGAACATTTATGTGTAACTACATTAGAGTTAGTTTGTGATACAAATGTCTGATAGTTATAAACATGGTAAACATACAATTATATATTTACAAAGTTTAATTTTGTAATGCTTTTCCTGTCCTGGACCAATACCTTTTATCACATTCAAACGTTTTTCTGCATCTGTGAAAAGCAACTGGGCGTAGGCATATGCTCAAATGACCGATGAATGAAGGAGTCATGACGAGAGGTGGAAGGAATCACCAAAGACTTTACAGTTTAGAGTAGATTGTAGATTGACATCCAGAATCACTGATTGAGACTATATAGAAGTGAATATTTTCTTCTGCTCAAACGTGGGATCTAAACAAGGTACTGATTGCAAAGATCAGTCTATAAATACCAGGGAGCTAAAGCTCGAGATACATTAGAGTCCTGAGCTAAGGGAGTTTATTAGTATGGTTTCTTAAGAGAAACAGAACCAGTAGGAGAGATGGAGGCTGAGAAGTCCCATGATCTGCAAGCTGGAGACTGAGGAATGACAGTGATATAATTCAGTCTGGGTACAAAGGACAGAGAACAAGGGGAGCTGATGGTATTAATCGTAGTCTGAGGGTGGGAGAAGATGAGATGAGATGTTCCAGCTCAAGTAGGCAGGCAGAAAGCAAAAAGGGGCAGTTTCTCCTTCCTCTTCCTCTTGTTCTATTTAGACCCTTAATGGATTGCATGATGTCCAACCACATTGAGGAGGGCAATTTACTTTACTGAGTCCAGTAATTGAAATGCTAGTCTCATCCAGAAACACCACACACACACACACACACACACACACACACAGAAATAATGTTTAATCTGGGCAACCTGTGGTCAGTCAAGTTGACACATTAAAAATGAACCATCACTGGAAGAAAATATAAAATATAGGTAAATCAAATATATAACTAGTCTATTTGTTAAACACCCTAATTAGAGCATACTAAGGGCAGACTCTATACATATTCATCACTATATTCATTGTTCATGGCAGTAAATTAATGTGTTTGATATTGTATTGATGTGAATATTAAGGCACTCTGCTCCAATCTCCTTCCATTATATGAAGACATGATGATAACCAGGGTAACCAAATGTCATGGGCTTGTTGTATTAAACATTGCTTCTGCTTTATACCAAGACAACCAGTATCATTCACCACCAAATCTATGAGTCTTGGTTAAGTTACTTTAGTTTATTGAATTTGAATTTTTCATCAGTAATGGATTGATGTCTCTCTTGTCATGTTGCGAGGCTTAGAGATAGCATACAAAGCAGTTGGAAACAGAACAGGACCAAGAGGGCAAATGTGCAATAAAGGATGACTACTGTTGCTCTGTTTTTCAGATGGGGAAGTTTGTCTGAGTGCAAGTTGACCTTCTTTCCTAGAATTGATTCTCCTCTTCTTCCTTAGCCTATAGCCATCCAGATAACTCTACATTCCCAGGTTCCCCTGCAGCTGGATGTGGTCTTGTGACTGGGTTCTTGTCAATGAAAAATAGCATGAGAGGTGTGGGCAACTTTCAACTGACTTAATCAAAATAAAATTACCTGCTCAGGTCAATCTCTAGTCTTTATGCAGGGTTGATAATGAATCAGGAGAGAACCTAACTCTGACCATGAAAAATGAGCACATTGTACTATAGGAGGATGGAGCAACATTAAGGCAGGAAAATTAAGGTCCTGGGTGATATTATGGAGCAAGCCTTCTCCATCTGCATAAACAAGGAGGTAAAAGATTAATTATTCTAAATCCACTCACTTCATGTTTTCATGAAATTATAATTATTTTCTCATCAAAATTCGTAAAAATTGTTTTTTAAAATAATTTCTTGAAAGTTTATAAACATATTAGTGATGATCTTTCTGTACTTTATTACTTTTCTTTGGACAATAATAATACAACAGTGACAAACATAGTAGATGTAATTTCTGAATATTTATTATATGTGAGAAACTGTATGATTACATGTGTTAACTTGTTTAATCTTCATAATAATACTGTGTGGTAGATACTGTTAATCATCCTCATTTTACATATGAGGAAATTAAGTCACAGAGAGTTTGAATCAATTTCCTGTGGTCATTCAGCTTTAAAAAGAATGGAGTTAGGAACCAGAGTGCCTAGGTTCAAAATCTTAACTCTTCTGTTTTTAAACTCCTTTACTTAGAAGCTGAGTCATTGGGAATTTGCTCAACCTCTCTGTCAAAGAAGCCATTTCAATTTAAATGACTCTGGTATGAAATCATTTTATGCATTGTGTTTACATGATCTGAAGACAAGACAAAACACCTATATGCCATCAAGACATAAAAATATTAATCCTGATATGAAAGTAGAATTTCTCTGTGTTACTCCAGAAACCAGAGTAGAATACATAGTTAACTGAGAGGAAAGGAGGTTAATGATGAGACACTCTAATGAATAGTGTTTCCAGAAATGACATGCCTTGTCACAAAGCTGTGAGTTACTCTTCACTGTATTTATTTAAAAATAATATGAATATACTGATTTCATAAACATTAATTTTTAATTGTTGTCTTATCTAACATGCATGGAGCAGGTGTTATAAGTTTGTAAATGTACATCATTCCCAGTTCTATACTAGATGGAGGGAACTCCATCTTTGCTGGTTCAGTTGTATTTTTCTTCCCTGAACTTAAAGGATATATAGCTAAAATATTTAGAATACACTATAGTTTTTTTCCTGAAAGATGGATTTAATTATGGTTTCATCTTTGCTTTTATTATTACTATCTGTGTTTTCTATTTAAAGATATATTTGTTTAATCATATACTATGTATATATGTGTGTGTGATACTAATGTATAATTCTGTAATTATATATATATTATTTAATTAGATCATTCAGAATTTCTTAATTAAAACACTAATAGGCCAGATTTCTGTCTATCCTTGAATTTTTATTTATTTGAAAAAATATATGTTTGTTTGCAGTATTACCCAATTCATCACACTACACATTAATTGAGAGGCATTCTTCTAACTTTTCATGTGCCTTGAATATGGTAGATATCAAAAGAACTTAAATTTATGATAGATATCAGAAGAGCTGGCACATGCAATAAAATAATTTTTCACAGTCTTGGCCTGAAACCCAAGGTTTATTTTTGTTCATTTCTTTTACTGATAAATATATAGCATGTTGCATGTAGCATATCTATGTCCCCAAATCAGATTGTTCTCAGCTCTACATAAATATGGTATAATGGAAGAATAAGTGTTGAAAACATACACACTCGCTATTTTTATCATTTTGTAATATATGACAATTGTTTTGTTTTGTCTCTGAATAATATGTAGTCACAAAGCACACAAAATGACATTTAAGGACTTTATAATATTTTTAAACCCACAGAAAGTCAGTCACACAAGAAGATAGCTTTCATTATCTTATTGAAAATTTAATATCTGCTGAAATTTTATAAATTTATTTATAAATGAGCATTTCTATCATAGTCAAAAGATAAACTGGAGACAATAACATAATTCACACATCTGTTTTCCAAAGAGTCCCCCTTCCTGTTTGAAAAACTTATTAACTTCCCATGAGAAATCTTGTTAAATTATAACCGTAGAGTATAAAGAAACAACAATAAATCAGTCAGGTCATCTGAACTTTGCCCTGATCTCCACATATGTTATTGACCACTCAAACCACAGAAGTCTATTTTCCAATTAAGATCTGAAGGCAAATGAGAAAAAGGGTAAGGATCAAAGGGTACTGAAGATGAATTCCACATTTCTCTAGATCTCTGGAAATGTAATTGTGCTCAAAGTTTAAAAGTTAGACAGATAGGAACACTTGCTACAATGGCAGCATCTACATCAGCAACAGTAGCACATTATATTACAACTGATTTTTTTTTCCTCCAAGAAGAGAACTGAGTTTGTTTGTTACTCTCCTCTCCACCCACCTTTCTCCAGCCATACAGAATTATTTTAGCAAAGTAAATGAGTTTAATTTCATTATTGAAAAAGATATGTCTATGTTTTCTTGTATTTTGAGTAGCCATATTCCTCTTACCTAAAGTATTTGTTCATACACACAAAAAAGTCATTTATTTTATTCTAATGTCTTTTGTCGGGTTGAATTGGATCAATTAAAAAATTAATGGCCAAAAAATTCAATCTTCTTTTAGGATTTTGAAATATAAATGCCTGTGAGTCATAACTGCATAGCTATTCATTGTATAGCTTTATGAACTTAGAATTTCTTCACTAATTTTGATATAATTATTTATGTCATGGCATTATTTTGCCATCATAAATAAATTATATATATGTAGTTTAAATATAAATTATGGTCTCTTAATAAAAAGAGAACTGATGACTTTTGGGTAATAATTTTTCCTTTAAAATTTTTAGAATGTATGTTTAAATTTTTAATAAATGGCTCTGGCTGTTTGTTCATGTTTCCTGCCTCAGCATTTGTCAAAATCCTTTCATTGAAACTTAATAAATTTGTGATAAGTCTTATTGAGATTTTAGCTCTTCATCGCATTAAGTCAGAGGGAAGTAAAAAATGAATTTTTTGGTGAGAAATTTTATTTTCAGAGAGATAATCCATAAATTGATTCAAAATACTCAATTTTGTATATAAACTATTCATGTTAATGGTGATGTGCAAAATATCTGTCTACTTACAATCTGTTTCTATTTAATATTTTGTATTTTCGGATCAATGGAATAGATTCCCCACATAAAGCATTGCTTTGGAAAAACATCCCTAAGATACAAATCAATCAAATGAGTCCTAAAGTTTAATGACATTCAAAGGTCAAGAGACACTTCTCAGTCTGGTCACCATAAGGCACTCTTTGGTTTCTCATTAGTCAGTAAGAAGTAGCTTGCAAAAGGGAGGAATTCCCCATTCCTATTTAGTGGTCCTGGTAATTGTCCCTGATGGCTATTCAACAAAACCAGAGCAGGGAATCTTTCTAAGAATCTCGATTCTGCAGAATATAATATATGCTATTAAAACTATTCTATTAAACTCTTGGGGGTATTTATAAGCATCTATACTTTAATTTCCTATCATTCTTTAAAATTGATTTAGTGGAGTTGGCTCTTTCCTTGACCCTACATATGAACTCAGAAAATTTCACTTGATTTTTTGGCTATATTTATGCAATCATATCTCAAACCAGTAATAACCAAATTAAGCTCCACATAGTAGTCAAATCTCTGTTCTTTTCATTCTTCCTTGACTCAGGCTTAATGTAGATGTGAAGCCTTCCTTGCTCACTGCAGTCTATGACTCATCAAGGTTTGGAGGTAGGGGGTGGGTGTTGCTAGGGCCTGAATATTTATGTCCCCCCCTGCCCCAAATTCATGTGTAGAAATCCTAATGCCCAGTGTGATAGTATTAGGAGGTGGAGACTTTGGAGGTGATTTGGTCATGAAGGTAGAGCCCTCAGGAATGGGATTAATGTTCTTAGTAAAGAGACCCCAAAATGCTCCCCAGCTTCTTTCATCATATGAGAGCACAACCAGAAGTCTCTGGCTATGAACCCAGTAGAGGGTCCTTATAAGAAGATGACCATGCTGTCCCCTTGATCTCAGATTTCCCATTCTCCAGAACTGCAAGGAATAAATTTCTGTTTTTTATAAGCTACCTAGCCTGTGGTATTTTGTTATAACATTTCAAACAGACAAATACAGGATGGGTAAGAGAGAAAAAATTTATTGATACCACCATTCTCAGTGAAAAGCTAGCTTCACCACACTGCTCTTTGGGTATTTAAACATTATTTTCCCTTGTGAAGTCTTTCATGGCTTCTTTGGAGACTCCCTCATGGTTTGGGATCTCTAAACTTACAAATGCGTAGGTTAAATTAATCTCTATTTCAGCTCATCCCAAGGATTCCCTTTGATATCTGCTTAGTTTTATTTGCCAATCCAGAGTCCTTGGAGAAAACCTAAGATGGTTCTAAAGTAGTCCTGTCTCTCATGAGGGCACATTTTTTAAACATGAGAAACACTGCTGCATCCTCTTCTCCAACAAGTTGCACAGTGAAGCAGCCATCTTCCTTTTCTTTCACCAGTGGAGTAACTGGCCAATCAGTTGCTTGCCCTTTGATTTCTCATATGTTTAGATTTCAACTGAGTATGTTACACAGCTGTTTGGGTAATCTCTGTGAACACCATCTTACAAAGCTTGAGGTTATCAAGAAAGATGGGGACTCCATGTGGTGATAAGACTAAACTATCTCCAAAGATGGAAGACATTCTGTTCAAAAGCCTCTAAATCAGGAGGTTTAAAGCCTTATAATAAGTTAAAAAAATTTTTTTAACTGTCTTTTCCAATACTTATGTGATCTAGTATCTGTATTTGAATGTGAGACCTCCTGTTTGTGATCCTTTAGTAAATGCTTCCTTTTGCTCAGAATGCTATGCACAGATGGTGGAGATGATGATGAAATTCTTTCACTTTCTCCTTGTTGTAGGCTGAATTGTCTTCACCTGTAGATATGTTGCAGTCTTAACCCTGGTACCTGTAACGTGATCTTATTTGGAAATAGCGTCATTGCAGATGTAATTGAGTTAAGATAACATCATACTAGAATAGGTGGGACCTTAATCCAATATGACTGTGTTCATTACAGGAGTAGAGACATGGAGGCAGAGGCACAGACAGTGGAGACCACCACAGATACACAGAGAACAGCCATGTGGTGATGGAGGCAGAGACTGGAGTTTTGCAGCTACAAGCCAAGGAATCGCGAGGATTGTCAGTAGCAACAAGCACTAGGAGAGAGAGCATGGCTGTGCTAGCCTTTTCATTTCAGACTTCTAACCTCAAGAACTGTGAGTATTGTAAGACCCCATTTTGTGGTAGTATGCCACAAGAGTAATAGGAAACTAAGTTTCCTCTTGACTTGATATTTAATGTATACATACACATATGATACCGTCACCACAGTCTCAGCTATATGCCTGTGTACATTAAGTGTGTGTAATTTTTTGTATATCAATTATACCTTGATAAAGGTATTGAAAAAAACACTTTCAATATATGTTATCATCGTGCTTTTAGAGTAGCCATGTGTTGGCCAATCATGAGGAATGAGACTTGATAGAAAAGTATATCCATCATGAAGAGTGAGACTTGACGGAAAAACATATCCATCACCTTGATCTCTAGCTCAAAACCTAGCTGTTTTAGTTCGTTGAGAATTTAGATAACCCTTTGGATAGGAAGTGAATTATTTTATTTTTCTCTTTGGTGTGAGATGTTTACATGGTATATATATACATGGCATCATTTCTGAGAAGTAAATGGGAAAATGGGCTCATGTAAATGTGTTTCTGTTAGGGAATGGAATGTGAAGTCGTGAGCTATTTTTGCCCACCCAAGACTTCTCCTTTCTTTTGTGTAAAAACATTCTAATTTTGCTTTAGAGAACTACTTTGTCATTTTTTCACTATTTATATGTTGTTTGTTGGGCTCATTCTATTTTGAATTTTGAGGATAGGCAAAGTTTGAGGATTAGGCCTGGCTAATCAGAAAACCATATCTCTGTGCCATAGAAATGGGTTAATATACATACACACACACACACACACACACACACACACACACATATGGCAGATTGGATACCCTAAGACAGTATTGGTGATATTAACTGGAAGTGGTATTCTCTCAATGCTGGAGTTGCTGAGCTGTTGGGATGCATATGATGCATATAATGGTGACAAGCTTTGCATAACCACAAAAGGAGTCAATGTAGGAAAAGGTATCACTGAGATAAAGACAATGTCTTTATAACAGTGTTCAAACCTGATTCAATAATGCTTGAAACCTCATTTTTCTGAGTTATAGAGCCAAAACCCATGTGTTTTGTTTTGCCTTTCCTTCTGTAACTATGGGTGAACTATTTATCTTCTTATCTATGGTAGACCACCACATGTGTACCCATCATGTGAGGGAAACAGTGTCTTGATCATTGCTTAATAGACACTCCTGAGTTAACTCTACAAATGTATTGGCTTTAAATTCCAATGTCCTGAGAATTATAGTTTGTTATCAAGTAATTTCTTGAGATTAACCAAAAAAAAATCTATAAATTTTATGTATATTAGAATTCAAGGTTTTTAATATTAAATTTTAGTAGAATTGCTTTCTAAGTGAAAGGAATGTAAGTCACAAATACAATGTTCATGATGTTCTCATATATATTCCTTAATAATCTTGAAACCTCGAAACATCTGAAATATTGCCTCCATATTTTTAAAGTATAATTCACATAATCCTTCTAATAGTTTGAATTTGTTTTATACAATGTACTAATTTCATTTTGTTCATCTACTGAGATATTGTCAGATTATCTCGAAACATGAATTTATTGTAACAAATCAAAGACATTCCATATTTATTTATTTTAATGAAGAATGACCAAAAGAATTTTATTTTATATTTACATATATTTTAACTGTTTTTAGTATACATGACAACATTCATTTAAACAAATAATTATTCAAAGAATAAGTTTGAAATAAACTATTAACCTCAAAAACAATGGACTGGTTTATAAATAAACCAGATGTCAGAAAAAGCATTCTTTATCTAGAGCCACAGTTGCAAACACATGCACACTCATTTATTTGAAGACAAATACATGGGATATTTCTTCTCTCTTTATCACTTGGAATTTTTTTTTTTAATCTTAAGCAAATTAAGTTTTGTGTTTCACTTAAAAAAGGACATAAAGTTAATTATACATATTATAATCAAAGAACATATAACTTTATACACTAAAAATATAGATGTTTTTACATAGTGTATTTGGTCTTTGAAAATGTCACCTACTACAGAGTGAAAACATATCAACAATAGAAGCACAGTACTTATTTATCAGTATTTCAATTGCAGATGTATAAAATTTATTTAGAACTTTTAATTTTATCCTTTTAGTTTTTCTCACTCTCACTGAAAACATTAGGCAGGACCTACCTGCATATCTTCTAATTGTTTTTTAAGGCATATTTATGCCTGTTTAATTGTACACACCAAAGTCTAATTTATTTGGGGCCTTAGATATCTGTTAGCAAAAAGTCAATAAAAGTTGTACAGTCAAATTATAATGGTTATCATCTAGAATGAAAAAGTTAGCCATAATAAAAATTATACAATAGTTTTGTTTTTTAAGATATAGATTTTTCTAATGCTTCTAAGATATTTAGAGAATATTCTTGCAAAATGAAGTAAGCATAGCAGATCAATATTTAAGGTAAATAGTCTTAAATCACTTGGTGTAATTGCGTTTTAAGAACAGTAAAAATAATCAAATTTAGAATGCTTAGGTGCTTGGCTATTTAAAAGTCTGACCCTAGTACAGCTAAGCATTTTACTTTAAAACCAATAAATAGGAAGAATTTTAATTCATTGCTTTTATGTGGCTTGGTACACTTTACTCAAATAATTGATTTCGGTAAATGAAAGAAAAATTGGCTCAATTAATTCATGAAATTAGGACTAGTTTGGGGCATTTGAACCAAGAAGAGTTTAAGAAACTAACAGAGATGGTTTGTTTTTGAAAGTAAAAGTATAAATTCCTCGAAATTACTGACAAGTTCTTCTTAAACACTGCAGTGATTATCTTTGTATAGCCATAGACATTAGTAGTCAAACTGAGAAAATATGTATGTATTGTATGTACTCAATATGTATTGAGTAAATTCAGTTAGCTCCAAAGTTTTGTTTGCTCTGAGTTATAATACCTAGTAATAACTAAATACATTGAGTACTTACAAGTATTTGCCTGACATTTTGCTAAGGGCTTTATGTATGTTCTTAACTTTCCTGACGTTACTTTGGAAATGGCACATTATTATCTCACTCTGCAATACATTCAGCTTTTGCTTAAGTTTAGAAGATAGGAAATGGCTGAGGTAGGATCTGCAATCAGAACGGTGTTCTTAATTCCTGTGTCTTTAATCACTATCCTGTAATACCATTCACCTTTAATATTAATGTTGTAAATAGTACAGAATTTTTTCCCTGACCTCAAGAAATAAGTTATCTATTTGAAGAACTTACAATAAATATAGTTTCAAGAGGGTGCTTGGCAAAAATCTGCTATTTCATGATATAGAAGAGGAGCATACCTGGAAAATGGGGGCGACCCTCTACACACAAGGTGATGTGCCCCAGCAGGCACAAGCAAAGGCTTGTCTAGAATGAATCATGAGCAGTGCATTGGCACTTATTTTCCTGGTAAAAAAATTATGCCAAACTCACCTCTGGAAGAAGATCAGGTGAAACTAGACAAAAGTTTTTATCTTAATTCTTCAACTTTATAGCATGTCCCTCTGCTTCTTTCCAACTCCCTTCTACTTTATTGTAATCAAAAATAGAGTTCTTTATGGTATGGAGTTAGTAGAGAAAACGCATGGCAAACCTGGGATAGAAAATGGAATGGAGAAAAGCCAGAGACGGAAGAAGCTGTAACAATGGCCCATTAGGTATCAAGAAGTATCTGTGGTGAAACTCTTAAGCCTGATGCATGATTCTAGTTGTCATACTACAGATTACTCTAAGAAAAAAACAGTCATCCTGAAGGATCTGAATGCTGCTTTTCAACTGAAAACTCCTTTAAAGTTGACATTGAGAACTTTTTTTAAGCATAATTTTTCATCAGCAAAGCACCATGCTTTAATTTTGTAGTCATCTTATGCACAGATAAATAATTCCATGCTCAGTTACTCATTTTCATAGGCAAATGCCCAATTTTGCAAGAAATAGCCTCTAGCAGGTGAAAAGAATATTTTTACAAGAAAAGAATTTATTAGAAGTCTAAATGCTTTAGAAGTATATGTTAGAGATGCATAGACAATGGCCATTTTGAATATAAGCTAGATCATTAATGCCAAGTTGTTGTCATCAAATAATTTTTATCCCTCAACAGAAAGTTCAGGAACTGACATTTTATACCATCATGTGGAAATGTCACAGAAATCCCAGCATATTTCAGAAGGTAAATTTGAAGACCTCAGTTTCAGCTGTCACATGCAGGACAGTGCTATCAATTGAATGTTCATCGTCCCCCAAATTCTTATGTTGAAATCCTAACCCCCAGTGTTATGGTATTGGGAGGTGGGAACTTTTGTATCTGATTAAGTCACAAATGGGACTAGTGTCCTTTTATAACAGACCCCAGAGAACCCCCCTTTCCTCCACATGAGGACACTATGAGAAGATGGCCTCTGTGAACCAAGAAGCAGGATCTCACCAGACACCAAATTTGCTGGCTCCTTGATCTTGGACTTCCCAGTCTCTAGAACTGTGAGAAATTAATTTTTGTTGTTTATAAGCCACCCAATCTATGGTGGTCTGTTATAGCAGCCCTAATGGACTAAGACAGACAGTGACCTCAGTCTATGGCTTTCCACCGATAAGCCCTAAATCCCTTAGATGACTTGAATGTAATGAATAGTATACACAAATCTATATGGCCTGTAAGAGTTATCAAGTTTCATATTAAAATTTAAATTATAGAAATAATGCATAGTTTTGTAACAAAAAATGAACATATGTATGCAGGGCTGATATGTGATAATTCAATTTTCTCAGTCTTATTTAGTGTTTAGAGTAACATGCTAGACTGTTTTCAGGTCTTCTAGAGCAATGAAAAGATAAGCTCCCGCTCAAAACAATTCAAAAGATCCCCACAAAGCACAAGGGTTATGCTTTTTATAGCATCAGGATGGTCTTTGTAAGCCTCAGTGTCCTCAGTATAAGCGATGAAAAACTTAAGTGTGTGGGCAAAGTTTTGTAGGACCAGGCTGTAAATCATGGTATATCCATCAGGACAGTAGCTACCAGACGGGACCCCATTTTGTTAGCCAGATGCTTCTTCCCAGGTATATATCTTAATTTATTCACCGTGTATCACACTTTATCACATTCAGCATTGCAATATTAAGCTCATTTTTTTAAATCAATAAATGACAGCTTATGACCTCAAAATATCAGTCATTTTAATGTTTTCTTATGCATGATTTCTCTACCTTGAACACTTCTTTGTCAGACAATTTATTTTGCCATTTTAAAGCAAAATTCTAATATTATGTATCATGAAAATCAAGGTACTTCTCATAATTTTACAAAAACCACAGTGTCTTCAGTGCACTGAGACTCTTTTTTATTGGTTCTCAGAATATCAGTATTTATTTCTGGAACAACCTAAAGAAATATCCTTCACACCAAAAATATTCCCTTTTGATTTTCCTCATTGAATAATAAAAATGGAACAGATGCTATGTGCTATGTCAGGTACATTTGGGGTACCCCAATACATTTTATTTTCTTTTTATTCACAATTATTATAATTAAAAAGAAACTTCCCCATATATATATAGAGAGAGAGATTTACTATATACCAAAAATAGTGTAGAAAGAGATGAAAGAAAATATGAAACAAATATATTGAGCTCTAATATTCCAAAGTGATTTTAACCTACTTCCTCTTATTTGCCTACATAAATACCCTATGTATTTGGCATTATCATCCACATTTTATGGTTTGAAGAATGATACCAAAATAATAGTAACTAATTCAGAAATTCACAACTGGTAAGCAACAGAGGTGAGATTCAGACTCTTGTTAAATTAGTCATCTTTCTACTCTAGAAAGTCAGATGACTGGGAATATCACACTAAATGAATGAGCAGAGAGCTCCAGGACCCAGCAGAGGGGAATAATAATTCCACCTAGAAGATCAGAGAATTGTCTTTGGAAGAGTCAGTATCTCATCTAAATTGTGAAGGATGAGTACAAATTTGATAATCAGAATAATCCAAGAGGAAGGCTTTGTATGTTAAGGCAATGGCATGGGAATAAATATGGAGACACAACATGCCAATATGTGGAGGAAAGTCCTATGTGGCAGAATGTAATTTGCGCTGAAGTACAGATAATGAGAGGTAGGTGAGGTAGGGCCATTTCATGGAACCATATGGTAGGGATAGGGTTTGAGAGCTGGGAAAGAGAGCTCAAAATTATTGTCTAAACAATCATGGAAGGATTTTAGGTAGAGTTGGTATAAATTGCCTCACAGAGATATCCTTTTGTTGTTTTTTTTTATGGTGGTGGGAGAGACCTGACATATTGCCCCATGGGTAACAAGCGTTTGATTTTTGAAAGGTTGACATGGGTAGATTGTTGCAGGTAATCTATTAACTCTGAAGATTAACTGTGTTCACCCCCCACACACACACCCCAGCCCCTACCCTATTCAGCTTTAAGAGTCAGCAGCTGTAGCGATTGTGGTTGCTCTATAAATCCAAACTTTCTACCCAATGGGCTATTCAAGGGGATACGCTTGGGTAGCAAGTTATAAGTAAACACATTTGGCTGAACATCTAAATCCATATTCTTTAAGAAATTATATGAGTATTAAGGGTGGCTTTTGTATTTTCATCCGTCTCTCTTCTTTGTCTTAACTTCTGGTTGGTTCCAAACCCTGGAAAGGAAGAAGGGTGTTTGCTATTGCCCTTCAAATAAAATCTTGAATTCCTTATCTTAGGAAGTTGACCCTAGCAGGAGAATAGAACATAGTTTGAAATACAAATAAAATTAGCAATAGTGAGATCATTTGGGAGGCTATGGCACCAAGTAGCTGGGAGGATAAAAATAAATTAAAAGTTATGAAACACATTAAGAAATTAAATCAACAAACATTTATATAAGCAATCGCATTGGAAAGGGGAAGAATCAACCGCATTGGATTAAACAATATGGTTTTATAACGCAAAAACCTTAACCAGTTTGGACCTGTATCATTGATATAGGCCCTAATGAAAAAAAACGTAAAGCAAGTTGTTATTTTGTTATGTTTCACATTCCTTATATGCAAAGAGAATCAGAGAAGAAGGGAAGGGGTACCCACATGTACTAATGTTGCAATTTAAGTTTGAACATCTAGTAATATCACGCAGGCACTATCTATCACAGATAAGGATAAATATTTTTCTAAGTAATTGGAACAATTTGCCCAAGCCCTTTTTTAGTGGGTAATTCAAAACTTAGCCCTTATGTACTTTATGTGATTGTATAGGAAAATATAAAGGAGAAGGAAAATACACAGGAGAATAACATCAGTCAACTAATGTAATTCTCCTTTGTATTTTAAATTAATTAAATTAATTAATGTCTTACCTTTTTTATACGTTACTCTCCTAAGATTATAAGTACCCACATTTACAAAGACATTTGGTGAGGTTCATTGCTTCTGTCATGTGGTAGTACATTATGAAAATGTGGTTAAACTAAGATGTTCCAAAAAGAAATGGAATTAAATTTTATTTGGTATGTAATGCTGGAGACTTTCTATATGTTATTGCATCCAATCACAAAATGAGACATTATTAAAAGTAATGAAATAGGCTAGGAGTTATTAAATGAATGGCCAAAGTTCACAAACTGCTTTCAATGTGGACACAAATTACTGATGTTGAAAATACTAGTAAGATGCGTGATTGGATCAAATCAGACATCTAACTTTAATTCCTTTATTTCTTTCACCTGTGAATACTGCATAACACTGCATTCCCTCTAAAATGTCAGCAAATTGTGCCAGCAAGATGAGCCTAAAGATTTCTATCCAGTTGCCTCAACCAGAATTATGGAACTGCTATAATCAGCCTAGATTTTCAGGGCAATTTTTAAGGATATTTCATAATCATGAAAAGCATACTAGAAATAATTTATTTTTCTTATATCAACAATAGCCCTTCTTCTTTGAAATCATAAAGTTTAGAGATGAAAAGGACATTACTGATTCTCTAAGCCTGCTGTAAATCAAATATTTGACTTCTCACACAATATTCCTGTCCTCACCACCGACGCTGAAACCACAACAACCTGAGGTAATCCATTCCATATTTCCCAGTTCTTACTGAAACTCCTGCTGCAAATTTCATTCATATCCAGCGATACCTATGTCTGCCAACCACATACATGCATACAATCTATCAGCCAGAAAGCCCAGACAGGGAAATTCAGGACCAAGAATACAATCCAGGAAGAAACTTCTGAGTGCGTGGAGGTTGTCAAGTCCCATGTTGGAGGGGCCAGAAGGACACTGACCCAGGGAGGCACATGTAGTGTGTGTATCTGAAAGGCAAATCCATTCAGAAGACTGGATTAAGAAGAAAAGAAAGGCAAAAAGAAGTTGATATCATCTGACACTGAGACAGAAGCCAATACAGTTAGGTACAAGCAGAGCTGACTATATAATTTGTGGGACACAGTGCAAAATGAAAATGCAGGGCCTTTTGTTCAAGAAGTTAGGAAAAGAGTGCTGCAAAGGTACTAAAATATAAAGCTTTTCCTTTCTTCCATGGTCTGTCCCTTTTCTTATCATAGTGGTTTAATTTGGTATTTAATATCATTCTAAGTGCTTTTTAAATTATTGATATTAACAAAATTTTTCTGTTATTCTTTATAGTGTACAATGTTAGTTCTAAATACAAATATAAGTGCATTCAACTCACTTTTGGAAACACCAAAATGACACAGTTTGTATCTTATAGCTCATTCTTAGAGGTTACCTCTGGCTGGTCCAAGTTATACTTGGGGAGGATAGAGGAAGGAAAAGCATTTTTTTGGCCAGGCATATAGACATCCTGAGGGGCACTGCCTTGGAGATGCGAGTACCAGGATATGCAGACTCTCACAGCTGCCCCTGACACCCAGTCTGTGATTAGAGGCCCCTGGAAGCCCTAGCCAGGACCTGATACTGCCAGCTTCCCCCTTCTAAGAGTCACCAGCCAGACTGATGCCCAACCCCTGCTGGGGCAGAAGCTGAGGAATTTAAAGCAGTCATCCCCCTTCCTAGAGCCCCAACCTACCTCAGAAGGGCTAACCCCTCCCACCCTTAACAGGTGGCCTCTGGCTGTGGACTGGATGCACCTGGAGTCGCCAATCATGGGTGGCAATGACTCTAACCAGTTTCCCCCTAAAGACACCCAAAGAACAGGTGCCCGACTCTGGACTCTGACCACAGTCCCCTGAGTTGCACTCATACCCAGGCCCCCACTGAGGAATGAAGGGCCAAAGTAGAATGTGGAATCTCCCCTTTCCCTGCCCCCGCTCCCACAGCAGGAAAGAAGACCTCTTGTTCCAGGTGGGGTGCCAGAAAGCAAGGGAGTGGGCAACTGAAAATCTACACAGGATGGCTGGGAGGCAGGACTGTATTTGCTCTGAGACTCCATGCCTCCCATACCCCCTCCAGCCATATTTAATTGTGCCCCTGGAATTCACTTCCAAAACACAAAGTCAAAGATAATAAGACTGTCAAGACAGTGACAACAGGGTGTTAAACCAGGCTCAGGACCCTTCTGAGCTGGGCCCCTGTGTGACTGCAGAATTCACATGCCCACAAAGCCAACCTTGGGTGTAGGTCAGGTAATGTTTGATGGACATACGTGTGTGAAAAAGTCATCAAGTCAAATTTCTGGCAAGTGTCCGGGTCCTGGTTGAGAGACCAGACACCAGGAACTATGCATCCATAGGAAGATCTACTTCCTCTTTCACTGACTTTAAATAGGTCATTAATATCACAGCCAAATCATCCACCATATTTGTACTTCCCTTATTTTGTCTAGAATAGGTTTGGTACCATAGTTCAGTTGCCAGAGCTGGCTCCACAAATGTGTATAAATATGATCACCTTCCATGGTTTAAATACTGTGAAGTTAGGAGGCCAGGCAGAACATTAAACATTATGTGGCAAGACCACATAATCTAAGAAGACTTTCAGAAATTCAAATGAATGTTCCCAAATTAGCTACATTTCTCCCATTTGTTTTGTATCATTGGACTAATAGAGCACATATTCCAAAGCATATTAAAACTATGGTGAGAGACACTATGGAAATATATAGGTAGATACAAGAGTTTATGTTTTGAAGACTATTAATAGCTCATTAAAGTGATAGTTTATCAAAAACAAAACAATTATATCAATGTTCAACTAGTTCAACAAATTATTTCTTGAGTGAAGTTGGCTGGATGAAGTACAATGGAGGAATAGGAGGGCAAAAAATGTATAATTACCATCCTCCAGAAGTTTGATATATTTCCCTTCTGCCTTTATTTGGTGGAAATACAAAAAGTTTATACATTTTGTAAAAATCTCTTTCAAAAAGGAGCATTGGTAGAGAAACTTGATATAGTTGAATGCCATATTTTTATAATTTCTGATATTTTTTATTGCTACTGCTATATACCTACTTCAAAAGTCTGCTCGATATTGATTTTCTAGAAGTGGATATAGGACCTTGGGAAAACTACACAGTGTAATGTGACTTAGCTGAATATATTTGTATGTACGTGACATTAATTTTTAGTCAATACTGAGTACCAATCTAAAGGGGAAAGACAAGTTAGAAAAATAGTAAGAACTTGGAAATCATGGATGGAGAGTTAGAGCATCTTCAGCGTATTTCCTTGGGGCTAGTCCTCGGGTACTTTGTGGGTGTTACTAATTCTCTCCTCGTTTCGCATATCCACCCAGACCCTTTTCCACACTGACTCAATCCAGGGTCACTGACCGTCCCTTTCAATTTGGACCTGACATAACAGTCCCAGTTACTCGGGAAGCTAATCACAGCTCGGCCTATTTAGCTAGTGGCTATTTATCAGAACACTTTGCTAAGCAAATTGATTTTTTATAAAGTTTTCAGAGGGCATATTTAACTACTTTGTTGTTGTTTTTTTTTTTTGGTTGAATCTTTTTTTTTTTTAACATCTTTATTGGGGTATAATTGCTTTACAATGGTGTGTTAGTTTCTGCTTTATAACAAAGTGAATCAGTTATACATATACATATGTTCCCATATCGCTTCTCTCTTGCGTCTCCCTCCCACCCTCCCTATCCCACCCCTCCAGGCGGTTACAAAGTTAACTACTTTGAAACAGACTATCTGCAAGCTTGTGAATACAAAACTGGTACACTTGTAAGTTAATTAAAATTATTTTTCATTTCTTATTCACAGTAACGCCTTCAATAGACCACATTTAATTTCTTTTCTATATTTTTAAACCAACAATTTAGAGACCTTATGAAAATGTAGGTGACAATATTGTACTTTATTATGATTATGTGTATTATCTGTGTATAAATTAATAAAATAGAAAATGCCTCAAATTTAATTATTTGCCTTAACAAAGTGTTCAACTGTCAAATGAAGCTAATAAACATGGGGCTCTGGGCTTCCCTGGTGGCACAGTAAGAATCCGCCTGCCAATGCAGGGGACACGGGTTCAAGCCCTGGTCTGGGAAGATGCCATGGAGTAACTAAGCCCGTGCACCACAACTACTGAGCCTGCACTCTAGAGCCTGCGAGCCACAACTACTGAGCCCACACGCCAAATCTACTGAAGCCCGCGCACTCTAGAGCCCGTGCTCTGCAACAAGAGAAGCCACCGCAGTGAGAATCCCACATACTGCAATGAAGAGTAGCCCCTGCTCGCGGCAACTAGAGAAAGCCCGCACACAGCAATGAAGACCCAACACAGTCAAAAACTAATAAATAAAAATAATAAATAAAATAAATAAATAAATTTATAAAGCAAACAAACAAAACACAGGGCTCTGAGATCACAGAGCCATATAGAAATCTGAATTGCATGTTCATACAAAAAGTTATTTTCTTTTAACATGAATAGCATATTCCCTCAGTGTCTTCAAAATATTTTAAAAACCAGTTATTGTCAGAACTCTGCATTTGAAAAATAGGATAGGGAGGATGGGAGAGAGACGCAAGAGGGAGGAGATATGGGGATATGTGTATATGTATAGATGATTCACTTTGTTATAAAGCAGAAACTAACACACCACTGTAAAGCAATTACACTCTAATAAAGATGTTAAAAAAAAAAAGAAGGAGAGTGGATACACATTCAAGGGAAGAAAATAAACTGCAGTGCAGTAACTTATTTTTAACATCCAGAGACAGATGGCAGATGGCTTTGATCTCATCTGGACGTTAATAAAACTTTGAGGAAGTTAGCTCCCCCCACCTAAATTGCATGCCAAAGGTCACTGCCACCCTCAAACACCTCTTCCGTCCATGTTGATTTTTATCTAGGAATGATTTCAGTGACTTTCGCACAGGCAAGTTACACCTTTCACTGTGTTGAGTATTACTTTAGATATCTCAAAGACTTAAGCTAAATTGTCTTTTTCTGTTTATCACTGTAATGGTTTTTCTGGTGTAATATCATTCACATTATCTTTTAATTTCTTAGCACCACAGGGTACAAACTGTCTGTGATTGTGTCTGTCATGAATTCCTCAGACAGAAAGGATTGTGGCTTGGGATGAGTGCCACAAAGAAGCTTTAATTCTGCCATCACTCTATTTCACAGAAATTAGGGCAAGGGCTTAACATTTTTGGATGCCATCTGAATTGGAAAATGTAAATGGACACTTTCAGCATCATAGCAATGAAAGGAAATATAGAATATTGAAAAGAGCTTAGCTGATGACAATAGGTCTTATAGAAATATACAATGAAATAAAATATCATTCCAAATGAACACTAAGCCCTTGTGGGAAGTGATTTGATATGGAAAAGAAACCACTCTGAATGTGATGCAGTCTCTTCCTCTGCAATTCTGTAATGGAAAACAGTGGGGTCATCAATTTGTTTTTATTTTATTTTTAATCTAGAAAAGTGTTGATTTTCCCTTTAAAGCTTAAAAAAGTAGTCTCACATTATCCTTCTTTAGAAAATTCTTCAGCAGCTTTTCAGAATTACACTATTTTTTTCTAAATACATGTTCTAGTTTCAAAACCATTAATATCTTAATCTTACTACATTTAGATCTAAGCAATAGTGTTTTTTTTTGTTTTTTTTTTTTTAATTAATTTATTTATGGCTGTGTTGGGTCTTCGTTTCTGTGCGAGGGCTTTCTCTAGTTGCGGCGAGCTGGGGCCACTCTTCATCGCGGTGCGCGGGCCTCTCACTATCGCGGCCTCTGTTGTTGCGGAGCACAGGCTCCGGACGCGCAGGCTCAGTAGCCGTGGCGCACGGGCTTAGTCGCTCCGCGGCATGTGGGATCCTCCCAGACCAGGGCTCGAACCCGTGTCCCCTGCATTAACAGGCAGATTCTCAACCACTGCGCCACCAGGGAAGCCCTAAGCAATAGTTTTTATAAACCATTATAACTATATATATGTATATAACTATGTATATAACTATACTATATATAACTATATATAGAGCTATGTATATGTGTATATATATATATATAATAGTTTTCTACCCAAAATGGAGCATTCTGTACTAGCCTCCAATAATGGATTTTCCATTGCCAACTTGCTAGTAAATATTTGGGTTTTCAAGTGGTCATTCTAACATGTGTAATGTTCAAACAATTAAGAGATTGCCAATTAGATGTCATTTTACATTAGCTTTAAAGAAGCAGATAGGGCTTCCCTGGTGGCCCAGTGGTTGGGAGTCCGCCTGCCGATGTAGGGGACGCGGGTTCGTGCCCTGGTCCGGGAGGGTCCCGCGTGCCGCGGAGCGGCTAGGCTCGCGCGTCCGGAGCCTGTGCTCTGCAGCGGGAGGGGCCGCAGCAGTGAGAGGCCCGCGTACCGCAAAAAAAAAAAAAAAAAGCAGATAATCGACAACATAAGTCATTCCTTAATAGTACTATAATCCATTCAGGAGATGGCAGATGTATTTCAATTAAAAATCACAAGCAGTAGATATTTTACATACTAACTGATAATCAGATTAAAGATAATTATAATGGCATCCAAGAAATACATATTTGAGGGTTGGAATAGTTGAAGAGGCATTCAAAGATGCGGTTATACAATTGATCCTTGAACAATAGGTTAGAACTGCAAGGGTCCAACTATCTGGATTTTTTCCAATGGTAAATACTACACTACTACATGACCTGCAGTTGGTTGAATCTAAGAATTCAGAACCTCAGATATGGAGGAAATGTGGATAGGAAGGGTCAACTTTAAGTTATACGTGGATTTTCAACTTTGTGGAAGTTTGGTGCCCCTAACCCCCAAGTTGTTGAAGGGTCAACTTTAATTTGAAATTTTAAGGAAAACAAGCAGAATTTAATGGGCATTCCAAGTGGGATTTACTTTATAACCAGCTATCAGTAATACAAATGCAAATGATAGTTAAAGAAAAAATAAACATACCCAGTTCAGTGAAATCAATGATATTATAAAGCTCAAGTTCAGGAAAGCCAACAATTGCAGTAGTTGAGGGAGGGGAGCGAGACGCTAGTGATTGCAGAGAAGCAGGCAGAATTGGAGATTATGTGTCCTATCCAAATGAAACAATGCATACATAGTTTAAACAGCCTTGTGGGAATATGGACCCATGTTGACAAACTTGTGATATTATAATAGAGCGGAAATACAGATGGTTATAGGAAATCCTTTAGAATTTAAATTCAGGAAGTTAATTTAAAAAAAAACAAAAAACCTGGTGCAAACAATGCAAAACACTTCACTGGGCAAAATCCTGCCTATGGACCATCAGTTTGTAATCTCACTTGTATATGATAAGTGAAAGAGTCATTTGGGCATATACCAAGTAACTGCCACTCAGTTAAGGGAACCGCCATAATAAGGGAAATACAAAGATATCATCTTTCCCCTATCAGATTTGCAGAAGTCAAAAAGTTTTATACCACATTGAACAGGTAAAAATGTGAAAAACAAACATTATAGAAGAGGGTAAATTTGGTAGTATCTATCAAAATCCAAAACATAGATAACTTTTCAACCAGTGATTTTTCTTCTTAAATCTTGCAGATTTAAAATGTGAAATGATCAATATGAATTTTTCCCATCACTTTGTAATAGCAAAATTCTAACTGGCCTAAATATTCATTAATAGAGCACTGGCTAAAGTAATTACAGTACATCTATAAAGCAAAATGCCATGCTGTTAGGGAAAATAATTAGAAAGGTCTGCATGCATTATCATCTGGAGTATTCTCTAAGATCTATGATTAAATGAAAATGCAAGGAGAGGCAAAGTGTCTCTATTGTTTCCATTTGTTATAAAAAGAAAAATGATACACATTTGATTTTACATTCAAAATACGCTGGAAAAATACAAGAATTTTTTAATAACACTGACTTCCTCTAGCAAAGGAGCCTGAGACACTTGGGGTCGAGGAGAAAATGTTTCACATGTACTTTGTATTCTTTACATTTTTGAATCATATGAATGAGTTATTTTTAAAGTTAAGTATATTTTTTTACAAGTAAACTGTCATGATAAAGCTTTGTTAAGGGCCCTTCCCTGGTGGCGCAGTGGTTGAGAGTCTGCCTGCCGATGCAGGGGACACAGGTTCGTGCCCCAGTCCGGGAAGATCCCACATGCCGCGGAGCGGCTGGGCCTGTGAGCCATGGCCACTGAGCCTGTGTGTCCAGAGCCCGTGCTCCACAAAGGGAGAGGCCACAACAGTGAGACGCCCACATACCACAAAAAAAAAAAAACCTTTGTTAATTATTAAGCATTATGTAAATGTTGGAGTTTGTTTCATATTTTATTGCTATTAGACACTACCTAGCTGTGAAACTTCTTTTAATGATTAGGCAATAGAAATTTTAAATTACATTTAGTTTATTACAAACGCTTATTGCAAGAAATGTGGGAAGGCATAAGGCTAATAAATTTAATATACAAAGAACTCTGCAAATTGCCAAAAACAATTCCAACATATGAAGACAATTTATAAAAGAGGAAATGCAAATGGCTGTTAAACATATGAAAAGATATTCAATACCACTAGTAAACAAAATAGTGAAAATCATAGCAATGATATAATCCCTTTCACTCTTTAAAATGACAACAGTTATAAAGATTAAGAACGTTGAGCGATACAGTATGTAGTGAAACAGGTAGCCTTATGAATTACTGGTAGAAGATTAAATTACTACCACATATTAGACTGGACTAAGTTGGACAAAGGGAAGATTATTTTTCTTTCTTTTCCTTTTGCTTTTTGGAAAAGTAATATATTCACATGATTGACATAATTCAAAATTCACAAGATACAAAGGATAGATAGTAAAAAGTTTGCCTCACACTATTTTTCCCTTGTCACCCTCCCAGTTCCTCCTTCTGAAGGCAACTAATGCCATCATTGCTTTTTAAAATTTTTTAGAGACGTATGTATATGCACATGTATGTACGTATGCCTCTAAAAAAGGCATATGGAGGCATATGTGTGTATACGTGCATATGTATTTATTTTCATGTTATATAGTCATGTATATAACAAATTAACTCCTTTTCTTATACCTGTGGTAGCTTACTGCATATATTGTCTACTATATATATATTATATATATATATATATATATATATATATAAACCTATCACCATCATTCTTTTTTTGGTGGTGCTGTGGGGATGGCTGCATATTACAATGTGTGAAAGTACCATAATTTTTCTGTCATTGTTTTTTGTGAATATTTGGGCTCTTTACAATCTACTACTATTTTGAACAACATTGCACTGAATAAGCATACATGTATTTAATTTCAAAAAGAAAAAAGGAGAAAGGAAAATTTCACAACATTAGAAAAAAGACTGGGGACATAAACTCAGATAAATTTTAAAAAACAAGAATTATAACTTTGCTCAATTTATATTAATGGATTTTAATACTTTAAAGATTGGTATATTGACTGTGTAAAATGCTGACTGGCTCAACATAATTTAGAAAAATCTAAACAGACAATTACCATAAGAATATTTAAGAATTGGGGCTTCCCTGGTGGCGCAGTGGTTGAGAGTCCGCCTGCCAATGTAGGGAACACGGGTTCGTGCCCCGGTCCAGGAAGATCCCACATGCCGCGGAGCGGTGGGGCCCGTGAGCCATGGCCGCTGAGCCTGCGCATCTGGAGCCTGTGCTCCGCAACAGGAGAGGCCACGGCAGTAAGAGGCCCGCGTACCGCAAAAAAAAAAAAAAAAAAGAATATTTAAGAATTGGTATTTGAAAAATTCCTCACTACCTTCACTCACTACTTCAACTTTCAAATCTATCCTCTGACAAAATCAAAGAAACACACCCAAAAGATTTCATTAGTGAATGATTACAAGTTTTTCAATGAATGGATAATTCTGAATCTACTTAATCTATTCCAAGAAAGAGCAGAGAAAGCATTGCTCCCAAACTATTGTTGTGAAGTCAGCAGAATCATAACTGCAAAACCTATATTTAAGAGTATGAATAAAGATACTGAGAGCAAAGTCATAGATATTAATCTGTGTGTTTATCTAGATATTACCTAGATAATCATATTCAAAAATATTATAGGAAATTATATAGATATTTATCATAGATATTACCTAGGTATTTATCATATTAAAAAATATTATACGACATTATGTGTAAATACTGTGCATACAAGTAAATATACTAAAACACACCCAGGAGGTGTCTAAGGTTTATGATAGTAGGCACCTACATGCAGGGAACTAAAAGAAAAAAAAAGGGGCTATTTGCAATGTTTTATTTATTTATTTATGTATTTAATTTATTTTTTTAACATCTTTATTGGAGTATAATTGCTTTACAATTGTTTGTTAGTTTCTGCTTTATAACAAAGTGGATCAGCTATACATACACCTAAAATCCCCATATCTCCTCCCTCTTGCATCTCCCTCCCACCCTCCCTATCCCACCCCTCTAGGTGGTCACAAAGCACTGAGCTGATCTTCCTGTGCTATGTGGCTGCTTCCCACTAGCTATCTATTTTATAAACAACTAGCTCAACTTCTAGATACAAAATCAGCAAAAAAAAGATATATGCACATATGGTCATAATAAGCACATTGCAAGAATAATCATAGCAGCATCATATTTAAAATTAAAAATAAAAACAGGGGCTTCCCTGGTGGCGCAGTGGTTGGGAGTCTGCCTGCCGATGAGGGGGATGCGGATTTGTGACCTGGTCCGGGAGGGTCCCACATGCCGCGGAGCGGCTGGGCCCGTGGGCCGTGGCTGCTGGGCCTGTGCATCCGGAGCCTGTGCTCCGCGGCAGGAGAGGCCACGGCAGTGGAGGGCCCACATACCGCAAAAAAAAAAAATTAAAAAAATAATAATAAAAAAATTACAAAACAGGAGTGATGTCAGAAACATGGCAGAGTGAAAAACTACCTCTGTTCCTCCCCTTCAATCTACAACTACTAAAACATCCACAACTCAACAGAAGTGCCTCTGCCCAACAAAACAGGACACTGGAGAATTTGACACATCTGTACATCTAAAGGTTGGTGGGCTGGAATACAGAGGAGGCAGAATTGAGGAAACAGCTGAGATGGGGCCTGCAATCCCAGCCCTCTGACCTCAGTAGCAGAGCCCACAGCTTCAGAGAGCCCAGTAGCATCGAGCAGGGAAAGTAGCACACAGGGCTCTGGCCACATAGAGCTGCACTGTACCAGTGCCTGCAAATATAGGTGACTGGGCAGCAATAGCAGCGGGGCCTGGGACCTGTCCCTCTGGCTACTGAGGTTCCCACAATCCTGGTTCCCACCCCATCCCCCCATCCGCAGAGGTAGAGCCCAGAAACCTTAGAGCAATGGCATGGCTTCCCTCCCCCACAAACTCCCGTCTCTCCATGAGAGGGAGGATACAGGATCTGCTAAAACACAGAGCCTGTGTTTTAGCAGATCCTGGATGCAAGGAAAGAGCCCACCATCCTGGTGATAACAGTGGCTCTGACAGAAGGAAGACAGCAAGGACCCCCATGGCATAAGAAGCCACAATGAAGGCACAGAGCAACATCTCTTACAGAGAAGGTGGAGGTTGGAAAATGTCACTCAAATATAACCAGAGGCAGCTCAGGTAAAAGAAATCGAAAACTCTTGTGGTGGTACCAACTACTGGAAAACAGAAGAAAGGACTCAAACTCCTAACCTGTTATTTAATTTCCAATGTGCCAGCGGAGAAACAATTCATCAAGAAACATGAAAAATCTCAGTAACACTATACCACAAAAAGAAAATTACAGTTCTCCAGAAATCAAATGTAAAATCATAGAATGCAATCTAACTGATGAAGAATTCAAAATAGCTATCATGAAGAAACTCAGTGAGATATAAGAAAACTCAGAAAGGCAGTGTCACGAGTTCAGGAATAAAATTCATGAACAAAAGGTATACTTTACCAAAGAGATTGAAGTTCTAAAAAATAATCAGACAAATTCTGGAGCTAAGAACACAATACACAGGATGAAGAGTGCATTAGAAAGCATTGGAAACAGACCATATGGAAGAGAGAATTAGTGAGCTTGAAGATAGAAATCGAGCAATGAGAGAAATAAGATATGAAAAAACCAAGGAAATACTGTGAGAATAATCTGACTCTTTTAGAGAGGGCAACATTAGGATAATGGGTATCCCAAAAGGAGAAGAGAGGGAGAAGGGAGCAGAGAGATTATTTAAAGAAATAATAGCTGTGAACTAACCAAACGTGGGAAGGAACTTGATCTACGTATTCATGAAGCTAAGATAACACCTAATTACCTCAATGCAAAAAGACATTCTCTGACACCATAATATTAAAATTGTCAAAAGTCAATGACAAAGAATTTTAGAGGCAGCCAGGGAAAAAAGGATGGTAACCTACAAAGGAACCCCCACTAGGCTATCAGCAGATTTCTCAGTAGAAACCCTACCAGCCACGAGGGAGTGGAATGACATTCTCAAGATACTGAAAGATAAAAACTGTCACCCAAGAATACTCTTTCCAGCAAAGTTATCATTCAGATACGAAGGAGAAATAAAGACTTTTGCAGATAAATAAAAACTGAGGGAGTTCATCAACACTAAGTTCACCTTACAAGAAATGTTGAAAAGAACTCTTCTACCGGAAGGAAAATGGCAAAAATACACAAAACTTTGAGCAAGACAATCAATAAACAGAACCATAAAATTGCAACTCTTCAGAATAGGTTTTTAAACACATTATTATAGTATAAAGTTTAAAGAGAGAAAAATAGAAAGCAGAAAAGTAACTATAGCTGTATCAGTTTGATAATAAACTCATAACATAAAAAAGGATAATTTAAGACAACAAAAACTTAGAAGGGGACGAGGAAAAGGATGGAACTTGTATAGGTAAATGAAGATAAGATGCTATTAGCAGAAAAAAAAACCCTATTTTATCTATGAGTTGCTTTATACAAACCTCAGAATAACAACAAAGTATAAACATAGAGCAGAAGCACAAAATATAAAAAAGAGGAAACTGAGAAAAAGGTATAGAAAACCACCAAACCAAAATGACAAACAGAAACACAAGGAAAAAGAAACAATGGAGATACAGAGCAGCAAGAAAACGAAAGATAAAATGGCAGTACAAACTCCTCATCTATCAGTAGTCACCTTAAATGTAAGTGGATTAAATTCACCAATCAAAAGACTCAGAATGGCTAGATAGATGAAACAAACAAAACCCAACAATATGCTGCTTCCAAGAAACACATCATAATAGTAGGGGACTTTAACACCCCACTTATATCAATGTATAGATCAGACAGAAAATAAACAAGGAAACAGTGACCTTAAATGAAACATTAGACCAGATAAACTTGATAGATTTGTAATGAACATTTGATCCAAAAGCAACAGAATACATTCTTCTCAAGTACACATGGAACTTTCTTGAACGTAGACTATAAGCTAGGATATGAAATGTCTCACATTACATTACAGTGTTGTGTTAAATTCAAGAAGAGTGAAATTATATCAAGCATCTTTTCCAATCACAATGGAATGAAACTAGAAATCAACTACAAGAAGAAGACTGGAAAAATCACAAATATGTTGAGACTGAACAACATGCTACTGAACATGTTGGGCCAACAAAGAAGTCAAAGGAGAAATCGGAATTTACCTGAAGACAAATGAAAATGAAAATATGACATACCAAAATCTATGGTATACAGCAAAAGTGGTTCTAAGAGAGAAGTTTATAGTAATACAGGCCTACCTCCAGAAACAAGAAAAATCTCAAATATACAATCTAACCTTACACCTAAAAAAACTAGACAAAAAAGAACAAATGAAGCCCAGGGGTAGTAGAAGGAAGGAAATGATAAAAGTCAGAGCAGAAAGAAATACATAAAGAACTCATACAACTCAACAACAAAAAAACAAACAACCTTGTTAAAAAGGGAGCAGGAGGACTGAACAGACATTTTTCCAAGGAAGATATACAGATGGCCAACAAGCAAATTAAATGATGTTTACCATCACTAATTATTAGGCATATGCAAATCAAAACCACACTGAGATATCACCTCACACCTGTCAGAATGGCTGTCATCAAAAAGGCAAGAAATAACAAGTGTTGGCAAGCATATGGACAACAGGGAACCCTCAGACACTGTTGGTGGGAATGTGAAGTGGTGCAACCACTTTTGGAAGACAGTATGGAGATTCCTCAAAAATTAAGAATAGCATTACCATGTGATCCAGCTATCCCACTTCTGGGTGTTTATCCAAAAATATAGAAATACTAATCCAAAAAGACACCTACACCCACACATTCATCACAGCATTATTCACAATAGCCAAGATATGGAGACAACCTAATTGTCCATCGACAGATGAAGGGATAAAGAAGATGTGGTGCATATATACAATGGACATGAAGAAGATGTTATCTTGCTATTTGGGACAACATGGACAGACCTCGAGGATATTATGCTAAGTGAAATAAGTTAGACAATGAAAGACAAATACCATATGATTTTACTAATATGTGGAAAATAAAAAGCTAATAAACAAATAAAAACAAAATAAATGAACAAACCAAACCAAACGTGTAGATACAGAGAACAGAGAATTTGTTACCAAAGGGGAAGATGGGAAGGGCAAAATGGGTATAGAGGATCAACCGTGTTGTGATGGATGGAAAATAAATTTTTGGCAGTGAGCACATGGTAGGGTATACAGAAGGAGAAATACAACACTGTACACATGAAACTTATATAATGTTATAAAACAATGATACCTAAGGACATTAAACATAGAATGTAATATACAGTCAGATTTTCATTAATGTTCAGGATATATTTAAAAATAGTGTGCAATATATATGGTCTTTAAACAGTGCCACATAAATAACTAGTGGTATTGGGTTGTCCAAAAGGTTCATTAGTTTTTTTCCATAAGATGGTTGTCTTAACTTCTTAGTTGTCTTTAACTTCATTCGAAACAATTTTGTTAGATTGTATGTGACGGCTGTCATATCAGCGTGCATTTAAAAAAAGACATCAAAATTGGTGAATTTTTGTGTAGCCATTTTAATTTTGAAGATGGAAGAATAAAGCAACATTTTCAGCATATTATGCTTTATTATTTTAAGAAAGGTAAAACTGCAACCAAAACGCATTGTGCAGTGTATGGAGAAGGTGCTGTGACTGATCAAATGTGTCAAAAGTGGTTTGCGAAGTTTCGTGCTAGAGATTTCTTGCTGGAAGATGCTCCACAGTCAGGTAGACCAGTTTAAGTTGATAGCTATCAACTTGAGACATTAATTGAGAATGATCAATGTTATACCACATGGGAGATAGCCAACATACTCAAAATATCCAAATCAAGCATTGAAAATCATTTGCACCAGTTTGGTTATGTGAATGGCTTTCTTGTTTGGGTTCCACATAAGTTCAGAGAAGAAAACCTTGACTTTATTTCCGCATGCATTTCTCTACTTAAACGTAATGAAAACATTCCGTTTTTAAAACAAATTGTGATGGGCAATAAAAAGTGGATACTGTACAATAATGTGTAATGGAAGAGATCGTGGAGTGAGTGAAATGAACTACCACCAACCACACCAAAGTCTGGCCTTCATCCAAAGAAGGTGATGTTGTGCATATGGTGGGATCGGAAGGGAGTCCTCTATTATGAGCTCCTTCCGGAAAACCAAACGATTCATTTCAACAAGTAGTGCTCCCAGTTAGACCAACTGAAAGCAGCACTCGACGAAAAGTGCCCAGAATTAGTCAACAGAAAATGCATAAACTTCCATCAAGATAACACAAGACTGCATGTTTCTTTGATGACCAGGCAAAAACTGTTACAGCTTGGCTGGGAAGTTCTGATTCCTCTGCCGTATTCACCAGACATTGCACCTTCTGATTTCTACTTATTTCGGTTTTTGCAAAATTCTCTTAATGGAAAAAATTTCAATTCCCTGGGAGACTGTTAAAGGCATGTGGAACCATTCCTTGCTCAAAAAGATAAAGAGTTTTGAGAAGACGGAATTATGAAGTTGCCTGAAAAATGGCAGAAGGTAGTGGAACAAAATGGTGAATATGTTGTTCAATAAAGTTCTTGGTGAAAGTGAAAAATGTGTCTTTTATTTTTACTTAAAAATCAAAGGCACTTTTTGGCCAACCCAATACCTTTAAGGGCAAATCAGTAGCTGCCTAGGGCTAAAGAAATGTGGTGGGCATTGACCTAAGAAGTAATACAGAAGAGGAATATTTTTGGGGTGAGGTAAATATTCTGTTGGGTGTATACTTTGGCCAAATCACACTTTAGAGATGACAAACACTCCAGGTTTTTCTCATTATAAACAGTAAGAAAAACAAAGTGATGAAAATGGAAACTGTAGATTGAAAGAGACTTAATCTTATAATTATTTTTAATGATCAAGACTAATCTGTATCTTCACTTGAGTCAAGAAAATACAAAGAGATCAGGTCATGGTAACTATAAAAGTCAGCATAGTGAGTAATTTTGGAGGGAGGTTGGAACCTGTGTTTGGGAGAGGGTACACTGAAACACTTCTGAAGTGGGCTGGTGAAGTTCTAGTTTTTGACCTGGGTGCTTATTACAAAGGAATTCAACTTGTAATAATTATCAGGCTATACATTTGCTTATCTGTTTTTTAAATTATACAATAAAAATATTTTTCAAAAGAGGTTAAGAGCAATAGAGCAAATCAAAAGTTAAAAAATATACAAAAACTGAAAGCAAAAAATAGAGGCAAAGATAAGTTAAAAAAAAAATCTGGTTCTTTGGAATGATTAATAATAAAGACAAGTTACAGATTAATCTAGTAAGATTAATAAGAAAAAATGCAAAAGAAAACAGAACTTGATAAAGGACATTATCCAAACATAAAAAGTTTAAAAATTATATAATATTAGAAACAAACATATTAATATTTTCAACACAAAATTAAAATTACTGACAAAATTAAAATATCAAAAAGACACAAGAATAGAGAACTTGTATAGCTAAATACCACACAGATAATTTTACAATAAGTTGCACCAGACTTTTTGGAGGTAATTTATTCCGATCTTATATAAGTTAGGCTGAAGGATTTTTAAAAAGTATCATCAACCCTTCTCATCATGTAAGGCTGGTGAAATATTGCCTCCAAAGCAAGAACAAGCAGGTTGGTCATGTGTCTTCCACCCCAGTAAAAGTGAGCTCATTGTAAGGTTTTTTTTTGTTTTTTTTTTTTACGTTTTTTTGTTTTGTTTTGTTTTTTGCGGTACTTTGGCCTCTCATTGTTGTGGCCTCTCCCGCCACAGAGCACAGGCTCTGGACGCGCAGGCCCAGCGGCCACGGCTCACTAGCCCAGCCGCTCCGCGGCATGTAGGATCCTCCCGGACCGGGGCACGAACCCATGCCCCCCGCATTGGCAGGCGGACCCTCAACCACTGCGCCACCAGGGAAGCCCTGTTTTTTTTTTTTTTTTTTTAACATATACAGATTGGTTGGGACCTGCTTGGAACAATGTTATTATTTTAAAGACATAATATCTAGAGAGAAACTACTACCAGCTATGACTTGGAGAGTTATATCCTAAACTCTGGAGAGAAAGTGACAGGAAGAAGAGAAAAAAGGTAACATGTATTCAGAGTCAAATATGTACCAGGAATTTTATATACATTATTGCATTCTCCCATTTCCATAATTTTTATCATCAATGATAATGTTACTAACCCATTTTACAGGGAGGAAACTGAGGCTTAGAGAAGTTAAATATGCTACTTATTACTACATGGGTCATAAGTTTAATAGATGGAGCTTGAGCCTAGGTATAATCTATTGTATTCTTTTTAGCTCCTTATCCGGTTGATACTGTTATTAGGTTTGAAACCTGAAAGTGTCATTCATTCATGTGTTAAATGTATTAATCTAGCAAGAATTAATAAAGAACCCACTATTATAGCTGAGAATGGAATTTTCTACTTTAAAACAAACACTTCATTCAGTAAAAACAAGTACTTTTTTCAAAGACACAAGCATTGCCACTTTAAGGGCTTTTATGTGTGTCTAAAGGAGTAAAGCATCCCATTCCTAAGCAATCCATTAGTATTTGTGATTAATTAGCGTGAAGAATAATGAGGGGACTGAGATCAGAGTACCCTTGCCTTCACTGATTGCTTGAGTTTCTGGATTAATAAAATCCAATTATTTTCTTATGTAATTGGCACAAAGTTTATTTGTATCTCCTTTTTAATAAGTTTGCTAATGATATAAGAGCATAAACAAAACAACTTGTAAATGAATACCCAGTTCAATTAATTCCCCAGGCCTGACCAAATATCCCTGTCTACAAGTTAGTTCAGAATCCTTATTTATCTGTAAAACACACATCAAGTTAATGGCCTCTGTTTCCCTGACTTGTGTGTTAAAATGGGAGCAAAAAAGCATTATAGCCTTTTAAATAGAAGTGAAAGATCATAGCACTCTGGAATTAGAGAAAGGTCAGTCAGAGGGAAATCCCTAGTGTTTCAGAGACTGAACTTTAACTAAGATAGTAGAATGGAGTAGTTTTCTTGAGGCTGATTTTTAAGATGTCTCTCAAGTGACTCTAATCATGCCTTCTGGAATCCTATATGCCAAATCAGTCCCTGTTCCTGCTGTGCCTTGCCTGTCCTTGTTGTCAGATTTGCATACCCCCCAGTCCTGCCCCACTTAGATCCTGTTTTATGCAAACTCTAGACTCAAGTTTAACTCTTTTCAGACCACTTAGTGCTGTAGACTCTTCAAACATATGCCTGGAATCATTTGAGTTGGGGTGAGCCTTAGTCATCTCTATGCTCAGTAAGTTAGTTTTTCATCAGCCCATCATTATCTTTTCTCGGCTGCTCTTATTTGGCTTCTGTAGCTTTATCTCACTTAACCTCCATTTCCAATGTTTTAACAGAAATCCTTCCTTAACCCCAAGCCATTTGGTTGAGGCTTAAACAGAGTTATTAGTACCTTACAAGATGTCTGAGAACTTTAAGGAAGCATGCTAGAGATTATAGGCACTCTGAACCTATCAGAGTCTTAAAAATAGTGGGTGAATAATATACATTTGTTTATTTAAATTTAATGGATGAATAGGGTACAGTGGTAAAATTGTTTTTGACAACCATGACCTGCAGTCCCCCACATTAAGTTTAGCTGTCCACTTGATATCTCCACTTTAATAAACATCCACAACCAAGCTCCTGGTTATGACCAAAAACCTAACTATTTCCACAGTTTTCCAACTCTGGTAATGGTCACTTCTACATGGTAGTTGCTCAGATCAAAAATTTTGAAGGCAGATCTTCCTCCCCCCTCCATCCTTCATCCAATCTGTCAGCCACCCCTGTCAATTTTCCCTTAAAATAAATCCAGATTTGGGCAATCTCTCACCACCATCACCACTATAGCCCTGGTCCAAGCCTCCAACCCACCTTCCTACCTCATATAAATTATTGCAGTGGCCTCTCTACTTCTTCCTCTGCCTGTCTACACTTTATTCTTAATGAAACAGGCAGAATGAGGCTGTTAAAACTTACATCTGATTATGCCACAAAAGCTTTGATTTCCTTTGTTCTCACTCAGAGTAAAAGTCAAAGTCCTTACATTGGTTTATAAAATGTACACACGTTTTTTTTTTTTTTCCCCTGTTCACCCTAATCTCATCTTCTAGTCACTCCTCTTTTTGAATAACTTAACTGGTTTTGTTTTGGGGTCCTTGCATTTGCTGCTTTCTTGATTTAGAATATTAACTGAAATTCTAATTTATCTGTATAGATAGTACCCTTACCTCCTTTAGGTTTTTAGTCAAATGTCCCCTCTTCAATGTGTCTTTCTCTTACCATCCTATTTAAAATGTTATCCCCCGAAACTCCCCACTCCCCTTCTCTGCTTTATATTGTTTGCTACAGAATTTGTCACAATCTAATAAGTGCATTATGTATTTTATATATATATATATATATATATATATAAATTTTTTCTGTCTCCTTCTACTAAAATATTAGCTCTGAGAGTCCAGGGATTTTTGCATTTTATTTCCAGTTATATCCCCTGCACTTACATAGTTTCTGCCACATATTAGTTGTTCAGTAATTATCTGTGAAGTGAGTGACTGGATATGACCGTGGTGGACAGGATTACGTTTCAGTTCTTCACATTCTTCCTGGATTAGACATCCATACCTTTCCCACTGTAACTTTGTAGTGCTCTCCCACTTTAGGGGTGATGTAAGGGGGCTTCCCATTCCTTAACTAAGAGCTTTTCCATGTAATTTCCTTTTTAAAGCTGTTGAACAGTCATGCAGGCATCTCCTGCACCTGTCACCACATGAGAACATTCCCCAGGCTAGCCAGCTAAACCCGACCAAGATCAAAAGAGCTGCCCAGGGCCTCCCTGGTGGCGCAGTGGTTGAGAGTCCGCCTGCCGATGCAGGGGCGGGATCATGCCCCAGTCCGGGAAGATCCCACATGCCACGGAGCGGCTGGTCCCGTGAGCCATGGCCACTGAGCCTGCACATCTGGAGCCTGTGCTCTGCAACGGGATAGGCCACAACAGTGAGAGGCCCGCGTACCGCAAAAAAAAAAAAAAAAAGAGCTGCCCAGCTGAGCCCAGCATACATCAACTACCCCTAGGAGACCCCTAGATACGAAGCTAAATAAATGCATATTGTTTAAAACAATAAGCCACTGGGTTTAGAGGTATTTGTTACACAGTAATAGTAACAACTTAAACAATGGGCCATAGAACAAATTTTCTCAGACTCCAACAATGATACAGTGCCTTCCCAATGAATTAACATGCTATATGAAATGAAGCCATAAAAATTAAATAATATTTTATATTTTTACATGGTTACTGGGAAGCTCAAACTATGTTGTCTACTCACTAGCAATTTATTTTACACCAATTTCAGAATATAATCACTCTCTTCTCCCGTATGCTGTTAATTTTTACTTGGTTCTTATTTTAAATCTTTTTAAAATTGTATTTTTCCCATTTTACATTAATCCATTTCAAATTTTTTTTACAAATAAGAGTTGTGTGAAATTAAAAATAATAGCAATTATTATAATAGCATACTCAGTAGAATTTATATGTTGATGCTGCAACATAAGGCTTATTAATCTTTAATCAGTCTTCTGGAGTCCACATTCTAGTTTATATAATATTAAGAGGGTACATTCTATCATCTATTTTCTGTGTCTTAATAGCTTAGTACCGAGCTGAGCAGTAAAAGGCATAGGACCTCTGAAATGACACTAAATATTTTACATACACTTAAATCATTAATTTTCCAACTGGCTTCTATATCATGGTTGTTAAATTAGTTCCTGTAATGATTAATATAATAAAACATATTGTCACCTCCTGAACAATAAATTCTGACATGAATAATAAATTATAACAGAAAGGTCTAAATCACTTTATGTCCTGTTCTTTTATCTAAAATGAGTTGCAAATTTTCTCAGAAACACGAGTTTAAAATAATAGGCAGGCCCGACTGCGGGCCCCGGGTGCAGAGACGGCTCCCTCCCCTGGCGCAGCGGAACCAGTGCCCTCGGTAGGGATGGGGTGAACCTGCCAGGAACGAGCCGGGGCCCAACGGGGACGCACCTGGCCCTCAGTAGGAAAGGCCACAGTCTCCCCCAAGGCCCCTGGAAAGCTGTTCCCCGAGCGGGAGTGTTCCAGCCTCCGCGCCTTCGCTCCGGACATGCCGGGAGGCACAGCGAGGCTGCTCTTTCACAGCACAGATGGAAATGCCCCCCTGGCCCTGCAGCTGGGATGTGGAGGTGGGGCGGGCCCACCAGGTCCACCGACTAGGAAAGCCGGAGAGGACTCTCCTCTCAAAACCATGCTGCTGATTAAAATGAAAACTTCTAAGGTCAAAAATAAATAAATAAATAATTAGAATTAAAAAAAATAAATGAATAAAATAATAGGCAGTCAAATATTTCTAAAATGCTATATTAGCCTTTAATTTTTCACAACTAATTCACAGCAATAATTTTTCTTCAAACACAAATATCTCCTACAAACACACAACCATAAACTAACTTACTTGAAAATTAGTTTTTGAAATTTTCTTAAACCAAAAGATTGAGACAAAAATAGCGAATTGAGGGGCTTCCCTGGTGGCCCAGTAGTTGAGAATCTGCCTGCCAGTGCAGGGGACATGGGTTCAAGCCCTGGTCTGGGAAGATCCCACATGCCACAGAGCAACTGGGCCCATAAGCCCCAACTACTGAGCCTGCGCATCTGGAGCCTGTGCTCCGCAACAAGAGAGGCAGCACTACAAGCAACTCTATGCCAATAAAATGGACAACCTGGAAGAAATGGACAAATTCTTAGAAATGCACAACCTGCCAAGACTGAATCAGGAAGAAATAGAAAATATGAACAGACCAATCACAAGCACTGAAATTGAAACTGTGATTAAAAATCTTCCAACAAACAAAAGCCCAGGACCAGACAGCTTCACAGGCGAATTCTATCAAACATTTAGAGAAGAGCTAACACCTGTCCTTCTCAAACTCTTCCAAAATATAGCAGAGGGAGGAACACTCCGAAACCCATTCTACAAGGCCACCATCACCTTGATACCAAAACCAGACAAGGATGTCACAAAGAAAGAAAACTACAGGCCAATATCACTGATGAACATAGATGCAAAAATCCTCAACAAAATACTAGCAAACAGAATCCAACAGCACATTAAAAGGATCATACACCATGATCAAGTGGAGTTTATTCCAGGAATTCAAGGATTCTTCAATATAAGCAAATCAATCAATATGATACACCATATTAACAAATGGAAGGAGAAAAACCATATGATCATCTCAATAGATGCAGAGAAAGCTTTCGACAAAATTCAACACCCATTTATGATTAAAAACCCTGCAGAAAGTAGGCATAGAGGGAATTTTCCTCAACCTAATAAAGGCCATATATGACAAACCCACAGCCAACATCGTCCTCAATGATGAAAAACTGAAAGCATTTCCACTAAGATCAGGAACAAGACAAGGTTGCCCACTCTCACCACTCTTATTCAACATAGTTTTGGAAATTTTAGCCACAGCAATCAGAGAAGAAAAGGAAATAAAAGGAATCCAAATCAGAAAAGAAGAAGTAAAGCTGTCACTGTTTGCAAATGACATGATCCTATACATAGAGAATCCTAAAGATGCTACCAGAAAACTACTAGAGATAATCAATGAATTTGGTAAAGTAGCAGGATACAAAATTAATGCACAGAAATCTCTGGCATTCCTATACACTAATGATGAAAAATCTGAAAGTGAAATCAAGAAAACACTCCCATTTACCATTGCAACAAAATGAATAAAATATCTAGGAATAAACCTACCTAAGGAGACAAAAGACCTGTATGCAGAAAATTATAAGACACTGATGAAAGAAATTCAAGATGATACAAATAGATGGAGAGATATACCATGTTCTTGGATTGGAAGAATCAACATTGTGAAAATGACTCTACTACCTAAAGCAATCTACAGATTCAATGCAATCCCTAACAAACTACCACTGGTATTTTTCACAGAACTAGAACAAAAAATTTCACAATTTGTATGGAAACACAAAAGACCCCGAATAGCCAAAGCAATCTTGAGAATGGAAAATGGAGCTGGAGGAATCAGGCTCCCTGACTTCAGACTAAACTACAAAGCTACAGTAATCAAGACAGTATGGTACTGGCACAAAAACAGAAGGGTAGATCAATGGAACAGGATAGAAAGCCCAGAGATAAACCCACGCACATATGGTCACCTTATCTTTGATAAAGGAGGCAGGAATGTACAGTGGAGAAAGGACAGCCTCTTCAATAAATGGTGCTGAGAAAACTGGACAGGTACATGTAGAAGTATGAGATTAGATCACTCCCTAACACCATACACAAAAATAAGCTCAAAATGGATTAAAGACCTAAATGTAAGGCCAGAAACTATCAAACTCTTAGAGGAAAACATAGGCAGAACAGTCTATGACATAAATCATAGCAAGATTCTTTTTGACCCACCTCCTAGAGAAATGGAAATAAAAACAAAAATAAACAAATGGGACCTAATGAAACTTAAAAGCTTTTGCACAGCAAAGGAAACCATAAACAAGACCAAAAGACAACCCTCAGAATGGGAGAAAATATTTGCAAATGAAGCAGGTGACAAAGGATTAATCTCCAGAATTTATAAGCAGCTCAATAACAAAAAAACAAACAACCCAATCCAAAAATGGGCAGAAGACCTAAATAGACATTTCTCCAAAGAAGATATACAGACTGCCAACAAACACATGAAAGAATGCTCAACATCATTAATCATTAGAGAAATGCAAATCAAAATACAATGAGATATCACCTCACACCAGTCAGAATGGACATCATCAAAAAATCTAGAAACAATAAATGCTGGAGAGGGTGTGGATAAAAGGGAACACTCTTGCACTGCTGGTGGGAATGTGAATTGGTACAGCCACTATGGAGAACAGTATGGAGGTTCCTTAAAAGACTACAAAAAGAACTACCATATGACCCAGCAATCCCACTACTGGGCATATACCCTGAGAAAACCATAATTCAAAAAGAGTCATGTACCAAAATGTTCATTGCAGCTCTATTTACAATAGCCCAGAGATGGAAACAACCTAAGTGCCCATCATCGGATGAATGGATAAAGAAGATGTGGCACATATATACAATGGAAAATTACTCAGCCATAAAAAGAAACGAAATTGAGCTATTTGTAATGAGGTGCATAGACCTAGAGTCTGTCATACAGGGTGAAGTAAGTCAGAAAGAGAAAGATAAATACTGTATGCTAACACATATATATGGAATTTAAGAAAAAAAATGTCATGAAGAACCTAGGAGTAAGACAGGAATAAAGACACAGACCTACTAGAGAATGGACTTGAGGACATGGGGAGGGGCAAGGGTAAGCTGTGACAAAGTGAGAGAGAGGCATGGACATATATACACTACCAAACGTGAGGTAGATATCTAGTGGGAAGCAGCCACATAGCACAGGGAGATCAGCTCGGTGCTTTGTGACCGCCTGGAGGGGTGGGATAGGGAGGGTGGGAGGGAGGGAGACGCAAGAGGGAAGAGATATGGGAACATATGTATATGTATAACTGATTTGCTTTGTTATAAAGCAGAAACTAACAGACCATTGTAAACCAATTATACTCCAATAAAGATTTAAAAAAACAAAAAACAAAAAAACCGTCTTTAATTGAATTCAAAATGTTAAAGCTCAAGTACAGTAAATTTAATTTCAAAAATCCTTTAATAAATAAATAACTTCTATTACTAAACTGAAAAAAATCAACATAATAAGTTATTACTCAATTCACTATTTTTTTAAAAAACTTTTGTTTATTTATTTATGGCTGTGTTGGGTCTTCGTTTCTGTGTGAGGGCTTTCTCTAGTTGCGGCAAGCAGGGGCCACTCTTCATCGTGGTGCGTGGGCCTCTCACTATCGCGGCCTCTCTTTTCTTTTTTACATCTTTATTGGAGTTTAATTGGTTTACAATGGTGTGTTAGTTTCTGCTTTATAACAAAATGAATCAGTTATACATATACATATGTTCCCATATCTCTTCCCTCTTGCGTCTCCCTCTCTCCCACCCTCCCTATTGGCCACCCCTCCAGGCGGTCACAAAGCACCGAGCTGATCTCCCTGTGCTATGTGGCTGCTTCCCACTAGATATCTACCTCACGTTTGGTAGTGTATATATGTCCATGCCTCTCTCTCACTTTGTCACAGCTTACCCTTGCCCCTCCCCATGTCTTCAAATCCATTCTCTAGTAGGTCTGTGTCTTTATTCCTGTCTTACTCCTGGGTTCTTCATGACATTTTTTTTTCTTAAATTCCATATATATGTGTTAGCATACAGTATTTATCTTTCTCTTTCTGACTTACTTCACTCTGTATGACAGACTCTAGGTCTATGCACCTCATTACAAATAGCTCAATTTCATTTCTTTTTATGGCTGAGTAATATTCCATTGTATATATGTGCCACATCTTCTTTATCCATTCATCCGATGATGGGCACTTAGGTTGTTTCCATCTCAGGGCTATTGTAAATAGAGCTGCAATGAACATTTTGGTACATGACTCTTTTTGAATTATGGTTTTCTCAGGGTATATGCCCAGTAGTGGGATTGCTGGGTCATATGGTAGTTCTATTTGTAGTTATTTTAAGGAACCTCCATACTGTTCTCCATAGTGGCTGTACCAATTCACATGGAGGCCAAACAATACACTACTTAATAACGAAGTGATCACTGAAGAAATCAAAGAGGAAACCAAAAATTACCTAGAAACAAAGGACAATGGAGACACGACGACCCAAAATCTATGGGATGCAGCAAAAGCAGTTCTAAGAGGGAAGTTTATAGCAATACAATCCTACCTTAAGAAACATCTCGAACAAACAACCTAACCTTGCACCTAAAGCAATTAGAGAAAGAACAACAAAAAAAACCCCAAAGTTAGCAGAAGGAAAGAAATCATAAAGATCAGATCAGAAATAAATGTAAAAGAAATGAAGGAAACGATAGCAAAGATCAATAAAACTAAAAGCTGGTTCTTTGAGAAGATAAACAAAATTGATAAACCATTAGCCAGACTCATCAAGAAAAAAAGGGAGAAGACTCAAATCAATAGAATTAGAAATGAAAAAGGAGAAGTAACAACTGACACTGCAGAATTACAATTAAAGGGTTTTAAAATGAAAGTAAAGTGTAAAATTCACTTTGTTTCTAAAGCTTGATCATGTTTAGTCAGATTATTTCAATTTATACTGATTCATTTTCAGCACAGAGATTAAATTTACTTGAAAATGTGCTAGTAGAAATGAGGCTGATAAGGTCAGAGCTAAGGAACTGAACTGGAAATTGAATTAACAACCAAGTTATGGTGGCTAAAAATACAACTAGATATATAAATGAAGCAAGTGAATCTGTCCTGTTTTCAAACTGGTAGGAAAGAAATGACTACAGAGGATTCAAAATAGCAGTAATACTACAACTTTGAAAGACTCTCTTTGTGATTCCAAGTGAGTTCTCTTTGTCTCAGGATCTCAACGAATGGTCCATGATCTAAAATGTGTTCCATAGAATTTTACTGTTCTGCACCAGTTTCCAGGGTTTATGGAAGAAAAGTCCCAGTGGACAACTGGGACCAAAAAGGGAAAACAAGATCTTATGAGATACAGAAGCCCAATTAGATGGAAAAGAAAGAGCATTATGGTAGGGAGGAGACAGATTGTGATAGCATTGACAGGAGTTGGCCCATGTCCTTCATCACTGTTTCTTTTTAATTGTTTTGTCAGTGAATATTTAATGAACATCATTACTGTGCTCAGTTCTACAAAGTTGCATAACTGGTCCACTCTAAGTGTGCATCTGTTAGAGGAAGACAAATAGAATGTAATATACACTGATTCTTGATATCAGCAGTACTAATAGTATTAGATCCCTTCCATGGTGAAGTGGAAACTCCTAAAGGTCTTTTTATATCCATGGCCAAGATATGCTTAGGAACTGGTTAGAACAGAGTTAATCTGGTAATGGTCTTATTTACTAGCATGCGTAAATTGCTAAATGCTCTAACCTGTATTATCTTGTTTATAAAATGGGTAACAGCATTAAGTATATCACTGAGCTACTGGTGACGCTGAGTAACACTGTGCATTGAAAGGGATTAGCAGAGTGCATGGAAAATTGTAATTGGGCAATATTTGTTAGGATTGCTATTTAATGAGAATTACTAGTATAGTTAGGTACAATTGAACAAAGCTAAGGAAAGAGGAGTTAGTGTGCAATAGAAAATATTGTACATACGCTATACACAAAATCTGGAAGGTAAGAGGTAAAAACTCAAGAGTTTACTGTAATTCACATGAATCTCTTTAATGCTGAAATGCAAAACTAATAGTCTTCATAACCTGATCACAAAAACATCAATAAGCACTTTACCATGGATTTGCATCATTTATATCTTTATTTAACTCTCTATTGCATGAACTATGCAAGTTACCCCAACCTCTTTTCTCTCATGAATAAATTCATTCCCTATTTAACTTGCCTTCACATGACACAGCATACTACATTTTGGAAATATGAGGTTCCAGAAGTGTCACACTAATATAGAGCTCTAATGCTTTCTGATCACTCAAAACCTGTGGTTAAAAAAAAAATAATCCTAAATAGAGATGGACTGGTAGGATGCTAGAAGATATTGCTGCTGCTAAGTTTAATAAAATATGATTGACATGCTTAGATTTATCATGGGAAGGATCACATTTTTATAATAATCCAAAATGACACAGAGCAAAATTTGCTGCCAGTGGGTGGAATGAGAAACACAGTGCTCTGTGGGTCTGTGTTCTGTGGCAGAACGTTAACAACCAAGCGTTGGAATAGACGATGCTTGTTTGTTACAGATACCTCACGCTTTCCTTCCTGAGTAAATCTTCAAGGACCTGCCCCTGTTATCTAACCACCTTCACACACTGCTTTGCACCCTGCTCTCTCCCCGACTCAGGCTGTTACAGCATGTGCTAGGAGGACATTTTTTCCTTATGCCTAAAACCTTTCAATTCAACAAGCTGATTTTCAGAAAGATTACAGGTTGAAATTCCCAAAGACTGGAAAACATCTTAATAGAAGTTAGTTCCGAGTGGAGAGGCAATGTTTTCTCATTCCCCTTTTTAGTGTTCATGCTTACCTAAGCCTTATTCTCTGTTTAAATCCTCATTCCCTAAGGAAATGGGAATTTAAGAGGAAAAAAGTGAAGCCTTTCTAGCTACATACACTTTACTTGCACTTTACCCCTTTCACTAGTACAAACAGATCATCCTCCCATCCTTCTCTTATGATATTGGAAATCTGAAAAACCATTGTATTAATTTTCACCTTATTATTTGGAGAACTAAATTTGCTAAACTTTGTTGTTGTACTGAGAAATGTTATTGTATTTGCTGCCATTAAACACAAAGAAATGGTTTTTAAGTGTAGGAAACATTTCAAGAAGTAGATATATCGTCTGCTCAATTGTATTAATAATTAGAGGTGATTAATAGAATTAATGTATTAAATCCTTAAGAACATAGACTCTAAGGACATATACATGATTTATTAGCTGTATGAACTTGAGCAAGTGACTTAATATTTCTGATCCTTGTTTTCTTCTCTTCAAAAGACATTGATAATGAATAAAAAATTTGAGTAGACAGTTCCCCAAATAAGATGTACAAATGGTCAATAAGCACATGAAAATATGCTTGATTTCATTAGTCATCAGAGAAATGCAAATAAAATTCCCAATGAGATACTACTTAATATCCATTAGGACAACTTTAATCAAAAACATAATAGCAAGTTTTGGTGAGGATGTGGAAAAATTGGTACTTTTACATACTGCCGGTGGGATTGTGAAATGTGAAATGTGAATGTGAATGAGGCAGCCACTTTAGAAAACAGTGTGGATGTTCCTCAAAAGGTTAAACAGAGAATCATTGTACAACTCAGTAATTCTACTCCTAGGTATACACCCAAGAGAAATGAGACATATGTCCATACAAAAACTTGTAGACTGGTGTTCATAGAAGCATTATTTATTACAACCCAAAAGTGGAAACAACCTATATTGCCATCAACTGATGAATAGATAAAGTGTGGTATATCCATACAATGGAATATTATTAAGCAATAAAAATAAATGAAGTACTGATACATGCTACAGCATGGATGAACCTTGGAAACATGCAAATGAAGTAAGCCAGTCATAAAAGACCACATATTGCATGATTCCATTTATGTGAAATGTTCAAAATAGGCTGAACTGTAGAGACAGAGTAGATTAGTGGTGGCCTAGGGCTGGAGGGTGGGAGTGGAGTTATAAAAGAAAAGAAAAAGAATGAATGCTAAAAGGTATGGGTTTTGGGGGGGAGGAAAGATGATAAAAATGTTCTTAAGTTCCTTATGTTGATGCTTGCACAACTCTATGACTATACTGAAAACCATTGAATTATACACTTTAAATAATGAATTATATGGTAAATGAATTATGTCTCAATAAAGATGTCATTAAAAAAGACATTCATAATTTTAACTAGCCCAATTGTTTTTTTTGTGTGTGTGTAGGTAAACAAGGGCATATAAGATGCAGCACCATGTCTAATAAATATATAACAAACGATACAGTATTTTTCACTTATTTACTAACTTTCCAGGGTAAAGCAAATTGACCAAGATAATTTACAGATAGTAAGAGATGAATCAAAGTTTATATTTACTTCTGTTAGATTCACTTCAGATTTTCCAATCTTAATCTGAAAAATTGATGAGTGAAGCTCCATGTATGTTTCAATTATAAAAATTTTACCATGAGAGATGTTAAAACAGATATAACTATATGCCCAACTTGCCCATTAAAAGTATTTGCACATCACCTTTGAACACTAACTTGAAAATCTTTATCTTCTTAGATTACAAAAAGCGCAAAACTTGTTATAAAAGCACACCTACATTCTAAATGAATGTCTAGAACACTATATGAATCTTTTCCATTAAAATTATCAGCCACAAGCCATCAGTTTCCCTGTGACTTTGCTTTTAATATATTTGACCTGATATCTTTTCCTTTTTACATAAATTGAGATATACAAACACACGTATTTTCACCGTTAATATTTTTGATAATTTCCTTAGAATATATCTTAACTCTCTGTGTTTTAAATCCTCTTCGACAAAAGTAGAGGGGGTTAATGAATCCGTTCTACTAATCTTTTATATTTGTTGGAGATAGATAAAGCTGATTCAGATGGCATATGTGAAGGTATTAAACAGAAATCTAAAGCAATATGTTTGGATTGCTATGATTTATAATTCGTGTTTTCTTTTTTTCTCCAGTTCACTTTACTTAACTGCCCAAAATGTTGTGGTGTAAAATGTTGAAATAATGCATCTTAAGCATCCACTGATAACTCTTTTTTAAACAGCAAGATATCCTACTGTTCAAAAACAAATTCACCACACACAACAGCACAAAACAACCTGTGTTAACACTAAACTCATACACACACACACAGTTCTACATATAATTCATTCATTTGTGTATGTATAATTCTGAGTTAAGGCAATAAGAAATCTAACCAATTTGACAATAGCCCAATAACTAAGAATTACTAAGAGGTTTATGTTTTCCCTACAGTTTACTAAGAATTCAGTCCACATTTTATAAAGATGGAAGTTATGTACTTTTTGGTGTTTTAAACATATCTTTCCAATTCCACAAAATACCCTACTGGGGTCTCAAAACTCTCAGTATTTGGCCGAGCATATATAAGTTATACAGAACAAGAGACTTTTTCTTCAACCCCTGACATTCTTCTAGATAACTTCACAGTATAAGTTCTATCACATCCAGGATGTTCTTCCTATCTGAATATCTTAAAGACCCAGCGTCCAGGTGGCTTAACAAGTGAAAAAGCACTTTTGGAGGAGACGGAAAACCTGAGTTCAAGTACCATTTTTGTTCTAGACTTGTTTCAAAATCACTGTTTTCTCCTCTATATTATGGGGCTATGATGCCTTCCTCAAAAGGCTGTTTTGTGGTTGGAGTGAGATGAGATTTATGAAAGAGCTCTACAAACGTAATGAGTTACAGTTATCATTTTCGTTAAGACAGTGTTAGGCAAAGAGGAGTGGAAATAGCATAACAGATTAGCTTTTGAAAGGGACTCAGCACCCATGCAGTCTGCACTTACTTTCTTCTTTTTATTTTCAGAGTCGAGACACACTAATATTTCCTCTAATTGCTACATATGTGGTATCATTTTCTTCCGAAATACCCTGAAAAATTAGCTTTTTACCATGAATTTTTGTAAACAATTTTTAAAATTGTTTTTTTAGTCTTCATTGAGTGACATTGGTGAGTTTTGAAATTCTATAACGTAATGGAGGCCAAAATTATTAATACAAATGACCCTGCAAATCATGAACTAATTAATTAACTCCTCACATGCAGAGCCTATGTCTAATTTTGCTATGGTGTTACACAGTGGCTAGGACACTGTACATTCAGTCAACACCATTCAGTAACAACTCAGATATAGATGGGAGTGTGCAAGAACACACATTTCAGTGAGCAAGCTTTTCTTCCTCTAAATCTGAAAGTAAAATCTAATCCTAGAATTAAAGAGAATGGATTAATGGAAAGACCTTTAACTTAATTACTAGCAAAAAGTGTAACAACCATGAGGGAAAATTTAAATGAATATTAACTGTAAAAAATCACAATAATAATTTATTATGTAGTAAAAAGTAAAAACATGACAGTTATGTATAAGGAGGGGAGTATGTTTTTTGAGGTTCTTCTTTAGTATAGCAAGAGGGCAAAGTGACTGATTATGCTTTGCTAAAGGGCTGTGCACGTTACAATTTCTCAGATAACCAGCAGGTATAGAGTAAATACATTCTAAATTGTGGGTAGGGAGAAAATGAATGTTAAAAATGTTTAATCAACAAAAAGGAAGGCAAAAAGGAGAGAAAAAATGTTTAGAAAAAGCACAATACATGATAATTATCAAAAATATATGAGAAATCATATTAACTGTAAACAGATTACATTCTCCGATTAAAGTACAAAGATTATCACAAAGCAAAATCCAACAATATGCTGTTTTCAAGAGATACGAGATAAAACACGCGCACACACACACACACACACACACACACACACATATTTTTAGGTGAAATGAAGTTACAACTTAACCCAGGAAATGATAAAATAATATTTGAATTGTTTTATTAGTGTCAGATAAAAAATATTTATGGAATAGAACCTTATTATAAATAAAAAGGGTTACTTTATGATGATAAAGAGATTAAATTCACCAAGTATATATTACAATTTAAAAATGCATATCCATCGGGTGATACATTCTCTGATTATTTTAAAATAAAATAACAAAATATATTTTTATATTGACAAAATATGTCCATAATGAGATATTTTTCATGTTTCTCTCTATAACTGACAGAACAAGAAATTAATATAACTATAAATATATAATTGACAAAGAACAACAAGAAACCCAGGAAAAATATAGATTTCAGTAGCATAACTAACAAATAACTGTACACAGCCAGACACACACACACTCACACACTGCATCCAACAGCTATAGACATTAGGCTGTTATTAAGATTATAAGATAATAGAAATAGATTTGGAATACTTAGGTTTTTAGAAAATAATTTACATAAAATAAATGCTATCTATTATTGTTATGGTTTTGAAACACTTCCATAAACTGTTCCCTACCTATTTCTCTAAACTTTTCTCTTGCCAATTCATCTCAGTTTAAATACTCATGCAGATTTTTATAAAGTTTATAGTTCCCTGCAATCACATTTAATTTCATGCTCCTCTGACTTTGTCCTTTCAGATCCCTTTGCCTGGAATTTTCTAGATTATTCCTACTCTTGTGCATACTGTATTGTGATTGAACTTTATGGAAATAGCCCCCCCCCTTTTTTTTAATGAGCATGCTCTATGCCACTGCAAGTGACCTGATAGAAATGTTCTTCCTATACCTAATTTACCTGATAACGCCTACTCTGCTTGAATTGTAATAGTTCCTAAAATCGTCACAACTAACTTTTAAAAAATTTTCCCTTATCCCTGTGTTGAATTTCTATCCTTAGCACTCACTCTGCTCCCAAATTTAGAAACCTTTGCTAATTCACACACACAATTTCTATTGCCTAGATTCTTCCTTCCCCTCATATCCAAGCTGAGCCTTCTCTTTTAACCTATGATTAGTTTAATTATATATTAATAATTTACCCTTCTATCTTTCCTCCTACGGCTCAACAAGTTAGCTTCCTTCCAGGGTGCTAACAACTCCACAAATTATGCCTCCCACTGAAGTTAGGTCTGATTATTTGGAAGACTGACCAAACTAAATACATTCTGCCTTTTCATAAACATAGTGAAGAACCCAGGTACAGTTTCTTGCCAAATATGTGAAACTGTGTTTAGTGTATATTTACAACATGAATAAATTATATGACTTAGGTTGTAAATTCATGGAAAAAATAACAAAATCAACCATGCTTTAAATATTCCTTTAAACGTTATCTGCTATACATTAAATCATTCATTAATGTTGATGGATCTTTTGTGCTTTTTATTTAATCATGGCCTCTGTCTTCTTTCTTCTCTTTTCTCAAGAAAGGATAATGTGGTACTTCCTAGTCTCTGCTGCTTATATTATTATTACACTACTTACCTTATACTCTTGTTATGCATTATAGAATTTTAATTCTATAGTTTTAAGACAAAATGTAGGTGAAATTGGAGAAGGAGAAATTTCCATGAGTTTTAAAGGTATTACAAAGGCATCTCTGAGCCTGTAAGATAAAAGAAGCAGATTCATTTTGATCCATGGATGATAATTACTTCTCTTCAGTTTAAGAGTATTAAAATACTTGGGAACATTTTATTATTATCCTTAAGTAGGAAATTGTACTTTTTGAAATGCCAGATTTTAAATATTTAATTTAGGAATAATGCCAGCTCCTATGTTTCTGTTAACATTAGGACAGAGAAAATCAATAGCTCCTAACAGGGTGATATGTCACATGAGAAAGATTATCTTTACTGTGAAACTGTGCCAATGTATTAACTATTTTTTATTATTATTCTGGATCAACACCATAATTAAGTTCATAAACCTATGACAGTTGGTATGGTTTAAATTTAGTTTCCCTCAGAGGTAAGTTTGGAGAACTAAATATTGAACTGACTTCGCTAACATACCATATGAAACATCAATGGCTCCACTTATTCATGTATTCACTCTTAAACCCCTCTTTGCCTTGACTTCTGCATCATAGTAAAGATTAACTATACCCACCCACTTGCTCAAACCAAAACCCAGGGGACATCGTTAATTTTTCACTTTCCTTCACACACCACATTTAATCCACTAGTAAGTTGCTGTTTCTACCTCCTAGTACTTACTGTATTTCATAGTTCCTTTCTGTGTTCAAGGCTACAAGTTTAACACAGGTTCCTATCATCTCCCACCCTATTACAATAGAGTCTCGGCTGCTCTCAATGAGCCTCTCTTACCCTCATGTAATAGTTACCTTTGTAAATAAATAAGTCACCAAATGCTTCCACCTACTATCCTTTAATGGCTTCTTAATGCACTTAAGATATAATTAAAAACTCCTTATCAAAGCCAACCAAGGACTGAATATGACATGAGTCTTGCCCATCCATTTGACCTCATTCTGTCAACTTCTTATCAGCAACAATCAGGCCAGTCACACTGGTGTACTTTCTGTTTCTTGAACATGTACAGCTCATTATCATTTTTTCCCTTTCTATTCCCTCTAAAGAGAATGCTTTTCTCCCAGATATTCTCTTTGCTGGTTCCTTCTCAAATGTTAACACTTCAGAGAATTCTTTTCTGTTACTTCATCTATAGTCACCTCCCAACAGCCACAGGGCAGTCAATTTCTTTACTATATCACCTTGTTTCACTTCATACAATTATATGTGAGTATCTGAAATTATTATCCTCCTTGTTCATTGTCAACATCTCCTCCACTAGAAATCTTGCTTGTTTCATGCACCATTTGTTAGGAAGGTTAGGATAATGTCTTGCATTATGACAGAAGAACATCAAACACCTCTTTCATGAATGAAGTCAAATATTTTTTATAAAATTTAAAATTTAACTCAATCTTTTAAGAAAGTATAGATACTACATGAAAAACTATGATTCTGAAAAATTCTGAAAATCTGAAATCTCAGTTTATACATCCCAAAATGAAAATCTGTAAAACATTTGACTTTCTCAGGAGTAATAGACACTGAGACATGACTGCTGCCTTGAATCTTTGATTCCAGTTTTGCTATTTGGTGAACAAAATCATCATACAACGCAGAGCATATCACTTTACTAGATCTGAATACTGTTAATAAACTCAAAACCTCTGAAACATGGCAGAGAGCCTAATTATGTAGAACATGGGGAAAACAGATGCTCCCTCCCATACAATGGATTGCATAAACTGTCACAATTCATTGCAGCTGAGAGCACCTGAATGACAAGACTTGGCTCTTTTGGAAGCCTGGCACATGATGACAAACAGGATTGTAGGATGCCTCTCGTAGTGTTGTAATATGAGTGATTACAGTACAGAAGTTCTGGTTCCCAGTTGTTCCCACTACTTACACTGAGTTCTTATGACACTAGAATTGCTCAGTGTTGCAGAGGAACACCCCAAAATGCCAAAAGGGATCCTATATTTTCTAGCAAGTACTGTGAAAATAAAAAACCTGAGAGAGCACATAGAACAAAACTTACTTCACATGATCAAATGAACTTTAAAGAGACTCATCAGTTTTTTAAGATCTATTGATGTATAATTAATACAAAAAACATTGCACACATTTAATGTACACATCTTCATGAGTTTGGACATATATAAACACCCATGATACCATCACCACAATCAAGGTACTAAACATATACATTACCTTCAAAACTTCTGTGTGTGTGTGTCTGTGTGTGTGGTGGCAAGAAAAATTAACATGAGATCTATCTTCTAAATATATGTTATTTTTTCCAGCTTTATAGAAATGTTGACATATAACATGTAAGTTTCAGAGTACAATGTGATGACTTGATGCATGTATATATTGCACAACGATTACCACAATAAGGCTATTTAAGACCTCCATTCCCTTACATAATTACCTTTTTTCGTAGTGATATATATTTAAGATTTACTGTCGTAATAAATTTCAAGTATGTAATACAGTACTATCAGTTATAGACATTATGCTGTACTTTATAACCTCAAAACCTATTCATCTTATAGCTGGAAGTTTGTACCCTTTGACCAATATCTCCTAATTTTCCTCATCCTTAGCCTCTGGCAACTGCCACTCTAGTCTCTATTTCTATGAGCTCAGTTGTTTAGATTGCATGTGTGAGTAAGAACATACTTATTTACTTATATACTCATGTAGTTATAACATATATATATACACACATATATATACACACATATATATACATATATATATATATACACACACACATATAGTAGTTGTCTTTCTCTGTCTGAATTATTTCACTTACTAGAATATCCGCAAGGTCTATCCATGTTGTTTCAAAAAGCAGAATTTCCTTCTTTTTTATGACTGAATAAAATTCATAAAATATATATAATACATATGTAACATTCATATATGTACACATACATACACACATATATACACACACATACATACATATATATACATTTTCTTTATAAACTTGTCCTTTCATGGACTTAGGTTGTTTCCACGCCTTGGCTATTGTAAATAATGCTGCAGTAAATATGTAAGTCCAGGGAGCTCTTCAGAATAGTGATTTAATTTCCTCTGGATATATACCCAGAAGTGGGATTGCTGGATCATATTGTGGTTCTATTTTTAATTTGTTGAAGAATGTCCATACTGTTTTCCATAGTGGCTATACTAATTTGCATTCCCACCAACATTGTGCAAGTCTCTAAACATATTTTAAAGAGTACCATGCTGTATTGTTAACCATAGGTATTATGTGGAATAGCAAATCCCTAGAATTGAATCATCTTGCATAACTGAAATGTTATGTACACTGAGCAATAATTGCCCATTTCCCCCTCTCCCTAGCCCCTTGCCACCACCATTCTATTCTCTGCTTCTATGAGTTTGACTATTTTAGATTCCTCATATAAGTTCAATCATGATGTATTTTGTCCTTTTGTGACTAGCTTATTTAATTTAGTATAATGTAATTCCCTCTAAGACCATCCATGTTAACACAAATGGCAGGATTTTCTTTGTTTAAGGCATAATAATATCTTGTTGTATGTATATACTACAGTTTCTTTATCCATTCATCTGCTGGTAATATCTGTTTTGTTTCCATACCTTGGCTATTGTGAATATTGCTGCAGTGAACATGGAGGTGCAGATATCTCTTTGAGATGCTGATTTCAATTCTTTTGGGTATGTATCTAGAAGTGGGATTGCTGAATCATATGGTAGTTCTTATTTTAACTTTTTGAGTGACCTTTGTATTGTTTTCCATAGTGGCTACACCTTTCTACATCCATTCTACGTTCCTATCATATATAGGGTTCGCTTTCTTTCACCATGTCAGTATTTGTTATCTGTCTTTTTTTTACAATAACATACTAACAAGTTCAAGGTGATATTTTATTGTGGTTTTGACTTGTGTTTTCATGATGCTTAGTGATGTTGAGCACCTTTTTATATACATGGTGTCCATTTGTAAATATTCTTTAAAGAACAGTCTATTCAAGTTCTTTGCCCATCAAATCAGTTTTGAATCAAGCCAGAACTAGCCTCAGTTATCCTCATTCCTCTCTTTATAATGTTCTCCTTTCTTATGTCAGACTTGATTTCTTTAAAAGAAACTTAATTTTTAAAATTTAGTCACAAAGTTCTGAAAATAGATTACATGATGCATAGATAATTGACTCATATATTACACCATTGCTATAATACAAAGACTCTAAAATGCCTTCTCATGTCTGAACGTGCATTTAGTAAAGTAAGCTAAACATAATGTAAACTCATAGAATATAAGTTCCATCATTGCTAATACATTAATTGTCACGACCAAAGATTCTTTTTTCTCTTTCTCCCTATCTGCCCACTCTTCCATCTTTGGTGGGAGTAGGTGTTTTCACAGCAAGATAAAATAAAAGAAGTTATATTTTTGTAAAAGCAATGGAAGTCCAGAGAAGAGATTAGATACTGGTGGTGGTGGTGGTGAAGAGTTAGGTATTAACCAGAAATTTTGGGTATTGATGAGAATTGGAGAGACAAGATGTAGGTCTAAAGAGTCATTCTGCTATGTGGGAGTCAAGGGAATGAGGGAGGAAAAGGGCATACCAGAGGGGATCATTTGCTTATCCCCCGGAGGCATGAGTAATGAGAGAATGGGCAGTGTTATCTAGTGATCTATACAACTGAAGAATAGTTCCATCCGCATTTTTAAAATTGGGAATTACAGAATGTAACTCATACTGGCTTATGCAAAGAAAAATATAGTGATTCATTAAGTGAGACAAATCTAGAGTTAATCTAAGGTCAGGGAAGGTAAAGTCCAAGGCCATTGATAGCATTTTCTCTACTTAGTTTCTTCATCTGCAAAATGGGAAAAATATCAACATTTACCTCATAGGGTGGTTGTGAAAACTAAGTGACTTGGCATATGTAATGTACTAATAAAAATGCCTACCATGAAGTAAGTGTTAGCTATAATTCTTTTTTATTAACAAAGATATTTTTCAAAACCTATAGAATAGTTTTTGCATGTTCTGGTTTTCTTTCAGGAGGGGTTTTTCTAGGTAAAAAAAACCATTTCAATTAAACTAGCATATAAAGATTTTAGCACAATTAAAAAAGAACATTTTGAAGAAAATAAATTAATAAAATATTTAATAATTATGCCAACTTTGTGGGATAAGATTCTACTTCCTTGACCAAAATGTGAAAGAGAATTATAGCTCAACATTTTAATTTTTAAATCTGAAACACATTATTAAATCCATTTTAAATATGCTTCCCTGTTTTAATGTTCACCATCATTGGTATTTACAAATATGTGAGCAAAGAATGTGGATGAAGCAAATGGGCAGGACATATTTTCTACAACTCTTATGGGGTAACACTTTACATGTGTTCAACAACAACAACGACAAAATATACAAGCAATGTCAGGCAGGTGATAAAGCACATGCTCAAAGCACAAGCTTTAATACTCAGTCAGGTATAAGATCCCTTAACTTTCAGTGTTCCCTGCTCCAAAGATAACACCTGCCCTAATTTAATAGTCAGACTTCCCTCCTTCTTTTTCATTTTAAGTAGTCTCTCTCTTCCAGACCAAGTTGGACTCTCCATAGGTACATTGATTCCAATCCCCTCCCAGTCTCAAAACAACATCATTGACCTTTTTTCTCTTTCCATTTTTCATGATCCTTTAAATTCTCCCTTTCCATGTGCCTTTTCATCTGCTAATCATGATAATAACCTTTCTTATATTAACAGTGATTCATTACCCTGCCTATATTGTGGTTATGTCATTTGTCTCTATATCTTGTCAAATCTAAATACCTCAAAAGATGGTTCACGCTCACTACCTCTTCAGCTTATGTTTTCTTCCTCTTTCCCTCACTGCAGCCTGACTTCCAAGTCCTCCATCACATCAGCAAATGTACTCTGACTTTGGACAATTGGCCTAACATCTCCAGCTTTAGTTTTGCCATTTGCAAAGCAAAATATCAGCACTTACTTTTTAAGGTTATTATGAAGATTTAATGAAATAACATAAATGAATTTTTATGTGCAATGCCTGGCACATAAGTAACACTCCAATAAATCTTTATAAATTAATAATGGTGATGTATTTACTGAATAAATTTAGTTATTCTTGTGAAATTTCACTAATTTAATGTAAGTGGAAAACTATATATAGGAAATGGATAAGGCATGAAAGTGAGTATATTTTCAGAAAATAACTGTCTGCTTCATGGTGGTGGTAGTGGGGAGACCCTTTTATTTAGGTAGATTGACACTTTATGAATCTTTTTGAAGAGTGGCCAAGATGGCGGAGTAGAAGGACCCTAAGCTCACCTCCTCTCACGAGCACACCCAAATCACAATCTGCAGAAAAACTAACATTGAAAAAGTCTGAAACCTACCAGAAAAGATCTTCTACAACTAAAGACATAAAGGAGGAATCACATAAAGGAGACCTGTGGGAAGGGTGGACTTTTGGTATAATCAAATCCCATACCCTCTGGGTTGGCAGCCCACAACCTGGAGAATAATTGTGTTACAGAGCTTCTCCCACAGGAGTGAGAGTTCTGAGCCCCATGTCAGGACCCCCAGCCCGGGCATCTGGCACCAGGAGGAGGAACACCCAGAGCATTTAGCTTTGAAGTCCAGCGGGGCTTGATTGCAGGAACTTCACAGGATTGGGGGAAGTAGAGACTTCACTCTTAAAGGGCACACACAAAATCTCATGTGCACTGAAACCAAAGGCAAAAAGCAAAAGGAGTAATTTGATAGAAAACTGGACCAAACCTACCTGCTGGTCTTGGAGGGTTTCCTGGGGAGGTGGGAGTGGCAAACATATCTGGGAGTATTCATCTGCATGAACTCTCTTGCAGGCTGACATCTTGCTTTGGTCATTAGCACCAAGACCTGGCTCCACCCAACAGCTTGTAGGCTCTAGTGCCAGGATGGCTCAGGCCAGACAACTAACTGGGTGGGAACACATCTCCAAGCATCAGCAGACAGGTTGCCTAAAGAATTCCTGAGCCCACAGCTGCCTCTAGACCCACCCTTTGACATGGCCCTGCCCACCAGGGGACAAGCACTGGCCCCTCCCACCAAGAAGCTTGCACAAGCCTCTAGACTAGCCTCAGCCTTGAGGGGGCAGACACCAGAAGCAAGAAAACTACAGTCCCGCAGGCTGCAGATGGTATCCACAAATGCAGGCCAGACACTACCCTGGGACCAGCTGGCCCCTGGCTCTTGGATGACGAGAGGGGAGTGCACTACTGGGATGCATATTACATCTCCTACAGAGGGCCACTTCTCCAGGGTCAAGAGACATAACTATATATAATATGTAAATACGTATTATTTCAGCATTATTATTTCACAGAATATGTAAATATGTAATATATGAAGTAATAAATGGAAAAGTAAGTAAAACCCATCCTCCAATAGCCATAAGTACCAAAATAATCATGCCACTCAGTTATGGATAAATTCCAAGATTTAATTTGTTTTTCTTTGCAATATTTCAAAGCCTGACTGTAATCAAATAGCTAATTGATTTTAAAGACAGTTTTTCTTCATTTTTTACATTATGTCATCAATACTAAATGATTCAATTAATATTTTAAAATCCTTGCCTCGTGTAAAATATATAGGAAGGAGAGTGTGAGCTTAACCCATTGTCTGTTAGAGGATTTTGTTGGAGAAACATCACTTCTTTTCAGTCACATTTTCATAATGGAAATTGGTTCCTGTCCCTAATCTGACTTAATGGAAAGGAAGATCAACTTCTTGACGTATCTGATAGGATATCAACACAATTTTCTGGAACACTTGCCACTTGATGATAACACTGTCAGAACTGAAATAATGAGAAAGGGATGCTTTGATTAGATGCCTTGTTGAATGTTAATTATGAAGTTAGGAAAATAGTTTATATTCTGACATGAAGCTCCTAGTAGGATAAAATGGATTCATAAAGGGTCAGGAAGTTGAGCTAAAACAAAGTACCATTTCTGATATGTTGGCCAAATAAATACCTTCAGGCTGACCTTGAAAATTCATGTAACTTGCTGGTGTCAAAGATAGTGTCCATTTAGATTCCAAACTCTAATGCTCAGAAGGATAAGTTTTAGTAATGCTGGTTCCATATTCTAAGAATAAGAGTTGCAAGTTAGTGTGGAGTTAGAGTTAAGCAATTAATATGAAAAATCTAGCAAAGATGTTACATAAGAAATACATAATATGATACTGTGATATATGTTTAGCTTGGATACATAAATATGTGTTAGGCATCTTCAAATATTTGAAACTCTATCATGTAGAAGAGAGACCTGGCCTATTCACTGTTTAGTTAAATTTGCAAACAGTACCGATATTGCAAATGCAGCTGTCCAACCATGGAAAGCATAGTGCCTGCTAAAGAAGAGATTCTATGTTAGGACAGCCTCCACTAAATGGGTCTATGATATCTTTAAATTTGGTTTTCTATGATTTGCTGAAGTTAATAATCATGTTTTCTGTAAGTTACAACAATATTAACATAAATTATTAAAGTACATCAGAAGTAAGTGAGTTGACTGTTAGCTTCAAGAGACTATTATATATTTACCAGAAATTTTGCATTTGGGTTCCATTCAGAAATTTCTCTTTGACCGATTACAACCATTTTATCTTTTAAAAAGTAATCCAGTTTCCTACCAGTTGCAGGATGATAAAGTAAGAGATAATAATAAGACCATTTTTTAATTTCATAATCATTCAGGGAAAACAATAAGATTGTATCTACAGAAAAGATGAGGCAATTTTCTAGTTAATTTAATTTGCAAACCACTTTTACTTGACATTTCGGGTAACCTAGGAAAAAACTATTTTATTTTCAATTTTACTTGTAGAAACACAGAGTCACTTGAATATTGCACTCCTGCTTTGCAAATGAAGCTTTAATCAACTTGGATAATTTGATAATATTGTGCCTACAAAGGGACATTGTTGCATGCATGCCTGTAAATGTTTTGTGCTTGTTACTCTTGATAATGTCTGAAATCTGAAGGACTATGCAGTAATCCCCATATAATATCTTCATGTACACCTACTGCAGCAGTTTCATTTACATATTCCAAAAACACTAATTATTTTCATAGAATGTACTTAATTAACTCTATCCCACTGCAGAAATCTCATCTAGAGGAGATGATGAAACAGTTAATTGCAATCTGAGAGAGTATGTGCCTTAAACAGGTGCAACCTCCTGCATCTATTTTGTGACTCTGTTTATGAATAAACATAAATTTTAGGCTATCATGTTTAGTCTTGTTCTATACACAAATGATAATTTATGGGTGTTTCCATCCAAGCCTTTGGTTACTGGTTTAAGGTTATTATTAGAAAATAAGTAAAATTAAATCACGTTACATAACCTATAAGGGGTATTTATAGGTATTTTAATTTAAGCAAATTTCCTATCAGTGTCTGCTTTTAACTTAGAGTGAAAATAATCAAATTGGTCTACTTTAAAGTCATAGCTGGTGAATTGTTATTGCTCAATACATTTGATAAATGCCTCTAAATTCCTTGCAGTAGAGAACATTAGAAGAAATTGAAATCATTCTTCTAAAGGCAGTTGGAAGTATTTTGAATGCTTTTCAACGTCTATAAACCTTATCAATTTTATAGTATATTTAATATTTTGACCTTATAAAGTGTGTCTTCTAGAGCAGGGCATATCAACAACATTATGTACTTTTGTGCATAAGTGAAAAAAGAAAGAAAATTCTACATAATATATTTTGTAAGGTTATGAATAAATAGCTTACCTACTGGCCCTCCAATTTTTTTTTTTTTTTGTGGTACGCGGGCCTCTCACTGTTGTGGCCTCTCCCGTTGCGGAGCACAGGCTCCAGACGTGCAGGCTCAGGGGCCATGGCTCACGGGCCCAGCCGCTCTGCCGCATGTGGGATCTCCCCGGACCGGGGCGCAAACCCATGTCCCCTGCATCGGCAGGCGGACTCTCAACCACTGCGCCACCAGGGAAGCCCTGGCCCTCCAATTTTAATTTCAGAAATTACAATATTTCTTGGTTCCTCTCAATGAAATTTTAAAAATAACCAAATCAAAGGCAAAACAAATGAAAACAAAAGCAAAGCAAACCAACACACACACACAATTATAAAATAAGTACAGCAAAGTCCAATAAAATCTTGGTATTTTCTCTGAAGATAAATTAAAATATTTTTGAAATTTCAGATTATTTCCAAAATATTTGTATTGATACCACTGCTTTGTAACTCCACGGCCTGTATTAGCTTACATGAGAGAGAGAATTATAAAATAGCTCCCAAGTTTCCCTGCCGTTTTTTGTCCATGCCACACAAATCTCTAGGAGGGTAAATATGAGGGATTTTATTTCCATGATTAGATTATGTTATGTGAAGCAGTTGACTTAAAAGAAGATTATCAAGGTGGGCCTAACTTAATCATAAGCCCTTTAAAGAGCAGGAAGTTTTCTCTGGCGGGTAGAAGCAGTAAAGGAAGTCAGAGTTTCAATGCATGAGAAGGATTCAATATACCATTGGTGGCTGGAGATGTAGGGGTCACGTGAGAAGGAATGTGGGTGCCCTCTAGGAGCTGAGAGCAACCCCTGGCCAACAGCCATTAATTAAATGGAGGGCTCAGTCCTATAACTGCAAAGAACTGAATTTGCTTAACAGCAAGAATGAGCTTGGGAGCAGATTTTCCTCTAGAGCATCTATATGAGAATTCAGCCTGGCCAACACCTTGATCTGAACCTGAGATGCTAAACATTGAACCCAGTGGAGCCCATTATACTTTTGACCTACAGAACTGTGAGCCCAAATACAGATTTTTAAAGAAAGGCCAAAGTTTGTGCCAGCACAAAAAAAATAATAGCTATAAAAATCACAGTTAAAAAAAAAAAAAAGCTAATACAGCTAATCTTACAATACTTCAGAGTATCTGATGCTATAGGCCAAGGTATTAGTTTTCCAATTTATTTTAACAGCATTATTCACTTTTGAGATGAAAACTGATATGTACTCTCAATACCTATAATAAACAAATGTGCACCACTGTAATAGAATTGAGACAAGCCTGTCTGGATTAAGGCAGGTTCTGTTCAATATTAATTTAACAAAATATTAATTTCACTAATATTACATCACATCATACTTTATTCCATATTCTTAATACTTACCTGGTATTTATACAGCACTGCCAAAAGTTCAGATGATAAATGTTATTAGAAAACAACAGGATAAAGAATAATTAGCATTTAGGGGGACCACTTTTGTTGAGATAGTTAGGGAAGGCCTGGGTGGGAAAGTAATATTTAAGCTGAAATCTAAATGTCAAGATGAAGCATACCAGGTAAACTGGTGATAGAGCATTTCAGGTAATCTTCCACTCATCACCATGAGATGCCTACTACAAATTCTCATTCCTTAAAATAAGTTGGAAAACCATTGGCTTAAGACAAGAAGTCATTATAGGCAATAATTATAAACTGTGTTTTTTTCCCAGAACCCAACAAAATTAAGGTCACAGAATGATTAATCATTGACTATTAAGTTAACCTCATGAATCCATGAATACTGTCACTCTCTCAGTGTCATTGACTGAGCTGGAAAGGAGTGTAAAGGACAGTTTACAACCAGAAGCACAGTTACTTCCAGCATTTAATATTCCATGGCTGCATATGGAGCATGAGCAAGTAGGACTATACTGAGGAACTATAAATTGGGTGATACAGAAAAAATGCCAGCTATGATAGGACTAATCTTACACAATAAAAGGAGTAATATCTTGTGGAACACATCATAAAAATGTATTTTTCTATGCCCCCTATTCCACTTGAGAAAAAGTAGATCATGCTTATCATTGTGAGATTGAGTGTAATTTAATCAGTTTTGAGGAGACTTGGGGACCAGGCTCATTTCCTATTCACTTAGCCACTTCAACCTGGGTAGGACCCATTTCATTCTAGCGGGGAAATCTTTTTCCTTTTAGTGAATTCCATAACATATGCTAACAGGGAGGAAAAGAAAGATCCAGGGTAATTCCCCCTTTGACTTTCCTTTGCAGAGTTTACTGTCTGTGGCTCTTTGTACAAATGCATACCACATAATTTTTTTATTATAATTACTGGTTTATACAACTGAATCCCTCCCGCACATGATTGTGCATGTTGCCAAGGCAAAGAGAATATCAGTTGGATATGTTCCAGGATCCAGGATAGCAATTTAACAATACATGTTTGTTAAATGAATAAACCTAATTTGCTCTGTAATGTTATTAGCTGATGAGAGTTCCTTATGTTAATGCTTTAAGAGCAATGGGGGTTGACATAAAGTTGGCCCTTAATACAAGTGTGTAGACTGAATGAAGATAATGTAGACAAATATGAATCTTTTGGGTTTTTTTCCCTATCGAGTAGGTGTAATAAATATAAATATTTCTTTCTATGTGTGTAAGTAGGGAAGAATGATATGAGAAATTATGAGTAAGCCAGAAACGAGAACAGGAAACACTCATCATTGGGTATTTGACTCACAAAAATACTATACACACACAATTATGTATACATGTCTATACATAAATAAACATATGTCTCTGTGTATATTTGTAGCAAGGAGTACAATATTTTGTTTTTAGTCCCAAGGGATATACACTGTGCTGCATTTAATTTAGTTCACAATGGAGCCTATTTTAATTAATCTCTGATTAGAGCTGGGGTGGAGCAATTCAGGAATAGAGAACTATTTCAAGTTTATTTAGAGCAATGTGCATGCAGAAATATTGGAAGGTGGTCAGGGATTTTTTTTCTGTCTTACGTTTAGGCAAAACAGGGCAGATCTCAGATGCCCTCACTGGGAAAGAAAAAAGAGGAAGCTGAATGCTTTCTAAAGATCAGATGTAAATCATAAACTCTGAAATGTTTGCTGTCAAAGCACTGATTCTCTGTAAAAATAAGGCATTGTGCATTTCTTTCTTGTTTTTCATTTTCATTTGAAGTGGCTCTGATTTCTACTATTTGCCAAATGTTAGCCTCTCAAAACTGTAGTGCTTGATAGCCTCTCAAAGGGAATTTCTTATAGAATAATCCACTGACATTAATGCTGAGGGAAAAGTAATGCCCATGTCAAAACTATAGAGCAGAATACAATTAAGTGAGACAGCCTGTATGTTATAAAATGAGAAATAGATTCTTTCATTATTTTAAACCTTCCCTATCTCAAGGCAGGATTTATTAGCCACTCTTTTATTTTCTATGAGATCTACAAACTGTCATGGATCAATGAGAAAACAGACATTGGCTTCTGTGTCATCGATTTTGCCCACATGTTAGTATTCTAAAATTCCCATTGCTAATAAATTGTTCTTTGTTTTAAATTAAAAACAGAGAAATCAGGGCATTTCATGTAATTTGTACACATTTAGATTTTTCTCATAGAAGTATTTTTTAGAATCTCAAAAATGTTATATGCACATACTAGAAAATGTAGAACATATAGAAAAGTGTGACATATAGAAAAGCCAGACAGCAGGTGAATAAGCATCAATATATAGACGTGGGCAAGAAATATTCTATTTCTTTAGGTATTGGAAAGCAACATCTAGCTCCACAACTGAGCACACGATGGAAAACTTAACCTTTCTCCTGGATCACACCACAGTTTGGGGATCTTTCAAAAGATGAGATTGGGGGTGGTCCTGGCAAGTTGTAATTTGTCCATTCAACTTACCACTGAGACAGCCATTAGCCCATGGCAAGGATCAGTTTACATCCAGCTCTTCGTTGCTAGTTCTCTGCAATCAGTGAACAAGGTGATTGTCTATATGGCTGCTTCTGGTCTTGTCTTATTGAGACTAGGTCTTCTTCTCAGAGTCTCATCCATCGTTGAAGGGCAATCAGCTAACCAGTCTTGCCAATACACCTGCTCTCTCTTCTCCATGAATTCTGATGCTTCAGATCTCCAAATGTTTTCTTCACGTTGGGAAATCTTTTCTTCTCCTTTCTTCAAGCCTCTGCTCGATCTCCTCAGAAAACCCTCTTCATTTTTATTCTTCTACAATAAACGTCAATGGTCCCTTGACCTCCGAATCGAAATTTACAAAAATATTGTTGATTGTTTTCTTTCCAGACTAAGGAAAGAAGACTTGACTTGTAATTATTACAAATTTGACAGCAACAAAAATGTGGGATCTTCCTGGACCAGGGCTTGAAGCCGTGTCCCCTGCATTGGCAGGCAGATTCTTAACCGTTGAGCCACCAGGGAAGTCCCCTAGATATGTGTATTTTCTTGAAGAAAGAAATTAGCAGCATTGGATCAGAATTCAATTCTTGCAATGCTTGATAATAACAGTGTAGGGACAGCAGCCCCTTCTAGTTGGGGCACGTTTTGTGAGTTACCTGGTTTACCACAGTCTCCACTGGTTATTTCCACTGACTTTCTTTATCTTCCTGTCCCATAGTTATTTGTATCTGTGATTCCTGTTATTCACAGGTTTCTATAAAAGAAGTGTCCTTCATGACAATAATGTATAATGTACAATAATGTCTCAAACCAATCTATATATAAAGCTGTGGTTTTCAATGTGGGTTGGGGAATTTGCCTTGCTAGGGAACATCTGACAATGTCTAGAGACATTATTGTTTGTACACTGTGAGGGGACTGGTGGATGATTATATTAGAATCTAGCAGGTAGAAGCCAGAGATGCTGCTGAATATTCTACAAAGTATGAGAAAGCGCCCACAAGGAATATCCTTGATGTGGATGATACATATAGTGATTAACTCTTAAATAATAAAGTAGATTCCTATAAAGGAGATCAAAGGATAATGGCAGATTTTATATAATTGGTGGCCATTGTCAAATTTCTCTCAAGAAAGGCTTTTCCAACAGATGCTGTTTTAATTTCTTATTTATTTATTTAATAAGAATATTCATAAATAAATAAATACAGGATAGATTGTGATCGAATTTGAGAAAAAAAATCCTGGATACATAATCTTGCCTTGATGTACTTCTGAGGTCAAGAATCTCTTTGAAGTATAAACTTTTCCTGTATCTTCTTTACAGTGTTGAGGACACACCTCAAGTTCAAGAAATATTCAATCACGATAATGGGACATTCTGAGGCTGCCTGCTAGAAAAACATTGTAGTAAGCAGTTCAGTGTTAATTAGCATTTGTGGGCATTAACAATGCCTGGGAACTACACAGAAGCTGAGAAGTTATGACATTTTTAAAAGTAATTTCAAAATAAGTAAAAGACTTCTCTTTCCTTTAGTTTTTATTTACTTTCCTCTTAAAAAATATTGTAATTTTTTTTCCCTAATGATGAGGTTCTGAATGTTCTGAAACTAGATTCAGGAATTAACCAGAGATAAAATTTCAAGAATATCTAGTTTATACAAATAAGGAAATTGAGGGCTAGAGAGAGTATTTTCAGCTTGACCCAAACTCTGATGTGGACTCAAATGACTCAAACGAAATCAAATGGACTGAGGTGTATGCCAGTGTAGGGTAGGGGCCATTGGATGCAGCAACAGTCTAGTACAGGGAGTCAGAGAGCAAACAGAGTGAGGAAGGTGTAGGGAAGTGGGGAGAGCAGTGGCATTGCATGGTATTCTGAAGCCAAAAGAGGTTAAAGAGGATGGGTCTCAGGGAAGCCAGTAGGGTTAAGGCATCCATGAAATTGTGGCACAATGGTGGTGGTGGCCTGGCGTCATGTGTCATGGGCTGAAGTGGGGTGAGATGGGTACGATGCCTGGGGCATTGTAATAGCTCCCTGGCTGACAATTGCAGTTCAGTCAGAGTTGGGGGCATACATATTTGAGTGAGTAACAGTAGTAGTAGCAATCCAGCATAGTGTGTCATGGTGGGTGTGGAATGTGGGAGCTTGAGCAGGTACAGAGGGCTCACCTCTGGTGAAGGAAATGATGGATGGTCAGAAGGTCACCGTGATGGTAGATTGTTTACATATAGGGGGATAATCACATAAGTAAATATACTAAGGAAAATAGAGGCCAATTTTCTGGCCATCATGGAAGGAATTTGCAAATATGCAAAGGGAGAAAATTACAATGAATCCTGTATGGAAGATTGAAATAGAAAGCATCAGTGTTCAAAGTTTGTAGTATATATAGATCGATATTAAAATTCAGATGCATGTGTGTGAGTGCGTGTTTACTGTGAGAGCTTTAGGGTAACAACACCTCAGTAGCTGTGAACGAACATATCACCCAGAAATCAGTTTCTAAATTTGATGTGCCACCGAAATTAAAGAAACTATTTGAAGATACGGTAAATTCCAGGGCTGGGGTACAAAATATACAAGATGATCCATGAATACCATGTCATGCCTAAGAGTAAGGAAATGCTGAAGGAATGATGGGTACAGGTGAAAAAGACACCTGACCAACTTGAAGACATTCACTGGCCAAACTGGAGACAATCTTAGATACTATTAAATAATAATAATAACTTATTATAAAACATTGAATAAAATAGGAATCCACGTGTTCATGATGATAAAAATATATAAATGAATAAATGAAAAGACATGGAGAGAGAAATTTTTTTCTTAGAGTAAAATGCCACTTAATAAAAGTGGAAAAATGATTGAGTTATGATCAGATTTTGACAATTATGAAAGTAATAACTAATTCAGCCAGGTAATATCAATGAATGCTAAAATAAGCGGGTAGAAATTTGGTAAGATATTGGATATTTATATAGTCATAAAACACCTCCCCACAAAATAGTATAATTACTGTTAATTATAATAGTAAAAAATGTAATTTTTTAAAGGAGAAACACTGAAAGGGTTTTTTATTTAAATAATCAAAGTTAACATGGGAAAAACCAAATGGAACTTGGGATAAATCAAAATTATGTGCCACATGGCAAAATACAGTGTTGCTAGCTCAAATATCATCATGCAGAAACATTAGAAAAACTAGTTTAGGGATGTTCTACAAAATAATTGTTCTACAATTCTTAAAACAATATCTGTCCTGAAAAATCAAAGGAAGATTAAGGTGTTCCAAACTGAAATAGAGCAAAAGGATATGACAACTAAATGTGACACATTTTGGAATAGATTATTTTGCTATAATGGAGATTATTGAGATAATGGGCAAACTTGAAATAATTCTGTGAATTATCTGATAGTTTTAGTTTCATTATATTGATGGTACATTGTAGTTATATAAGAGATATTCTTGATAATATGGCATCATGTTGGCTACCTATATTCAAATAGTTCATGGCAAATAATTACCTTGCAACTTTTTTGTAGGTTTGAAATTATTTTAGTGTATACAAAAAATAATATTTACTTTTAAAATAAATTTTAAATTTCTTCAGTGTATTATGCTAAGAAAAGAAATGTGACTGTCAGAAATAATGCCTTTTATGATTATCTTCTTTCACTTAGTAATGTGCATTTAAGGTTCCTCACTGTCTTTTCATGGCTTGACAGTTCATTTCTCTTTAGTCTTGAATAATATTTTGTTGTCTGGATGTACAGTCTACTTATCCATTCACTTACTGAAGGACATCTTGGTTACTTCCAAGTTTGGGCAATAGTTAGTAAAGCTGCTATAAACATCCATGTGCAGATTTTTGTGTGGACATAAATTTTTAACTACTTTGGGTAAATACCAAGGAGCACAATTGCAGGATCATGTACTAAGATATGTTTGTAAGAAACTGCCATTCTGTTTTCCAAGTTGGCTGTACCAGTTTGCTTTTTCACCAGCTCCACATCTTGTCAGAATTTGGTGTTGTCAGTTTTCTGGATTTTAGCTATTCTAATGGGTGTGTTATGGTATCTCATTGTATTTCTTATTTTAAAGAACATAATCGACACTCAACATACCATAAGTGATGTACAATGTTTTCTAAGGAAAATCAAAGTCAAAAGTGGTTAATCATAAATGTAAAAACATAGTGTCATAAAGAGATACTAGTTATAGACTTAATTTTTTTTAACCAAAATATATGAATTTTTTAATAATAGGTGAATAAAATAGAGGATTTAAACGCAAGTGTATATGTTGTAATCATGCTAAAAAATGGGATGGATCCCCACCCAAAATTTGTTTCAGATATTGAGACTAATTGTTAAGTAATTAAAAAGGGCAACTCTCATTGAACTCCATTCTATGTGATGTTGACAAAGCCTTCTATAAAGTAGATGAACTCAACTGCCATTGACTCACTTCATCCTAAGGGGCTCCCAAGTAACCAGTGTATTTGGAAGAAGGCTGAGCCACTCCAGGACCAAGGTATCTGGTAAGGGAGTAAGGATACGAGAAGCCTCTCCCTTTTGCAAGTGGGATATACCAGAGGGTTTATCTTTCACTCCATCTTATAGCAAGTAAATCTTGGTAGTCTTACTGAATCTGTGGGGTGCTGCTTTCATGGTCAAAGGAATAACAGGCAGCGGGGTACAGAGTGTCACAGGTTCAGTGCCTATGAGATACAGGAGAACCTACTTATGTGGTTAGCAATTGTTGCATCAATGGTGTATATAGCACAGGGCTGAGGAGGGCAGTTTCTTGTATCAGAAGTCAGTGGGCAACTTATGGCCCTCATGGATTGTCTAGAGATTCCAGGAATCATGAGAGGATGTTGCTAAAGCACCTACAGATAGCAGTCTCTGGGACCATTAATGGGATGCTTGTTGTATTGCAATTTGGACAGATTCTAGAGACTTGTTGGAAGGAGACCCATTCAAAATGGGCCACTTTGCAAGTAACAGTGCAAATAGGCTAAAGTCAAATTCATAAATGAGAAATATGTTGCCTCTCAAGACAGAAAGAGTTTAAAAGAAGTTGTGGATGCTGAAAGAGTCAATAGAGAGTCAATGCTGTTTCTTGGCAGTGTTGGGGTACAGCTCTCAGTTTACCAAATAATTTCCAGAAATTTAACTGAGGTGGTGGGGTCTTGCATTATGTGTAGGCAGTGGTTTATCCTCTTTCTGTGAGCTCCTTTGTCAGTATTTGTTGTTTTACTGAATGGGGGTCAGTAATTTCAATAATATTGTCTAAGGAGGCCTTAATGGGTAATACCACAGCATTAATATGGCTAAAATGTACCAATTGACAACCTTCATGGTCCTAATTAATCCTGGGGATCAAATTACAGTTATAAATTGGGATTCCACTAAGTTTTTCTGTGGTTTGAAATTTTCTTACTGCTTTCACAAATTTTAAGTATCAAACTAAAAGTATTGTTAACCTAATCACACTCAGAAAAATAAGTACTAATTTGATTCTCTTTTGATTTACCCACATGAGATTTAGTCTCAATTCCAAGGCTGATGACACCACACATATAACCAAGAAGATACAGGAAAGTTTATAACTTACATAATGGAGGGCTTCTGGGGAGAGAAAGGCAGGTTTCCAAAGATGGGCAGAACTGACTTGAGAGAACAGGGAAGGGAGACTGACTTGGAGCTTTAATGGTGCTTAGTGGGTGGAGCTCATGAAGATTTTCACATAAGCTGGGACTTGAAGTTTGAATCTCTTGCCAGTGTCAAAGGGGGGAGCATCCAGGCTTTCTTGTCAGCTTGCCTAGATGTGGGACAAAAGGGGTAAGAAAGAGTGGTGAGGATAAAAACTGTCAGCAGTCAAATATCAAAAAATGGAGTCTAGCTCTTTAATACAGTATAATTAATTTCCTGCTTAATACATTCTTTTAGAATATAGTTCATAATTTTTGTTATGAATTCATTGTATCTCAAGAATAATATAATAAGTTAATTGTAAGGTTATAGCAAAAAGCAGAGCTCTCTGAGCCATTTGGAAGAAACTCGTAATTTTATAGTGAGAAAAAGCCCCCTGAGGTTTACTGTTTTTCTCAAAGGGCAAATTCAGTGAATATTTCACAAAGAGTTCTGGTCAATATATTTAGGCAGGAGTCTAGATGCTTTTGTTGAACGTAATTCTTGCCCTCGGGTTCTTATAGTCTAGTAGAGGAGACAGACCAAAAATAAAACAAAATGAATTCCAACAGAAAGAGATGTAAGGAAGTCACATACACATGATATTTGAGCAAAGAAGAGAGAATTCCGTGTTAGAAAACATGGTCAGGATATGTTTCACAGGGAAGAAAACATCTAGGAGGTAACTTTCATAATAAGTAGAAGATTTTGAGTCAAGATTTCTACCTTTGGTAGAGGATCCATTACATATAAATAGTCCTTCACCCTCAATATGAGAGAAAGCAGGGGGTAATAAAATATTTCTTGGGCACACGATTTATATGAAAAAAACCACAAAACATTAAGTCAGTCTACTCACTTTTCCTAGTATAACAAAGTATATGTTTATTTTCTTGTATTTGCATAGTAGATATCCTAAATTTAATATAATTTAAGATTTTTAAGTGGTGTATGTATGTTTCTGTGCACAAGAGTTTAAACAAGAAAACAAATTTTATTGGATTCATAAACCAGCAAAATATTCATAAAGTCAAAAGATGTTGAATATATTTGTTTTGCCCATTTTGCCCATAGGGGGAGTACACAGTGGGATTTCAACCTGAAATCATGAGCTACCTCTACTAATTCCTGCCAAGTTATTGAGAAAAAGTTCTCAATGTTACAATTTTACTAGGTCTCTTTCTACATTTTCCTTTGTTAATTAACTCACTAATCACACAATGATAATAGCAGGTATAGAAATTAATTCAAAGACATTTATTTATCACTTTGTATGTGCACGATAATGTACTACAAAGTGAAAACGAATGGAAGAACAGGACATGGTGGTCCCTTTTTCTTATGAAACTTCCATAGCATACCAAAACAAAAAATCTTACAAAGGTATACAAAGAAACAAAATAAAAGTTATGTTTCATTATGAATCAAAATAGACTCAAATCTGTACTTTAGTTTTCTAACTAAAACTAACATTATTTTAGGGTTTTTTAGTTTTTTAGATCTATACTTGAAATTTATGAAATAATAAAATTTCCAACCACAGAAAACTTAATTGAAGGATACATTATTTTTAATCCAAAAGAGAATTTTCAGAGCAAAACTACCAATTCAGTTAGCTATAAGTCAATTATTTATTCCTCAGTAAGGATTTTCTAAGCACTCCCTCATCTACCTTGGCACATTTTTTCCAGACTGCATGTCTGTACTTCAGCATGCAGCCAGGAAAGGGAGTTAATGTTATCTATCGCTCCGTTAAAAAAAAAAAAAAAAAAAATCCCCAAAATTTATTGGCTTAAAACAAACGTTTATTATCCCACAGTTTTTGTGGGTTTGGAATCCAGGTGTCCCTTACCAGGTGTACAGTGCTTAAGTCTCTATTGAAATTATGGGCAATTTGTTGGCTGGGATATTAGTCATCTCAGGACTCAACTGGGGATAAAAAATATGCTTCCAAGCTCCTTCACATGTTTGTTGGCAAACATCAGAAGATCAGCTTCCAAACTCATTAACTTCACGTTTCCACAGGGCTGTCTCACAGCATGGCAGCCAGTTTCCTGCAGTCAGTGATCCAAGAGAGAGTGAGATAGTGGCCAGTCTTTTTATAGCCTAACCTCAGAAGTAGCATCCTTTTTCATCTCCCATATTCTGTTCATCAGAAACAAGTCAATAGGTCAAATGCATGTTGGAATTCCATCTTCTAAATCAGGTTTAGATGTGGAGGAGGTTGCTTGGTGATTGTTCCTTAAGTACAGCTCCTCATGTGAAATCTCATTTTAAATGTATATCAGAGATAATAAACAGACAATTATCAACTCCATAAATACCCAATCTTGGGTCAAATGGCATAGGACAACTATTATAGATAATCCTGTACAAAAGGAGTTAAATGGAACTGTTTTGAGGTTGCCTAAGGTTTGATTTAATCAGGTATGGTAAGACACACAAAAATGGAAATGACTGTCATAAAGAAATAAGTTAATACACACAGTTACCTAGAAACAGGGGGCACAGCACATGACACCAGAAAGCACTGGAGCCAGTCAAAAGGCAGAGGGAACAAGGGAACTAGTGAGCTAAAGCTTTTATTGTGGTTTCTGTGGGAAGGAGGGGGTAGGGTAGGGCAAGTAGACTTAGTGGCTAGTTTGAATAGGGCTCTGAGTTGTATGGGCTGTCTTTAGTTGTATGGTGACTGGCCTGGAGTAATTAGGGCAGGGGTTAGTTGCCCAGAGTATAAAAGTCTATAATGGAAATGCTAGGGTTGTGAGCTCTGGATTGGTTGGTTTGCATTTGAATGGTACATTTAAGAATGTTACTCATCCACATCTCTACAAATGACCCAGTTTTGTTCCTTTTTAGGGCTGACTAATATTCCATTGTATATATACAGAGTGAAGTAAGCCAGAAAGAGAAAAACAAATATCATATATTAATGCATGTATGTGGAATCTAGAAAAATGATACAAATGAACCTAGTTCCAGGGCAGGAATAGAGACATAGACATAGAGAATGGACGTGTGGACACATGGAGGGAAAGGGAGGGTGGGATGATCTGGGAGATTATGTTTGACATAAATACACTACCATGTGTAAAATAAATAGCTAGTGGGAACCTGCGGTATAGCACCGGGAGCTCAGCTCTGCTCTGTGATGACCTAGATGAGTGGGATGTGGGGGATGGGAGGGAGGCCCGAGAGAGGGAATATATGTATATACATATAGCTGATTCACTTCGTTGTACAGAAGAAACTAACACAACATTGTAAAGCAATTATACTCCAATTAAAAACAAAATGTTCATTGTGTCTAGTAATTGACTAACCCAGTGGCAGTAATTGGCAGTCCCCCAGGATGAGCGCAAGGCCCCAGATGTCAAAGCATCAGAATTTAAAAAAAATTAAAAGACATGGTTAATTTAAGGAAAAGTGGGGTCATTGATCCACAGCAATTCTGAAATCCAGTTTGGTGATCATAGGAACTTCTTTGATTAATTATATGCCTGAGAATAATACTTCATGGCACTCAGCTTTGCCCTGCATGGTCTTGGTTTTGACGTTTGAGTCAACTTTCCTTTTTCATGAAAAGAAACATGTTTGCAGCTGAGCAATTCTCTTGGCCTCAATTCTGCCAGTAGTACTCAGGGGTCCAAATGCTTCTCAGTTGGTATCGCCTCTGTGCCCCTTAGTCAAAGCAGGTGATGCTTCTGCATTAGACAAAAGCCACACCCCTAACTCTCTGAAAGAGAAGCACTCCTCTCTTTTGGGATCCTGCTGGGAGAGCCTAGGAACAATATCCTTAAGCTTCCTGATTCTCATTTGTTTGATAAGAGGATCCTGGAGGCACACATTTTTAATCTTTTTAAGCGTCTTTTGTGTGACTGAATATTTGATACACCACCTTTGATCTTTCTGAGGTCTTAAAACATTTTACAGTCATGCCTTTGGCTTCATCTTTTGACCAAGTTTTCCTGGCAGTGGACTAGATTCTATGTTTGCTTAAAAGCTATTCCTTAATTTTAGTACTTCTGGTTATCTGGAAGCGTTGAGGGTTTATAAAACTATTGAATTTTGGCTCCTTTTAGTTTAACAATCCTCCTTTCCATTTATCTGTCACCTCTTGCATTTTATTATAGTAGCTAGAAGAAATAAGGGGGCACCTTTAACATTTTGCTTAGAAATCTCCTTAGCTAGATCAGCCCCTTCATTCGGCATATGCTCTACTTTCTGCATAACTACAGGCAAGAATGTTGCTAAATTTCTGCCTTTATAAAACTGTCACCTACTCCTCACTTGCTTTTGAGCCTTCACATTTAGCATACTTAAAGTCCAGATTTCTGCCAAAAATCTGCTTAATGCAATTTTAGATTTGTCTAACAAGTTAATCAAAATCCTTCCAGCCTCCTTCTACTTCCTGGTTTCAAAATTATTCCTACATTTTTAGGTATTTGTTATAATGGCACACCTCTCCTGGAACCAAAGTCTGTATTATCTATTTCTGTGTAATAAATTTCTTCCATATTTAGTGGCTTAAAAGAGCAAATAGTTATTATCTCATAGTTTCTGTGCCTGACGGATATGGATCTAGGTTTCTGGATATCTATGCCTGAAGGGTCTAGGTCTAGGTTTCTAGATATCTGGGCCTGAGGGTCTGGGTCTAGGTTTCTGGATGTCTGTTCCTGAAGGATCTGGGTCTAGGTTTCTGGATATCTGTGCCTGAAGGGTCTGGGTCTAGGTTTCTGGATATCTGTGCCTGAAGGGTCTGGGTCTAGGTTTCTGGATATCTGTGCCTGAGGGTCTGGGTCTAGGTTTCTGGATGTCTGTTCCTGAAGGGTCTGGGTCTAGGTTTCTGGATATCTGTGCCTGAAGGGTCTGGGTCTAGGTTTCTGGATATCTGTGCCTGAAGGGTCTAGGTCTAGGTTTCTGGATATGTGTGCCTGAAGGGTCTGGGTCTAAGTTTCTGGATATCTGTGCCTGAAGGGTCTGGGTCTAGGTTTCTGGATATCTGTGACTGAAACTTTCTTCTGTGGTCAGAGTAAAGCCGTTAGCTGAGGAATAGTCACCTCAAGACACAACTGGGACTAAAGGATCTGTCTCCAACTCTCCCATTGGGTTACTGTCAGTCTTCAGAAAGTCTGCTTCCAAGCTCACTCATGTGAGGGCTGTCTCATCACATGACAGCTGGCTTCCCCAGAACAGGTAACAAAGGAGAGACTTAAAGAGTGTTCAAGAAGAAAGCCATTTTTTGTTTGTTTGTTTTAAAGATTTTTATTTTATTTATTTTTTGGCTGTGTTGGGTCTTCGTTGCTGTGCCTGGGCCTTCTCTAGTTGCGGCGAGCAGGGGCTACTCTTTGTTGTGGTGCGCTGGCTTCTCATAGCCGTGGCTTCTCTTGTTGCAGAGCATGGGCTCTAGGCATGTGGGCTTCAGTAGTTGTGGCACACAGGCTCAGTGGTTGTGGCTCCCAGGCTCTAGAGTGCAGGCTCAGTAGTTGTGGCACAGGGGCTTAGTTGCTCCACGGCATGTGGGATCTTCCTGGAGCAGGGCTTGAACCTGTATCCCCTGAACTGGCAGGCAGATTCTTAACCACTGCACCACCAGGGAAGCCTGCCATTGTCTTTTATAACTGAATATCAGCAGAGGCATCCCGGCATTTCTTCCCTAGTCTGTTTGTCAGATGTGTGTAAAGAAGTCCAACCAAGGGAAGAGCATTACAAAAGCACATGAATACCAGGAAGCAGGGGTCTCAGTGACCCACCATAAGGGTTCCCGGTGAATGCTAATTTTGCTAAGGGAGATATATTCAGATCTAGGTCCTATCCCAAACAAATTCTACCAATCTATTGATATTTGTGGGAATCAGGTTTAGAATTTCTACAGATCTGGGAGGACTGTCACTCAGCGTGGATATTTGCATTTTCAATATGAGCATTGTGAGGTAATTGTTTCTGCAATGATCTCCCAATGAGAAAGAGGAGTCAAAAAGAAAGACTAGGATTTGCTCCTGCTCTCACCACTTCAATTGGTGTCAAAAGCAGTGTTCAAATAAACAATGTGATATCTCAGGCCTAACTAAAAGAATAGTGTAGGACTTCCCTGGTGGCACAGTGGTTAAGAATCTGCCTGCCCGTGTGCCACAACTGCTGAACCTGCGCTCTAGAGCCTGCAAGCCACAACACGTGCCGCAACTACTGAAGCCTGAGCACCTAGAGCCCGTGCTCTGCAAGAAGAGAAGCCACCACAATGAGAGGCCCGCGGACCACAAAGAAGAGTAGCCCCTTCTCGCAGCAACTAGAGAAAGCCCGCACGCAGCAACAAAGACCCAACGCAACCAAAAATAAATAAATAAATAAATTTATAAATAAATAAAATAAAAGAATAGTGTAGGAAAACCAGATATCCTGTCTGTAATTCTTTGTAGAGAAATCCTCTCATCATCTCTTTTATGCTAGAGAATGGATGCATTTAATATAGGAAGGAGACGGATGGTAAATCATGCAGGGCATTCAGATGGACAGTTGCCAAATAAATATGTGGTTCATGCTGGGGTGATGGGAGACAAAACAATTGAAGCAGGGTTTCCGGCTGCTATAATGTTGCACAAAGTATATCAGCTAAGAATTATTTTCCACTAAAACCTATGGAGGGATATAAAAGCAACGATTTCTGTTCTCAATTATGTTCTGGTGTTCAGTACACTTAAAAATGATTTTCCAAACCACAACTGCAAGCATATTAACATGTTACAATGTGCATAGGACACTGGAATATGCTCAACACAGAGTTTTGAGGGGTTGGTGTGGTACTTTGGTAAGAGGTGTATCGTTTTTACAAGATAGATAATGGTTTAAATACTGACTTTGTCATTTATTTTAAATAATGAATACTAATCCTGTGTTATAGAATGTTTTTGAGGGTTAAAGTGGAAAATAATATTAAAGTTTCAGATAGAGCTTGTTACATAGAAAACCCTTAAAAAAATAACAATTTGAGTACCCTCCCCCTTGTTAGTAAAGCATTAAGAAAAGCTGCTTGCCTTGTGTTCCCTCTCTAGAAGCCAGATTTTTATTTTTAAATTCAGTCATTTTAAACATATTTAATAATTTCTGAGTGAGATTTTCCATTTATTTCATCCTCATTTCTGCACAAAACACAACATAAAGGCTAAATAATTCTGAGTAAGTTGGAGTTAACCATGTTTTAATTTCTTGACAAAAGAGCAAGTTGGTAGTTTTGATTGGTGTGCATTGCCAGGACTGAAAAAATTGAAATCTTGGAATGTGGGGCAAGTCACTTTCAAAATAACAAGGGAGCACAGATATGTCTAAGCATGTAGAACATACTTATTTGTATATTTATTGATTGAATTAAATTTGAACTTGGATTTAATATAACTTTAAGTTTTAGTCTACTTTAGGTCTTGAATAGGTAAATGCCAACATGGAAAATGTAATTCAAAGGTTTTTTTCTAGTAGTTTTGAGTACAATGAATTTGATAAAGAAAAAAAGGCAAGAGAAAACTGGAAAGCTGACATATCAGTAATGGAAAACGGGAATAGATATAACAAACACCCTTTAAAGTGCTTAAATCAATGAGTGATTCATAAGCCTATTTTATATCATGTAAGTTACAGTTGATTGAAAGAATAACTCATATAAAGCATGTGTCTAAATTAGTAAGAACTGTATTTATACGTGTCATTTTAATAGGTATATATCTTCTTGTGATATCATACAATAAGGTATTTTGTTGGAAATTCAATTATGACATCTAAATGCCTTATTCAGGGAACTCTGACAGTAATTTTTTATCTGAGAAATTCTAAGGATTAAGTAGATGATTCACATAGTCCATGATATATGTAATGGTTTTTCAGTAAGCAAACTGAGCCGTTATTTCCATAGACTTCTCTGAAAGAAATTGTTGACACTGTAAAACCTCATTTACTATTAATAGGCTGCTCTACTAGCATTGCCTACCAGCTTAAACTGTTGAGCAGACCAACAGAAAAATACACAATGGGAGTGGATATTGCAGATGACCATGCTGTTCAAAAAACATATGACATTTTATATCTCATCCTCTTAGAGTGTTTAGATCATCTATTTCTAGAACCACATAGGCCTAATACTCTTGGGTTGAAACTCGGCTTGAAGTATATTTTTAAGTCATTATGACTCTGCTGGACATATTCTTTTATGCCAACATAATGCTTGGGAAATAATCTTTCCCCACTCCAGTTGAATTTTTCCATCTCTGTTTTTCAACTCCATCACTTTTTGTGGATAGTCACAAAATTCTCTCACAATGTTTTTTGGACAATGACCAACAGCTCTTCCAAAGTATTTTCTCCTGCACTTGCTCTTGGCTCAAAATAAAATGCTTGGGAGTCCCTGATGGCTTTAGTGCTCACAGGAAGTCCTTATTTTCTCTCCCAGTTTTGACTGTAATTTATATCAGTACCGTCATCCTTCAAAATTTCTCAGAGTTATTTTTAACTGGATTTTTCCCCTGTTTCTTTATAAAGGTGAGTGGTGGAACTCAGCCCTTGTCATGCAAGCCATTAGAGTAAAAGAAGCTTACTTGTTTCCACAACCCCATTTATTGTACTTTAATTACTTGGGGAAACATGAAGCCAGATCTAGATTTAACATATCAAGAACAAAATTCTAACTTTTGAAGAGTGCTGTCTCATGTGTTTGAATTTAAGCAACTCAAATGTGATTCACAATCCTAATCAAGGAACTAACATTTGGTTATAACAAGGGCCAGTATGTTCTACTTTATATTATTGCCTTCAGAAATGTTTCCATCAATGGTAGGTTATTCTGGGAAAACTCCAGTAAAGAAGGTAGAAATTGTTATTGATTTATTTTGACATGAGATCTTTCTTATCATAATTGAAGGTTGGGAGATTATACATTTTAAAGGAGAAATGAATCTATAATTTTAGACATGAAAGGGACTTGCTAAACAGTTAATCTGATATGTCAGCTTATTTTACAAATGAGAAAGTCTACTCCACTGAGGTTAAGTGATGGTCAAAGACTGCAACTATTACTGAGTAACACAGGAGAATCCATAACCTTCTGTGATTTTTCCTCCGGCGCTTTTTGCCATGAACTTTTTACTGAGATTCTCACAGGGTTGGAAATTAAGCCATTTTGGATGTTTATCTGTGTTTCAGTCATCCAGCAAGCTTAACTCTTTCTGTTTGTATGAAGCAAAGACAGAAACCTAGAAAATGGCAGCAGAATTTGCTTCTTTATATATATCATAACACCAGATGGACTTCTTTACTAGCCAACTGTTTATGCATTAACTCTTATTTCAATAGAAATAAGACTGCTTTCAGCTCAGTGAAACTTTTGAAATATTCCTAGAGGTAGGAATATTTCTAAAAGCTCCCCTTTAACACTGCTACTTCAAAGTATGATCCTTTGCACGGCATCTCTTTGTGAACTGTATGTTGCTGGTTTATACGAAACAAGTACAGAAATTGGAAGAATGTATATAGAAAATGTATAACAATTTGTATCTGTTGCAACTTCCAAGTGTATTATCAGGTACACTTTTATTGTAGAGCAGAGTATAGAATAATTCAATTGCTGTTGAACTCCCCTGATGAGGTATATGTGGTAGTCATGTGCTGGAGGACTCTTTTTTGGTCCATTAAAGGTAGAATATATTTTTTAAATGGTCCTTTACTGCATCGTTTGAGCAGCACTGGTCTAGAGAATTGAGAAGTCCAGGCCTGGTAGCTTCTTGCCACTGACTGCTTAAATATTTGTTTGGTTTCAATTCCCCACAGCCTTGTCTTCTCAAGGTAGCACACAGTTCAGCTCTCTCTATAATTATGAAATTCATTGCCTAAAGGACAGAAAATGCTAGTGACTATGGTCTTATTTCACCTGTGAGCCGAGCAGAAGTTACCTACTATTAACGGGTATGTTGGTTGAGAAGGTAGAAAACTGTAACACAACCCAAGAGACTTGTTTTGATTTTCTTCCAGACTGGAGGAAAGGAAACAATGGGAAAATATTGTATTCATTTGCTAATTCCTAGGGGAAAACATACACTTTTCCTGGGAGGTGGGACATATTAAAGCATTTGCAGCTTTTCAGCAATGTAGTTTTTCCCAGGGGAGAAAAGAATGGGGAAAGAAAGGCAGAAAGGATTCCCCTCAGGGACAACACTAAATGCCTTTTGAGATGACCCTGGAAATCAGGGGGTTTGAAATATGCAAGCCACCTCTCATCCATCTCTAAAAATGAGCTCTAGGGATTTTGTAAGGTTTCAAAATATGCTCTTGAAAAGAATAGGAAAATAAATAAATAATATCTTTCATCACCAGAGAAATATTCTATAATCACTGTAAAAGTCAGCAGGGAGGGTCAGAGAAAGTGATGGAACATTTGTGTTAGAGCTGAGAGGGTTGGAAACATGTTTTGCTTGGGCAGCAGGCACTTTTAGGGAAGCTGTTGAGGCTGTTTGAGCTCATTGTTTATGTAAAACTCTAAGAAAGAGACCTCAGGACGGAAAATTCAGGGTAAGGATGTAAGAGAGACTTTATGTAAGATCTAAAGTTTTCCTAAGCTCTGTAAGAAGAAATGCAAAATTTATAATAATAAATTTCGTTTGTATGCCTCATTACAGTTTGGAAGAGTGTTCATGTTGATTTTTCTCATTTCCTACAAAAACAGGTAAATAAGAGAGTTATTTCCATTTCACCGATGAGGAAACTGGATTACCAATATGAATCAAAGAAGCAGGACTCCACAAACCAAATTTTGCTGTGTTTTTTTTTTTTTTTTCCTGTAATAATCTGCAAGGGGACATAGACTATGTTATACTTTCCTTACCCCCCTCTCCTTCTTCCAAATTCAGGACACATGGCAGGTGTTGGTGAATAACCGTTCCACTATTAAAAAATATGTAGACTAACCTTGACCATTATTTTCTGAATTCTTATAACTTTTGTCAAGGTGTCCTGCTTTTAGTCACAAAGCATTCCTTCTAAAGACATTCTAAATATATTCAGTCAACTATAGATATTCAGTCAATTTGGTGACAGACCAGATTACATGTCATGTTTCACTGTTTAGGTTGCCTTTATTGTTTTGATGTCTTTACTTCACAAGTTAGAAAATGGTAACCTGAATAAGTTCAGGGATGTTTCAAGATTATTTGAAAAATCAAAGGAATATCAGTATGGAGATACCTGGGAATTTATCAGAACGTAAGTAGAGGAATAAATTCTAGCGGTTCTACCAAGTTAAATGATAATAGGATATAATAACTGTTATGTTTAAAGGTTAATTGGGAAGTCATAAATATTACACAATAGAATTTAAAAATATTTCATTACAAAGGAATTCACAAAACTCTGGCTTATTTTTTGCTTTCATTTTTGAGTGAATCTTGAAATAGGTATTACATGTGTTCAAAAAGTAACTCAGAAGCATAAATTATTTGATTGAAGTCAATAAAATCTAAATGGTGTTTTTGAAATTCTGTGGGGGAATTTTTGCTTTAGTTTATCTCATGATTTATGATATTTTTGATAGTAATTGATTGTGTTACATTTTAAAAATTTTGCTGTTAGCTCTAATCATTTTCCTTGCCTGCTAAATGTACTACTTCCATGTCATTCTTTCTCCCCTAACTATACCAGTTTAGTGAACTGCTTTGAAATCAACATTACCAACATGCTAGCTAACCCCAGCTATAAAAAACTATTGCATATTTTATGATTAATATATCTACCCTCAAGATACATTTTCAACAGGTAGAAAATATATGATGGGATGTTTCATGTATAAAGTCAGTGAGTACCTTTTCCCATGAGGTAAAATTGATTCAGATCCTTGCTCTCATGTGGAGAGCAAGGATCTGCTCTCCACATGAGAAAATGTGGAAAGTCGTGGTTAAGGACATTCTATAATTCCCAAGGAATGTTTCTGAAGTCTTTTCTTTTTTTTTTTTTTACAGATACTTGCTTTTGATAGTGACCCATATGGACTGTATAGAGTCAAAAGCAAAACCCTGGTGTAAAAAGAGCAGGGAAAGAGAGAAAGAATAATATGTTAATAGGAAGTGCAACCCAAAGAAGAATAGACATAAACCTGTGAATGGGGAAGAGTTGCTAGAAATGTTCTGTCTTCCATTTGGAAATCACAGTTCATTCTTCCTGCAAAATATACTGACAGTCTATTCTGTGGTAAGCATTGTGTTGGATAATAGAGGTCCACATTCGACACAGTGCTTTTCCTCAGCCCTTATATCTAGTCAGGCGGGCATTCATAGCCATCCTACTTTTATCCATCACCATTATTTCATCCACCGTCCAATCCTTCATTATCTCTTGAATAGATCATCATAACTCCCTATTTTTTAATTCTCCACCATCCTCCCAATTTTAATCTTCCCATCCATGATAATTTTTCTAAAAGGCAGATATAATCTATATTTCGGAATATAACCTAGTGTTCAGATGAACACATGTTTTTATAAGATCCAGGTCACACTCTTCAGTATTGCGTCTGAGGGCTTTTAAACCCTATCCTACATATTTTTTGATACCTCTGCCACCTCATTTCCACATATTTGTCTGCTGCTGCCCTCATGTATTGGCCACGGGTAGATTGGGGTCAGTGCCTTAGGAGCCATGTATACCTTTTTTTTTTCTGTTCTCATGACCTTAATAATATTGCCCTCTTTGCCTGAAATATTTTCCCCCCCATCAGGCTTTCAAACGTGTCCTCTTTTCAGTGAATCTTTCCTGACTTCCTTACACAGAGTTAATTGCTCTCTTTTACAGACTCCATCATAATTTTATCTCCACTATAGCAAAACACATTGTGTTGCAATTATACTGCCTGACTTCTGTGAATTTTTGTAAGTTGAAAACTCTGTATTTTCTTTTAGATTGCATATATCTAACTTAGTGACTGGCCTATATCAGATACTTAATAACTATAAAATAAATGAATGAACATATCTTGACAGTAGCTTTAGCTTTTATGTCTGCATATGTCAGTATACCATAAAGAAAGTATATTAATCTTTATGGGTTTTACAAAGCATGTAATTGAGTTTAAGATACAGCTTTTTTTCTATGTAGAGAGGAGAAAACAAAACCAAACCAGTAAATCTTTCTGCATGTCTTACCCTCCCCACAGACACAGACACACACGCACACACACACACACACACACACACACACACACACACACATACACATGCTCATAAGAAGCACAATTTGGAGGAGGCAATTCCCCCAGGTTAAACTATCAATCCCAAAGTCTTGGACAGTGAGAGGGTAGAAAATTGTATGTGTTGGGGAGACCAGTCGGCCCACAACAGTCTTCATTTCTTTCTCCAGCAAGCTTTTTATGTTGCCCTGACAACATTCTGCCCTTGCCAGGAAAGCCACTGGGCTGTTGCTGGTGATTTCCCTGTGAAGAAGCATGCGGTGATTGTCTCAAAGTAGGAGAGGTGAGAGGCAAGAGAACAGAATATAATAATTTTCTTTCAGTTCATCTATTTTCCCTTCAGCTTTCATCTGTTCCAAGTAGCAGGCACCACCCACCTGTCCCCACGAACCCAAGACACACATCAAATTCAAGTTGAATTTCAATCTCTTCAATCTCTGAGGCCCATAATTGTGGACCTTAGGGATCCATAATTGTGTTTCACTTCTCTAATTTCTTCAGGGATGCATTTGATGGTGGAAGATGACAGGCCCATGCTAGATTGCCAGTCTTGAAAGAAACAAACCAAACTGTTAATTATGAGGTAGGCGCGGAAGGATCTTAATGAAATTCACATATTTGATTTTTTAAAAACAATATGATATTACGACGAATCATTATTTCTCAGTTTCATATTGTGTGCTAAAAGGTTCTTTAGGGATTATGGAGTTGAGCATTTCATTTTGTCTATAACTAAGCTAAGGAGCAAAGGGATAACATTATTTGAAAAAGGTCATGGAACTAGTTGATGGCAGGGCTTGTGCTTGATTTGGGTTTTCTCCAGCTGGCCAAGAATACTTTCCACTGCATCATATTGCTTTCATTAAAATGAGATGAATTCTTGGAAGAACTAATTTAACTTAGGTGAATAGGTGAAGTATAAATTAAGCAACTTGAAGCTATATGATATCCTTAGACAAACAGGCCCTATGTGATCCAGGTCAGGAAACTTTTAGCTGTCTTGGACTGTGCTTTAATGAAATCTTTAGGCTGAAAGGGACCTCTTAATTTCAATCATTTCAAATACATAAGATCATTTATTTTGTTCAACCTATGGGATATGAACAGTATAAAATTAGAGCCACTCAAAAATTATGATAAAAACAGCTTTGTTCTTGCAAATTTAACAGTTTAAAGTGACAGTATCATCAGATGATGAATCGAAAAAGCATATGTTGTTCAGTGCAATTACCATCTATTTTATATGATAAAGTGTTTATATGGGTTTAATTATGGGGTGAAGAACAATTAGAAATCCTGAACTAGGTTATTGCTGTCTATTCCGCTGGTGTCTTTTTTTCTTACGGGGTGCTGTGGGGAGGTGAGGGTAACAGGAAATTATCAACTTGCTCTTTTTTATTAGGTGCACAGACCTCCAGCTTTTGGTTCATTGGCACTGATTATATTTTATACAAATTACTATAGAAAATGATTCTTTGGTAGGTGATTGCAATCAGGATGATAATATATAATTTTGATTAATCAAAGAAGTTTGATTAATTTCAGTGTTGATCGTAGCATAATCCCACACTAGAATGAAATGCTGTTTACTGTCATTTGAGATGAGTAATATACCACGGTGAATTGAGCCCTTGAAGTTCTCCAAACTTTGAACTGAAGTTATCTAACATTTCTAGTTATTTCTATTGATGATTATAAAAAATGTTTTAGTGCTTTCAAAAGTCTAAATCCTCAAACTCATTATAATATATAATAGCTCTCTAAGAAGGATATCTCCAAAAAGTACTGTTAAAGACGATTGTTTCCTTATTTCCTTCCACCAAAACCTTGCATATCCACAGTGTTATTCACTTCCTCTTGATATGATTGGATTTTTACTCTATTGTGTTTAATTAATTCATAATTTTTATCTACAATCACATTGCAGTTTTTATTTCACTGGTGTTCACGTGACTTTCATCTTTTGAGGCTTAAAAGTTAGATGTCGTTAACCCTAACCATTAATAATCAACAAATCAACTTTGCTTTTGGTTGACCCTCATCTCTGCTAGACAGTCCTTTTATTGATTTTTGGATATAACCTGGGTCATTTACCACTATATCTATTTGAGCATTGCTTATCTTTTTATTTTTATCAGTCACCAGATTCTCAACTAATGACCCAGTTTCCTACCTTATTCAAAGTAGTTGTGCCCTGGATGATCCCAAGGCCAGATCTTTTTCAGGGTAAAAATACTTATTGTGTTGCTTATAGTAAATACTTAATTCGTCCTATCAGCACTCTAGCACAGATTTTCCTGAAAGGGAGGTAGAATCGAGCTACCTCCCTTTCATGAGGTGAAATGAGGTGATGCATGAGGTGTGTGGGTTGCTGAGGCGGCCCGCAAAGTCACTAACACCACTTCATATACTCGGTGACTCAGTAGAATGAGGACTGGGCTGATAGAATGTGAAGAGAGAGAAAAGGAATGTGGGGTGAGGAAAATACAGGCCCTGGCTAGTACCTTTGACTGCAGGATGGAGGAAAGAGGGCAGGAGACTCACCCTGCACAGAAGGGCTGGAACTACACACTCAAGCTGTGAACCTCATTGTGTAGAGAGAATCAAATGAGCCTCTCTCCATCTGTCTTGTATTAGGACCCCCTCCCCAAGTGCTCCTTTGTCACCTCTGTTCTTTTTTCCCAAATCTGTATTCCAAATTTTGCAATTTGAACCCAAGTTCTGTCTTCCATCATTATTTATCTAAAGCATTGCTTCTCTTCCAGTTATCAACACTGTAACAGACTGTTGAATTGTTGTTTCAGCACTTACCATTTTCCATAATTAGTGCTTTTATTAATTTTGCATTTGTTTGTATTTGACTTCTCCATCTACATATCAACACTATGAGTGCAGAAAGCTTTCCTATTCTGTTTACTGCTCTATTTCCAGAGTCAAGGAGAAGATTTCATCTATAATGGATATTAAGAAAGAAACGTGTTGAATGAATGAATAAATGTTCTAATGTTCCCTTATTAACCCTTACTTTTATTTCTATGATTCTATCAAAGATTATCTGCTTTTTACTTCTAATAGGATCTGCAGATTTATTCAGTCTAAGTTCAATGTACATGATCAATCCCAGGCTCCTAAAGATAATGACCTTCATATGATATTTCCTTTCTTTAAATGTTCTTAAAGCTCTCCCTCTCAATTTTTAAAACAGAGTTTACGACAGGGACACTGAAATCTTACTGCTTGGTATTGTCTCTACAATTTCACAACTTCCTAGGTGGGGCACTTGGACACGTTCCTCAGGCTTCTGGCATCTCAGTTTCTCATCTTCTTTGTTGATGTTAACAACGCTACCAAATAGGTTTATTCTGGGAATTAAGAGTTCAGTCATGATGGTTCTCAGAAAACCACCTGACTCATAATAAATTCACATTAAATGTGAGCATTTTTATCATAAGAAACTAATTCTTATTTTACTTTAAAATTTTTCAATAGACAGAGAGAAGGTAAGAGAATTTGAGAAAATATTTAGATGACTTTCTTTTCCATAGTATTAGTACTTTCCTATGACCTATCTTTATTCCTCCCTTTTGGATACATGAAATAACCGTGTATGATCATAATATTCTCTTATTTTTAGGCCAGAATAGTTATGATTTTTTTTTTTTAAGTTGCAACTACAAGCATCTGAACTAAACAACAGCAACTGGACTTTGTTTAAGGCCCTATCCTTTCAGTTTATCATTCCAGCAATCTACATTACCAGCTCTATTTCCTTATCTTTTTACCCTTACTCCTCACATCTAGCTTCTTCATCCATCAAATTAATTTTTCTGGTAAGAGTGTCATAAAAGTCTTCCCTGAAAACCCACAGACAACATCCTTCTTTGTCCTATCAGAAGGATAATGAGTACCGGTTAATGCATGAAATAACTGGAGAAGGAGTAACTCTTGTAGCTCCAAGGCAAGGAAAGAAACCACAGGGCAAGGCAAGACAAAGCTGAGGCCCACATATAGAAGTAATTTTGAATTAAACATACTAGATTCTATTTGTATGGTTTCTTACTCCACAGGCATATGAAAGATGAATTCCTAGAAACAAATGCGATAAATTAAGAGTCAAGTTAAAGAGCTGCATTGTCTCCATACAAGATTACTGAATTAATTAATTAAAAGGCAAAAGAAAAAAGAAAAATCTTGGAGTGCAAAACAACAGTATTCAGAGACCAAGTTGTAGAATAGAATACAGATACAGGTGAGACTGATCTTCCAATTCAGCATGATGATTTTAGCTAACTCATATGGAAAAGTGGCAAAGAATATTATATAAGGAAGATGGGAATTGATGGTAGAACCAACTCCATTATTGCCTGAGAGATAGGACAGCATCAGCATTTGCTCTCAGAAGTCAGTGAATTGGGTTCAGAGCAAAAGGTAAGCAAGTGTGCAAGAGGAAAAATTGCACACAAGAGAAACACTGGTGACTATTTCAAAACAAAATCAATACATTGAGTAGAAACATTAATTTCAGAGAGAGGATTGGGATCAGTGAGTATTTGGACTTGGTTGATAGAGCCTGAGTTAAATGTTACATTTTATTGTTTTAACTGTAACTCTTTTTTTTCTCATACTTTCTCCTTCATCCTGGTGCAGCCTAACAGTCAGTTAGCAGCCTAACAGTTGCTATTTGTCTCTCTTCCCTTCTGCCTAATAATAATTCGTGGACTTTTTCTTTGTCTTCATTTTTTTCCCTCTACTAGAATGGGAAATGTCTGAGACCCAGGCCATAGTAATTTACTCTTCTTTCTCTTATGAAAATTAGCCTTCTCGTGCTTCAATCATCATCCCTGAAGAATGGCTACCACACTTAAATTTCTGAGTCTGATCAAGTCAATGATTTCTAATTGTGTTTGGTCTATTGTCAAGAATCTATTTCTTGCACAATGAAATATGTCTAATTGTTTCCTCTCTTAAAATCATTCTCTGTTTTCCCATTTCTGCTAATTGCTATACTATACTCTTTTCTTTCTTCCAAATCAGAATCCCTCGACTCAAATGCCTTCCCATTTTTTTCTCTTTAACTTGCTACTCATCAGCAATCTCATCAAATCATCTTCTAGATGATTTCTCAAATTTGTCTTTTCCATTCCATTTTGCTGTTTCATGAGCTGTTTTCAAATCTGAAATGTCCTCCCCTCTTCCAATATATTCAATAATATCAATTCTTGAAATTTTTGTCTATGCTCCATTCTTCTTAAATATTTTTCTAACCTGCCTCCTAATCTAGCTTCATTTTCTCTAATTCCTTTTGACTTATTGATCTTATTATTAACATGTTATTTATATGTGTGATCTTATTGCTGTCCATGTCAAAGAGAGTAAAATTTCTTTGTGGGTAGATCCTTTATCTTTACTTAATTTTTTTTATCTTTCTCCTTATATTGGATAAAAGCTGTTAAGAGAATTACAGTAGTTCAAGGATTTTAAAATGAGAAAACAGGCAAAGATGTACTTAATGGTGGTAATCTCAGTATAAAACTATTTATTCAAGCCCATTTATGCAATCAATCATTAGTTAATATAAATAAACCCATTTAAAGATTCATTCATTTATTTTTGAAAAACATGTTTATGTTGAGCACGTGTTGTGTGTCATGCACTGATGCTGGCACTTTGGGTATTAAGAAAAGAAAGATAGTCCCTGTCCATATGATCCCCAATATCTAGTAAGGAAAACAGTAAAAAGGATTTTATACTATCATCGTAATTGATATGATACAGTTAACACATGTTCTGTGAATAATACATAGGAAGAATATTGAAACTTCAGATAAACATATTACTTTACAAACTTTATAAGCATATTACTTTATCAAACATTTGATGATCTCTAATTAAAATAACATTAGTAAAGAAGTCATCGCTATTTTTATCTTAGAAAATACATGTACAACTGTGGATATAGTTTCTGGCAATAATTGATACCGGTACATATTGTTTTAATATTACATGTTTATAATATTATCATAGGTGAAATGAGGTAATTAATGAATTAACTAAAAAATTAAAACATAAAAATACTATCATGGTAAACTTGATAATACTATGTGAAAACTTTACTTCTGTTTGAAATACTTATAAATAATCAAACAATTATAAATCAGAGAATTGTAAAATCTACTTTCCTATAATTATTTAATAAGAATTTTGCTATTACTACCTTTAAAAGTTTTTATTAAACTGCTTGTAATAAATGTAATAATTGATTTTTTCCAGTAGAGAATCTGGCTAATAAATTATAGAAATTTGTGTGATTAATAACAATATGACTTGAATATTAAATTATCTTTATTTGTTTCTAAATAATAACATATTATAATTGTACTGTCTCAGATTTTACACTTATCTGTATGTTGACTTTTACTAAGTAAGCTAAAGGAAATTGAGGCATGTATTATGTTTTGACTCCAATAATGATGCAGTTCCAAGAATTTCTAAATAAATGGACTGTATCCTTTTTTCATTTTTGATAGAACCAATTTGCAGAACATTTTTCCCCATCATTTATCTTTTTAGACTCTTAGTCTTGTCTTAAAATTGTTTAATCTTATGGCTTCTAGTATCTCCATCATGTTAATTTCTGAAGATTTATCCTCTTAAAAAGTATCACTAAAAAAATCCTCTTTGACTTATTTACATTCATTATGTGTGGTTCTAAATCAAATGAAGACTAATGCTAAGTAAAACAAATGGGATCTTTTGATCTTCATCAGCTTTTTCATGCTAAAGGCTATGTTAAAGAAAGTGAAATGTATCCTATGCAAAAGTTATTTGTATAATGTCTCATTAAAGATGAAAAAAATAAAGATTTGTCAAGAAAATAACTGATTATAAACAAAGAAATTACTTAGAAAAATACTCTTAGAATATAAAAGTTATTTTCTTGGACATCTAGATATAAACTTTCAAGGTAAAAGTGATTCAGCCTGGTTCTCTTGGGTATTTTATACTGAATTTAACTTCTGTCATTCTCCATCTTCAAAGTTTCTCTCTTTTTCTTCTACTTTAATTAATGAGTATTGATTAGTCAGATTATGATATTATGAACGTAAAGCAACTCTCTTAACCTCAAATCCAGGTGTTCGCTATTCAACAAATCCTGATGATGTTGAGTTTCATTTTATTTGTTGGTGAAACTGTTGCGTTCATCAATAGAGACCATCTAACTAGTATTATCCTTATATCTAAGAATGGTTTATAGAAATACCATAAAGATCCTTCCTTTGAGCAAAATTTTATAGAAATTAAGTGTACTTTGAATCCATTAATAGGCATGGAGCTTGTTTTCTAAAATATCAGATGAACTTATTATGGGCCAGTTTTATTTTTGGCATGGTCCACAGATCGAATAGTACAGTAAATTCCTACTTTATTCTTAAAAGTGACAGTCCAGCAGAATAAAAGTGTTTTGTTAAATGTCATTTAATTATATCTTCAAGGAGATGAAATGCTAGTTTAGAAGCTTGGTTTTTGATATAAGAAAAAGGGAAAGGGCTTCCCTGGTGGCACAGTGGTTGAGAGTCCGCCTGCCGATGCAGGGTACACGGGTTTGTGCCCCGGTCCGGGAGGATCCCACATGCTGTGGAGCGGCTGGGCCTGTGAGCCATGGCCGCTGAGTCTGCGCATCCGGAGCCTGTGCTCCGCAATGGGAGAGGCCACAACAGTGAGAGGCCCGTGTACCGCAAAAAAAAAAAAAAAAAAAGGAAAAAGACATAATATCACTATTAAAAAAACTAAAATAAGAAACTTAGAATTTCACACACAAATGGATATGTCTTTTTTCCACATGTTTTATTTTAGTTTGGAGCTGATGTTTCCTTGAACAGGTGCTTGTCAAGAAAAGAAAATGATTTAAATGGATATTTTACAATTTAAAAAACAAATTTAATTGCATTCTCAGTGCAATAGTTTTATGAATGCTGTATATATTATCTTAAAAGATAAAATATAATTGAACACAGAAAAAGTCTTTATGACTAAATTATAACTAGAAAATTGGCATACAATTATATTAAAACATTTAGAACTGTTTTTCACCCTCCACACCATGAAATTCATAATTTTAGCTGAAAGTACAATGTCCTTCACTTCAGAGAATCTTCCACCTCTTAATTTGCAGACAATTTCACTAGAAAAATGTAAAGAACAATTAACTAGAATTAAAAGTTTAAGAAAGTACCTCTATTCACATGATGTGTCAATAGAATCGTTTTCAGCATTACAGTAAATCCTCCTTTAAAGGAAGAATATTTGATGATATCTTTAGAAAACAAATCTATTATCTTAGTTAATATACTGGGTTTCCTATTGTTGCTGTAACAAATTAATACAAATTTAGTGGCTTAAAACAATGCAAATGTATTATCTTATAGTCATGGAGGTCAGTAGCATGAATTGGGTTTCACAAGGCTAAAATCAAGGTGTTGCAGGCTGTGTTCCTTCCATAGGCTCTAGAGGAGTGTCCATTCCCCTGCCTTTTTGCAGGTTCTAGAGGCTGCCCATATTCCTTGGTTCCTGGGTCCCCTTCTTAATCTTCAAAGCCAACAGTGTAGCACCTTCACAACTTCAAACCTCTCTTTGACCCTCCTTCTGTTACCATATTTCCTTCTCTTATTCTGACTCCCCTGCCTCTCTGTTTCCCTTATTAGGACCGCTGTGATTACATTATGCCCACCTGGATGATGGAGGCTAATCTGCCCATCTCAAGATCCTTAATTTAACCACATATGCAAAGTCCCTTTGTCAGATAATATAGTCACAGATTCTGGGGATAGGGAGGTGGACATCTTTGTGGGGGAGTCATTATTCTGCCTACTGCAGTTACATATGTGGAAAGGTTATTTAAGAATCCCAGTCTGTTTCATTTACTTAATTTTCTTTTCTGGTAATACAGTGACAATGATGAAAAGGAATATTGTCATTTAGATTGTTGTCCTTATATTCCCCAGCTTGTGACCTCAAGAGAATTATGAATTTTAGTGGCTATATTAATGTCCTTGTAAATTGCAGACAAACTAAGTCAATGGAGCCTTTTTGAGGAAAGGAGATAAAATATTATTAATAGCAATTAATTATTGACACTAGGATTATTTTAAATATTTTTTAAAATTGGAAAGGATTGTTCTAAATATTTTAAACATTTTACCATTATTCTCCCCATATTACAGATGACAAAATTGAGGCTTTGAGAGATTAAGGAACTTGCTCATCAGACTTACATTTAATAAGTGTCAGGCCTCTGTCTACTGAACCTGAGTTTTGAACAACTGCAACATATTTGTTAATTTGCTGCTCATCGTCCTTCTGAATTTATTATGTTAGTGAGAAATCTTAATCACTTTTGTAATTTTTCAGTCTATGGTCAATACATTTGCTGATATTATCCATTTTGAAATGTCAAGTAAATGCCTTTAAGTCCTTTTATATTTGAATACTTGTGTTTCTCCAAAAGTGATCTTGAATTAAATGCAGAGGAGTTACTGTTTTTGATTTTATGATTATGATTATTTTCCTAACAAACTTTATCCTACCTGATGAGGCAGAAGAGTATAAAATATGTCAGTTTTAGAGTTAGGAAAGATGTACTTTCGTTTTTTTGTTGTTTGTTTGTTTGTTTTTTGCGGTACGCGGGCCTCTCACTGTTGTGGCCTCTCCCGTTGCGGAGCACAGGCTTTGGACGCGCAGGCTCAGCGGCCATGGCTCACGGGCCCAGTCGCTCCGCGGCATGTGGGATATTCCCGGACCGGGGCACGAACCCGTGTCCCCTGCATCGGCAGGCGGAAGGACTCTCAACCACTATGCCACCGGGGAAGCCCAAGATGTACTTTTGAATTTCACCATTTCCTGGTTGTCTGGTCTCAGGTAAATGATATATCTAGGCCTCAGTTTCCCCTTTGGCATATTGGTGATAAATAATACTTGTTTCAGAAATGGGTTGCTCTTTATAAACTACATAGTAGCAGGTAGTTTCCTGTTTTCAAGATGATGAGGTAGGCCACTAATTTTATCCATTCTCCATCTCTAAATACTATTGATGATGTAAAGGATAATTACATACAGTAGAAAAGTTACTGTAGCAGTGCTGGGAAATAGAACAGTAAGATATATAAAGTAAAATCCACAAATAATTTAAAGATGGCATTAAGGAGAGAGATCACTACCAACCAGTTAGGAAAATATTGATTGAACACTGACCAGTATTTGTCACGTTCTATGCTCTTTGCTTGTACTGTACTATCTCATTTAATCCTTCACACTCTCATGGATTAGGTACCAAAGGTAGCATCATCTTATATATGAGGAAAATAGGGCAAAAATAAATGAAGTAGCTTATGTAAGAACACACTGTTACTAAGTGTCAGTGCTGAGATTTTAACCCAGGAATTTGGCCTCAGAGGCCATGATTTTAACCACTACACTCCTGCTTCCGAGTTTCAGACCTCACACTCAGAGGAGCATGGGTGAGGAATAAGGGTGTGTCTCAGGGAAGTTGTGCAGATGGAGGATGTGTCTAATGCAAGGATTTGTGGGCCATACCAGTGTCCAACCCACAGTGAACATTCCTAAGGTAAGGGTTCAATTTGAAGATTCACTGGACTCACTTTTTGCTAAATTAAGTAAGAAATTAGTTGGGAAGAAATGCCTCATGTAGCGTATGTAGAAAGACAAGAGGAATAAGAATAGAAAAAAATGTAAAGAAATAGACATTTCTCTCCTATTCAAAACACATGTCTCACTTACCACATAAACTCCTATCATTTTTTAATGTATGGCATGCGTTTTAATAGCATGGAAGGCATTCATGCAGGGCCAGCTTCATGGGCATGTGTCTTATGCAGTCTCATAAGACCCTGCATTCAGAAGAGTCCCACACTTGGTTTAAGACTCTGGTGTCTCTATCATGAGTAAAGTCAGATGGGGCAATTGAGCATGCAAGTGAGCAGAAGACATCTGTCCAATGCATGCCTGCTACCATTCCTGCCACCCTCTTCACGTAGAGCATTTGCAGTGCCCCAGGAGCAGAGAAATCTGGTGGACTCACAATGTGTAGGGGTCCATCAGGACTCAGACTGAGTACAAGGTGTGTTTGTATCACTCAGTGAGTAGGATAATAGCCCCAGGAGGCTGTGTTTTCTGTTATAAACAGAACTTTCTTCAAATGCAGTAAGAAGGCAATGGAGCACTGAGAAACACAAGCAACAAAGGAAACTTGCCTTAGTCTTTCTTATTTTTTGTTACTTTTCTGTGTTAGCCAACCATGTACACTGAGAATGATGATAAAAGAAAGGGAAAGATAGCACAACTGAAAGTTCCTTTAAGTCCTTCCTTACTCATCAGTAGGGCAAAGGTAAAGTGTGTTGATGGAATATGTGTGTATTAAGACATGAAATAAAAACATTTGAGTTATTTCTATGCAGTACTTTCATGGTTCTGGTAAGAACAAAATATGTGTGTTTGTTGGAACTACTATGTACAAATTGTACAATATTGGTGATTCCGCATATGAGTTAAATTCTCTTATATTTGCGCTTAAAACTGACTGTACACAGTGTAAAGATAAACAGTAAAATTCATGTTAATAATTTAAAATTTAATTTTTTCTTTACTTACCACAACATTAAATGAAAAATGGAAAATTCCATGGCAGTTAGAGAGAGGTCACAAAGAAAGGAAAAATCTTTATATTTTTGTACCTTTAACAGAAGGTTTTTTGTTTTTGTTTTTGGGTTTTTTGTTTGGTTGGTTGGTTTGCTTTCTGTTGTTGTTGTTTTGTATTTTGAACATCTTTATTTTGCACCAGGCCCCACAAATTATGTAGGTGGATTTGCATCCAGGGAATGCTGAGTGGCCCAACAATCTCAGGAGAATACCTACTCTAGTAGGTCTTTCCATGGTCATGAGGAAACTGCAATGAGTATTCAGAAAAAGGAATTCTGAATGAAAGAATATTCTGCATTTTTAGCCACTCCCACAGAGGACACAAACCAGCAATTTGTAGGCATGGGGATTCACACAGCAGCAGAATTGGGAGGGCTGGATCAATGGGAGAGAAGCGGGGGAGGGAAGGGGTTTCCTAGCCACCTAGTAGGTTTAACAAGTTTTTTAATTCTTTGGTTAAGTTTATTAATATAATAATATTTTTCAAGTGTATATATATATAGATGTATATATGATGGGAAAATATCACCAGCTTTAGTGATATGGAATTTCACTAAATTAATTCATTACACATAAATAGCTAGCCACAAAGTAAGTGCTTGATAAATTTCAGTTATCACATCATGGTCATTATTATTTAACTCTCAAAATAACTCTGAGGAAATTATCATCATTATCTTCATTTTATAAATGGTAGAGCTGAAGATTAGAGAGATTAAGTACCCTATCCACAACTCCATGTCTAGTCATGGGCAGAACTGAACATGAAACCCATATTCATAAAGAAGACTCTTTTGCATTCCTTAAATGCCTCATTTCTAATGATGTTGTCCTTCATGCCACCTTAGCCCCTGACATCTGTGTTCATATTGTAGATCTTAATAATAGCACATTGCACCTCCTCCATAAGCAGGATTTTAAGTACCTCACTCTCTGACCACTGATTTCTAATTTCCTGCTCTTTCACTCTAGGTATTACTTAAAATTCTTTGTAACCACCCTACTTGATAAAATTTAGAGACAATTCTATAATCTTTTCCTGTTCATTCGTAGCCTCATGGTCTCACCTCTTTTTTGCATACAATTATAGTTCACTTACAACTTTCTCCCTCGATTACACTCAACCTCACAAAATTTCAACTATCTTTTAAATCTGAGTCATTGCTGCTACACACATGCAACGTAACCCTAACCCTAACCCTAACCCATCATGCTTTAAATTTGTTTTCTTGAATTTCAAATTTCCCCTCAGTGATTTCTGACAGTCTTAGTTTCCTTAGTTAATTCATTCTCCCGCACTCCAGAGGTGATCAGTTCACACCTTGTGTTTACTCCTCAAAATTCCAAAGATACTCCCATTCCTGTCTTCCTTATTCTTGGTTGTTGACCTTGATTCTTGAAAGAAAATATGAGCAATTAGAAGAGCTGTTCCACATGCTGCCAGGACTATCTAACCTCCCTGCATCTAGTCTGTGCCCCGTGCCACACCTCCTGCTTCTGTGGATGCTGTTGCACCTCTTCTTTCCTCCTGTTAAAAACGGAGAAGCGGGGCTTCCCTGGTGGCGCAGTGGTTGGGAGTCCGCCTGCCGATGTAGGAGATATGGGTTCGTGCCCCAGTCCCGGAAGATCCCACATGCCGCGGAGCGGCTGGGCCCGTGAGACATGGCCACTGGGCCTGCGTGTCCGGAGCCTGTGCTCCGCAACGGGAGGCCCCGACAGTGAGAGGCCCACGTACCGCTAAAAAAAAAAAAAAAAAAAAAAAAAAAAAAAAGGAGACTTTCTCTCCAGGGCTTTATTTTTGAAATAGTTGAATCTTTTTCTCTTATATTAACTTATTTTTCCCTTTCTACTGGATTGTTTCTATCATCAAAGCATTAATCTCTGTATTGTAAAAATAAAAACAAATTAAGAAAACAAAACAAACCTGTTATTTAACCTCACATCACCTTCCAGTTACTACTGCATAACTCTTTCCTTGTGTACAGTATAAGACTTTGAGTTTGGAAGTCCACTTTCACACCTCCAGGTCGATCTTGAATCCACTATGATCCAATTCCTATCTCCAACATTCTACTAAAAGAGTTTTTGTAAGAGTTATTGGTAATCTCCATGTTAGTAAATCCAAGGTACGTTTTGTCTTCATTTTTCTAAACTTCTCATCAGCAATGGAGAGAGCTAATCGTTTTCTCATGTGATATTCTCTCTTCCCTTGAATTCTGGGTTCTGTTCCTACCTCTCTGGCTTGTCTTTCTCAGCCTACTTTCTTGGTTCAAATATCAAATTGCTGGAGGGCCAGAGAGCTCATTCTTCAGAACACTTTTTCTATGTATCACTTCCTGCCTAGACAATCTGATCCAGTCTGCTCATTGTCTTTAAAGATTATCTTTATGTTGATGACTCCCAATTAGCATCTACAGTCTCCTCCTTTACCCTGACCTACAGGAAAACATCCATTGTTGACATGACCTTGTATTTAGATGTCCACACAGACCCTGTGAGTGCGACCTCATTTGGAAATAAAATTTTGCAGATGTAATTAGATAAGATAAAATGAGATTATACTGGATTAGGGTAGGGTCAAAATCTGCTGTAACTGATGTTTTTATGATGGGAAATTTGAACACAGAAACACAGACTCAGGGGAGAAAGGCATGTGAAGAGAATGGTTGGAGTGATGCATTTACAAGCCAAAGATTGCCAGCAACCACCAAAATCTAGAAAAAGCAAGGAAAATTTTTTTCCTGGAGCTTTTAGAGGAAATATGGCCCTGCTGACACCTTGATTTTAGACTTTTAGCCTCCAGAATTGGGAAAATACCTTTTCTGTTGTTTTAAGCCTTTCAAGGTTGTAGTAATTGTTATGGCAGATCTAGGAAAGTCATTACATCTAGATATAGACATAGATATAGATATAGATAAACTAATTATATATATGTGTATAAACTAGTTATATGGATAGATAGATAATCTCCTATATATCTCAGGTTTAACCTTCTGTGACTTTTTGAACATTAGTTTTTAAAAATTGTTAATAGTAATTAGCAATAGCAATTAATAGTTAATAAATATTAGACATACCAGGTTTTTGGATAAGTTCTTTTACATGTGAATGTTACTTAAAAGTAACATTGTCAGCTAGAGAAGAAGCTATTATTTTCACTTTTTAATTAACCAAATTGAGATTTAAAGTAGTTAAAGTAATTTCAAAACACCAGCAAGTGGCAGAGCATGGACTCATTTTCTGGTCTCTGTTGTTCCAAAACTCAGGTTCCCTGTAGTAACACTCCATTTGAAGTAAGATTTTCAAGGTACAGTTAAATATTCATTTTAACTGCAGCATGTTTAAATATATTGCCACACTTAACTTTTAACAAAAGTTAGGCACATTTAGGCCGTCTATAAATATTTATTGAATGAAAAAATACACCCAGCATTGCAGGATTTTTTATATGATAATATTTCTTTAAAAAATTGTTTTGGCTGCAATGTGTAAAAGTACATTTTAAAGTGGGAAGAAAAACTGATTTTATGTCATTGTATCTCTTACCCAAAAACCAGACTTTTTTCCTAATGAAAGCAGCTGCTTCCAAAAAGTACAGAAATCAACACAAACGTTTATAGGGGCCTCTAAGACCCATAAACTACTCACCAGGCACGAAGAGCTTTTCTTCTAAGAATGCTCAAATGGATTATAAAACAATACATTACTTTTATGTTCTCAGGGCCCATTAAATCTCCTTTAATGCAGTATTCTTTTGAATCAGTAAGTTTTGAGTATGCAAAAGCAGTGGCACTCGCTCTGGTTTTCATTGCAGTGGAGTGTTATTGCTCATTTGCTTCTATCTTTGATTGTTACCTCCATAAACTGTATTAATTCCTCAGTTTATAAACATTGAAATAAGAATATCTATTTTTTTTTACTAAAGCAAGGAAAGAGTTTTAGTCTTGTTCCCTTGAAAAAAATGTGAACTCTGACTCTATGCTTAAGCCTACGGTTAGAAAAAGTAGAATGCAACTGATCAAATGCTTGACTTCCTGAATATCATGGATTCAAGAATCTGAAAGTATCTCACTTGGGAATTTAACATATAAAGGAAATGTCTGATGTGAGGTGAATTATATCCCCACAAAATATATATTGAAGTCCTAAGTCCCAGTACCTATGATTGTGACCTTATTTGGAAATGGAGGTTTTGCTGATGTAATTAAGATAAAGTTATACTCCACTAGGATGGGCCCTAAACCAAAATGACTGGTATTCTTATAAGAAGAGAAAACAGAGACAGAGGTGAGTGCCATGTGAAGACATAAGAGACATAGAGGGAAGATGCTTATGTGGATACAGAGGCAGGCATGGAAGTTATGCTGCCACAGACCAAGGAATGCTCGGGGCTCCAGAAAATGGAAGAGGCAAGGAGGGATCTGCCTGTAGAAGCTTCAAAAGGAGGAGGGTCCTGCCAAGACCTTGAAATTGAACTTCTTGCCTCCAGAATTTTGAGAGAATAAATCTGTTGTTTTAAGCCACTCAATTTGTGGTACTTTGTTATGACATCCCTAGGAAACTAAAACAGCATCTAAATTTTTGCCAGTATTTCCAGGCTGAAGTGATTATACACGTTAAGAATCTTAGTGTGTATGTTTCCTATCATTCTAAGGAATGTGGGGCCTTAAATCTAACTAAAAGAGTTTGTAGCTGCTGAAGAATTCTTCATTTTCAATAAATGAGTAGGTATTTATTACACAATATTGAGGCCTCTGGATTGACTTAGCTGCTATGAGGGAGCAAATATAAACCATGGATCACATTCCTCAGAAAAATCATGAGAGGCATACATGAAACACTTGAAACATCCTAATTTTTTAAAAGTCAATTCCCTTAGGTAGTTATTCTGACATATTGCATGTGGCACACTGCCCTCTTCCTGCAATCTGGGCACCATCTGCAATCTAATATATTGAACATACGGTATTACTTCCAATTCAGTTAGTAGAAGATACCTATTGCTGTTAATATCAATCATATTATTTGAATGTTGTAGTAGACCCCTAAAGAAGATGTCAGGGTGATTGTGGCTTGGTAATGCCAGCTACTGATGTCCAAGGAAGACAAACTGTATACAAATTTCAATCTTTGACTAAGCTAGACACATCTTCCAATCTTCCAAACAATGTGTTTCCTACTTCTGATCTTCATATGGCATCTAACAAGGAGGCAAAGTCAGCCCTAAGTCTTAAACCAATGGGTCACAGTTCTTAGTAAATCTGCAGGACCTTAGCAAAGGCACATGGACCTCAGCAAAATCAAGGGCAGAGGTACTCTTTGAAAGTGGAGCTGAGCAAAAGTAAAGGCCAGCTTAATTGTACACTACAGTTTAGAGAAAGGGCATACTTTTTGCTGTTGTTTTTAATGTAGTTGACCACCATGGAAGTTATCTTTGCAGAAACAGGACTTGGAAACAAAAAATACCAAAGCAGTTCTTTCCACGGTTAACATGCAAGGCAGCTGAGTCTCATGTGCTCAGTCTATAGAACACACTTTGTTTTAGCAAAGTTTTAGGTTTGAATTTTATGACTATTCAAGATAAATAGCAATACCTCAGCTGATCCAAACTTAATTCTTTATTTAGGATCATAGTGGAAACTTTCTAGAGATGAATTTTGCATTCAGGTTGAAGAGGCAACCTCACAACCTGATTTTAAGATAGCTCCTGATTTAAGTTAGCTTGGCTGGAAAAATCACCCTTAAGATGTAAGTTTCTTAGGACTAAAGAACTGCATAGCAAGAAGTAATAGAAACACTCTGTGGCATGGGATGGAAAATACCCCCTCACAATCTAGTCATAGTGCAAAGCAGAAGAATTGAGGAATTTGACTCACAAGACAAATATGGGGGGAAAGCATTCAGTCTTTGACCGTTAAATATGTTGTTGGTCCTGTAATTTCATAACGTGATGCGTGCTTATTTCGTTGTTGTTGCTTTTGTTTTGTTTTGTTTATGAAAGGGTTTTAGATTTTGTCAAATGTTTTTTTCTGTATCTGTGGAGATGATCATGTGGGTTTTGTTCTTTTTTTCTTATTAATATGATGATATCTTACATTAATTGCTTTTTTGTAATTTAAGCCAACTTTGCATTCTAGGGATAAATGTTTGGAATCCAGGATAAAAGATGACTTAACTGATTGATGTGCAACCCTTTCTATATGTTGCTGAATTTGATTAGCTGGTATATGGAGCATTTTGCATCCATATCCATAAGATATGGTTATATCCATATCCATTACTTTTCTTGGTATGTCTTTGTCTGGTTTTACTAAGGTAATACTGGCCTTATATGATGAATTGGAAGTGCTCTAGTTTTTGTAAGGATTTTGAAGGATAGGTAAAAATTTTTTTTAAACATTTGGTAAAATTTATCAATGAAGCCATATGGACCAAGATTTTTTTTTTCAAGAACACTGCAGAGTAAATTGAAACACCACAACTTCCTATATCAATGGGAAGTATTTTATTTACTAATTCAATTTCTATATTTTTATAGGTCAATTTAGATTTTCTATTTCTTCTTCAGTTAATTTAAGTAGATTGTTTCTTTCTAGGAAACAATTTTTCTAATTTTGTTGCATTGAGTTTTTTTCTATTGTTTTTCTATTCTCATTTCACTATTTTTGCTTTAGTCTTTAATTTTTCTTTAGTTCTGCTTGCTCTGGGTTTAGTATTCTCTTCCTTTTTTAGTTTCTTAAGATGGAAGTGTAGGTTATTGATTTGAAACCTTCCTAATTTGCTAATAGAGACATTTACATTAATGAATTTCCTCCTAGACACTGTTTTAGCTACTTAAGTTATATATATTATCATTTTCACTCATATCAAAGTAATTTCCATTTACCCTTGTGATTTCTTTTTGGATCCATTTGCTATTAAGAAGTTACAACGATTTGACTGTTAAGTATTGTGCTGTTTGATTTGAACATACTTGTGAATCTCCTAAATTTCCTTCTATTAACCACTTCCATTGTGATGAGAATACACATTTTGTAATTTCAATACTTTTTAGATTAATGGAGGCTTGTTTTAAGACCTAGCATATAACATGTCCTAGAAAAAGTTTATGTACCTTTGAGAAGAATTTATATTCTGCTGTCATTGAGTGATGTGTTCTACAGATATTTGTTAGGTCTAGGTGGTTTATGGTGTTAAGTCTTTTATTTCCTTATTGCTCTTCTGCCCAGTTGTTTTATCCATTGAAAGAAGAGTATCAATGTCTCTATTATTTTTAATTATTTATTTCTCTCTTCAGTTCTTCCTTTATGCTTTATGTATTTTTGAGCTCTGTTTGTTTTTTGTTTGTTTGTTTTTTTGTTTTTTTGCGGTACGCGGACCTCTCACTGTTGTGGACTCTCCCGTTGCGGAGCACAGGCTCCGGACGCGCAGGCTCAGTGGCCATGGCTCACGGGCCTAGCCGCTCCGTGGCATGTGGGATCTTCCCGGACCAGGGCACAAACCCATGTCCCCTGCATCGACAGGCAGACTCTCAACCACTGCGCCACCAGGGAAGCCCTGAGCTCTGTTTTATATGTGCATAAATGATTACAATTGCTATGTCTACCTGATGGATTGATCCTTTAACATAAAAAAAAAGCCTCTTCTTTATCTCTAGTAACAATATGTCTTAAAATCTATTTTGTTAGTTTTAGTTATTTGATTTATCTTTTTTTATTTGCCTTTCGGTACTAATACAGTGACTGTTTCTTTCGTTTGCTGTTTACATGGTATACATTTTTTAAAATTTTGTTTTACTTTAAATCAATTTGTCTTTGAATATAAAGTGTGTTTCTTGTAGACACTATATAGTTGGATCATTTTTAAAATCCATTGTGTAAATTTGTCTTTCCATTGGAGTATTTAAGCCACTCCATTTACATTTAATGTATAATAGTTACTAATAAGATATGATTCACATTTGCCATGGCTATTTGTTTTCTATAGGTCTTATATCCTTATTGTTCCTTTTTACTTCTTTTCTGTGTTTTTATATTAAATGCATATAATATATTTCTAGTGTACTATATATTTTAATTTCTTCTCATTTTATTTATTATGTTTTATGAATTATTTTCTTTTTCAGTGCCCTGGGGTCACAATTAACACTTAAATTTAATACAATTTAGCTCAATTTAACAACTTAAATTCAATACTATATAAAACTTTACTGCAGTGTAACTCCATCCCACCTTTTATGATGTTACTGTCAAACAGATTACATCTTTATAAATTATAAGACCATCAACATATTTTTATAGTTAATTTGTTATGAAGCTATGTTCATATATATAGGGGAAGAAAATAGTAACCAACAAAATACATGTGTACCACCCATCCTTTATATTTTTATATTTACAAATGTAGTTAACTTTACCACAGCTTTCTATTTCTTCTTGTGGACTTGGATTACAATCTGGTGTTCTTTCAGTTAGCTTGAAATACTTCTTTTAGTATTTCTGGTAGGCAGACCAACTGATTTCTCTCAGTTTTTGTTTGGGGATTTCTTAATTTCTCCTTCCTTTTTGAAAGATTGTTGTGCTGGATATGGAAATCATTATTGATGGTCTGTTTTTTTTTTTAATTTTTATTTAATTTATTTAAAAATTTTTAAAAGTTCACCCATTTATTTCACCCCACCATCCCCCATACCTTGTTCCAATAATATTTTGAATAAAATTAGTGAGAGTAAACCTCCTTGTCTTGTTCCTGATTTTAGAGGAAAAGCTTTCAGGTTTCACCATTGAGTATGTCAGCTGTGAGTTTGTCATATATTGCTTTTATTATTTTCAGTTATTTCCCTCTATACTCACTTTGTTGAGAGTTTTTATCATAAATGGATGTTGAATTTTGTCAGAAGCTTTTTCTGCATCTATTGAGATGATCATATAATTTTTATCCTTCATTTTGTTAATGTGGTATATCACATTCTGATTTGAAGATGGTGAACAAGCTTTGCATCCCTGGAATAAATTCTACCTATCATTGTATATGAGCCTTTAAATGTATTGTTGGATTCAGTCTGCTAATATTTTGTTGAGGACTTTCGCATTTATGTTCATCATGGACATTGGCCTGTAATTTTCTTTTTTGTGGCACCCTTATCTGGTTTTGGTATGAAGGTAATACTGCCTTCTAAAATGTGTTTGGAGAAAGGACAATAAGTGGTGCTGGGTAAACTGGACAGCTACATGTAAAAAAAAATGAATTTAGGACACTCCCCAACACCATACACAAAATAAACTCAAAATGGATTAGAGACCTAAATGTAAGGCCAAACACTATAAAACTCTTAGAGGAAAAAAACATAGGCAGAACACTCTTTGACATAAATGGCAGCAAGATATTTTTTGATCCACCTCCTAATGAGAATAAAGACAAAAATATACAAGTGGAATCTAATTAAACTTAAAAGCTTTTGCATAGCAAATAAAACCAAAAACAAAGCAAAAAGAGAACCCTCAGAACATATTTGTAAACGAAGCAACTGACAAGAGATTAATCTCCAAAATATATAAACAGCTCATGCAGCTCAGTATCAAAAAAACAAAGAACCCAATCAAACAAATGGGCAGAAGACCTAAACAGACATTTCTCCAAAGAAGACATACAGATGGCCAAAAAGCACATGAAAAGATAGTCAACATCACTAATTATTAGAGAAATGCAAATCAAAACTACAATGAGGTATCACCTCACACCAGTTAGAATGGCCATCATCAAAAAAATCTACAAACGATAAATGCTGGAGAGGGTGTGGAGAATAGGGAACCCTCCTACACTGTTGGTGGGAATGTAAATTGGTACAGCCACTATGGACTGTAATGGCTTATGGAGGTTCCCTAAAAAACTAAAAATAGAACTACTGTAAGACCCAGCAATCCCACTACTAGGCATATACCTGGAGAAAACCATAATTTTAAAAGATACATGCACCCAAATGTTCATTGCAACACTGTTTACAATAGCCAGGACATGGAAGCAACCTAAATGTCCATCAGCAGAGGAATGGATAAAGAATATGTGGTACATGTAATGGAATATTACCCAGCCATAGAAAAGATCAAAATAATGCCATTTGTAGCAACATGGATGGACCTAGAGATTGTCATACTGAGCGAAGTAAGTCAGACACAAAAAGACAAATATCATAAGATATCACTTATATGTGGAATCTAAAAAAAAAGGGTACAAATGAACTTATTTACAAAACAGAAGTAGAGTCACAGATGTAGAAAACAAACTTATGGTTACCAGGGGATAAGGTCAGGGGAGGGATAAATTGGGAGATTGAGATTGACATATACACACTAGTATATATAAAGTAAATAGCTAATATGAACCAACTGTATAGCACAGGGAACTCTATTCAGTACTCTGTAATGGCCTATGTGGGACAAGAATCTAAAAAAAAGAGTGGATATATGTATATGAATATGTATAACTGATTCACTTTGCTGTACACCTGAAACTAACACAACATTGTAAATCAACTATACTCCAATAAAAATTAAAAAAAAATAAATAAAATTGTGTTTGGAAGAGTTCCCCCCATTCTGTCTTTTTTTGGGCAAGTTTGAGAAGGAGTGGTATTAATCCTTCTTTTAATATTTGGTAGAATTCGCCAATGAAGCTGTCTGGTCCTAGATTTTTGTTTGTTGGAAGGTTTTTGAGTAATAATTCAATCTCTGCTAGTAACTGGTCTGTGAGAGTCATCTTTTTTCTATACTTTCTGTATAGAAAAGGCATACTTTCTGTATGCCTTCCCACTGGAAGGAGCTCTCTGGTCTCCATGAATTTTGAGGAGAAAATATATGTTAATCTTATTGAGGATCCCTTATATACAATGAGTCATTTTTCTTTTGCTGCTTTCAACATTCTTTTTTTGGCCTTTGACAGTTTGACTGAAATGTGTCTAGGTGTAGATCTCCTTGACTTAAACGTACACTTTTATCTATTTTTGGGTCAGACTTTCCTATTTCTATGTGTGTCTCATGTATGTTTTTTGGTGAAACTGGATATTTTAAATAACACAATATAATAATTCACATTCCAGCACCCACCCTTCCCAGGTTTTTTTGTTGTTGTTCCAGTTTACAGTTGTTTCTATTTGTTTAATGACTTTAATAGGTGAATTCTATTAAGTCTAAACTCTTTGCCATATGTGGACACTGGAGTCTTTGCTTATTTAGCTTATTGGTCAGCTAATTATTGGACAGAGCTTCCCTTTACTATTTTAAACCAATACACCTCCCAACCTTTGCCAAGGGACACTCAGTATGTGCACACACAGGTGCATGCCTATACCCCTGAGATGTGTGCAGCCTTCTTGTACACCAGGAATACTTCAGAGCTTTTCAAAGCCTGCTATGAACATGTCGTTTCCCAGATTTTCCTTTTAAGTTTTTTGGCTAGCCCCTTGTTTGCCATGGCTTCTATCACTCCCTTAGTAGCTGCATTGTTAAACAATTTCTGCTCATTGTTTTTGACAAACACCCTGGAAATAGGGTTTTTCTCACTGATCTGTCTCTGAATTAGATCAAATCAAGACAATATCCATGAATGTGTCATGTCAAAGGACTAGTCTGAAAGGTTAAATCATGATAATCTCTGAGAATAAAACTTGCTGGGGCACTGTTGACCTCTTCGGCTCCTAAAAATGGCTTCGAGGCTGTTCTTTTCATGGATAACCTGGTCTGATGCTCCTGGTTTTCAAGACTACTGCAGAGCAAGTGGAAATACCACAAAACTCACTATTTTTGCTGCAATTCAACCAGTTTTTTTCTTGAACAAACATTTTCTGGATTGTTATATCTTTCGGCTAATTTCTGAAAAAGCTGATTTTGACAATTCCTCCAGTGTCCTCATTACTTTTATGAAGAAGCAGATTTTTAAAATGTAAATTCTGCCATTCTAGAAGCGCTTCTGACCAGTGTTGCTAGAATTTTAATATTGGGTTTGTTTTTACATGTGTTATTTTTTTGCGAAACTTTATGATGTCTTTTGAGCCCACTGAAGTGCACCTCTGATAAGAAATATTGAACTTGTGGCCAAACATAAGATGCTGTGTAATATCAAAATCAGGGTAAATATTTCAGATCTAGGTATAGAATGGCCTTAAAACTGATACCATTTTTGAAGTCGTTTGATAAATTTTGGAGTTTTCTGAGAGAAAAATGTATATCAATCAACATTAGACCAAGGAAAATAGCTTAAAGAATGGTTAATATTGGGGATTAAACTTATACAGATGTCAGCAGAACTCTCATACATACCTGCCCGTATCCTCCCTTGAGAGAGTGACCATTTATCTGGCCAACAATTGCCTTGAGGTTACCAACACTGGATTAAGAGAGCCTAACTTTGAGAATGTTATTTGGGATTATTTCTTCCCAACTCATGATATGTTCTTCTATGTGAAAGTATTTCTATTTATGGAACACATCTGGCCCTTTTTTTAACAAATTTCCTAATCATTACATCTGAGAAGATGAGTAACTTAGCTGATTATTGGGTTTGGAAGGAGAAACTATGCATAACAGCCCATGCCTCTTTTTCATCCTCTCTTTTAGAAACAGTTCTGCTTCTAGGAATCAAGATCTGTTCTCTTCCTCCAAGCTGTGAGCTTTATTAGAAAGTTACTCCTTGGGAAAGCCCTTCAGGAGTGAAAAGAATGGTTGCCTCATTATTACTTGCTTCTGTATTAATAAGTCTAGTTGGCTTTAGACAAAACATTACATTCTTATATATCACTGCTAGTTTTCAGTTTTTTCAGAAGTTGTGCAAGAAAGTGGGCCATTTGTTTTGGACCTCTTCAAAGTCCCACTGTTAGAGTCTGTAGTCAATACGAAAAATAAAAATACAGACCCACAACCAACGAATGTTATCAGACTTCATAAAAATTATAATAATCTTGGAAATCTTCTGTTCACAAAGATATAAGCTTGAGAACAAATTCTGCATCTTACTAGTCATGTGACTGAGCAGTTCATAGGAGCCCTTCAAGTCTCCAGTTTCATCATCTTTCACATAAGAATGTAGTGACACTGACTTTATCACATTTGGGGGTTATTAAAATGAGATAATGGTTCTAAAAATATGTTTTGATATTTAACAAATACTGCAAACAAGCATATTGGCTCTGAGAGTTGGTGGATAGAATATACCTGGCCAGGAATGAATGAAATGGAGAGTAGTCAACAAAAACATTGATTATGCATGAACAGAGGATATGAAATGGGAATGGTAAATCTAGGTAAGTTGGAAAAGAGACATAGGTCTTAAGGAATAATTGTCCCATTGAACTTTAACTCTTTTTTTAATGTTTCTCTTTCCTACTAGACTATGAGCACAAATATCTTACTTATCATTATTTTCCCAGAGCCTGGCACAGAATAGGCACTCAGTAAATTTGGCTTCATTGAATTGACTGACTGAAGGTAAATAATCTGGCTAATGAATGCATGCCAGATCCTCTTTACCTGTAGGTTAAGCCAGGTAGAGAAGCAATTATAAAAGAGACTAGGAATAATGCCAAGCTTCAAAGAAAAAGGTAGGAGAGGACTCGTTTATCCTGTGATCTTATGCTGCCTATTCTCCAGTTTTAATTTATTTTAATTATCTATTATATTTTAGATACTGTGTCAGGTACTGAACATACAGAGAAGATTGAAAGGCATCTTTTGACCTTAAAAAGCTTAGATTCTTGTGATATAGAAATTGTACTAAATGAAATATCCAAAATATGCATGAGAACAGCAATTTACCAAGCAGTTTTTGTGTGCCACACCTGTACATGGACATTTAAAGGATTATCTCTTTAAATTCACACAATAAGCCCATGTGATTGGTAGTTAATACACCAATTTACAGATGAGGAAACTGAGGCTTAAAGAAGTTATTTAATTTTCACCTAGGGTATGAAGTTTTGGAAATAGCTTTGCCAACAATTGAAAGTAGGTTTGTTGAACTCTAAATTTTAGCGCTCCTAATGCTACATACTGTTTCCCATGAAGAAATCATGAAGTGCCTTGGGAACATAGAGATGAAAATGGGAAAATATACGTTGATAAATTCAATGATAGGAAAAAGTAGCATGATTATATGTAATCATCCTCAAGGAATATGCATTTTAAAACAGGATCATGGAGAAATGTCAATAAATATGATAACTATAGATATATTTGTGATAGAGCTTCCTTGATGAGGCTGTCAAACCATTTCATATGCAGCCAGGCCCTATCATAGACCAGCCCTCTGGAAAGCAGTGGTGGTAAAGAGGATGAGGGGAAGTCACATTGCCTCCTACATGGTTCCGTGCCATAGAGGTGGCTCATAATCCCTCCTGGGAAATACTGGTAGTCAGAGAACAGTGCCAGAGGCAAGAAAAGTCTCTTTCTGAGCCCTGTATAGAGGATTCCTTCCTGGATTTCCTATGACCATAGCTGCCCCGTGGGAGAAATTGCCCATGGGGTCAAAGAACCATGACCATCTTGTCACATGACTTCTGCTTCTAGACTTTTAGGGGACACCTAGAATTCCCAGCCTGAAGAATACTTAGCTCACTGCCCCAGAGCCTCTTCTGAGAAAATAGGCCATCAAGCACATCTCTAAGCATAAGAAATGGCCAAGGAGCAGTTAGTTATTTGTGGAGTATGTGAGCTTGGATGAGTGGGCTGTGGTATCCATGCATGTACCTGAATCCCCTTGCAGTATTGAGTACAGTTCATGAATAGAAAGAGAAGGGGGCAGTTGAGTCAGGGGCTAAATTAGCTCTCCTTGTGTTACTACAGAAGACTTTGAGAATTCTAATCTTGGCCTTTCAAGTTATTTTAAAGATGTGTTTTTAAAATATTTTAAGATTATTGAGATAAGATTACATTAAGAGAGAAGAACATTTTATTAGAACATTTTTGAACATTTTATGTATATTTTATATACATCAACTTTATATAAGTATATGTAAATATATGTAGATATTTATATGTATATATACACACACTAGTTCCATGTTGTCCTAAATGTCAGGAGCAGAACTATTAGAAAGGATTCTGTGGAGTCCACTAAGGAAATCTTGCCCTGAGCCCTAGAATTTGAACTGGAGAGCCATTGTATTGAAATATTAAATGCCTGAAGGGGAACTTTCTTAATTCTTCCCTCCCTCTAGGGCCTAAAATTTAAACCTATACCGGAGCAGAATTTCTTGTAATTTAGGTTGTACCATTTTACGTTTATTTCACTTCTACATTCTCAATTACTCTTTCCTCGGATTAATTTTTAATATGTTATTTACTTGAAAATTAAGTACAGTGTGATGTAGTTGCTAAGAAGTAAGCCAAGGGATTGAGTGAGTAGTAGATTTTCTGTTAACAATTCTGCATGATATGTAGCATGGAAAAGTAATCAGTTTTGATTGGAGATATTGTCTCCAGGGAAGCTAGTAAAAATGAGCTTTCTTTGCTTCTTGAAGCAATATTCTTGAAGCTACTGAGATTAGGATCAAAAGAAGTTCTTGGTTATGCTTTGGGGGCTTCCTCCTCATTACATCTAACTCTACATATCTTTTCCAAATGTGTACTTGCTGCATTGTTTCAGAGGACTTCAGCATTTCTCAAACAGAATATGAAAGAGCTTGTGCCTTTTGTTTTTATTTCCCCTTACATATCAGAGGCAAGGACATATCAAAATGGAAGTATTTCCTGTAACATAATTTGTGACTAATGCTTGAGTTATCGCTGTTAGAGTACAAAGATTTTACAAACGTGACATTCAAAACATCTAACATTAAACACAACCATAAAAATAAGCGAATAGTTACATTCGTTCCAGTTATCTGTCTGGTTAGTGATTACCCATTTAGGCAGGGTCTGTACATTGAATCTTGCACTTCTGTGGAGACTTGGTCAGCATCAGCTTCACCTCATATTATACTAAAAGGAGGCTCTTTCTTTGCTTATGCAGCATCACATATCTTTCAGTTTTCTTTACGTCATAAGACCTAAGATACAAAGGTTTGTCTGAAATATATAAAAGACCTAGGCTTTGCCTCTGACTATAGTGTGAGCAGTTTGGGGGACCAGGTTTTTACTTCACTGTACTCCCCATCTCCAATAGTAAAATCAGGGAATCCTATAATATTACCTTTTAAGTCTCATCTAGGTAGAAATATCTGATACCAACATTTTTTTCTCTCTAGATTAAGTAACAGATCTTGAGATGAACTTATGCATACCTACGCATACCTTGAGAGTATATTTTAAGAAAGCTTCTGTTATACAATTTAAAAACATGTAAAAATGTTTGATTTGCATTTAACTGATGTAGGATATAGTCTTGCAATCCTTATTAGGCAGGAATTAAGTAAATTATACTTGCTTAGGGCTTTAAAGGCTCTTGGTCTGGTTTAACCTAAATTTCTATTCCAGTACTGATAGTATTGGTGTGAGGGGCAGGAGTATTGTGGATATTACAATCATGGTTGGTAGGAGGGTTATTTTTTTTGTAGAGTCAAAATGCCATTTTATTTTCATGTTGTTTGTGGAGGGGAACATGGTCAGTGCTGTGGAGTATGTGAGTCGCATGTAGAAGTACAGGTTAAGTAGTGCTGTGATGGCTATAAGTGTGGGTAGAATAATATTATTGTTTTTTGTTATTTCTTGAATAACTATTCATTTAGGCATGAATCTTGATAGCGGTGGGAGTCCCCCTATTGATAGTAGAGTGGCTATGGTAAGGGTTGTGATAATAGGTATTTTGTTTCATGTGTGTGATGGTGACAATGTAGTGGTGGCCGAGCTGTGAATGTATAATATGAATATAGTGAGGGTTATTATAATGTAGATTACTAGGTTTAGGGTTGTTATAGTTGGGTTGTATAGTAAGACAGCTGTTATTCATCCTATGTGGGCGATTGATGAGTAAGCCATGATTTTTCAGAGTTTGGTTTGATTTAACCCATCTCACCTTCAGATTAAGATGGACAGTATGGATACGGATAGTATTAGGCTTAGGTTGATTGATGGCAAGGTTTGATAAAGGACTGATAGAGGTGCAAGTTTTTGTCATGTCAACAGGATTAGGCCTGCCCTTAATGGGATGCCTTGTGTTACCTCGGGCACTCAAAAGTGAAAGGGGGATAGTCCTAGTTTTATGTCTAGGGCTAATACTTTTGTAATGGTTCATTGGCTGGAATAGAGTAAGTTAATGATGACTGCTATTATAAGTAATATGGATGTGACGGCTTTTATTAAGAAATACTTAGTGGAGGCTTCTGTGGCTCATAGGTTAAAGTTTTTTATTATAATGTGGATAATGGCTAGTATATTTATTTCAAATCCAATTCAGCCCAGCAATCAGTGGGAGTTGGTTATTACAATCTTAGTCCCTAAAATGACAGTTGTTAAAATAACAACAGAGATAATGGGGTTTATTAGTACGGGAAGGGTATAAACTAGCATTTTCAGGGTACAGGCCCTATAGCTTATTTAGCTGACCTTACTATAGAATGGGGTGTAATATGGTAGCATGGAGAATTTTTTTTTTTTTTTTTTTTTTTGCGGTACGCGGGCCTCTCACTGCTGTGGCCTCTTCCGTTGCAGAGCACAGGCTCCGGACGCGCAGGCTCAGCGGCCGTGGCTCACGGGCCCAGCAGCTCTGCGGCATGTGGGATCCTTCCGGACCGGGGCACGAACCCGTGTCCCCTGCATCGGCAGGCGGACTCTCAACCACTGCGCCACCAGGGAAGCCCGCATGGAGAATTTTGAATTCTCAAGGGTAAGTTCGATTCCTATAATTCCAGAAATAAGAGGGCTTGAACTTCTATTATTTATTCTATCAAAGTAACTCTTTAATCAGACATGTTTCTTATGTTTGTGGGGAGATGCTTGCTATTATGATGGGTAGTGATACGTGTCATATGCACAGGGCTAGTGTTAAAGGCAGGACATTTTTTCAGAGTAGGTGTTTTAACTGCTCATACCGGAATTGAGGGTAGGATGCTCGAATTCATAGGAAGGATATTGTTAATAATAGTGTTTTGATGGTGAAGTTGACTGTATACAGCTCTGGTGTCTGTGGATTGTGAAATGCTCCTAGGAACAGAATTGTTGTGAACAATTTATTATAATGATGTTAGCATATTCTGCTAGGAAAAATATACCAAAAGGGCCTGCTATGTATTCTACATTAAAGACAGATAAGAGTTCGGATTGTCCTTCTGTCGGGTCAAATGGGGCTGGGTTAGTTTCTGCCAGGGTAGAAATAAAGCATATCTTGGCTAGTGGCCATGATGGGAAGATCAACCATAGTTGTATTGTGGTGAGGGTCGATAGGATGAAAGACCCATTTATTAAGAGCACAGATAAGAGAATAATTGCTAGTGTTACTTCGTATCAGATTGTTTGTGCTACTGTTCGTAGGGCTCCGATTAGTGCATATTTTGAATTGGAGGCTCATCCGGATCATAAGATAGAGTATATGGCTAAACTTGATATGGCTAGTATGAATAATACTAATAAAACTAGGTTTATATTAATGAGCAGATATGGCATGGGTAGAGGGATTCATACTGTTAGGGCTAGAGTCAAAGCTAGGATTGGTGCAATAACAAATATGGAGGTGGAGGATGTAGCTGGTCGTAGTGGTTCTTTAATGAATAGTTTGATTTCATTGGAAATGGGTTGAAGTAGACCATGTGGTCCTACAATATTTGGTCCTTTTCAGAGTTGTTGCTCTACTAATGTTAAAAATGCTACGGTTAGAAGAGTAGAAATAACAAGCATTAGGATATTGATTATAAACATTTTGTTAGGGAGAGGGTTTGAACCTCTGAGTATAAAGGCTTAAGTTTTATGCAATTACCGGGCTCTGCCACCCTAACTAAACCCTGGTCTCGCGTGGTTATTTTGTGTTTGCTTATGAAATTGAGATTACATCATTAATTGTTTTGAAGGCACTTATTCAAAGTGGGCCTTGTTTCTCTTGTCCTTTCGTACTGGGAGAAATACATAATAGATAGAAACCGACGTGGATTGCTCTGATCTGAACTCAGATCATGTAGGACTTTAATTGTTGAACAAACGAAGCTTTAATAGCGGTTACACCATTGGAGTGTCCTGATCCAGCATCGAGGTTGTAAACCCTTTTTTCAATATAGACTCTAGAATAGGATTGCACTGTTATCCCTAGGGTAACTTGTTCCGTTGATCAGTTTTTTGGATCAATAAGTAATATTATGCTTTGACTAGTGGGTCTAAGTTTTAATCACTCGGAGGTTTTTTGTGGTTCTAGGTCACCCCAACCAAAATTGTGAATCCATGTGAAATTTTGTTATCTCTTGGTGGTTTAACTATGTTTTTTTGGATTGATTAATTGAAGCTCCATAGGGTCTTCTCATCTTATTTTGTCATCTCCGCCTCTTCATGGGGAGGTCAATTTCACTGATTAAAAGTAAGAGAAGTAAAACTCTCATGTGGCCATTCATACAAGTCCTTTTTTTTTTTTTTTGCGGTACGCGGGGCTCTCACTGTTGTGGCCTCTCCCATTGCGGAGCACAGGCTCTGGATGCCCAGGTTCAGCGGCCATGGCTCACAGGCCTAGCCGCTCCGCGACATGTGGGATCTTCACGGACCAGGGCACGAACCCGTGTCCCCTGCACCGGCAGGCGGACTCTCAACCAGTGTGCCACCAGGGAAGCCCCATACAAGTCCTTTTTTAGAGAACAAATGATTATTCTACCTTTGCATGGTCAGGATCCTGCAGCCATTTAACAATTCTCACTGGGCAGGCGGTGCCTCTAGTACTAGTGATGCTAGAGGTGATGTTTTTGGTAAACAGGCAGGGTTTGTGTTTGCCAAGTTCCTTTTACTTTTTTTAAATCTTTCCTTGGGTGCACACCTGTGTTGGATTAACAGTATGTTCAATAAACAGTCTAGTGTTGGGTTATATTTGTTTACTCCTAATTATCGGTATATTATTAGTTGCTGATGTAAACTTGTGAAAGGAGAAATACTTCTTGTTACTCATATTAACAGTATTGCTTCTATAATTGTATAGATTGGTCCAGTAATAAGACTAGGAGCTGATTTATTTAATATTGAAATTAAGATATATTGTCGAGCTTGAAGGCTTTCTTAATTGGTGGCTGCTTTTAAGCCAACTATGGTGCTGTTTGTTTTTACTCTTTAGTTAAGGTTGTACCCATTTCTTAAAAGCTGTACCTTTTTAGACTAATGTTTAAATATACATTAAAACTTATAAGGGGTTCTTAGTATTATTTAATGTTGAACTGAAATTCTTTTCCTGGACAGCCAGCTATCACCAGACCCGTTAGGCTTGTCACTCTACTTATAAATCTTCTCGCTATTTTGCCACATAGATGAGTTTTTTCTAGTAACTATTCATAAGTAGCTCGTCTGGTTTCGGGTAGTTTAACTTAAGTTCTCTTTTTAAAAATTTTGCTAGTTAAATCATTATGCAAAAGGTACAAGGGGTAAGCTTTGCTTTTTGTTACTTTTAATGTTTCTTTCATCATTCCCTTATGGTACTTTCTCTATGGCTCCATTAGTATTTAAATTTCTATCTCCTATACTTTAGATGTTAGGTGAATGTTTTATTTGATTGGTTCGTGCTAGTATGATGGAGGGTTGTGGGCTAGATTTAGTTGAAGGCATTCATAGGCTATGAAATCTTCTAGGTGTAAACTCAGTGTTTTATTTAAGCTATGCTTTGGTTTATCCAAGCACACCTTCCAGTATGCTTACCTTGTTACAACTTATCTCCTCTCATATAATTGACTAGCATCTGTTAATAAGTTGTGGTTTTGTCATAATACTTGAGGGAGGGTGACAGGCGGTGTGTGCGTCTTCATGGCCTTATTCAATTAAGCACTCTATTCTTAATTTACTACTAAATCCTCCTTTGGTTTTTAAGGATTCATAAAAACTTTCGTGCAGATAAGAGAGTGTTCTTTGTGTAGAAAATGTAGCCCATTTCTTCCCACCCCATGGGTTACACCTTGACCTAATGTTTTTACATGCTATAGTTGTGCTTACTTTTATTCCTTTTTAAGGTTTGCTGAAGATGGCAGTATATAGACTGAATTAGCAAGGGCTGGTGAGGTTTACCGGGGTTTATTGATTATAGAACAGGCTCCTCTAGAGGGGTGTGAGGCACCGCCAAGTCCTTTGAGTTTTAAGCTGTTGCTAGTAGTACTCTGGCGAATAATCTAGTTCTTGTAATTATTTGGGTTTAGGGCTAAACATAGTGGGGTATCTAATCCCAGTTTTGGCCTTAGCTGTCGTGTAATCAGGATATGCTAAAGTCACTTTCGTAGTCGACTTTTACTTTAATTATGGCTTTTTATAGCTAAATTAAGATTTAACTTTATTTTGTATTACTCTTTAACACGCTTTACGCCGTATTTCTATTAACTTGGGTCAATCGTATGACCGCAGTGGCTGGCACAAAATTTACCAACCCTAATTAATATGGCTTAGTCGAACTTTCGTTTATGGCTTAATTTTTATCACTGTTGTCTCCCGTGGAGGTGTGGTTGAGCAAGGTGTTGTGAGCTACTGACATAGTGTGCTTGGTACCTGCTCCTTTTCATCTTAGTGATTTAGAGGGCATTCTCACCGGAGTGCGGATACTTGCATGTGCAATTCTATTAAAAATTAATAGAAAGGCTGGGACCAAACCTGTGTGTTTATGGGGCTAGAATGCCCATCTAGGCATTTTCAGTGCCTTGCTTTAGAGGCTGTTTGAGCTACATCAACTTGCTGTGTACAGGTGGTATTTATATGGCTGTGTTGTGCAGTTTGTGTCAGATTTAGTATTAAATTTTTGATAAAATGGCTAGTGAATCTGGGGGATGTCTGTCTATATGGGTGGTGAATATCTAAGTACTTTATTGGTATGATGGGAGTGTTTTTGAGGCTAATCTGTTTTGATGGGAGTTTGTTTTAGATGGGGGTGGGGGGGAAGAGTGGAATGCTATGTCTTTTATACATGTATACACATATAATATTGTTATGTCCTGTAACCAATGACTGAATTACACACCATGAATTACTGATGCTAGTAAGTAACTTTCAGTTGAAGTCCAGCTACAATTTGCTTGACTGTGTTAAGACCTTTTAAGGTCATAGCTGAGTCCAAGCATCCCCCCTAAAGCTTAAAAAATACCAAATGCATGAAATCACAGTTATGTGTGAGCATGGGCTGATTAGTCATTGGTTCATCGAGATGTCTTATTTAAGGGGTTAGAGTGGGCGATTTTAGGTGAGATGGCCTTGAAGTAAGAACCAGATGTCTGATAAAGTTCATTAATAGAAACCCCTACAGATTATGGGCCCAGAGTGAGAAGAGGGGTACCTGCCAAGCGGGTTGATGGTTCTGGTGATTAAGCTTGTGGTCTAATGGACGGGAAATGCATGTTGACTGGAATTGATTTGACTTAATGTACTATGTACGATTAATTATCTATATGTACTATGTAATACTAATAATAGAATGTGCATACTTATAAGCATGGGGTAAGTAATGTAATGTACAATTATACATATAATGTAATGTACATATAAGATGTATATACTTATTAATGTGGTAATACAGGTATGTACTATGTACATAATCGTTTATGATAAAATGGGCTGTTTTGATACTGATATGGTACTTCACAATTCTGTAAATGTCTTATAATATAATTTCAGGGAATAGTTTAAGTAGAATTTCAGGTTTGGGTGCAGGCGGTGAAGCTCGGGGCTTCTTCCTTGAGTCTTAGGGAGGTGTGTTGTGCTCCTTTTCTAGTTTACAAACCAGGGTAATATGATATATTACAGAGACTTTTCTTTTCAGGAGATTGTTTTCAATGATGCTATTTACTGATATTAGTACTAGAATTAAAAGAAAGTATAAAATAGATGCGAGTTGTCCAATAATGATGAAGGGGTGTTCTACAGTTTGTCCACCAATCCATGTTAGTATTAGTAGGTTTGCCCTAGCACACAAAATAGAAATTGGCTAAGGGGTCGGAATGTTACACTTCATTGTTTGGATGTGTGAAGTATTGGGATAAATACTAGAATTAGGATTGAGAGTAATAGGGCTAAAACTCCTCCTAGTTTTTTGGGAATTGATCGTAGAATTGCATATGCGAATAGAAAATATCACTCTGGTTTAATATGCAGTGGTGTGTTGAGTGGGTTTGCTGGGGTGTAGTTGTCAGGGTCTCCTAGCAAGTCGGGTGAAAATAGGACTAGTATTAGTGAGACTAGGATTAGTAGTAGAGTGCCTAGGATGTCTTTAATTGTGTAATAAGGGTGGAATGGAATTTTGTCTATGTCAGATGGGATTCCTGTGGGGTTGTTGGATCCTGTTTCATGGAGAAATAGTAGGTGGACAGCTGTTAGTGCTGTAATGATGAAGGGGAGGATAAAACGAAAAGCAAAGAATCACGTGAGTGTTGCTTTATCTACGGAAAAGCCACCTCAGATCCATTCGACAAGAGTGGTACCAATATATGGGATTGCTGAGAGCAGGTTTGTAATGACTCTTGCCCCTCAGAATGACATTTGTCCTCATGGTAGTACATAGTCTACAAATGCAGTGGCTATAACTGTAAGTAGTAGAATAATTTTCTACTTAACAATCCCTGCTTTAAGATGAAACATCAATCTCAAGGACCAAAAAAAAAACAAGAGAGGAAAATAGTAGCAAGCATGCTCAAAAGCATATAGTTAGGATATGAAAACAAGGAATTATCATCAAGAGTAAAGGAAATCAAAGTTAACACAGAGCATTTCTGCAAAAATATCTGAGAAAAAGTTGATAACGGAGATTAAAAAATCCCACTTAAAAATTTGGAGGGGACATGAAATCCATAATTATACTAAATACTGATGGTATCAAAGAGTTTTCAAAAATTTATCATCAATTAAAATGTCAAAAATATGCTTTAAAATAAAAAATCTATCTTTCCCAATTATAATGAATATGGAATGGATAAAATAACATAGCACATTTAGAAAATTGAAAAGAATGCCCGCATCTCTGGTAAAACTAACATTATGACCTATTAGGCAGAGAAGGCCTAAAATAATTAAGTCAATCATTTAAATATCTAATTGACATTGGATAAATAAACTAGGGTTATGTCTATACTTAGGGCAATTTAATATTAGTCTTTTCAAAATAAACATTATATATTTATTTTCCTTTTTTAAAAAAGATGTCCACTCATTCATACTTAATTCAACCATTTATTCAACAAATATTTTTCAAAGACCCAATGGGTGTCATGAAATATGAAGAATATTGAAAATTCAGAAGTACATATGATTATGACAAAACCATACCCCTAAGAAGTTTCAACACTATTAAAGAAGGAAAGAAAAACAGAGGATGTTAAAACAAAGTAGAAAAAATGAGAGAAGTGCCTCCACAAGGAGGTTCTACCACAATATTACAGAAACTTAGAAGATGAGTAGCTAATGAAGAAAGCAATTTTGAGGCAGAACACTTTGAAGGATGAGAAGTCAAGGTGGGGATTGGGGGTGGAAGAGTAGAGGTAAGACTTTCCAGGAAAAAGGGATTAGTTAAAAGCATTGATACACATATTTTGCATTTGTAGCCCATATTAGAATACTAGATATTTTTTTAGTAGCACACGTAAAGTGATTAAAAATCTCATAAAAACATTATATGAGAGAATAATAAAGAGAACACAATCACCATACACTGTAACAGCATTCCAAATTGTCTATAAAGGTATCCACAGTTATTGCATTGTTGAATTGGTGGTCCTTCAATATTGTATTACTTTTTGAGTTGAACTGTTTACTGCCCTGACCAAGCTTTCTTATATACTTACAAAGCAATTATTATTGATCCCAGGGAGCAAGGATTTGTCTTTGGTGTGGTTTGACATTACATTTCTTACCTCTGTCTTATGGCAAATCACATTCTGTTCTACCCCACTTTGAGTGACCTCTGCTAAATAGTCTCTCTAACAGGCCTGATCATAACTGCAAGTATTTTTAGTTATATCAAAACACATTTTTTAAATGGAGCAAAATTTGGCCACATACCTTTGAATTATTTGCTGCTCACTGATGAAGAAACATTGTACTATATTTAATGCGTGCTGAGCTCAGCTCATCTGAAACCTATCAGAAACTGAATGGTTGAAGTTCACCTAGAGTATATGTGAAGTTGACTGGTAGAAGTTTGGGAATTAAAAGGGATCAGATTGTAAAGTTTCTTGAATGCTCCACTAAGAAAATTAAGTTCTCTCTACTAAGCAATGGGAAATATAATCAAGCAAGGACTCAATCTACCCAAACTGTGCTTTAGGAAGATTAATCTATGAAGCTAAATATACTATGTAAGCCAAGATAAAATGGAGAGATCAAAGACAGGGTGTTCCATTAGAATGTTGTCTTTGAGAGCAAGTACCAATGCTATTAGCTTAAATAGAAGAGATGGCTGAGGGAATAAAATGCAAGGGAATGTCTATAAAGTTAAAACGAACCATATCCAACACTACCTGTGATGTAGAAAATCTACAATACGTTCTCTGTTTGGTAACATTTGCTATGATAATTAAGCAGGAGGTGACATCACTTTTATCATTATCAAACCATCATTTTAATTATGTCTAAAATTTGTCTAGATTATAACCAAGTTTGAGGATATCAGTAAATTATGTCCAAGAATATTTTTCTATTACTCTTCAGAGTGAGTTATTAGCTGCTCTGTGTCTTAGGGGATTGCTAATCTTTAAGACTGCCTATGCATTAGCTATTATGGAATCTAAAAAACTATAAGTTAATAGCATTGTTTCCTCTGCTTAATGTGATTTAATGGTAATCAATGTCACTCACCAACTCATTAAAAAGCCTTCTTCACAGCTCATGAAAAACTAAAACCTGGGGGATTTGAAACTTTCCAGTCAATTAAAAGGCAACAGTACCCAACCGTTTTTTCCAAATACAATTTAAAATGAGCATATAAAAGCATAGCTAAGTGAAAATATTTATTAGTATTTGGAAACTCTGCTTTAATTTGATATCAATTTTTATAAAGAGGCTTAGTCTTATAAAAGAACAATATATAAATTGAAGCCTATTGTTCAAAGAAAGTTTGAACTTTTGGCACTCACAACTTAAACCAAGAAGTTTAGAACAATCATTCAAAGTTAACTCTCTGTCAGGGAGGGGAAAATTTCTCTTTAGTTCTTGTGGCTGGACTAATAAAAAATTTGGCACAAGACAGATTAACAGGAGAAAAAGAAATACATTTCAATTCATGTTCATGGAGGTCCCATAGAAATGGGACCTAAGAAGTGGCCAAAGCAGGCAGCTTTTATACTTTTTAGACAAAGAAACAATAAATTTGTGAGCAACTGATAGGGCAAAGAAACCTAGGTTTTGGGTGCCCAATTAATGAAGAATCTGAACAGAGTTTGGGCTTGAGGAAATAAATAAGTAACAGGTTTGTTTATACAGGCTACTTAGCCCCAAATTCCCTATCTTCCTACCTTTGGTGACAAGGGTATCCTTCTACCTTTAGATGCAGGGAGTGCACCTTTCATATGGGAGATTTCCTGTTTTTAGGGAGACAGAAAAGAGGGTCAGAGTGTCCCTCTTGTACTGGCCATTTCTTAAGTCACTTTAATTCAAAATAATAAGTATGCCATTTTGGGGTGGCCTTCCCTGGACCCCAATACTTCTAAACTGCCAAAAAAAATCCTCTTCTCATTCTTAAGGGCATTTCCAATTTGATCTTCTTCAAAGTAGGGAGACAGAACTAAAAGACTATGACTCAAAAGTTGTAAAATAACCTACTGTTGGTAAAAGCAAGTATAATACAACCTCCACCCCAAAATCTGAATTAAATTTCTTGATTAATTCAGTGAAGTTAACTTTTTCATTGTTTTGGCTTTATTCCCTGTTTTGTCTCTGTAGTCTATAATACCATACAACCCACCATATTTTCTTGGAAATGTGGTCTTAACTAGAGGGAATATTTGTGAGATTTGTGGGAAAATTAAGTAAAATTTACCTTTTCCTTCCCATGAGTTTTCATGAACTTTTTCCAGAGGAAAACCATTTTTCAAAGGGGTAAATAGGGACTTCCCTGGTGGTGTAGTGGTTAAGAATCCGCCTGCCAATGCAGGGAACACAGGTTCGATCCCTAGTCCGGGAAGAACCCACATGCCGCGGAGCAACTAAGCCTGTGCTCCACAACTCCTGAGCCTGCGCTCTAGAGCCCACGAGCCACAACTGCTGAGCCCACGTGCCACAACTACTGAAGCCCATGTGCCTAGAGCCTGTGCTCCGTCACAAGAGAAGCCACCACAATGAAGCCCGTGCACTGCAATGGAGACCCAACACAGCCAAAAATAAATAGATAAATAAATAAATTTTTTAAAAGGGGGTAAGTAAAGGGATTTGAGAGCTATATAACTCAGCTACTCTGTGTATACCTGAACACTCCCCACTGCTTCCAAGTGAAGAGGACTGCTGGAGGTGAAGTAGGAAGGGGATTTTTTTCCTTGTATTGAAAGAGCATGCAGTTCTACAGCCAGTTGCACTGGAGCAAATCTTCTTGCTTTATTTGTAGGGAAATTTTAATTGCCAGAACACATAGGAAACTTGTCCTGTCTCACCAGAAAAAGAAAACACAACAAAAAGCAACAACAAAACAGGATTTCCAAAATAGCATTGATTCAATGTCACAGAAAAGTTTCCACTTATAGGCTTTTATTCTATTTCTAGCCAACAAAACTTTAAAGTAAGATATAGAAGATACTCTTATATTAATTGTGTTGATATAATTCCATGTTAGAAACTTGTATTGCAATATTAACTTGTAATAATTCCTTTCTTGGCAAATGTAAACACATTTTTATTAAAGATCATGAGTGGTAACTCTCAGCCCTCTCATGGTATGTCTTAAGAAAGAACTAGTCTTTTAGTCTAAACTATTTTTGAAGAATGGGAAAACACTAGAATGTTTTTAAAGTTATCACTTTCTTATTTCTGTTACAATAGAGGTTGTATGGAAATATTTTCTGACAGTTTGAAATTAAATATAGGCTGCTGGAATAACTAGTTCAATTTTCTTTTTGTGTCTTTTCTGGTAATTAGGATAGAAACAAATATCCAAAGGGGAAAACATACATATTTCCATTTGTACGTACATATTCACAAGTGGTATACTCTACAGAGCTAGTTAGAGGAAATGTCTTTAAAAATCTCTTCAAATTCCTGCTAAACACTCCTGATTTGAGTAAGTTCACTAGCTAAAACAAAAATTCATAGGCTCAGATAAACAAAGTTCATATTAATGTAATGCTAATATACAAGCAAAATTGTGATTTTTTTGTTCTTGTTATTGTACATAACTACATTAATTGTGGTCTGGAGAAGTAGCCATTGGATTTGACATTTTCTAGTCAAAGAAGGTAACATTCTCTATGACAAGTGGAGACATAGTTATCAGCTCCTCTACTCTCATCCTTTCAGATTGGATCACACCCTCCACTGTAATGAATTTCATTATTCAACAAGTTGCCTCCATTGCATATATGCCTCTGTCTGCACAAGGAGTGGGGGAATGGGACAAAAAGAGAAAGACTATCTCACATATGACTAAGGTTGAGGAATTAAACGTTAAAAGTTTTTACCACCCCAAATATTTCCACCGATGATGTATTTTTTTGTTTCTTTTCAAGTTATTACCAGAAAAATGTAGTCTACTAAAATATGTTTATTAAGTAACATTCAATTTTGTTTCTTATTTTCTCTTTGTCAAAGCCTTATGCATCTGCCTATCTCAGCACTTGGTCAGAATGAGATCACCACTTTTGCCACCTCAATTAAACTCCACCATCAAGTATGATAATACCAGCTGATAAGAATCTTATTAATTGCAAGTAAATACAATATTTTAGTAAGCCTGATTGATCATGAAAAGAGGGAAATAAAAACAAAAGGAACTGAAAAATAGCTCCTCTGTGTGACAGGCACTATGAAAAGTGATGATTTCATTGAGTCATCCCATCAACCAAATGAACCAAGTACTGCTTTTATACAGATTTTACAGTTGAAGAAATTGAGTCTTAGAGAACATATCTTCTAAGATTCCGGAGATAGTGAATGTGGGATACAAGCTTAACATGCATGCAGTCTGATGACAGAACCCCACATGCTTACTCAGTAAGATACATTAATTTGAACAGATTTATCACAGATAAGTATACTGTTTCCATTAGCCCTTAAAAACTCACATTATTAACTTATAGTTCTTAGGAGAATCAATGCTATAAACTGCTAAGTAAAAGAACTGCGCTAGTCCCTAAACCCTCCTTTCTCACTGAAATAATAAATTGGTTTAAGAGATGATCTGTAAGTTCTTTATTAAGATTTTTTTGCTTTTGTTAGTGTTCTAGTTTTTTTACGTGAACAAGCCAATGATTGGGCAAGGACACGAGTGAACAAGATTTAGACGATGTAAATTTTTTCCTGCAAAATTCACTATGGAGAGAAAAAGACTAAAAAATCAAATGTCTGTAATTTATATAACTGGAGATCCATTTTACAAAAATGTAAATAGCTTGAGCAATTTTTAATACTGCAACTCTGCTCTTTTAAAAAATTTTTGGCCTTTAACGTGTTGCTGAAGAGATCTTCTGTTTCCACAGAAAAGCACTTGACATAAGTAAAACAATTTTACTACAACAAGACATCTCTATTTTTTATTGTAATGTCATTCACTTTAGATGCAACTTTAGTGCTTACTTTTTTAAGACAGTGTTTTAAACCAAATATGTGAAAAGCTAACAGGGGCTTTGATACTAAAATATGTTCAATATAACCTTAGTAGTGACTGTAAATCATTTTGTTCAATTTAACTTTAGCTCTAGGATATATGGAGCACTTATTCATTTGTAAGTCATTAAATAATCATTTATTGATCATGTCTTAGTCATTACGCTAGACAATGGGGGTACAATGAGGTAAGAAATTAAAAATAAAATCTGTCGTTCATGATCATTATTGTTCTATAGAGTAGACAGATAGTTAAACAAACAATTATCATATAATATGTTCATTCCATAGTAGAATTTGATATAGGGTATCATGAGAACATTCAGATGAGGGGGGCTGATTTTGTTTAGTGTTTGTACTAGGTTGCATAGTGCCCCTTCCCTGCCCCCCAACTCATGTCCATCTGGAAACTCAGCATGTGACCTTATTTGGAAACAGTCTCTGCAAATATAATTAGTTAAGATGAGATCATACTGGATTAGGATAGGCTCTAAATCCAGTGACTTATGTCCTTATTATCGAGGGGGAAATTTGAATACAGAGACATAGAGAGGGAAGATAGCCTTTGAAGAAGGATGTAGAAATTGGAGTTATGCCGTCCCAAGTCAAGGAATGCCTGAGGCCTTTGGAAACTGGAAGAGGCAAGAAAGGTTTCTTCCTTAGAGCTTTGAGACAGAACCTGGCCTTGCTTATACCTTCTAGCCTCCAGAACTGTGAGAGAATAAATTTCTCTAGTGGTAAGTCTCCTAATTTTTGGTAATTCCTACAGTGACCCTCAGAAACGAATACAGATCTTGGTACCAGAAGTTGTATAGCTATTAAACAAACACCTAAAAATGTGGAAGTAGCTAGGAATTGGCTAGAAAGGCTGGAAAAATTTTGAGGAGCATGATTAAAAAATCTTAGATTGCCTTGAGAAGGCGGTTTATAGAAATATGAACGTTAGAGGCAAATCTGATGGGAGATCAGAAAGAGTAAAGAATAAACAGTAAGTTAGAGAAATCTTCTGTTGTCTTAAATTACATATATCATCATTCACAGAATCAACAGGTAGAAATATGAACATTAAAGATGTTTCTAGTGAAGTCTCAGAAGGAAAGAAGAAACTTATTACTGGACATTAGATGGCAAGTGATCTTTGTTATAGTGGCAGAAAACTTGACTGAATCGAGTTCTAGTATTGTGTGGAAAGTATAACTTGTAAACTATGAACTTGGATATTTAGCTAAGGAGATTCCCACCAAGCTCTGGAATGGGTGGCCTGTTTGCTAATTTAGTTTATAGCAAAAAAATAAATTGAGAAAAGAACTGTTAAGTAAAAATTAACCAGTACTTGATGATTTGGAAAATTTTCACCCTATTGAGATAGAATGCTTGGGAAACATGTCCATGGTTGTGCCTTAGTAACTTTTGCTGAGGAGATTATGTGTGTGACACATGGATACAGTCACCCAGATCATGGGTGGTGGGTTATGGAATAGAGAGGGGTTATGCAGGCACGATCTTTAAAGAACCTTCTTGTTTAATGGTATGGATTCCTTAATGGTATGGATTCTTTCAACATACATGGTAAACTGACAAGTTTTTTTTCACGTTCTCATCAATTCATGGAGGGAGGGGAATGAAAATACAAAGAGAAAAAGGAAACATGCAAACTGTCTACTAAAGAAGAGCTTGTTCTTGTATTTTTAAATGCATCCTAGTATCAAATCATGGCAGTGTTAATACTTCCTGCATTATATTTAAAATATGATGTGACCCGTTTTGTTTTAACACGTTACTATTTACAATATGCCAACCCCTGCAACGATTGCATAATGGCAACGGTGTTAGATGTCCACTTGAAAACATGCGAGGGTTACCTCGCTTTCCAGAAATTCTCTGAGAGGTGCTCAAACAAAACGGCCCAGGGCTTCCCTGGTGGCGCAGTGGTTACGAATCCACCTGCCAATGCAGGGGACACGGGTTCGAGCCCTGGTCCGGGAAGATCCCACATGCCGTGGAACAACTAAGCCTGTGCACCACCTGACAAGGTTTTTGAGGATGTTTCATCAACAGAAACACTGTCAGCTTGAACTGAAGGGGATAGAAACAGCATGAAATGAAGGAAGGCAGTTGGTCTTCTAGGATTATAGGCAGGAAACAAGTTGAAAAAACTATTCAGGTACAATCATGAGCTACCCTTCAAACAAAAGCAAAATTACTTTGAGGGAAGAAGCAGAAGCCAGATAGGTCGACCCAAAGGCACAAATAATGGACTTAGTTCTGTAGGCCCAGAGGATGAGCTGTTGAGGCCTCCTTACACCCAAAAAAAGACCTTCCATAAATCCAAAGGGAGATCAAACCAGATAATTATTCTCAAATTGTGAAACCTAATGGAATTTACTTTGCAGGCTTCCAAAAATGCTTTGGGTCAGTAACTCCTTTATTCTTTTCATGTTCTCCAGTTCAAAATACAAATGTCTATCCCATGCCAGTTCTATAACTTGTACTTTGGAATCAGATAATTTTTCCAGTTTCACAGGTACAAAGATGGTGAGAAATTTTCCCCTAGGATTAATCATATCCAGAATCTCACCTGTAGATGATTTAGATTATTATTAACTTTTTAAATTTAGAGTACTTAGATAATGAAATTTGAAAAATTTTAATTTGATATGTATGTGAGATTTTGGTATAGAGTTAATGCTCAAAGAGATCAAGACTTTTGGGATATTGGGATTGAATGAATGTATCTTGCACGTAGGATGGATATGAATTTTTGGTGGCCATAGGGTGGACTCTACTGGGTTGAATAGCATCTCCTAAAAATTCATGTCCACCCAGATCCTCAGAATGTGACCTTATTTGGAAATAGGGTCTTTGCAGATTTAATTAGTTAAGATAAAGTCATACTGGTTAAAGTGACTCTAATTTCAGTATGACTGGTGTTCTTTTAAGAAGAAAATTTGGTTAGAGAGAAAGAGACACACATAGGGAGAAGACAGCCACGTGAAGACAGAGGTTGAGATTGGAGTTCTGCTGCCCCAAGGTAAGGAATGCCTGAGACCACCAGAAATTGGAAGAGGCAAAGAAGGAATCTTTAAAACCCTCACAAAGGACAGGTTCCTGCCAACACCTTGATTTCAGAGGTATAGCTTCCAGAACTATGAGATAATAAATTTCTGTTGTTGTAAGACAACAAGTTTGTGGTCATTTGTTTTAACAGTCTGAGTAAACTAATACCGTGTAGAATAGATCAAGGAAGGCTTCACAGGGAAGGAATATTCAAACTGGCTTTTGAAGAATAATTATGTTTTTTTACAGGCAGGAAAGACTAAGATGTTTAAGAAATGGATGCCCAAGTCTTAAAAAAAAAAATAAAGATATGTTTAATTTCTAAAGCAAATGGTGGCTTCAGGAGTTTCACAAGAGTAATACAAAAGTAATAACATGTCAACTGTCAGATTTATAAGATTGAACACCATTGAGGCAAATTTGTCATGAAACACCCAGCGATACGGCCTTTGTATGTCGTAACTTTTTAAGAAACTGCCGAACTGTTTTCCAAGGTGGTGATATAATTTGAAATCCCCACCTGCATAATAGTTCCAATTTTTCCACATCCTTGACAATTCATGATATAGATAGTCTTTTCAATTTTAGCCATGGAGGTAAAGTGGTATTTTATTGTGACATTAATTTGCATTTTCCTAATGACTAATGATGTTAAACATCTTTTTATTTTTGCTATTTAAAAACAAAATAAAGTAAGTCGAATTCAATGACTTACTTTAGGTAAGGTAGGTCTTAAGGTAAGACTCCGACCTCATTAGAAATAAAGGGAGACAAATTCATCTTTCACAAACTACTGCATTACTGCATATTTTTGTTTGAATCCCTCTACTCCTGATCTAAACTGTCCCTAGAGTTTAGTAAAAAAAAAAAAAAATGAAGACACGTGCGAATATTTTTACAAATATTTTTGATCTTAAAGACTTGCTCTCCTTGATACTCACTAAAAGATCTCAGTTTGGGCCCTTTCTGCTAGGTTTTCTTTTTTTTCTTCCGTAGTTGCTTCCAAACTTATTTAAAGCATTCTTTTTCTCCTTTAATTTTTATTCATTTATTATTTTTTAAATAAATTTATTTATTTATTTTTGGCTGTGTTGGGTCTTCATCGCTGTGCACAGGCTTTCTCTAGTTGCGGTGTACGGGCTTCTCATTGAGGTGGATTCTCTTGTTACGGAGCACAGGCTCTAGGCGCGTGGGCTTCAGTAGTTGTGGCTCTCAGGCTCTAGAGCACAGGCTCAGTAGTTGTGGCACAAGGGCTTAGTTGCTCCATGGCCCGTAGGATCTTCCTGGACCAGCGCTAGAATCCGTGTCACCTGCGTTGGAAGGCTGATTCTTAACCACTGTGCCACCAAGGTAGGCCCAATTTTTATTTTTATATTTTTATTTTTTTGGCTGTGACACACATCTGGCAGTATCTTAGTTCCCAGACCTGAGACTGAACCTGCGCCCTAGGCAATGAAAGCATGGAGTCCTAACCACTGGACTGTCAGAGAATTCCCCCCCTTTTTTTTTTAATTTAATTTTATTTATTTTTTTAACAGCAGGTTCTCATTAGTTATCCATTTTATACATATTAGTGTATATATGTCAATCCCAATTTCCCAATTAATCACACCACCACCACCACCCCCAGCCACTTTCCCCCCTTGGTGTCCATACATTTGTTCTCTACATCTGTGTCTCAATTTCTGCCCTGCAAACTGGTTCATCTGTACCATTTTTCTAGGCTACACATATATGTGTTAATATACGATATTTGTTTTTCTCTTTCTGACTTACTTCACTCTGTATGACAGTCTCTAGATCCGTCCACATCTCTACAAATGACTCAATTTCATTCCTTTTTATGGCTGAGTAATATTCCATTGTATATATATACCACATCTTCTTTATCCATTCATCTGTTGATGGGCATTGAGGTTGCTTTCATGTCCTGGCTATTGTAAATATTGCTACAGTGAACATTGGGGTGCTTGTGTCTTTTTTAATTATGTTTTTTTCTGGTATATGCCCAGTAGTGGGATTGCTGGGTCATATGGTAATTCTATTTTTACTTTTTTAAGGAACCTCCATACTGTTCGCCATAGTGGCTGTATCAATTTACATTCCCACCAACAGTGCGAGAGGGTTCCCTTTTCTCCACACCCTCTCCAGCACTTGTTGTTTCTGGATTTTCTGATGATGCCCACTCTGACTGGTATGAGGAGATACCTCATTGAAGTTTTGATTTGCATTTCTCTAATAATTAGTGATGTTGAGCAGCTTTTCATGTGCTTCTTGGCCATCTGTATGTCTTCTTTGGAGAAATGTCTATCTAGGTCTTCTGCCCATTTTTGGATTGGGTTGTTTGTTTTTTTAATATTGAGCCGCATGAGCTGTTTATATATTTTGGAGATTAATCATTTGTCCGTTGATTCATTTGCAAATATTTTCCCCCATTCTGAGGGTTGTCTTTTCATCTTGTTTGTAGTTTCCTTTGCTGTGCAAAAGGCTTTTAAGTTTCACCCATTTGTTTATTTTTGTTTTTATTTCCATTACTCTAGGAGGTGGATCAAAAAAGACCTTGCTGTGATTTATGTCAAAGAGTGTTCTTCCTACGTTTTCCCCTAAGAGTTTTATAGTGTCCGGTCTTACATTTAGGTCTCTAATCCATTTTGAGTTTATTTTTGTGTACGGTGTTAGGGAGTGAATTCACCTGTGAAGCCATCTGGTCCTGGACTTCTTTCTGTTGGAAGATTTTTAATCACAGTTTCAATTTCATTACTTGTGATTGGTCTGTTCATATTTTCTATTTCTTCCTGGTTCTGTCTTGGAAGGTTATACCTTTCTAAGAATTTTTCCATTTCTTCCAGGTTGTCCATTTTATTGGCATAGAGTTGCTTGTAGTAGTCTCTCAGGATGCTGTGTATTTCTGCAGTGTCTGTTGTAACTTCTCCTTTTTCATTTCTAATTTTATTGATTTGAGTCCTCTCCCTCTTTTTCTTGTTGAGTCTGGCTAAAGGTTTATCAATTTTGTTTATCTTCTCAAAGAACCAGCTTTTAGTTTTATTGATCTTTGCTATTGTTTTTTTTGTTTCTATTTCTGCTCTGATCTTTATGATTTCTTTCCTTCTGCTAACATTGGGTTTTGTTTGTTTTTCTTTCTCTAGTTCCTTTAGGTGTAACGTTAGATTGTTTATTTGAGAGTTCTCTTGTTTCTTGAGGTAGGCTTGTATAGTTATAAACTTCCCTCTTAGAACTGCTTTTGCTGCATCCCATAGGTTTTGGATCGTCGTGTTTTCATTGTCATTTGTCTCTAGATATTTTTGGATTTCCTCTTTGATTTCTTCAGTGATCTTCTGGTTATTTAGTAACATATTGTTTAGCCTCCATGTTTTTGTGTTTTTTACGGTTTTTTTCCCCTGTAATTGATGCCTAATCTCATAATGTTGTGGTCAGAAGAGATGCTTGATATGATTTCAATTTTCTTAAATTTACTGAGGCTTGATTTGTGACCCAAGATGTGATCTATCCTGGAGAATGTTCCATGCACACTTGAGATGAAAGTGTAATCTGCTGTTTTTGGATGGAATGTCCTATAAATATCAATTAAATCTATCTGGTCTATTTTGTCATTTAAAGCTTGTGCTTCCTTATTAATTTTCTGTTTGGATGTTCTGTCTTTGGTGTAAGTGAGGTGTTTAAGTCCCCCACTATTATTGTGTTGTTGTCGACTTCCTCTCTTAGAGCTGTTAGCAGTTGCCTTATGTATGGAGGTGCTCCTGTGTTGGGCACATATATATTTATAATTGTTATGTCTTCTTCTTGGATTGATCTCTTGATTGTTATATAGTGTTCCTTCATTGTCTCTTGTAACATTCTTTATTTTAAAGTCTGTTTTATCTGGAATGAGTACTGCTACTCCAGCTTTCTTTTGATTTCCATTTGCATGGAATATCTTTTTCCATCCCCTCACTTTCAGTCTGTATGTGTCCCTAAGTCTGAAGTGGGTCTCTTGTAGACAGCATATATTTGGGTCTTGTTTTTGTATCCATTCAGCAAGCCTGTGTCTTTTGGTTGGAGCATTTAATCCATTCATGTTTAAGGTAATTATCTATATGTATGTTCCTATGACCATTTTCTTAATTGTTTTGGGGTCTTTTTTGGACGTCCTTGTCTTCTCTTGTGTTTCCCACTTAGAGAAGTTCCTTTAGCATTTGTTGTAGAGCTGGTTTGGTGGTGCTGAATTCTCTTAGTTTTTGCTTGTCTGTAAAGCTTTTGATTTCTCCATCGAATCTGAATGAGATCCCTGCAGGATAGAGTAACCTTGGTTGTAGATTCTTGCCTTTCATCCCTTTAAGTATATCATGCCACTCCCTTCCAGCTTGTAGAGTTTCTGCTGAGAAATCAGGTGTTAATCTTATGGGAGTTCCCTTGTATGTTATTTGTTGTTTTTCCCTAACTGCTTTCAATGATTTTTCTTTGTCTTTAAGTTTTGCCAGTTTGATTACTATGTGTCTCAGCATGTTTCTCCTTGGGTTTATCCTGTATGGGACTCTCTGCACTCCCTGGACTTGGGTGGCTATTTCCTTTCCCATGTTAGGGAAGTTTTAGACTATAATCTTTTCAGATGTTTTCTCGGGTCCTTTCTCTCTCTCATCTCCTTCTGGGACCCCCTGTAATGTGAATGTTGTTGTGTTTAATGTTGTCCCAGAGGGCTCTTAAGCTGTCTTCATTTCTTTTCATTCTTTTCTTCTTTATTCTGTTCCACAGGAGTGAATTACACCATTCTGTCTCCCAGGTCACTTTTCCATTTTTCTGCGTCAGTTATTCTGCTATTGATTCCTTGTAGTGTATTTTTCATTTCGGTTATTGTATTGTTCATCTCTGTTTCTTTGTTCTTTAATTCTTCTATGTCTTTGTTAAACATTTCTTGCATCTTCTCGATCTTTGCCTCCATTCTTTTTCTGAAGTCCTGTATCATCTTTACTATCATTATTCTGAATTCTTTTTCTGGAAGGTTGCCTGTCTCCACTTCATTGAGTTGTTTTTCTGGGGTTTTATATTGTTACTTCATCTGATACATAGCCCTCTGCCTTTTCATCTTGTCTATCTTTCTTTGAATGTGGTTTTTGTTCCACAGGCTGCAGGATTGTAGTTCCTCTTGCTTCTGCTGTCTGCCCTCTGGTGGATGAGGCTATCTAAGAGGCTTCTGCAAGTTTCCTGAACCCATCTTTTCATTTGGCGATGTTCATATTATGATCTTGTGTCTAGGGAGGCCTGTTACCCATTCAAAACTTGCCTGAGAAGACCGGTACTAGAAGACAGTAGACATGTATGACCTCATGCTGTCCTCTGCTGGTTTCCTGCACAACTGCATGTCTTGGATGGGGACAATTTCCATTCAAACAAATGGTAACTCTCCTGTTTCCAGCCCTGGTAGTGTTGTAGGTCTCCTGCAGAAGTGGGGGAGTGGCTGTGGCTCACCACAGGGACAAGGACACTGGCAGCAGAAGTTCTGGGAAGTACTCCTTGGTTTGAGCCCTCCTGGAGTATACCATTATCTCCACCACCCCTAGGTTTGGTTTTTTTTTTTTTTTTTTTTTTGTATTGCATCTTGATTACATGCTAGATTTAGATTACATTAAGAAGTAGGGAAATTATCCTGAAGTATTTTGGTGTCACCTCTCTTCCAGCATTAAACAATGTTACAGCCCACTACAGTTCTGTATTATCAATACTGTGGTTCCCTAGTATACATTTGGATAGAACCACTAGGTGATATTATCTTGGCTTTTTTTAAATCCCTCTATTGCATTTTTGGTAACTTAGATTGACTAATGCAGGAGTGACCTAAGTGTTATCACTTTGTGACTAAATATGGGAATGCTGATCAAGATTCCCTGGTTTCAAGTTCCATCTCTACCATTTACTAGATGTGTGACTTTGGGTAATTTGCATAACCCCTCTGTGCCTGGGTGTCCTCATTTATAAAATGGAGATTATAATGGTATCTTCCTCCTATGATAATTAAGCATGCTATAAATAAATAATATATGTAAGTCACTTAGAATATATAATATGTACTAAGTACATGGTATAATGAGTCTCTGTTATAGAAAATACAGTTAATGATTTTGCCTTCTGGACACCAGTGTAGGATTTAATAAAATAATATAAGCAAAAGTACCTGCTCCATGGTGTTTCCTATAAGTGAAGCACCATTTTTCTTTAATACACCATTTCTAATGCAATAAATTCCAAGAGGTTCTCAAATTATGTTTTTGTGGTTGGTTATTGAAAATCTTATCAATATGAAGAAATGGTGATACACAATGATCTATATTTTTTTTTATTATAAAGGTTACTCAAATTATAATAAGGCAATCTTGGTAGATTTTCGTTATTCTCTTAACATCATTTCAGTTCAGCCATAAGGGGCCAAGTGCCAATTCCAAAGTATTTCCTGGAATGTCAGATCAATCAAAATGCCTAGTGTTCTCTCCACTTTTTTGATTCATATATATGGACACTAGAAACAAAATAAATGAATAAATGAATGAAGTTTCTTGATTGCTGAAGGAGTTGTAGCTTTGCATTTCTTAATTTCCATACACTTTTAAAGGTCAGCCACAACACTATGTATGAAAGGATGAATACACACACTAAAATGATCTGTGGTTAATTAAAATTAAAAGGGATGAGAAATTTACCGTTTTACTTTTTAACTGCTTAGAGTGTTCTCATCTTTTAATACGTGGTTGGGACAAATGCTTATTGATGCTGGTTGATGAGGGCATTGAAAGAGAGAATGACCTTTATTTGAGGGAAAAAACATTTCTGATGGAAATACCTCATATTGTTTCCCCACAGGTAATTTTTACTTACAAAGAGATCTGTAAAAATGTATTTTCCCAATTTTAATTATATGACCATTAAGAAGAATGGCTTTCTTTTGCAGGCAGCTAAGAGAATTTCTAGTGCTTTAATGTATTTGGAGAACCCAAAACGAGTTATTATTTTATTTTTAATTCAAACTTGGCTTTAATTTGGTCCTCTAGGAGACATACTGGAAGGCATTTGGTTTTGAAAAAATAATAATAACAATATTAAGGGTTTATGTTGTCCACTACTTGTTTTTTCCCATCCCCTAACGGCTGAAGAGGCCTCTTGGTGCATTTTCCAAATGTCTGCAGGTGCCGAATGTGTCAGATTTGCACCTGCAGAGTTGCATGATTGTGCTTCTGTAAGCTTCATGCTGAACAGTATATGGTGAATGCAGTAGAAACAGAGGGACTGAGGGACAGCTGGAGTTTGTGAAGAAAAATGAAAATAACAGAAGTAACAACAACAAAAATCTGGCAAATATATCAATGTAGTTCTCATCTTTCATTGGATTAGGGAGTGCAGTAGGTATTTTTAAACATAGAATCAGCAGCGGTTGAATTATAACTAGGAGAGAAATTGCACAGACTCCTCAAATCAATAATGTAACTAAAGTAACCTGGAATAATGATGTATAATTCCAGGTGCCTCTACAATAAACTAGGCACAAGTCTCCCAGGGTCAGCCCTCAAACCCCACCATCAGTCTTGCCTTCTCCAAATTCATTATCTGTTGTATACTTTCATCAAGTTCTATAGATTCTCCCTCCAACTTGATCTGCTAATTACAGAAAGTTCCCATTCCCATAGCCAGCAATTAGCCTCCTCATTATTTTAAACCTGAGTTATTGCACAGATGTCCTGCCACTAGCAAGGCAAGATAATGTAATAGAAATCATATATATTTTTAAAATATAGTTCTGATTGTAACTCTATCACTTATTTGTTTAACCCCTCCAAACCTTAGGTACCTGACATAAAAATAAGACCAACAATTCCTTTCTCTAGAACTGTGTAATAATCAAAGAGATAAGACAAATGAAGTTTAAGTTGCACAGCTAGTAATATACTAAACTATGGGTTAAAAAAAGAAAATAAAAACAGTTTATGTTAACAAATCCCGTATAGAACCTAGTATCTTATGAAGGTTCCCTCTTACTTCTGACTCAAACCAAAGGTTGATTTCACAAAAATATTCTGCATCTCACACACATGAAAAGATGCTCAGAGTCACTAATCATCAGGGAAATGCAAATCAAAACCATCTCACACCTGTCAGAATGGCTATTATCAAAAAGACAACAAATATAAAGTGTTGGTGAGGATGTGGGTAAAAGGGAACCCTCATGCACTGTTGGTAGGATGGTAAATTGTTGCATCCACTGTGGAAACAGTGTGAAGCTTCCTCAGAAAATTAAAAAGAGAACTTCTATGTGGTCCAATAATTCCACTTTGGATATTTACCCAAAGAAAACAACACAGTGATTTGAAAAGATATATGTAACCCAACGTTCACTGCAGCATTATTTACAATAGTCAAGATATAGAATAAACCTCAGTGTCTATCAATAGCTGAACAAATAAAGAAGATGTGGTATATATACACAGCCATAAAAAAATAAAATAAAATCTTGTCTTTTGTGACAATGTGAATGGATCTAGAGGGTATTATGCTGGGTTAAGTAAGTCAGACAGATAAAGACAAACACCATATGACTTCACTTATATGTGAAATATAAAAAACAAAACAAATGAACAAACAAAACAAATCAAAATCAGACTCATAGATACAGAGAACAAATGAGTGGTTGCCAGAGGCGATGGTGGTGAGGGGGCAAATAGGTGAAGGGGATTAAGAGGTACAAACCTTCAATTATAAAATAACTAAGACATAGGAATATAATACACATAAGAAATATGGTCAATAACATTATCATAACTTTGCACAGGGACAGAGTGTTACTAAATTTATTGTGGTGATCATTTCATAATGTATATAAATGTCAAACCACTATGTAGTACACCTGAAACTAACATGATATTGTATGTCAACAACAACAAAAAATACATTCTACATCTCTTTTCCTTTGAGGGTTGAAAAAACCCAAATATATTAAATATTAATTAGGGATGTAATGACGAATGTTTTACTTATCTTCCACTGCCTCTCCAGATCCATTCCCCATCATTAGATAAACTTCCATCTGCCCTGAAATAGAAGTGAAAGTGTCAAGACCAATTAGAAGGATATTGTCATGATTTAGACAACAGATAATGATAGCTTGAACTACAAATGGCTATGCTGAATTATGGTCAAATTCTAGATATTTGAACATTGAAATAAGAACCCATGCAGTATTAGGGAAAGAAGAACAAAATCACCCCAAAGTTAGCAGAAGGAAATAAATCATAAAGATCAGAGCAGAAATAAATGAAAAAGAAATGAAGGACACAATACTAAAAATCAATAAAACTAAAAGCTGGTTCTTTGAAAAGATAAACAAAATTGATAAACCATTATTAGCCAGACTCATCAAGAGAAAAGGGAGAAGACTCAACAGAATTAGAAATGAAAAAGGAGAAGTAACAATTGACACTGCAGAAATACGAAGGATTATGAGAGATTACTACCAGCAACTAACTATATGCCAATAAAATGGACAACCTGGAAGAAATGGACTAATTCCTAGAAAAGCACAACCTTCAGAGACTGAACCAGGAAGAAACAGAAAATATATACAGACCAATCACAAGCACTGAAATTGAAACTGTGATTAGAAATCTTCCAACAAACAAAAGCCCAGGACCAGACGGATTCACAGGAGAATTCTATCAAACATTTAGAGAAGTTCTAACACCTATCCCTCTCAAACTCTTACAAAATATAGCAGGGGGAGAAACACTCCCAAACTCATTCTACGAGGCCACCATCACCCTGATACCAAAACCAGACAAAGACGTCGCAAAAAACGAAAACTACAGGGAAATATCTCTGATGAAAATAGATGCAAAAATCCTCAAAAAAATACTAGCAAACAGAATCCAACAGCACATTAAAGGATCATACACAATGATCAAGTGGGGTTTATCCCACCTGAATGCAAGGATTCTTCAATATATGCAAATTAATCAATGTGATAAACCATATTAACAAATCGAAGGAGAAAAACCATATGATCATCTCAATAGATGCAGAAAAAGCTTTTGACAAAATTCAACACCCATTTATATAACATCCTCCAGAAAGTAGGTATAGAGGGAACTTACCTCAACATAATAAAGATCATATTTGACAAACATACAGCCATCATCTTTCTCAATGTTGAAAAACTGAAAGCATTTCCACTAAGATCAGGAACAACACAAGGTTGCCCACTCTCACCACTCTTATTCAACATAGTTTTGGAAGTTTTAGCCACAGCAATCAGAGAAGAAAAAGAAATAAAAGGAATCTAAGTTGGAAAAGAATAGGTAAAACTCTCACTGTTTGCAGATGACATGATACTATATAGAGAGAATCCTAAAGATGCTACCAGAAAACTACGAGAGCTAATCAATGAATTTGGTAAAGTAGCAGGATACAAAATTAATGCACAGAAATCTCTTGCATTCCTATACACTAATGATGAAAAATCTGAGAGAGAAATTAAGGAAATACTCCCATTTACCATTGCAACAAAAAGAATAAAATACCTAGGAATAAACCTGCCTAAGGAGACAAAAGACCTGTATGCAGAGAACTATAAGACACTGATGAAAGAAATTAAAGATGATACCAACAGATGGAGAGATATACCATGTTCTTGGATTGGAAGAATCAACATTGTGAAAATGACTATACTACCCAAGCAATCTACAGATTCAATGCAAGCCCTGTCAAACTACCAATGGCATTTTTCACAGAACTAGAACAAAAAATTGCACAATTTGTATGGAAACACAAAAGACCCCGAATAGCCAAAGCAATCTTGAGAATGAAAAATGGAACTGGAGGAATCAGGTTCCCTGACTTCAGACTATACTACAGGGCTACAGTAATCAAGACTGTATGGTACTGGCACAAAAACAGAAATATACATCAGTAGAACAGGATAGAATGCCCAGAGATAAACCCACACACCTATCATCAACTAATGTATGACAAAGGAGGCAAGAATATACAATGGAGTAAAGACAGCCTCTTCAATAAGTGGTGCTGGGAAAACTGGACAGCTACATGTAAAAGAATGAAATTAGAACACTCCCTAACACCATACACAAAAATAAACTCCAAATGGATTAAAGACCTAAATGTAAGGCCAAACACTATCAAACTCTTAGAGGAAAATATAGGCAGAACACTCTATGACCTAAATCACAGCAAGATCTTTTTTGACCCACCTCCTAGAGTAAGGGAAATAAAAAGAAAAATAAACAAATGGGACTTAATGAAACTTAAAAGCTTTTGCACAGCAAAGGAAACCATAAACAAGACAAAAATACAACCCTCAGAATGGGAGAAAATATTTGCAAACAAAGCAAGTGACAGATGATTAATCTCCAAAGTTTACAAGCAGCTCATGCAGCTCATGCAGCTCAGTATCAGAAAAACAAACAACCCAATCCAAAAATGGGCAGAAGACCTAAATAGACATTTCTCCAAAGAAGATATACAGATGGCCAACAAACACATGAAAGGATGCTCAACATCATTAATCATTAGAGAAATGGAAATCAAAACTACAATGAGGTATCACTTCACACCAGTTAGAATGGGCACCATCAAAAAATCTGCAAACAATAAATGCTGGAGAGGGTGTGGAGAAACGGGAACCCTCTTGCACTGTTGGTGGAAATGTAAATTGATACAGCCACTGTGTAGAACAGTATGGAGGTTCCTTAATAAACTAAAAATAGAACTACCATATGGCCCAGCAATCCCACTACTGGACATATAACCTGAGAAAACCATAATTCAAAAAGACTCATGTACCACAATGTTTATTGCAGCTCTATTCACAATAGCCAGGACATGAAAGCAACCTGAGTGCCCATTGACAGATGAATGGGTAAAGCAGATGTGGCACATATATATAACGGAATATTACTCAGCCATAAAAAGAAACAAAATCGAGTTATTTGTAGTGAGGTGGATGGACCTAGAGACTGTTGTACAGAGTGAAGTAAGTGAAAAAGAGAAAAACAAATACCATACGCTAACACATATACATGGAATTAAAAAAAAATGGTTCTGAAGAACCTAGGGGCAGGACAGGAATAAAGACACACATGTAGGGAGTGGACTTGAGGACATGGGGAGGTAGGAGGGTAAGCTGGGACAAAGTGAGAGAGTGGTGTGGACATATATACACTACCAAATGTAAAATAGATTGCTAGTGGGAAGCAGCCGCATCTCACAGGGAGATCAGCTTGGTGCTTTGTGTCCATCTGGAGGGGTGGGATAGGGAGGGTGGGAGGGAGACGCAAGAGGGAGGAGATATGGGGATATAAGTATATGTATAGCTGATTCACTTTGTTTTAAAGTAAAAACTAACACACCATTGTAAAGCAATTATACTCCAATAAAGATGTTAAAAAAATTTAATAAAATAAATAAATAAATGCATAAATTCATATTCAAAAAAAAAAAAAAAAAAGAGAACCCATGCAGTTTGAGAAGATATCCACTGCCTGGGAAGAAGAAGGTGAGGGAGGAGCAGCAAGATCCAAAGATGATTCCTAGGATTCTTGTTTGAGGAACAGAGTAAAAGGCCAAGTGCTTTAGGAGTTTGAAAAGCCTCGGGGAAGAACAAAATTTGGGGAAGATATTCATAAAGTCTGGAAGGAAATAGAAGAAACAATTCGTTTTTCATCCACAATGGCATTATTTTAAATAGATTTCATTCCATTCTTCATATATCTGAACTTCCTGGATTTTAATTAGGAGGCATGCCTTTTATATTAATATTAACAATTCATCACTTTTTATACTGTCCACAAAAAACTGACTCAGCACAAAGATAAAACACATTAAATATAAATAATAAAAAATATGCAATAAAAACACTAATCAAAAGAAATCTTGAGGGACTATGCTAACAAGTTAGACTTTGGAATGATGACTATTACTAGGGAAAAAGAGGACTACTTCATGTTAATACACGGGCCAATTCATCAAGAGAATATAGCAATCCTAAATGTGTATAACCCTAGAAACAGTGCTTCAAAATATACGAAAATATCAAAATATATACAAAAACTGATATCATTTGAAAGGAGAAATAGAAAAATCCACAATTATAGTACAGAATCTCATCACTCCTCTCTCAGTAATTGAAGAACAAGTAAATTAAAAATCAATAAGCACATAATACACTTGAACACACCAGCAAGCAACTTGACATAACTAATGTTTTTAGAACACTGTAGCTGCCCATCAGAGGATGTATACTTTCCTCTAATACACATGGAATATTCACTAAAATAAATCATATCCTAGGCCATAAAAGTAAGTCTTATTACATTTAAAAGAATTAAAACCATTAAATTATATTCTCTGACCACAGTAAATCAAAGTCTAAATCAATAGCAGAAAGATGACTGGCAAAACTGAAATACATTTTAAAATTAAACACCATCTTTTAAAATAAGACATATTTTGGAAAAAAAATATCACAAAGAAAATTAGAAATATTTTAAACTACATGAAAATAAAAACACACCCTATTAAATCTGTGGTATTCAGCTAAAGCATGCCTTACAGGGAAATTTGTAGTAGTGTTTATATTAAAAAAGAAAAAAAGAATTAAAATTAATTATATAAGCTTCTACCTTAGGAAACTAGAAAAAGTGAGTAAATTAAATTCAAAGTAAGCAGAAGGAAGAAAATAATAAAGATAAGGGTAGATACTAATGAAAGATAAAACAGAAAAAAACAACAAAGAAAATTAATGGAATAATTGGGTTGGCAAATGGAATTGTTTACAAGGGACATGAGAGTGATTAAAATATTTCTAATCTTTTTTGTGGTATTTGTTAAATTATTACATACTTGGTCAAAACTAATCAAACTGTATCCTAAAATAAATCTAAACTTTATCTTAAACTTTATACATCAAAAAGCATACTTTAAAAATTATTTACATTATCCAGTATATTCCGAATACAAGGCCTTTATTGTTTATGTGTATATTAAGATATCCTTATATTCAATGACTGGACTTTTTACTTTCTTGGAATATTTGTAATAAGCTTTTTATTTTAGAATAGTTTTAGAAATACAGAAAAGTTGCAAAGAGAATTTTTATACACCCCACATGTTGTTTTCCCTATTGTTAGTATCTTACGTTAGTATGGTGCACTTGTCACAACTAATGAACTGATGTTGATATAGTGTCATTAATCAAACTTGATACTTCATTCATATTTCCTTAGTTTTTACCTAATGTCCTTTTCCTGTTCCAGGATCTCATCCAGGATACCATGGAGCATTTAGCTGTCATGTTTGCTTAGGCTTCTCTTGACCATGATGTTTCTTAGACCTTGCTTTTGATGACTTTGTCAGTTTTAAGGAGTACTGGTCAGTATTTTGTAGCATGTCCCTCAATCAAGATTTCTCTGATGTTTTGCTTGTGTCTGGGGTATATATTCTTTGGAGGAAGACTATAGATGTAAAGTCCCATTTTTATTGCATTATATCAAGAGTATATACTATCAACATGATTTATCCTGTTGATGTTGACACTTATCATTTATCTGGCTGAGGCAGTGTTTCTCCATTGTAGAATCATTTTTTTTCCTGTCTTTCCATCCTGTACTCTTTGGAAGAAAGTCACTATGAGCAGCACACATTCAAAGAGCAGGGAATTGTGCTCAGAATCCTTGGGGGCAGATTATCTCTATAAATGTTTTGAAATTCTTCTTGACAAATCTATTTTGTCTGCCACCATGCTATAATATGAATGTTTGTGTCTCCTCAAAATTCGTGTTGAAATCTTACTGCTCAATGTGGCGGTAATAGAAGGCGGGTATACCTTTAGGAAGTTCTTAGGTTGAGTAGAGCTGTCATGAATGGGATTAGTGTCTTATGATAGAGGCCCCAGAGCTCCCTAGCCCCTTCTGCCATGTTAGGACACAGTGAAAAGATAGCTGTCTGTAAACCAGGAAGTCCTAACCAAACACTGAATCTGCTGGCCTCATCATCCTGGACTTCCCAGACTCCAGAACTATAAGAATAAATGTTTGTTACTTATAAGGCACCCAGTTTATGGTATTTTCTTATAGCAGCCTGAATAAACTAAGATACCCCCATTTAGTTATTTATATATTTTATCATTTATTTATGTAATATCCATGGACTCATGGATATTAATTTTAAACTTTGAGTGACCATCCAATGCATTAGTTATTTTGTTGCTTACATTGTTACAGCTTTGGTCACTGAGAAATCTTTCAATTTGCTCCTGTGCCCTTTTGACATAGTCTCTTGGTTGTGTGTCTTTGTTTGTTTGTCTGAGTGCCTTCTTATTTTCTGGCACTAAAAGATGGCCCAGGCTTATCTTGTATGTTCCCTATCTCAGCCCTAGAATTAGCTATTTCTCCAAAGAACTATGTTTCCTTTTATTGAAGAATGATATTAGAAACCAAGATCTGGGCATTGGTTATACTCATTTCTACCAGGATGTAGTTGCTTTTGTCAGAGCAAGAAAATATGAGTGTCTTTGTGAATTTTAATTAACAGAAATTTATACTTTTAATGTCCAAGTTTTAAATTTGTTAATGCTCTGTTTAATAAATCTTTTACTTTTGCAAACCCAGGGTATTTATACTATGATTATTTTTAAAAAGCATGCTGTTTTATTTTCCACACTTACTTACGTTTTGATTTTCAATATGTCTGACTTTGTTATTTGTGTATATCATGATTTATGAGTCAAATTTAATTTTTTTCCATATGGATATCTAATTGACCTAGAATAATTTATTTAAAAGACTAACCATTTTCCATAAATAACTGGTAATGAGTTTGTATCCAGAATAAAAGAGAACTCTTGCAAAGCAGTAGCATTAGGGACAATAACCTAAAAGAAGTCTTGTCACGAAACTTCAATTTTTTAAAAAAATTTATTTTATCTATTTATTTTTGGCTGCGTCAGTCTTCGTTGCTGTGTGCAGGCTTTCTCTAGTTGTGGCTAGCGGCTGCTACTCTTCGTTGCAGTGTGTGGGCTTCTCATTGCAGTGGCTTCTCTTGTTGCGTGCAGCGCATGGGCTCTAGGCACACGGGCTTCAGGAGTTGTGGCACGTGGGCTCAGTAGTTGTGGCTCGTGGGCTCTAGAGCACAGGGTCAGTAGTTGTGGCACACGGGCTTAGTTGCTCCGCGGCATGTGGGATCTTCCTGGACCAGGGCTCAAACCCGTGTCCCCTGCATTGGAAGCAGATTCTTAACCACTGCGCCACCAGGGAAGCCCTTGAATTTTTTTAAATATGAATTAAGTGTTTATTACAAAATACAAAATATTAGTTTCTCACTGTCAGTGATTCAAGAAAACAAGGCCATGAGCCCTGGGTGGAGCTGGGGGTTAAAACAAGGATACCGAGTCATAAAATAACTGTGATGTGAAAACTTCCTCTATTTTATTAGTTGTCAAGTTAATGAAAATTAAAACCATAATGACATACCATTACATGATGATCAGAATCATTAAAGTTTAAAAGTCTAAAAGTATGTAGCGATGAATATGTGGAGCAACAGGAATTTTTACTCACTACTGGGAAAAACTTTAGCATTATCTACTAAATTTGACAAACTTAGTTATATACCTTGTAGAAATGGTGCACCTGTGACCAACAGACATGTACGAGAATGGTCATAGCAAGTTTAATTGTGTTATAGTCATACAATGTAATACTAAAATATGATGAAAATAATGAATAAGACGTGCAGACTTTAAACAATATGTACATTATAATTTTACTTAATAAAGTTCAAAGATAAGTAAAACATATATTGTGTTAGGAATCAGGAGAGTGTTTTCTTTGGGGCAGAAAAGAGACATACTTAGGAGGAGGCTTGTCTATCTTCTTGAGTGTTGGTGTATTTCTCACCTTTGGTGGTGTTTACATGAGTGTATTTAAGTCAGTGATAATTCATAAATCTATGGGCTTAAAATTGTGAACTTTGTGCACATGATGGTTCAATTAAAAAAATGAAAATGCATTGTGTAAAAATAGGAAAAACTGGAATTAGAAGATCTAGAAGCAAGGTGGTATGCCTTCTGTCACTGAATATTATGGGATTTGCCTCATCTGCAAATCAAAAAATTGTCACTTGGAATAAAGATGAATTTTGGGCTTTGTGAGGCAAAGATGCCAAAGGCATACTATTTTAGAGGTAAGTTGTGCCACAGAGAAAAGTGTCAGGAATTAAAATAAACAACATGTATATTCTGATTTGAAGTGTGCTTGTTTTAAGGACCTGGCAAGTGTTACATTCCTCCCTTTAAAATGACTCCTAGATACAGAGAACAGCAATAAAGGCAATAATTACAAAGATTTTTTCTTTGTAAATCCATATTTCATGTGCATTAATACAACTTAATTTATAAGGATTAAGGTTATTTTGATGAACACCAAAGCTATTAATGATTAATCTAGTTAATTTAGAGTGTGTCTGCTTGAGATAATGTTTTGCAATCCTGACATTAGCACAATCCATCTGGCTCTTTTTTATGCATATTTAGATGGAAGTGCCTAGAATGTTGTATGCTGAACACTAATCATGTATTTAACAAATGCATTATTGCCAAGTGACATATTTTTACTCGCTTGTTAAAAACATGTCTCTTAGTAAATATCTTCACCTTTTTATTCCTTAGGTGAGTTTGAGTTTATTTTGTATCATGAATTTAAGGAGTACAGCACTTTTATGTTTCTACTAAGTTCATTTTTCTAATTTTTATGGCCTAAGCATGAATAATTTCATTTGGATATTATTCTATACTATAATAGTAATCCCTGACTTTATTTAACAATACAGTGAAAGACATTTCTTCTGATAAATGCTGAAGTATATATGATTGCTTGTTCCACAATGCAGATAGTACTTTTGTCATTTTCTCCAATATCTCCATATTTTATCACTTTAACATGAATATCGTGAATAAACATCCAAGTTCTTCCAATCTCTTATCAGCAGTAACATCTATAAAATGGAGTGGAACTATTTAATTAAGAATGACAAATAGTATGAAAGTTCCTCAAAAAATTAAAAATAGTACTACAATGTGTTGTAGTATTCCCACATTGGGGTACTTATCCAAAAGAACTTAAATGAAAATCTGGAAGAGATATTTGGACTCAGGTTCATTGCAGCATTATTCACAATAGCAAGATATGAAAACAACATAAATATCCACTGATAGATGACTGGATAAAGAAAATGTAGCATGTACATACAATGGAATGTTATTTAAGTAAGAAAAAAGGGGGAATTCTGCTGTATGCGACAGCATGGATGAACCTTGAGACACTATGCTAAGTGAAATAAGCCAGTCATAGAAGCGCAAATATTGCATGATTCTACTTACATGAGTTATCTAAAATAGTCAAACTCATAGAAGAATATAGTAGAATGGTGCTTGCCAGAGGCTGGGGAGGGGGAGATGGGAAGTTGCTGTAAAACAGGTACAATGTTTCAGTTACGTAAGTTGACTCTGCTCTAGAGACCTGCTATTCAACGCTGCTTATAGTTAACCGTACTGTATTTTACACTTACCCATTGGTTAAAAAGTTAGATCTCATCTTAAGTGTTCTCTGAACAATTTAAAAAAGGATAAATTAAAAACTTAACGTACATAAAATTCTGACTCAGAAAGCAAAGGACCAATGACAACATTTGTTATGTGCAATGCTAATTACATGTATAGGAAATGCTTTTAACCCACTTCCAATCACTGTTTCTAGATACAGCCCTGTCACTGGAACAGAATATGCAGTCATTGTACCTGCCATATTATTATTATTTTTAAGAGTTACTTTTTAAAATTTTTATTTTGTATTGGAGTATAGTTCATTTACAATGTTGTGTTAGTTTCAGGTATACAGCAAAGTGATTTAGTTATACATATAAATATATCTACTCTTTTTCAGAATATTTTCCTATATAGATTATTTTAAGAGTATTGAGTGGAGTTCCCTGTGCCATACAGTACATCCTTGTTGATTATCTATTTTGTATATAGTAGTGTGTATATGTTAATCCTAACCTCTTAATCTATCTCTCTCCTGCCACCTTTCCCCTTTGGTAACCATAAATTTGTACTCTAAGTCTGTGAGTCTGTTTTGTAAATAAGTTCATTTGTATCATCTTTTAGATTCCACATATAAGTGATATCATATGCTATTTGTCTTTGTCTGACTTACTTCACTTAGTATGATAATCTCTAGGTCCAACCATGTTGCTGCAAATGGCATTATTTCATTCTTTTTTTTATACCCACATTTGTGTCTGTGTTACAGTTGTTTGATGTTGCAGAAATCTATCTCTGGATAGATGTACACATAGTTTCTAAAATGATGAATTCTTAGCAAATTCAAGACTAAATATTAATTAAATTTCTATAACCTTTCTGAATTTATCTAATTATTATTTGGATCAAAATAATATGTTATTTTTGTCATATCATTAAGTTGAGATTTCACAAAATAGATTGAATTTAAAATCTATAATAGTCATTATGCTATATGACCTAACATAAATTATCAAATATATTCTGTATTTTATTTTTATTAAATAGGATTTATTGTTTGTTTTTCAGATGATGAAAGACTGTCTCAAAGTTTTAGCAAATTGCCCAAAGTTTCTCAACTAATACACTGAAGAATTGGCAATGATTCAAAGATTGTCTTACCAAAGACAATGTCCTTTTCACTATTCCATTCTATTCAAAAGTATGTTTGTAGGTCATTGGTACTTCTGGATATTCCACCTCCTCAAAAAATCAAATATATTTAAGAAATGATGCATACAGCCTCGTCCTCTTGGAGACGTACACAACACGAGTATTATTAAGTTTCAGAGAATTTCCGCAGTGAAAAACTTAACTTTGTTTAACCAAGGGATTTCCTAACATATTTTACTCCAATCCCTTTTCACCAATTAATATCCTAATAAAACAAGTTTTCTAAGGAAAATGCTAGAAAACTTAGTGTTACATCACAGTTGCCTGATTTTTTTTAAAAAAATGATTTATCATAATCGTGATTGGAATACTGATGCTTGGTATAACATAGATGAACTTGAAATACTATGTTAGGTGAAAGAAGCCAGATGCAAAAGGCCATATATCTTATGATCCCGTTTGTATCAAATGTCCAGAGTAGAGAAATAATACACAGAGATAGAAAGCAGATGAGAGGTTACCAGATGCTGAGTGAAAGGGGGAATGGGGACTGACTGCTAGGGAGTATCATGTTTCTTCTTTTTGTGGCTATGAAATTTTTCTGGAATTATATAGTGGAAATTTATTATTTGAGGATTGTATTTCAATAATGCTGTTATTAAAAACTTAATAGAAGCAAGAGGAAATATACATGGTTATTAAGCATAGTAGTAACTAAATAAATTCAAATTCAGGTTGATTGGTAACATTTTCATTTAAAAAATTAGGGAGTTTGAAAAGTAACTACATTTTCCACCTATCATGGCCTTGGGAACCAGACTGATTAAGTTATGATATTAAGCCCAATCAGGCCTTAGCGCAAGAACCCAAAGCACTCCACCCATGAACCCTAATAAAGGCATGTGCCCTAGGTCCTATCTGTCTCTCTGCCTATACCCTGCCTTGACCCCCTGTGTTGCCCCTAAAAGCATGCCTAGTACTTCTTCCAGGACCAGTGAGTAATACATCTTTCTATTTCAGTTTTTCTCGTGGTCTTTTGTTGAACCAGGGTTTAACATCTTGCACCCCAGGGCTCTACTTAACACATGTTAATTTAACAAATTCATAACATAGGTGACTTATAATGATAAAATTGGAAACAGACTAAATGACCAACAGAAAGAATCTGATTAATCAAGTTATGCTTTATTTACCAGATGCACTATTATGCACTCATTAAAATGTTTTTTTAATATGATGATACACCAAAATGCTCTTTTAAAAACTACTAAGTAGATAGTGATAATAGAGAAGTTTGTGTATATAATGACTTAAAATATGTAAAACATTCATGAAAGACATGACTGAAAAAAACCTCACAAAGTTACCAAATTCAAATAGTGATGATTTTTGATTGATGAGACTGTGCTTTTCTCTTGCTTATCGATAAATTTATTTCTAAAATTTGCCCAATAAGTATGTATTTTATAAATACATAAAATATTTTAGATACTAAATAGAAGAGTTACAATCTAACATAAGAGAATCTAGTAGGGTCAAATCAGATATGTTTTAGCAAAGTTTGAGAAAATAATGCCAAATGCCAATAAAAATAAAATAATGTCAGTGATTTACATTTGCACATGTATTAAACTATAGATATATGTTCTAAGAGGTTTATATGCATTAATTATCTAAATTATGACAACCACCTTATGACATAGTACTGTTCTCAACTTCATTTAACATTTGGGAAGATGAAGCAATTTATGAATACGAAAATTTCTCAGCTAGCAAGTGTTGGTGTCAACATTCAAACCCAGGCAGTCTGGCTCCAATACGCTAAATGCTGCTAGAATAAAATCAGCAATGTTTGTGCTCTATGTATTCTAGTATTCCTAATAACTTTTCTTACAAATAAGGAAAAAACACTAACAGTATTTTAGCCTTCAGAGCTTTAGTCAAAGAAATGAAGATTTATACAAACACAAATATAAACATAATGATTAATTATCATGACTTTCTAAATGCCCTTTGTGAATAATTTACAATGAATGACTTATTTGCTCTGCAGAAAAGATTTGCATTTGTTAATTAAACCTGACTTTATTTATATGACTTCTATTTTAAGGGTAAAATTTTGCCATAGAGGTTGTGATAATCAAGGCATTCAGAACCTAAAGATGGTGCCTTGAAAAAGGTAAGGACAAAATAAAACAGAAAGGTTCGAATATATTCAAGCATCTATTCTAGACAATTTGAGTCTAGACACATAAGAATCATTATTTTAAGTCTACAGTTCCTTTATTTATTTACCTAATGTGTTTTCCAAGGACTTTACATCACTAAGTTCTCAGACAATCCTCCTCCATTCTAGATGTGAATTCTTGCCAAAAAAAGTGATAAAACAATCTGAAATTTCCATTATTTTAAAGAAAGTTCCAGTTTTAAAGTTATTAATGTCACATGAAATAGCTTTTCTTAATAAGCAATTCTTTACCACTTAACCTTGACTCTTACTCAAAACACACACACACACACACACACACACACACACACACACACTTCTAGATACAATTGCCTTTAAAATGCTCTAGTAAATGAGGGGGGTTATGTATAGAATTCTAGTAGTGGCTAATCTCAACTATTAAATATATTATCTTTCTTTTGTGCAAAAAAGCAATATGATATTGACTTTGAAAGTTTGTGCATATATTTTATGTCTGTAAACACGTACAGTGAGATACAGCAATGTGTGGGGTAGAGATTAAGAACCTCTTAGCAGCTCTTCTTTGAGTCCTTCTTTTGGATTGTTTTTCCAGATCTAGCAGTATTACTTCATTTACTGAACTAGTTATTGTCTAATAGGGCTCTAGAGGACTGAAAGAGTTAATAAAGCTTCCAAATGACACAGAATCAGAAACAATTTATTACCAGTTGAAAGATTCTTACAGACTACACATTCCTAAGACCTTTATGGAACAGCAGTTGATAACTTATAAGCAACCAACTCTCTAAGCAAAGCAGGTCTATTCAAATAAAAATATGATTTGTTTAGACAAACCTTGCAGCAAATTTTCCAAACTTATAATCCTAGGAAATGCAAACGTTGCAGAAAAATTTCTGAGACATTTAATCCACCATATTTTTTTTCTGATATTAGTCAGTGTTAATTATGGGCTATGTATGCTGCCAAATTTTTGCCCCACTTTTACTGACTGTATGAAATACTTAGGGATACAGAGCAACACAAATAAAATGTCCCTTTGTAAAGAAGTGAAGAAACTCTGAAGCCAAATTCTCAGTTTTGTGATACTGAAAAATAATTTAATTATTCTGGGCTCTATTTTGTCATTTCTTTTATAACATGGTTATTTCTGTGTTCTTTGCTAGCATTAACGTTCCAGTGATTGTAATTGGGTTTGTGTGTGTGTGTCTTTCAGTTCCTATTTTTAGAAGTTGAACATTACATTAGTCATTGTCAAAACTGTTCTAGATGATAAACTCATACAATTAAATATCACATCATGCCACATCAACAACACTGGTCACCTTGCTTGCAGCAGTATGATAGGGTTTATTCTTCTTTGTCAAGCATGGTACACTCTATTTAAAACTCTTTTATTGTGTACCTCTTTTGAACACAGCACTCCCCAAAATGACGAAGAAGCCCAGTATATATATTTATGGTGTAGAGTCTTATTGTAATGTTGGATCAAAAAGTCAGGTAAACATTTACAGAATACCAAGTAGAGAGGGAGAAAGATATAATGCACACAAAAATGGCATGGTAATGAAACAGGCATGAATTGAAATTCTCACTTGCTATCTTAATTGTGTAAACTTAGATCATTAACCTCACTTATTCTTGGTTTCCTCTGTTATAAAAGGTAGATGATAACAACTGAATTATAAATTTTTATGTAAGGACTAAAGGGGGTAATGTATAAAAAGTGTTGGCATATAATAAGGATGTTGCTTAGAATTTTCCTGATTTTCCCCATTAGAACCTCCTCTTTCACATTCTAGTAAATGGCAACTGCATCCTTCCAGGTACTCAACCAGGTACTCCAAACCTGGACTCACTACTGACTCCTCTGTATCACACATATTGCATCCCATGCCCACAGGAAACTTGTTTCACTTTCTCTGTATTTCTCTCTATCCACTACAATTACCCTGGCCCAAGCAGCCCTCATCTCTTATTTAACTGTCTTCTTTTCTACACAGTTTATTCTCAATACAACCATCAGAATGATGTTTTAAAAAAGTAAGTCTGATCAAGTCACTCTTAAATCATTCTACCATCTTCTCAACTCATTTAGATTGAAAATCAAAGTTCTTAAAATGGCTTGTAATGCTCTAAAAGGATCAGACTTACACTCTCAGTATCCCCACCTTTTTTCTGGTCCCATTATCTACCATGTTATCTCCCTGCTTCTTGTTCCAGCCAACATGTCCATATTCCTGAATATGTCAAGCAAGCTCCTGCCTCAGGACCTTTGCACTTGCTCTTCATCTGCTTTAAAGACATTTGCCTGGTATTTGTACGGCTCACTTCTTTCTGGTACCACTTTAAGCACTACCCTTTAGAGAAATCTTTTCTGATCATGTAATTTACACTACTCACATGTCCTGTAATCACATTTTCTTTAACTGGCCTTAATTGTCTCCATAGTCCCACCTGACACAGCAAACACATCCTTACTGGTTTATTTTCTGTCTTTTCTACATTAAATATGAGTTTCACGAGGCAAGGTCTTTTCTTTGTTTTGCTTTCTTCTGTAATCAGGCATCTGATGAACATCAATAGATGATAGAAGCATGATGAATAACTCTTTAAATAATAAATAAGTGAATAGATCATACAGTAGAATGTATGTTTGTAATAATGTTCCAGGTGTAAAAGAAAGAATCTGAAGCAAAAGAACTCAGAAGAGAAAGTGATTGTCCTTGCAAAACATATTCAAGGGAATTCAGATTTTAGAACTGCTGCATCAGATAAACACACAGAGACACAGTGACACACACACACACACACACACACACACACAGAAAACTGAAATAGTATCTCCTTCCTAAACATTAAACGGAGTGCTACTAGCACAGAGAAGATGCTCAATAACAATTTGCTGAATGGATGGGTGAGGTAAAAGATGAATGGAGACGGATGGGTGGATAGATGGATGGATGGGTGGATGGATGACAAATAGAAGAAAGACACTAAACTAAAATATTCTTGTGTTTAAAATAAGTGAAGAAGAATGTGGAGGCATGCTAGCTACATTATCTCACATGAATAAGAACATGACCTTAAGGTAGTCATGGACATAGTAAAGATACTATTTTTCTTACTGGAGGAAGTTTATAATAACAGGCACTTAGAGAGACCTTCAAGACGGCGGAGGAGTAAGATGTGGAGATTACCTTCCTCCCCACAAATACATCAGAAATACATCTACATGTGGAACCGCTCCTACAGAACACCTACTGAACGCTGGCAGAAGACCTCAGACCTCCCAAAAGGCAAGAAACTCCCCACATACCTGAGTAGGGAAAAACAAAAAAGAAAAAAACCAAGACAAAAGAATAGGGACAGGACCTGCACCTCTGGGAGGGAGCTGTGAAGGAGGAAAGGTTTCCACACACTAGGAAGGCCCTTCACTGACGGAGATGGGGGTGGTGGGGGGAGGTTAGCTTTGGAGCCACAGAGGGGAGCACAGCAACAGGGGTGCAGAGGGCAAAGCAGAGAGATAACCTGCAAAGAGGATCGGTGCCGACCAGCCCTCACCAGCCTGAGAGGCTTGTCTGCTCACCCACCGGGGAGGATGGGGGCTGGGAGCTGAGGGTCGGGCTTCGGAGGTCAGATCCCAGGGAGAGGACTGGGGTTGGCTGCATAAACACAGCCTAAAGGGGGCTTGTGCACTGCAGCTGGCCAGGAGGGAGTCTGGGAAACAGGTTGGAATTGCCTAAGAGGCAAGAGACCATTGTTTCAGGGTGCGCAAGGAGAGGGGATTCAGAGAACAACCTGAATGAGTTCCAGAGATAGGTGTGAGCCATGGTTATCAGTGTGGACACCAGAGACGGGCACGAAACTCTAAGGCTGCTGCAGCCACCAAGAAGCCTGTGTGCAAGCACAGGTCACTATCCACAACTCCCCTCCCTAGAGCCTGTGCAGCCTGCCACTGCCAGGGTCCCATGATCCAGGGACAACTTCCCAGGGGAACACAGGGCACTCTTCAGGCTGTTGCAACGTCATACCGGTCTCTGCCTCCGCAGGCTCGCCAAGCATTCTGTACCCTCCCTCCCCTGCCCTTGGCCTGAGTGAACGAGAGCCCCCTAATCAGCTGCTACTTTAACCCCGTCCTGTCTCAGTGAAGAACAGATGCCCTCAGGGGACCCACACACAGAGGTGGGTCCAAATCCAAACCTGAACCCTTGGAGCTGTGCAAACAAAGAAGAGAAAGGGAAAACTCTCCCAGCAGCATCAGGAGCGGTGGATTAAATCTCCACAATCAACTTGATGTACCCTGCATCTGTGGAAAAGAATTAAACAAGATGGACTTAATTGATATTTATAAGACATCCATCCAAAAACAATAGAATATACTTTCTTCTCAAGTGCTTCTGGAACATTCTCGAGGATAGATCATATCTTGGGTCACAAATCAAGCCTTGGAAAATTTAAGAAAATTGAAATCATATCAAGTATCTTTTCCAACCACAGCACTATGAGACTAGATATCAATTACAGGAAAAAATCTGTAAAAACTACAAACACATGGAGGCTAAACAATACACTACTTAATAACCAAGAGATCACTGAAGGAACCAAAGAGGAAATCAAAAAATACCTGGAAACAAATGACAATGAAAACACGACCACCCAAAACCTATGAGATGGAGCAAAAGCAGTTCTAAGAGGGAAGTTTATAGCAATACGATCCTACCTCAAGAAACAAGAAACATCTGAAATAGACAACCTAACCTTACACCTAAAGCAATTAGAAAAAGAAGAACAAAAATCCCCAAAGTTAGCAGAAGGAAAGAAATCATAAAGATCAGAGCAGAAATAAATGAAAAAGAAATGAAGAAACAATAGCAAAGATCAATAAAACTAAAAGCTGGTTCTTTGAGAAGATAAACAAAATTGATAGACCATTAGCCAGACTCATCAGGAAAAAAAAGGGAGAAGAGTAAAATCAATAGAATTAGAAATGAAAAAGGAGAAGTAACAACTGACACTGCAGAAATACAAAGGATCATGAGAGATTACTACAAGCAACTATATGCCAATAAAATGGACAACCTGGAAGAAAGGGACAAATTCTTAGAAGAACATAACCTTCAGAGACTGAACCAGGAAAAAATACAAAATATAAACAGATCAGTCACAAGCAATGAAATTGAGACTATGATGTAAATCTCCTAACAAACAAAAGCTCAGGACCAGATGGCCTTATAGGCGTATTCTATCAAACATTTAGAGAAGAGCTAACACCTATCCTTCTCAAACTCTTCCAAAATGTAGCAGAGGGAGGAACACTCCCAACCTCATTCTATGAGGCCACCATCACCCTGATACCCACACCAGACAAAGATGTCACAAAAAAGAAAATTGCAGGCCAATATCGCTGATGAACATAGATGCAAAAATCCTCAACAAAATACTAGCAAACAGAATACAACAGCACATTGAAAAGAACATACACCATAATAAAGTGGAGTTTACCCCAGGAATGCAAGGATTCTTCAATATACACAAATCAATCAATGTGATACACCATATTAATAAATTGAAGGATAAAAGCCATATGATCATCTCAATAGATGCAGAAAAAGCTTCTGACAAAATTCAACACCTATTTATGATAAGGACCCTCTAGAAAGTAGGCACAGAGGGAACTTACCTCAAAAAAAAAAAAAAAATAAAATGGCAAACCCACAGCCAACATCGTTCTCATTGGTGAAAAACTGAAACGATTTCCTCTAAGATCAGGAACAAGACAAGGTTGCCCACTCTCACCAATATTATTCAACATAGTTTTGGAAATTTCAGCCACAGCAATCGGAGAAGAAAAAGAAATAAAAGGAATCCAAATCAGAAAGAAGAAGTAAAGCTGTCACTCTTTGCAGATGACATGATACTATACATAGAGAATCCTAAAGATGCTACTAGAAAACTACTAGAGCTAATCAATGAATTTGGTAAAATAGCAGGATACAAAATTAATGCACGGAAATCTCTTACATTCCTATACACTAATGATGAAAATCTGAAAGAGAAATTAAGGAAACACACTCATTTACCATTGCAACAAAAAGATTAAAATACCTAGGAATAAACCTACCTAAGGAGACAAAAGGCCTGTATGCAGTAAACTATGACACTGATGAAAGAAATTAAAGATGATACAAACAGATTGAGAGATATACCATGTTCTTGGATTGGAAGAATCAACATTGTGAAAATGACTATAATATCCAAAGCAATCTACAGATTCAGTGCAATCCCTATCAAACTACCAATGGCATTTTTCACAGAACTAGAACAAAAAAATTCACAATTTGTATGGAAACAAAAAAGACCCTAAATAGTCAAAGCAATCTTAAGAAAAACGGAACAGGAGGAATCAGGCTCCTGGACTTCAGACTATACTAGAAAGCTACAGTAATCAAGACAGTATGGTGTTGGCACATAAACAGAAATATAGATCAATGGAACAGGTTAGAAAGCCCAGAGATAAACCCATGCAAATATGGTCAGCTTATTTTTGATAAAGGAGGCAAGAATATACAATGGAGAAAAGACAGACTCTTCAATAAGTGGTGCTGGGAAAACTGGACAGCTACATGTAAAAGAATGAAATTAGAACACTCCCTAACACCATACACAAAAATAACCTCAGAATGGATTAAAGACCTAAATGTAAAGCCAGACACTATCAAACTCTTAGAGGAAAACATAGGCAGAACACTCTATGACATAAATCACAGCAAGATCCTTTTAGACCCACCTCCTAGAGAAATGGAAATAAAAACAAAAATAAATGGGACTTAATGAAACTTAAAAACTTTTGCACAGCAAAGGAAACCATAAACAAGACGAAAAGATAACCCTCAGAATGGGAGAAAATATTTGCAAATGAAGCAACTGACAAAGGATTAATCTCCAGAATTTACAAGCAGCTCATGCAGCTCAATATCAAAAAAATCAAACAACCCAATCCAAAAATGGGCAGAAGACCTAAATAGATATTTCTCCAAAGAAGATACACAGACTGCCAACAAACACATGAAAGAATGCTCAACATCACTAATCGTTAGAGAAATGCAAGTCAAAACTACAATGAGATATCACCTCACACCAGTCAGAATGGCCATCATCAAAAAATCTACAAACAATAAATGCTGGAGAGGGTGTGGAAAAAAGGGAACATTCTTGCACTGTTGGTGGGAATGTAAATTGATACCGCCTCTATGGAGAACATTATGGAGGTTCCTTAAAAAACTAAAAAGAACTACTGTACGACCCAGCAATCCCACTACTGGACATATACCCTGAGAAACCGTAATTCCAAAAGAGTCATGTACCACGACATTCATTGCAGCTCTATTTACAATAGCCAGGACATGGAAGCAACCTAAGTATCTATCGACAGATGAATGGGTAAAGAAGATGTGGCACATATATACAATGGAATGTTACTCAGCCATAAAAAGAAATGAAATTGAGTTATTTTTAGTGAGGTGGATGGACCTAGAGTCTATCATACAGAGTGAAGTAAGTCAGAAAGATAAAAACAAATACCATATGCTAACACATATGTATGGAATCTAAAAAAATAAAATAAAGTGTTTCTGAAGGGGCAGGACAGGAGTAAAGATGCAGGTGTAGAGAATGGACTTGAGGACATGGGGAGGGGAAAGGGTAAGCTGGGACTAAGTGAGAGAGTGGCATAGACTTATATATACTACCAAATATAAAATAGCTAGTGGGAAGCAGCCGCATAGCACATGTAGATCAGCTCGGTGCTTTGTGACAACCTAGAGGGTTGGGATAAGGCAGGTGGTAGGGAGACGCAAGAGGGAGGATATATGGGGATATATGTATATGTATAACTGATTCACTTTGTTATAAAGCTGAAACTAACACACCATTGTGAAGCAATTATAGTACAATAAAGATGTTAAAAAAATGCAAGAGAATAAAAAATACTGGCAAGGATGTGGAGAAAAGGGAACCCTTGTACAATGTTAATGGGAATGTAAACTGGTACACCCATAGTGGAAAACAGTATGGAGTTTCATCAAGATATTAAAAACAGAACTACCATGTGATCCAACAGTCCCACTTCTGGGCTTCCAAAGGAAACAAAACCATTATCTCAAAGAGATATCTGTATTCCCATATTCATTACAGCATTGTTTACATTAGCCAAGGTAATGGAAACACCTAAGTGTCTGTCAATGGCTGAATGGATAAAGAAGTTGTGGTATGTACATATACAAAGGAATATTATTCATCCTTAAAAAAAGAAAAAAATCCTGTCATTTGTGACAACATGGATGAAACCTGGGAGCATTATACTAAGTGAAGTAAGCCAGACAAAGACAAATCGTGCATGGTATCACTTATACGAGGTATCTAAAAACAATACTAATAACTCAAACTCATAGAAATGAAGAGTAGAAAAGTGATTGTCAGGAGCTGAAGGTGGGGAAAATAGAGAGAGACTGGTTAAGCATAGAAACTTTCAGTTATAAGATGAATAAGGTGTGAGGGTCTAGTGTATAACATGTTGACTATAGTTGATAACACTGTACTGCATAATTGAAAGTTGTGAGGTGGTGAATGTGTTAATTAACTCAATGGGGAGAATCTTTTCGCACTGTATACATACATCAACTCATCACATTGTATACTTTATCTTACAAATTTATTTGTCAATTATGTTTCAATAAAGCTGAAGAAGATCACAGGGTATGTGTAACATAATCAACTTTTAAATTATTAAAGCATAATAAGAAGTTTAAATAAAATAAAATGCCTACAGGAAAAAAAAAACAGGCACTTAGGCATAGAAGAAAAAGTATGGGCTTGGGAGCTAAGTCAATTGGTTTCATTTTACAGGTCTCCAAATTTATATCTGGATAACTGTAGGTTCATTTCTCAACCTATAAAAGCCTCAGTGTTCTCATCTGCAAACATAGGCATTTATGTTATATTATTGTCATAAGGTCTTGATATAATGTATGAAAGGTGCTGAAATATAACAAGTATTTTTCTGTTGTAACTAATACTATTTGGTGAGGGCAACCATTGCCAATACTCTGTTGTCTTTGGTAAACCACCTAGCTTTAAACTCTATGGTGCCCTTCAACAAACTTTTTTAAAAAATTTAATGACATCAGTGCAATGTCTAGTTTTTAAAAAACAAAACTCATTTAATATAACTCTACATTTTTCTGAACTGTTTGAATATTGCACTACTTTAGGGAATATGATATTTTACACATCAACTAGTTCCAGGTTAAAATGTAACATATTGGTTAAAACAGAGCCTTTATAATCAGGCTTGCATTTCATTTCCTGCTCTGCCACACACACGTTTGACATTGAGCAAGTTAATTAAGTTTCTAAGCCTCAATGATCTCATCTCTAAAATACAGATTAAAAACACCTATATCTTAGGGTTGTTGTGAAGCCCGAAATGTACATTTTATTCAAAGCTCTAACCTTATGTAAATGAGCTTACACTCAATTATTCTTCACAACAGACTCTGAGGTAAGTAATATTATTATCCCTATTTGCAGAGAAAAATAGAAGGCACTGAGTGAGGAAGTAATTTGCTCAAGGTCACAAACCTAAGGAAGTGAAAGGACTGGATCTGCGCTAGAGAATCTGGTTCTAGAATACTCTTAACCACTTCTCCATGCTCGTCTTGTAAGAATGTGCAATGACATTGAAGCCTTTTGAAAAAGGCAGGAGGTGCGTCATTTTTTATATTCCTAGAAACTGGCAAAAGCCCCACATGTACTACATTAGCTAAAGGGCTATGACTTTTAAATTCAGGCTAAGCTTCTCTAACAGAAGATAGAAACTCAGAATAATGCAGATTGTTTTTCCCATGGGAAAGTATTTCCTATTTCATCTTAGAATTCAAAGGAATAATATGATTTACTGTAGTAAGCTGTGACTTTCATTCAACTGCTGGATTTTATCTAGTCTGTAATGTGACAAATATTTATACTGGTATGTATAGTATCTGGAAAATGGGAAGTGGCAGGTTTTGAAGGAAACTCTAACAAATTTAGTTTTATGACATTTGAATTTATGGTCATATTTTACTGTTTACCAGCTCTGTGACTTGGTGTGATTCATATCTTTCATCTTCAGTTTCCTTGTGGGTAAAATCTGAACAAACACTTGAATCATCAAATGCAATCAACGTATTCTAACAGTTGTCAAAATTTAAACGCTGACTGTTACCATGATTAGTGATAAATCATTCCAATATGAGTTTTGAATAAATAACATATCCACCCCATAAATGAGACTTTACTCCTCCATCTTTGGGAGATGAATTTTTACCTGTGCAACATTTCCCTAAAGATTCATTTAAGCCATGAAACTTAAAGGATTGGCTATTTTCCCCCTGGGAGATATTAACCTCCAATACTGGACACACTGTCATGCCTCTTTAAACATACTATATGGAACCTAACTTAGCTTTTTATTAATGAATCATGGTTACGAGAAACAGGTGTGACTCACCTTAATACATGTAATGATCATGTCAGAGGTGATGAAAGTGAGGAAGCAGCTGCATGATACTAAATACCCTCTTGGTGTAGTCTTCACTTTTTGTATCTTTGATCAAGATGTCACTAATTTCATCTCCTGGGCCTAGAATCTTTAGTACTCAATGTAGCTTTCTGTCAGTTCTTCTGACTTATTTTCTATAATCTGCAATGGAAGAGAATATTTCAAAACAAGTGCATTAAGACGATTACAAGAGTCATTAAGTTTGGAGTGAGAGTCAAGAGTGTCTTCTAGAATAAGGCATGTGGGTTTTGGCAAAAAAGAAAAAAAAATGTTGGTTGGCTGGTGAATCACCATGGAGATTGGGTCTTAGCTGGCTGGATGTTTTTGCAGGAAATCTTATCTTCAGATAACTGGGTGTGTAATGCACTCCCCAAATGTTGACATCATCAAATACATTGGTGCGGTGAAAAAAGTCTATGGATTACTCTTATGAAAGATTGTAAAATCGTTCAGAAAATAGACAAAAACCCTAGGCTTCATTATTAAAATGACTCAGTTACTTTAGGCCAGAAAGAGTCCTGACATTTAGGGTAGTCATAGAATACCCTGCTCCAGCTGAAGTTTGCTGCTTAAAAAAGAGACTAATTTAGTCTTTGTATCTAGAAACAGACCTTAAAAAAAGAAAGAGTGAATAACTGATTTGTTTGAATATGTATGTTGCCTGCCTTAAAAACAAATATTTTTAGATACTGAAAACATCATTTTTAACACATTTAGATATTTGGACTTAATATATGCAAACAACTTTCTGAGTTCCAAAACAAGGAAAGCAGGGAAATATTTCATTTAAAAATATATTTGACAAGTTTAGATTACTGGGAAGAAAACCTCTCTTCTGGGCTTTCAGAATTGTCTGCAGCATATGCCTAATTACCCCCTCTACATATAGAAGGAGGGTTTTGTTTACCCGTATTTACAACGTGTTCTTACTTCCAAATTACACGCTTAACCACAGAAATGATAAGGCACAGTGAAGGTTACGTTGCTTTCATCCCAAATAGAGAAGGGAATAAAAAAGTAGATGAGTGCATGTACAATAGCTCAGTTATCAGGCCAAGTTCTGCTACTTTGTTTTTCTACAAATTCTGCAAGTTCTTCTGTTATACTCCATGCTTATCTACTAATGGAATATTACAAAGCAAATTAATGTTTGTTTGTCAGGATTATTTTAAAGGTACAGTGAAGCTAATGTGACTAATTTTCATTATAAAAATAGCTTGAACTGCAGGAATGATCTGAAAAAGTTTTCAGATAATAAATGGACCACAGGTAAAATCTTCCTCACTAATGAGAGAAAGAAATTCTAAGTTCTGCTGACCTGTGGTGGGTTTTATCTTCCTTCAGGAAAAGTGACTTTACTTGCATTTACTTTTCAAGCTGTTATTCATTATTAACTTTGAAAGATTTGGGAAATGATTATATATGTTTTGAGGTCACTATATTCTTAGAAGATGTCGAGTTACCTAAAATATAATAGAACAAATTATGTAAAATTATTGATGTCACAAATCATTGCATCTCACAGGTATTAGTCTATTTGTGATTGGTCAATAATGTAGAAATACCTCATTTCTCATATGTAAATCATTCACTTGATAAAAATGGAAGTTTTAATAAAATTTTTGAAGATGGTGGGTGGATAGGTGTGGCTACATCTGCCCTTGCATAACCAATTTTGATTGGAAATATCTTTAGCTGCCCTTGCAGGACATGTCTGTAGTCATATTATGTCTGCTTTGTTAAACAGTTATTTAAGCAAGTGTAAAGGTGAAGTGATGAAAGAAAAGAGGTATATTGAGTTCCTCATTATTATTCTATCTGCTTCCTTTTTCCTTTCAGAATACAAGCAAAGTGAGATTTATCACATGCTATAAGCCTCCTGGAAGTATGGCAAACACTGAACTGAGGAGTACATTCTAAGAACATTTTATTTATTTAGTACATTAACATTTAATATTAGTTCAGTTTTAATTTTTGTCTTTGATTTCTACCAGAAGTTTTAAGGATTTGAATTATTAGATAAGTAATTTCCAACTAAGATCATGTAATTGTAAAATTAAAGCTACAGAATTTACTGTTTAAGTCACAGCAAAGTATGAAACGATCCTCCTTACTTTTCCAATATTTATTATAGAAATGCCTTTTAGTGATTTTACAACTTAGCAATTCTTCTGCTGATTCATATCATTAACCTCTTCCAGATTGATCTTGCCCAAATACAGCTATTCTCAAAACAGAATTTCTCTGATCAAATGTCTTAAGATTCCCACTATATATTAAATAGACTCTAAAAAATTAGCATACAATCCAAGTCTTCAATAATGTTGTCCCAATTTATTATTCTATCCATATTGACCATTACTCCTTTTCATATGTACTGGCTCTCCAGCTAAGTCAAGATACTTGCCCTCTGCAAATATACACTTTGTGTGTGTGTGCATTCTGGTAATTCTACCTGAAGTTTCCATACTCTATATTTCATAAATCATCTCATCACATATATATGTAATATATGGATGTATGAATATATGTGTGTATATATGTGTATGTTACACATGTGTGTATATATATCTGTGTGTGTGTATATATATATATATACACACACACACATACACAGAGATTTGTCTTCATAACATACACAACCTATTAGTCATGTTCAAAGACATATTTTCTTTATGCTTGGCTCTCATAGAGCCTAACATTATCATGGATATAGGCATGCAATAAATAGTGAGTGAAGTAATGAATGAATAGCACATAAATAAATTTTAACAAAGAATATTTTGATACTCTTTTCCATATCTCAACATATGATCATGTGTCAGAGTGAATGATCTGTTTCCCTTCACTGAATCATTGCTCCCTGATTTAGTGATTCGAGTATAAAATTTTATGTTGTATGTTGAATGAGAAACAGGATAGCATAATGGTTAAATGTGCTGGGTCTGAACTCAAGGTTTCGATTCTGCTGGCTCTCCATAATGTGTGAGTGTTCTTGTGTCACTTTTTTTTTTTTTTTTTTGCGCCACGCGGGCCTCTCACTGCTGTGGCCTCTCCCGTTGCGGAGCACAGGCTCCGGACGCGCAGGCTCAGCGGCCATGGCTCACGGGCCCAGCTGCTCCGCGGCATGTGGGATCTTCCCGGACCGGGGCACGAACCCGTGTCCCCTGCATCGGCAGGCGGACTCTCAACCACTGCGCCACCAGGGAAGCCCCTTGTGTCACTTCTTTAACCTCCTTGTGCCTCAGTGTCCTCATGTAGAAAATATAATTAATAATAGATGGCTATTAGGGGAGATAATATACGTAAAAGTCTAAGGATTGTGTCTGGCACATACAATATGCTCAATAAATGTCAGCCATTATTATTATTGCATGTCATAAATTAATATTATTTTATATATTGCATATATTTCACATGATTTTTATGAAATAAGTTTAGTACTTTTACTTGCATTGATGTACTTGTCATCAAATTGTTTTATACAAATGTCCTCATGAAGGATTTACACATAACCAAAAAATACATTCTTGTAAATTTGTAAGAAGTTTCATACAGCTAACTGTGAGAAAAAATAGTTTATGTAAAATTTTATCAAAAGCAAATACCACTTTACTAATAGGCATGCTAGGAAAAACAAAACCCACTCACATATTGAGATAATCATTAGCTAAATGCAAAAATGCTAGTTTGCAACAGAAACTATCAGCCCAAACATGTATTTAAAGGCAAACTACAAAGTTCCAGATGTTCTGAAGTTATGTGAAGCCACTGAGCTCCAGATGCTGCGGTGCAACCACCCATTTCCCAGCTGTGTCATCACACTTGTGGCACATGTAAGAGAGGCTGACAGAGCTTCATGTTCTCCACGGCAGGACCAGCTCTTGGGCCACCTCTAACACCAGACCTCACCACTGTGACCTGTCTGCTATAATGAGAATAAAATATCCTTATTTAATTGCAAGACAATTAAGATATTCTTGTCTTACATACTTATTTACCCCAGTCTTGACCCAGTGCTCTAATTCCTCACCTGGATTTTTGTCCCCTGTCTACATCTCCTAATCTCAGACTTTTCCCCAACTCCTAGAACTGTTCCATGATGCCCTCTAATATATGTGGTCTATCACCAGCCAGATCTTCTACCCCTTACACCTCCTCTCCAAATGTTCTTTCTCATAACACCTCTCAGTGAAATCTGAGGGACGTTGCCCCTATAGCTCCCTTCAGGGTGGCTGCTTATTTCTCTTACACCACATTCCTTCCATGGGGCTGGGGCTGGAGGTGGAAGAGTGTTCAACATGCTCCTCATTGCTGGTTCTGCATGGTTCCTTCTCATTACTCCCTGCCTTAATTAACTTGAGCTGCTATAACATAGCATCATAGACTAGGTGGCTTAAACCACAGACATTTATTTTTCACAGTTTTGGAGCCTGGGAAGCCCAAGATCAAGGTGCCAGCAGATTTCGTTCTTAGTGAGGACCCTCTGCTTTGCTTTCAGTTGGCTGCCATCTCACTGTGTGCTCATATGGTCTCTTTTCTGTGCACTCAAGGAGAGAGAGGGCTCCAGTGTCTCTTCCTCTTCTTTGTAAGGGTAGTACGCCCATCATGAAGGCACCACTCTCATGATCTCATCTAACCTTAATTAACTTCCAAAGACCCCACCCCCAAATACCATTTCAATGGCAGTTAGGGCTTCAACAACTGCATTTTGGGGGAGACACAAGCATTAAATCCTTAACACTCCCTTAAATCCCAATTCCTTTGAAACTCATGTTATCTGACTGCACTATGTGCTATTTCTAAACTTAGTAGTCAATATAAAACTTACGTTTTAACACCTGCCATCATTCTCTTTACTGCTTATAGTGTTGTTTATTATATGGTCTTCAACATCTGGTAAGTCAAAGGTGCATTGGGAACTTCAGATCCTTGGTATCCTCATTTGAAATAAGTGTTTCATCCATCCTACGTATCCACCACATTTCATAGTCATTTCCTGGACTTTTGTTTTTACTACCAATAAATATATGGCATCCAGAATGTTGATTTAAAGGAGACTTTTACTACCACCTTCTAACATTTCAACTCACTTTGCACACATTTCAAAAATTCTTTGATTTCCCTGAATCATAATCCATTGACTTTATCACTTTTTTTTGAATGTCTACCACCATCCCCAGGTTTGCAATTTATTCTTGCACACAGCTTATGTTCTTTGGTTCTTATGCCTAAGAATTTCTTGCTTAATACACTCAAAACAAATAACCCACTCTTCCTCTGTGTTTCTCAACTGGCAAAACCCCAACTATGATTACATCCAAAACTATACCTAATTTGCAGAAACAAGCAAAGATGCTGACTTGTCTCCCTTTAAATTTGTGACTACAAATTTGGCATGCATGATCATAGGAGTCTGTCAATAACACTTATTTTCATTGGCAATTCACTTTTCCAGTATAGAGACAATAATTCTACACTTTCTCCTCTCAAGGAGAAATTCTCAGATTGACTCCTGGAATTACTTGTAAATGTGCAACGATATTTTCTCCATGGGTTTTGGCATTGTGATTTCTTCTCACTCTGTGTTTCTGAAGATTATGTTGTATATACTCTTTATATTCTGATTCTAAACATTTGTAGCTCATTTTTAATATCTTTCTTCCACATGCTCTTCTCTTTCTTTCTCTCTCTCTCTCTCTCTCTCTCTCTCTCTCTCTCTCACTCATCCCATTGCATGTGGAACAGGAGAGACAGTAAAATTATTTGTTTAGAACATATTGAACCAATTCTATTCTTTCTGGATTAGACATTTTATATACTTTGAGCATAATTATATATATGTAGATAACCCTAAAATCATATTTTGAGCTTTGATATTTTCCTATCCTTCAGGACCTGCCTATTGCACATCATTACTTAAGTTTTTCCTGTCATGTCTTAAACTCAGCATATCCAGAGATAAATTCATTTCTTTCTTAAACTTGTTCCCTATTTTAAAAAACTACAAATTTCAAATAATTGCAATATGTTCTACCCATGTGTCCATTCCAGAAATCTAGTCTGAGCAACACAATTGATGCATCCTCTCCATCACCCTCAATTCTCACAATCAATCAATCAGTCCCAGGCCACTATCATATATTATCATGTCTTACCTGGATTATGGAAACAGCATCTAATCGATTCCCTGCTTCTAGTCTTTCCCTAACCTGGTCCATTTTTTCTAGGCATTTAGATCTACTATTCTAAAATAAAAATGTATCAAGTTAATATTCTACTTAAAAGCTGCAAGCCATTTTAATGCTCTTAGTGCACCATGAAAAGCATTAATGAGTGTGTAAACAACAGCTATTTCTTTTATTTTTCTTACCAACAGAGCCTATCTTCCACTGTACTCACTGTGAATGCCAGAAAGTTCCTTTCCCAGACATGTTTGCAGCTTGAGAGTAAGCAAATAACTCCATTTTGGCCAACTGAACCTGAGATAGAACCTGTTAGAGAGCTTCTCGAAAACATTTTCCTCCTTGACAGAATGAGAGAGATGAGTAAAGATTATTGTATTAGCTCCTACTGCCTCTACTGGCTCTGTCCTTGCTTCTCCTCAGTCTTTTCAGAATATGGCAGCCATTTAAAAACGAAGTCCTTGAAAAAGAAGTCAATCACCCCTCTACTCACAGCCCTCACCTGGCTTCCTATCTCCAGAATAGCAGTAAACATTCTCATAGTAGCCTATAAATCTCTACATAGCACACACTTCCTTGTCCTTGCCCTGTTTTAACTCTGTGACCTCACCCCCTACTTCCCTCCTCCTTTCTAACACTGCTTCCATTAACAGCATTCTCTTTACTTTTCCTCTAACTTGGCAGGAATGCTGTTCTACCTGTTGGACACCTCTGCCCCTTGGTGACTGCATGGTAACTTCTCTAATCTCCTTTAAATCTTAACTGCCATGTCATTAATCATTAAAACCTACCTGGGTTATACTATCAATAATTGCAACTCACCCCCCCCTACAAATTTGAGATATGACACGTGCACACACTTCCGGTTCTCCTTTATTTTTTTTTTTCTTGTTGACATTTTCACTAACTAGCAGACTCTATATTTCACTTAGTTTTCTTTTTCTTTTTTTCTGTTTCTTCCTACCTCAAATATATATGCCTTGAGCATGGGATTTTGGTCTGTTTTGTTGACTGAGGTACCCTTAGTATCTACAACAGTGCCTGACCACTGATTTTGAGGAATGAAAGGAAAGCTCATCTTATTCTGATTTTGGATGAAGCCATGTAAGGATGAGACACGTGGAGCTGTCTCAGGCATCTCTACCATGTGGAGAGATAGCTGATACTTTAAGAATGGCAGACAGAGTGGAACGTTAGAAAAAGCCTGTGTTCTTGATATTGCTGAGTGATTTAACAAATCCTTATATCATCTACCTTCAGCCACCTTCTTGTTATATGGGATTTACTAACAAGTCCTATTTTTTTATACCACCTTTACTTGTGGTTTTTGTTTTTGAAAACGAATCATGACATAACTCACAAGACTACAGTGGGCACAGCTGAAGAGAGAATTAATGACGTGGAAAATAGTTTACAAGAAAATATCCAGACTGAAACAAGGGTTGTCTTGCTTGATTCACCACTATAAATATAACAACTAGTATAATTTTTTAACACAGTAGGTGTACTACTGCTTCTACTACTAGTACATATTACTAGTACTTACTGTTAATACTACTACTACTACTGCTGTTATTTCTACCATCAAAATTATCAGTTAATAGTTATTGAATGCTCACAATGAGTTCAGCATGATTATAAAATCTTGAATATTTTAATATATTTGATTTATACTGCAGTCTTATTGAGTGAAAACTAACATTGTCTCCACTTTATAGATGAGAAACTGGAGCACAAAGGATTAATTAAGTTGTTTCAGGTCCTGTATTTAGTGAATAGTCAATATCAACCCAATCTCTTTACTATACTGATTCTCAGAAAGATACATTTTGATAAGGTGATGAGAGAAAGCAAAAAGATTTGGCAGCAGAGAAGGTAGGAAAGTGAGGGGGAAGGATGCAGACCATTTCTTGCAGCCTCATTACTTTCTGACTTATCATTTCAAAGTTTTCATTTTTCTCTGTCTAGAAGGAAGTGTTCGTAAGAAAGTAAAATCTTGATCACATTGACTGCGTATTGGTTTAGGATGGGGAAGGGGAAAATGGAATTGATCTATATTCCTGACTTTGCCACCTATAATATTATTTAACACATCATAATTTCTACAACTTTCAAAAATAAAAAACTTAATACTAATTGTTACTATGGATTTTTGTACTAGGAATAGACTCACTTTTCTATGACTTGTTAGAAAAGCTAGAATATTAATGAGCTAATATTGATACAGCATGTAAAATACAAAGCAGACATTTGAGAGATGCTAGATTTCTTTAAAAACAAGCAGAGTTCTATTGAAAACACATGGAATATATGCTGAGATTAAGTAGTGACAGTATCTCCTAGGTTCTTAGCATCCCCAACTTCGAATTTACAGTTCTGAAAATTAGAAAGTCATGGCAAAACAAATAATTTGCATTTCTACATTTTATGCTCTGAAAACATTAGTTTTTGGAATATTTCATCACAGTGTTTAAAATTGTGGACTAATTGAAGAATACAGAGAGCTACAAATATCACTTAAATAACCTATGTGACTAATGTTTGGGTTGGGGGTAATACAGAGGCTTAAAATTTCCAGGTCTCATTCAAAGAATCATATTTTATATTCCTTGAAGCCTAAAATACATGCCTTCTATTTTTGTTGACTTTCCTAAAAGTATCTACTCACTTCCAATTTTTTAACAAACCATCATTAATAAAAGAAAGAGCAGTGATGCTCTCAGAAAAGTGCTTGTAAAAGATTTTCTTGACTTATATCAGTTATATTCATTGTATTAGATATTCATAACTCATTTTAAAATAAATTTTCTAAAACAGCTAAATTGGAAATATATAATTAAATGAATAATGGTCACTATATTATACACCTAAATAAAACTAAACATATAAATAGGCAAAGTACAATTTAATTATACAAGCAGAAGTTTAAGAAAAAAATGAAAGAGTGAGATCATTTTACTCTTTTTATAGTTATCAGGATTTCAAATATACACAGATATTTAAAACATGAAAAATGATTAAATTCTTACTGAAAACTATTCATAACACTCCAATTATGTTTTTAAGTCATTTCATGTGTTAATCATAAACATTATTAATATTTTCTATGCTTCTGCATGTCCTAAGGTCAAAAGAGGTGATAAATTTCCTGTTGTGTTTTGTTTCTTCTATATTCAAAAAATTTAAAAAAAAATTTTTTTTGGAGTATAGTTGATTTACAATGTTAGTTTCTGCTGTATAGCAAAGTGAATCAGTTATACATATACCTATCTCTACTCTTTTTTAGATTCTTTACCCATATAGGTCATTACAGAGTACTGAGAAGAGTTCCCTATGCTATACAGTAGGTTCTTATTAGTTATCTATTTTATATATAGTAGTGTGCATATGTCAATCCCAATCTCGCAATTTTGATTAATACTCAGAATCAGTATCTCACAAAAATATCCAGTTTTCTAAGAATTTCCTCAAAAAGCTTGCTCCTTATTTCAGGAAATATTTTTGAGAGCCTATTATTATGTTAGTAACTTTTTAGATCCTGGAACTCTAACAGTAAATAATACAGGGAAAGCCCTGCTCTCATAGAGCTTATATTCACTCAAGGAAAAATAGACATAAAGAATTAAGTGTTATGAAGTCTGTAACCAGGATAATGTGAGACAGTGTGAGTTGGGTCAGGGTCTAATTTAAATGAAATGGTCAGGGAAACCTTTCAGAAATGGTGACCTGTGAGCAGAGAATAGACTGGCAAGAAGAAACCAAGCATGTGAGTGTGTGGTGTCAGGGCACCTCAACTAAGGAGCACCTAAAGGAGGTTTACATGTTTAAGTAATGGAAAGAAAGACCCTATGGCTAGAGCACAGAGAGACAGCTGTATGGAAAATGGATTATAGAAGAACAAGAAATGCAGCAGTCAATTTTTTCTTTTGCCCTACCCAGGTACGTGGGCTAACACACCATTGTAAAGCAATTATACTCCAATAAAGATGTTAAAAAAAGAAAAAAAAAAAGAATAGAGTGAAAAAAAATAGTACATATGACCTGAAGAAGGTAAATAAAAGTTTTTAAAAATTCACAACTCAAAAAAAAAAAGAGAAAGGCAGCAGTCAGAAGATGTAGGGAGCTCTTGGCATAGTCCAGGTGAGAAATGATGACACATGGACCAGGTGGTAATAGTAGAGATGGAGCAGGGTAGTTGATATGCAGAGCAGATTCATTTGTTGACTTTTAAGTCTTTAATTAAATTGAACCTCTGCAAGTATTTGCTGTTGATATTACATTTTTAGATTCTAGTGTATCCCTTCAATTAGTTTTGATTTCTAATTAATATAATTTATTTGTTTTTCATTTAATCACTAACAGTATTTACATGTTGGAAAAAATACATCTGGATCTTAATAAAACAGTAAATCTGAGACTATTGATACTTTAACTTCTAAGCATGGCAATAGAAGAGGAAGAATGCAATTTTTTAAAAAATACAATTTTCTTTCATATCAATTAACTGTGGTGAGTTTGGCAGCTCTTTAAATGTTGGAGGCCAATATGCTGAATAATTCTTCTGACAAACTGGCTGAAATTTGAAATATAAGCAAGAAAGTTATTTGTGAATTTTTAGTTTTTTCCTTGAACAAAGATTTCCAAATGCTTCTTTAAAAACTCTATCCAATAGGAAACAGTTTTAGTGAACACATTTTATATGTCAGTATTTTACTGTACATAATTCTACTTTCCTATATGCATGTCAATGGTCCATTCTTAACTTTTAATATTAAAAGATAGAAATTCACATTATATATGAAAGAAAAATGGGCTATGCAGATACAATATATATTCTCATGCAAAAGACCAAAAATCTTGTATTTGGAGATCTAAAATCAACTTTAAGTTTTTCTCTACTCTAGTCCCCTTCTTTAAGGCAGAACTTTCTTCAAGCCATTCTAAATAGTTTTCTACTTTTTCTCAAGTTCTGTAATGCTTATAATAATAGCCATATACAGAATAATAGAATACTAAGTCTCCTTAACTGGCTTTGATTTTTAAAAAATATTTAATGAAATAGTAAATTTAGGATAAGAGAATGTCTGGACAAAAAATACATTTTTAATCCAAGCCGTCACTTTTATAAAGCTACATTACCTGTATCTCCCACATCATCAATATTTCCTAATAATTTAAAGTTTCCATAAAATTTCAACCTGATCTATATTTTTAACTCATTTCAAGCTAACTTTATCTAGACTTTTTGTCCAATCTACTCAAACTTTTCCAGAAAAAAACAAATACTTCAATCTCTGACTTGGTGCACTTAGGCAAGGCTTTCACCTCAGAATATCCCCTGTTCCTCTAAACACTAATCTGTCAAAGTTGGACTATGTTTGTTCCTCCCATATGACACCTTTCTTGACTATTCAGTCAATTTTGTATCTCTTCCTCTTCTTTACATTATTTATTTTATAAAATTCATGTGAGGCTTTACTGATAACTGTCCTTTTTTCTTGTTTGTTTTGGTATATGTTTATCTCCCAATTCTGTACTAAGAGACTTCATTTATTTTAATTTAAATGAATTTAGAAGGGACATACACTCTCCATTTGAGCAGAATCCCTAATACCTCGCATTGGCTTATACTCATTTCATTTATTTTCTTTCTGACCACTGTGGGTACTTGATTTGAAGACTCTATTCTGTACCCATTCCTTAGAGTACTGAGTGGAGGTATTTCTCACGCAACTAAACTTGGAAATGGAGAGAGTTTTACACTTCTTGTCATTATTCAGTATGACAGAAAAATGAGTGCCAGAGAGATGAAATGTTTTGCCCAAAGATACAGCAAAGTAGGGTAAGAGTGGGGACTAACCTGGTCCTATCTGCTCCTTGCTTTTTGCTCATACTCTTAATGTACCATTTGTCACACTATAAGTACTTGTTAATGTGCCTTGTCTCTCCATTAGAACAAAAGCTATGCAATCAACTTTTTATCAGCCCAATGCCCAGCATATAGTAAGTATTTTGTAAACAAGTGTTGAATTAGTTTTCCACTCTATCAGGTGGAAATTAATTTGCTTCAATGTTCCACTCATTCTCTCAGTTTTCCCTTTTAGTTATTGTTTGCTTCCATTTTAAAATCTTTCTTTTTCAATTTGTACTATATTTCCATTGACTTTAACGTGGCAAGGGAACAAAAAAGAAGATTGTTAATTTATTTGGGGCCTTTCATCATCTTGGTGCATCAACTGGAAAAGGCCAAATGCAGAAGTGCTTGCCAAAACAGCTTATGTATTCCTGTCAATTTCTCCCTGCTGAAAACATACTTCTTCCACAGCAGCCAGCAATGAAGAGGTTTGGAGCCAAAAAGCAATGAGTCTGCCTTCCTTTCCAATTGTATCATGTTGTGCATTTGGAACCAAAAGCTAAGATATTTTATTCATCTTTTGTCACCAAAAGAAGCTTAACTGTTTTACGATGCCTTTCAATGCAGGCGATTGGTGAAGTTCAAAGAACTGTTAAACATGAATTGACCCTGAAGTTTTGAAACATTTCAAGTTTTCTGAAGATGCACTGTTTCTGAAAAGAATGATCCACATAGCAACCCTTAAAAGACAGATTCTGTAAAACCTTCTAATCAAGAAGAAAACAAGGGCTTCCCGGGTGGCGCAGTGGTTGAGAGTCCGCCTGCCGATGTAGGGGACACGGGTTCGTGCCCTGGTCCGGGAAGATCCCACATGCTGCGGAGCGACTAGGCCCGTGAGCCATGGCCGCTGAACCTTCGCGTCCAGTGCCTGTGCTCCGCAACGGGAGAGGCCACAACAGTGAGAGGCCCGCGTACCGAAAAGAAAAAAAAAACAAAAAAACAAGTAGGCATTATGGACATGCAAATGCCAAACTAGGCCATAGTTCCAATATCCCAATGATCAAATCCATGTGATGATATCTATTATGTAACAATAAGCATGAATCTGACAAGTGAACACCATATTGTGACTCTGAAAATAAGCGAGCTAAGTTTAACATTAAAAATGTTTTGATACATATATACTTTTAACAATTACAAACCATCCTCTAGGACCAGTTCCAATAATTCTATCTAACTCAAAACTATACAGCAGAGCCACCATGTTTGCCAGGACAGTGTGTATTGCTTGTGTGTACATCACCCCCAAAGTATGGTGATATGGTAGACTTAATAGACAGAAGACAACATCCAAAAAGCTTATCCTAAAATATTTTGGCTTTTAAATATACAATCTCTCTTCTCTCTCCATAGATATAGATATAGGTATATACATATACATATACAGATAGACATAGATATCTCTATATCTATACCTGTATTTTACCTATAACTATACCTGTATTTATATCTTTATTTATACCTATACCTGTATATCCCTATCTATCTATATCTATCTATTTATCTATCTATCTATCTATCTATCCTGAGAACCAAGCATCCTGTTTACATTTCAACCTCGGAGACAGTAGCTTCTATAGTTTCCATTTATTACTATTTAAGTGACTTTATAAAGAGTTGCTCATTTAAATTAAGTTGCTTATGAATTTTATTCAACACATTGTTATTTTCATCAAGAATTTAGCAATAGTAAATGTAAAATAATTGAACCAGAATTTTAATGGCAGTTATAAATAATTACATTTCTCTAAGTATTTATATTAATACATTCACCCAAATATTTTATATGCAATTTTATTATGCTTTATTATCCTTTACACCAGTAAATTTCCCCTCTCTTTGCCTTTAGACTTAGCATTTTGAGATAAAAATTTAAAGGATAGACTTAAGAATATTGTATGGGAATGAATCACTGAAACTTGGGAGAATTAAAACTGCAACAAATAAGGTCAGTAAACTTACAGATAAAGTCAAGAATTAATTCTTATGAATGTTAAAACTGCTGAGACTAAATATTAACTTTATTTCTCTTAGAGCGCTTAAGAACTAGAGTGTACGTTCATGTATTAACTTGCTTTGTTTTGTTTGTTGAGTCTACAGAAAGGTATAGGTTAATTTTTTGCAGTATTAAGTAATTTTTAGTCCAATTTAAATATATATAAATTGCCACATTAAGAAAAAGAGGACTGTATATTTCACCAAACATGTACTTGATTTTCCCCAAACCATTAATGAAGTTTTATATTTTTCCCCTTTACTAGTTTTTTGTTGCCTGTTGCCTCCTAAAATTTGATGAAAGATTAATTTAATATCATTTACTATCCAATTAAATTTCAAGATAAATAGGATTTTATGAATACATAGCACCTTAGTGTATTATTCAATGTTTGTAATAAACCTATGTGTCTGTGGAGAAAAAATGAGTTGGATTAGTGATTCTATAATTGGTCTCACACCACCAGCAATGGTATCACCTGGGAAACTGAGAAACACTAAGTATTTGGACTCATTCAAGATCTGTGGATTCCAGAAATCTGTCTTTATAAAAAGAAGACCCTGATGTGTGGTATTTACGTATTTCTGTGGTATAAATACTCCCACCATGGTCAGCTAGAAGATGCAAATGTAACATTCCCGAGTGCAGAGTTGAGAAGTGATTTACAGCACTGCATGTAGATGATTCTGATGCACACAACAGTTTGAAAATCACTAAGTTGAAATACGGGGAAGTGGCTAAGTTGAATTACGGGGAAGTGGATAAGAGCACAGGCTTGGATGTCAAACAGATTTGGGTTTGGAGAGGTCTCTGCTACTTACTGGATTACTAATTTAGTCTTGGCCAGGTTACATTACATTTGTGAAACATTAATTTCCTTTTCATAAATAAGGTCAATGAATGTGTCTACCTAAAGGTCTGACAATCAAAGGACTTAGCTGGATTAGATTGGAGTTATGTGTAGAACTTAAGTTCTAAAGTCAGTGTTTAGGGCATAATTGTCTAAAGACCAAAATCACCTTAACAAATTACTTAGCCATGTCTGTACAGCAAAGACAGCCCCTGTTCCTCCACTGCAAGAAGAAATCTCTGTTTCCTCAATCAAGCACCAGGTACAACATTTAGCTTGTATTTAAAGACTGTATGATATAAAAGTTACTTATTTTTAACACTAGAATAACATAGAGTACAGCATAATTCTCATTCTATGGGAGGCCCATGAACTGAATCCACTGAGGGTGCAATCAGTTCACAGCTTCCACTCTTGGTTCACTCCTGGACATACTGGAATTGAAATTATTTTTAACTATTGTTATAATTATTGCTATTGTTGGTGTTGTATTGTTATTATTTTTTTTCTTTGATTCTTCTCCTTTTTAGAGAGTGCAGAGTACAAATTTTGAAGTTCACTTAATTTAAATCCAGATATTGGGATTCTTTACACTGAAGTATTTAATACAGTATTATTAATGCAGTTTCATTGCAGTTTGAATAACACATAGTAAGCCTCCCATATCTTACTTAATATTATTATGGTTTTTGTTGGCAGATGCATCTTACATGGAATCTAGAATGAACATATTCTCAGCCATTCCTCAGAGAACTTCGCCTCTCCCCACAAGAAAAAACTTGTAAAAACAGTAACAATGAAAGCATAAAACATCCAGGTTTTGCCACTCCTTGAGTAAAGTTTAACACATTTCTTAGAACTATGTCAGTTCATTTTAGTTTTACTACATTCCTACAAAGATTACATCTATCTTACATTTCAGATTTCACCAAAAATATGCTTTTTACTATATTTCACTCCAATATTCACAGCTGTACAATACCTTGTGCCAAAATAAGTGGTTCTTTTACTCTGACATTTGCTCTATTCAAATATGTGTACAAATATGTGTACCTATTCCCCCTTCAGCTTAGCTGTAAAGACATTTTCCCTTTCATCTTTCCTGATTACACAGCCCTCTAATCAATTTTGTTGCTCTCATTTCAGAGCTAAATTCAATACCTTCTATAATTCAACTCTTGTGAGAGAGTTGACTGGACTGAATGTGATGCTTTTTAGTCTGAATTGGAAGGTTTGGGGGCACACTTAAAAAACCACTCAGTACTGTAAATGTATAATGGATATTAACCTGAAAAACATTGATTTTAATCTTGATATACATTCTGAAGCTCACTAGTGTTTGAACACTTTCAGCTCCTGTGTACCTAAAAGTAATAATATATTTTTCCTCGCCTCTCAAGAATCAATGAAGCATCCAATATCCATCATATCTGAGCAAAGTCAATAAACCTCAGGTTTTTAAGGCTGCTGTAATACCTGTCAGAGATAATGGCTATTTGGATGTTTCTTGCTTGATCACTGGATTTGACAGCTAATGATTCTCAAGAAACTGAAGGGCAAATACAAGGAAGCTTATATAGTAATTAGTAGAGCTTTATAATGAGATTTGTATGCATTTTATTTTATATGGAAATAGAGATATTTGTTGATACCTAATTTCTAGATCACCAAAAAGAAAAAAAGATTGTAATGATGTCTTGTAACAAAGGTGTCCTGAGGCCTATATCTTTTCAACAAGAGTGTGAAATTTTTTATTTCTGTATATTTTGTTATGATAACAGACAGCTTCCCTCTTTTAAAAAATATCTTTCACTAGCCATCAGGAGACTTGTATTTCTAACTCCTTCACTAATTGTTCATATGTTATTGGGTAAGTCACCGCCTAACTAAAAACAATGACCTGATTCAAGACATCTGTTAAGAAAAATTTCTCAAATTGGTTCAAGGTGGTGGAGTAGAAGGACATGCTCTCACTCCCTCTTTCAAGAACACCAGAATCACAACTAACTGCTGAACAATCATTGACACAAAGACACAGGAACTCACCAAAAAGATACCCCACATGCAAAGACAAAGGAGAACCCACAATGAGACAGTGGGGGGGGGGCACAATCACAATAAAATCAAATCCCATAACTGCTGGGTGGGTAACTCACAAATTGGAGAACAATTATACCACAGAAGTCCACTCACTGGAGTGAAGGTTCTAAGCCCCACATCAGGCTTCCAAACCTGGGGGTCCAGCAATGGGAGGAGGAATTCCTAGAGAATCAGACTGTGAAGGCTAGCGGGATTTGATTTCAGGACTTCAACAGGACTGATGGAAACAGAGACTCCACTCTTGGAGGGCACACACAAAGTAGTGTGCACATCAGGTCCCAGGGGGAAGGAGCAGTGACCCCAGGGGAGACTGAACCAGACCTACCGGCTAGTGTTGGAGGGTCTCCTTCAGAGGTGGGGGGTGGCTGTGCCTCACCGTGAGGACAAGGACACTGGCAGCAGAAGTTCTGGGAAGTACTGCTTGGCGTGAGCCCTCCCAGAGTCCCCATTAGCCCCACCAAAGAGCCCGCGTAGCCTCCAGTGTTGGGTCGCTTGAGGCCAAACAACGAACACAGAGGGAACCCAGCCCCACCCATCAGCAGACAAGCGGATTAAAGTTTTACTGAGCTCTGTCAACCAGAGCAGCAGCCAGCTTTACCCACCACCAGTCCATCCCATCAGGAAACTTCCGCAAGCCTCTTAGATAGCCTCCATCCACCACAGGACAGACAGCAGAAGCAAGAAAAACTACAATCCTGCAGCCTGTGGAACAAAAACCACATTAACAGAAGAGAGACAAGATGAAAAGGCAGAGGGCTATGGACCAGATGAAGGAACAAGATAAAACCCCAGAGAAAAACCTAAATAAAATGGAGATAGGCAATCTTCCAGAAAAAGAATTCAGAGTAATGATAGTGAAGATGATACAGGACCTCAGAAAAAGAATGGAGTCAAAGATCGAGAAGATGCAAGAAATGTTTAACAAAGACATAGAAGAATTAAAGAACAAACAGAGATGAACAATACAATAACTGAAATGAAAACTACACTAGAAGGAATCAATAGCAGAATAACTGACACAGAAGAATGGATAAGTGACCTGGAAGACAGAATGGTGGAATTCACTGCCATGGAACAGAATAGAGAAAAAAGAATGAAAAGAAATGAAGACAGCCTAAGAGACCTCTGGGACAACATTAAACACAACAACATTCGCATTATAGGGGTCCCAGAAGGAGAAGAGAGAGAGAAAGGTCCTGAGAAAATATTTGAAGAGATTATAGTCAAAAACTTCCCTAACATGGGAAAGAAATAGCCACCCAAGTCCAGGAAGTGCAGAGAGTACCATATAGGATAAACCCAAGGAGAAACATGCCGAGATACATAGTAATCAAACTGGAAAAATTAAAGACAACGAAAAATTATTGAAAGCAGTTAGGGAAAACAACAAATAACATACAAGGGAACTCCCATAAGGTTAACACCTGATCTCTCAGCAGAAACTCTACAAGCCAGAAGGGAGTGGCATGATATACTTAAAGGGTTGAAAGGCAAGAACCTACAACCAAGATTATTCTACCCTGCAGGGATCTCATTCAGATTCGATGGAGAAATCAAAAGCTTTACAGACAAGCAAAAGCTAAGAGAATTCAGCATCACCAAACCAGCTATACAACAAATGCTAAAGGAACTACTCTAAGTGGGAAACACAAGAGAAGACGAGGACGTCCAAAAAAAAACCCCCAAAACAATGAAGAAAATGGTCATAGGAACATACATATAGATAATTACCTTAAATGTGAATGGATTTAATGCTCCAACCAAAAGATGCAGGCTTGCTGAATGGATACAAAAACAAGACCCACCTGTATGCTGTCTACAAGAGACCCACTTCAGACCTAGGGACACATACAGACTGAAAGTGAGGGGATGGAAAAAAATATTCCACGCAAATGGGAATCAAAAGAAAGCTGGAGTAGCAATACTCATATCAGATAAAATAGACATTAAAATAAAGAATGTTACAAGAGACAAGGAAGGACACTACATAATGATCAAGGGAGCAATCCAAGAAGAAGATACAACAATTATAAATATCTATGCACCCAACATAGGACCACCTCAATATGTAAGGCAACTGCTAACAGCTCTAAAAGAGGAAATTGACAGTAACACAATAATAGTGGGGGACTGAAACACCTCACTTACACCAAAGACAGATCATCCTCTTTGAAGAAATCAAAGAGGAAATCAAAACATTCATACAGACAAATGACAATGGAAACATGACGATCCAAAACCTATGGGATGCAGCAAAAGCAGTTTTTTTTTGGTTTGTTTTTTTTTTGTGGTACGCGGGCCTCTCACTGTTGTGGCCTCTCCCGTTGCGGAGCACAGGCTCCGGACGCACAGGCTCAGCGGCCATGGCTTACGGGCCCAGCCGCTCCGCGGCATGTGGGATCTTCCTGGACTGGGGCACAAACCCATGTCTCCTGCATCGGCAGGCAGACTCTCAACCACTACGCCACCGGGGAAGCCCAGCAAAAGCAGTTTTAAGAAGGAAGTTTACAGCTATAAAAGCCTACCTCAAGAAACAAGAAAAATCTCAAATAAACAAGCAACTTTACACCTGAAGGAACTAGAGAAAGAAGAACAAACAAAACCCAAAGCTAGCGGAAGGAAAGGAATCATAAAGATCAGTCCAGAAATAAATGAAATAGAAACAAAGAAAACAATAGCAAAGATCAATAAAACTGAAAGCTGGTTCTTTGAGAAGATAACAAAATTGATAAACTTTTAGCCAGACTCATCAAGAAAAAGAGGGAGAGGACTGAAATCAATAAAATTAGAAAAGAAAAAGGAGAAGTTACAACAGACACTGCAGAAATATAAAGCAACCTAAGAGACTACTACAAGCAACTCTATGCCAATAAAATGGACAACCTGGAAGAAATGGACAAATTTTTAGAAACGTATAACCTTCCAAGACTGAACCAGGAAGAAATAGAAAATATGAACAGACCAATCACAAGTAATGAAATTGAAACTGTGCTTAAAAATCTTCCAAGAGGAGAAGGCGGAAGATGGCGGAAGAGTAAGACGCGGAGATCACCTTCCTCCCCACAGATACACCAGAAATACATCTACACGTGGAACAACTCCTACAGAACACCTACTGAAGGCTGGCAGAAGACCTCAGACCTCCCAAAAGGCAAGAAACTCCCCACGTACATGGGTAGGGCAAAAGAAAAAACAGAGACAAAAGAATAGGGACGGCACCTGCACCAGTGGGAGGGAGCTGTGAAGGAGGAAAAGTTTCCACACACTAGGAAGCCCCTTCGCGGGCGGAGACTGCGGGAGGCGGAGGGGGGAGCTTCGAAGCTGCGGAGGAGTGCACAGCAACGGGTGCGGAGGGCAAAGCGGGGAGATTCCCGCACGGAGGATCGGTGCCGACCGGCACTCACCAGCCCGAGAGGCTTGTCTGCTCACCCACCGGGGCGGGCGGGGCTGCGAGCTGAGGCCGGAGCGCAGGGAGAGGACTGGGGTTGGCGGCTTGAACATAGCCTGAAGGGGTTAGTGCACCACTGCTAGCCGGGAGGGAGTCCGGGGAAAAGCCTGCACCTGCCGAAGAGGCAGGAGACTTTTCCTTCCCTCTTTGTTTCCTGGGGCGTGAGGAGAGGGGTTTAAGAACGCTGCTTAAAAGAACTCCAGAGACGGGCGCGAGCCGCGGCTAAAAGCGCGAACCCCAGAGACGGGCGCGAGCCGCGGCTGAAAGCGCGGAATCCAGAGACGGGCGCAAGCCGCGGCTAAAAGCGCGGACCCCAGAGGCGGGCGGGAGACGTTAAGGCTGCTGCTGCCGCCACCTGCGAGCACAGGTCACTCTCCACACCCCTCTTCCGCGGAGCCTGTGCAGCCCGCCACTGCCAGATTCCCGGGATCCAGGGACAACTTCCCCGGGACAGCGCACAGCGCGCCTCAGGCTGGTGCAAAGTCACGCCGGCCTTTGCCACCGCAGGCCCGCCCCGCACTCTGTGCCCCTCCGTCCCCGCCGGCCTGAGTGCGCCAGAGCCCCCAATCAGCGGCTCTTTTAACCCCATCCTGTCTGAGCAAAAAACAGACGCCCTCCAGCGATCTACACGCAGTGGCAGGGCCAAATCCAAAGCTTAGCCCTGGGAGCTGTGAGAACAAAGAAGAGAAAGGGAAATCTCTCCCAGCAGCCTCAGAAGCAACGGATTAAAGCTCCACAATCAACTTGATATACCCTGCATCTGTGGAATACCTGAATAGACAACCAAGCATCCCAAATTAAGGAAGTGGACTTTAGGAGCAAGATCTATGATTTTTTCCCCTTTCCTCTTTTTGTGAATGTGTATGTGTATGCTTCTGTGTGAGATCTTGTCTGTATAGTCTTGCTTCCACCATTTGTCCTAGGGTTCTATCCGTACATGTTTTTTTTTAAATTTTTTTCTTAATAATTAATTTTAATAACAATATTATACTTTACCTTCGTTCTTTCTTTCTTTCTTTCCGTCCTTCCTTCCCTCCTTTAGACAACGAATCATCCCAAATTGAGGAGGTGGTCTCTGACAGCAAGATTTAGGATTTTTCCCCATTTACCGCTTTTAGTGAGGGTGTATGTGTATGCTTCTGTGTAAGATTTTGTCTGTATAGCTTTGCTTCCAACATTTGTCCTAAGGTTCTTTCCGTCCCTTTTTTTTTTTTTCTAAATAAGAATTTTTTAATTCAATAACTTTATTATACTTTATTTTATTTTTACTGTATCTTCTTTCTTTCTGTGTTTTTTCCTTCTTTCCCTCCTTCCTTCCTTCCTCTCTCCCTCCCTCCCTCCTTTCTTTCCTTCTTGCCTTCTTTCCTTCTTTGCTTCTTTCTTTCTTTCTTCCTTCCTTCCTACCCTCCTTTCCTTCTTTCTTTCCTCATACTTCTACTAATTCCCTCTACTTTTTCTCCCTTTTATCCTGAGCCGTGTGGATGAAAAGCTTTTGGTGCTCCAGCCAGGAGGCAGGGCTCTGCCTCTGAGGTAGGAGAGCCAACTTCAGGACACTGATCAACAAGAGACCTCCCAGCTCCACATAATATCAAACGGCGAAAATCTCCCAGAGACCTCCATCTTAACATCAGCACCCAGCTTCACTCAATGACCAGCAAGCCACAGTGCTGGAAAACCTATGCCAAACAACTAGCAAAACAGGAACACAACCCCACCCATTAGCAGAGAGGCTGCCTAAAATCATATTAAGGCCACAGACACCCCAAAACACACCACCAGATGTGAACCTGCCCACTAGAGAGACAAGATCCAGCCTCATCCACCACAACACAGGTACTAGTCCCCTCCACCAGGAAGCCTACACAACCCACTGAACCAACCTTAGCCACTGGAGACAGACATCAAAAACAGCGGGAACTACGAACCTGCAGCCTGCAAAAAGGAGACCCCAAACACAGTAAGATAAGCAAAATGAGAAGACAGAAAAACACACAGCAGATAAAGGAGCAAGATAAAAATGCACCAGACCTAACAAATGAAGAGGAAATAGGCAGTCTACCTGAAAGAGAATTCAGCATAATGATAGTAAGGTTGATCCGAAATCTTGGAGATAGAATGGACAATAGAATGGACAAAATGCAAGAATCAGTTAACAAGGACCTAGAAGAACTAAAGATGAAACAAGCAACGATGAACAACACAATAAATGAAATTAAAAGTACTCTAGATGGGATCAATAGCAGAATAACTGAGGCAGAAGAACGGATAAGTGACCTGGAAGATAAAATAGTGGAAATAACTACTGCAGAGCAGAATAAAGAAAAAAGAATGAAAAGAACTGAGGACAGTCTCAGAGACCTCTGGGACAACATTAAACGCACCAACATTCGAATTATAGGGGTTCCAGAAGAAGAAGAGAAAAAGAAAGGGACTGAGAAAATATTTGAAGAGATTATAATTGAAAACTTCCCTAACATGGGAAAGGAAATAGTTAATCAAGTCCAGGAAGCACAGAGAGTCCCATACAGGATAAATCCAAGGAGAAATACGCCAAGACACATATTAATCAAACTGTCAAAAATTAAATACAAAGAAAGCATATTAAAAGCAGCAAGGGAAAAACAACAAATAACACATAAGGGAATCCCCATAAGGTTAACAGCTGATCTCTCAGCAGAAACCCTACAAGCCAGAAGGGAGTGGCAGGACATACGGAAAGTGATGAAGGAGAAAAACATGCAGCCAAGACTACTCTACCCAGCAAGGATCTCATTCAGATTTGATGGAGAAATTAAAACCTTTACAGACAAGCAAAAGCTGAGAGAGTTCAGCACCACCAAACCAGCTTTACAACAAATGCTAAAGGATCTTTTCTAGGCAAGAAACACAAGAGAAGGAAAAGACCTATAATAACGAACCCAAAACAATTTAGAAAATGGGAATAGGAACATACATATCGATAATTACCTTAAATGTAAATGGACTAAATGCTCCCACCAAAAGACACAGATTAGCTGAATGGATACAAAAACAAGACCCTTATATATGCTGTCTACAAGAGACCCACTTCAGACCTAGAGACACATACAGACTGAAAGTAAGGGGATGGAAAAAGATATTCCATGCAAATGGAAGCCAAAAGAAAGCTGGAGTAGCAATTCTCATATCAGACAAAATAGACTTTAAAATAAGGACTATTAAAAGAGACAAAGAAGGACACTACATAATGATCAAGGGATCGATCCAAGAAGAAGATATAACAATTGTAAATATTTATGCACCCAACATAGGAGCACCTCAATACATAAGGCAAATACTAACAGCCATAAAAGGGGAAATCGACAGTAACACATTCATAGTAGGGGACTTAAACACCCCACTTTCACCCATGGACAGATCATCCAAAATGAAAATAAATAAGGAAACACAAGCTTTAAATGATACATTAAACAAGATGGACTTAATTGATATTTATAGGACACTCCATCCAAAAACAACAGAATACACATTTTTCTCAAGTGCTCATGGAACATTCTCCAGGATAGATCATATCTTAGGTCACAAATCAAGCCTTGGTAAATTTAAGAAAATTGAAATTGTATCAAGTATCTTTTCTGACCACAACGCCATGAGACTAGATATCAATTACAGGAAAAGATCTGTAAAAAATACAAACACATGGAGGCTAAACAATACACTACTTAATAATGAAGATATCACTGAAGAAATCAAAGAGGAAATCAAAAAATACCTAGAAACAAATGACAATGGAGACACAACGACCCAAAACCTGTGGGATGCAGCAAAAGCAGTTCTAAGGGGGAAGTTTATAGCAATACAAGCCCACCTTAAGAAGCAGGAAACATCTCGAATAAACAACCTAACCTTGCACCTCAAGCAATTAGAGAAAGAAGAACAAAAAAACCCCAAAGCTAGCAGAAGGAAAGAAATCATAAAAATCAGATCAGAAATAAATGAAAAAGAAATGAAGGAAACAATAGCAAAGATCAATAAAACTAAAAGCTGGTTCTTTGAGAAGATAAACAAAATAGATAAACCACTAGCCAGACTCATCAAGAAAAAAAGGGAGAAGCCTCAAATCAATAGAATTAGAAATGAAAAAGGAGAGGTAACAACTGACACTGCAGAGATAAAAGAGATCATGAGAGATTACTACAAGCAACTCTATGCCAATAAAATGGACAATCTGGAAGAAATGGACAAATTCTTAGAAATGCACAACCTGCCAAGACTGAATCAGGAAGAAATAGAAAATATGAACAGACCAATCACAAGCACTGAAATTGAAACTGTGATTAAAAACCTTCCAACAAAGAAAAGCCCAGGACCAGATGGCTTCACAGGCGAATTCTATCAAACATTTAGAGAAGAGCTAACACCTATCCTTCTCAAACTCTTCCAAAATATAGCAGAGGGAGGAACACTCCCAAACTCCTTCTACGAGGCCACCATCACCTTGATACCAAAACCAGACAAGGATGTCACAAAGAAAGAAAACTACAGGCCAATATCACTGATGAACATAGATGCAAAAATCCTCAACAAAATACTAGCAAACAGAATCCAACAGCACATTAAAAGGATCATACACCATGATCAAGTGGGGTTTATTCCAGGAATGCAAGGATTCTTCAATATATGCAAATCTATCAATGTGATAAACCATATTAACAAACTGAAGGAGAAAAACCATATGATCATCTCAATAGATGCAGAGAAAGCTTTTGACAAAATTCAACACCCATTTATGATAAAAACCCTGCAGAAAGTAGGCATAGAGGGAACTTTCCTCAACATAATAAAGGCCATATATGACAAGCCCACAGCAAACATCATCCTCAATGGTGAAAAACTGAAAGCATTTCCACTAAGATCAGGAACAAGACAAGGTTGCCCACTCTCACCACTATTATTCAACATTGTTTTGGAAGTTTTAGCCACAGCAATCAGAGAAGAAAAGGAAATAAAAGGAATCCAAATCGGAATAGAAGAAGTAAAGCTGTCACTGTTTGCAGATGACATGATCCTATACATAGAGAACCCTAAAGATGCTACCAGAAAACTACTAGAGCTAATCAATGAATTTGGTAAAGTGGCAGGATACAAAATTAATGCACAGAAATCTGGCATTCCTATATACTAATGATGAAAAATCTGAAAGTGAAATCAAGAAAACACTCCCATTTACCATTGCAACAAAAAGAATAAAATATCTAGGAATAAACCTACCTAAGGAGACAAAAGACCTGTATGCAGAAAATTATAAGACACTGATGAAAGAAATTAAAGATGATACAAATAGATGGAGAGATATACCATGTTCTTGGATTGGAAGAATCAACATTGTGAAAATGACTCTACTACCCAAAGCAATCTATAGATTCAATGCAATCCCTATCAAACTACCACTGGCATTTTTCACAGAACTAGAACAAAAAATTTCACAATTTGTATGGAAACACAAAAGACCCCGAATAGCCAAAGCAATCTTGAGAACGAAAGAAGGAACTGGAGGAATCAGGCTCCCTGACTTCAGACTATACTACAAAGCTACAGTTATCAAGACGGTATGGTACTGGCACAAAAACAGAAAGATAGATCAATGGAACAGGATAGAAAGCCCAGAGATAAACCCATGCACATATGGACACCTTATCTTTGATAAAGGTGGCAGTAATGTACAATGGAGATAGGACAGCCTCTTCAATAAGTGGTGCTGGGAAAACTGGACAGGTACATGTAAAAGTATGAGATTAGATCACTCCCTAACACCATACACAAAAATAAGCTCAAAATGGATTAAAGACCTAAATGTAAGGCCAGAAATTATCAAACTCTTAGAGGAAAACATAGGCAGAACACTCTATGACATAAATCACAGCAAGATCCTTTCTGACCCACCTCCTAGAGTAATGGAAATAAAAACAAAAATAAACAAATGGGACCTAATGAAACTTCAAAGCTTTTGCACAGCAAAGGAAACCATAAACAGGACCAAAAGACAACCCTCAGAATGGGAGAAAATATTTGCAAATGAAGCAACCGACAAAGGATTAATCTCCAAAATTTACAAGCAGCTCATGCAGCTCAATAACAAGAAAACAAACAACCCAATCCAAAAATGGGCAGAAGACCTAAATAGACATTTCTCCAAAGAAGATATACAGATTGCCAACAAACACATGAAAGAATGCTCAACATCATTAATCATTAGAGAAATGCAAATCAAAACTACAATGAGATATCATCTCACACCAGTCAGAATGGCCATCATCAAAAAATCTAGAAACAATAAATGCTGGAGAGGGTGTGGAGAAAAGGGAACACTCTTGCACTGCTGGTGGGAATGTGAATTGGTTCAGCCACTATGGAGAACAGTATGGAGGTTCCTTAAAAAACTACAAATAGAACTACCATATGACCCAGCAATCCCACTACTGGGCATATACCCTGAGATAACCATAATTCAAAAAGAGTCATGTACCAAAATGTTCATTGCAGCTCTATTTACAATAGCCCGGAGATGGAAACAACCTAAGTGCCCGTTATTGGATGAATGGATAAAGAAGATGTGGCACATATATACAATGGAATATTACTCAGCCATAAAAAGAAATGAAATTGAGCTATTTGTAATGAGGTGGATAGACCTAGAGTCTGTCATACAGAGTGAAGTAAGTCAGAAAGAAAAAGACAAATACCGTATGCTAACACATATATATGGAATTTAAGAAAAAAATGTCATGAAGAACCTAGGGGTAAAGCAGGAATAAAGACGCAGACCTCCTAGAGAACGGACTTGAGGTTATGGGGAGGGGGAAGGGTGAGCTGTGACAGGGCGAGAGAGAGTCATGGGCATATACACACTAACAAACGTAGTAAGGTAGATAGCTAGTGGGAAGCAGCCGCATGGCACAGGGATATTGACTCGGTGCTTTGTAACAGCCTGGAGGGGTGGGATAGGGAGGGTGGGAGGGAGGGAGACGCAACAGGGAAGACATATGGGAACATATGTTTATGTATGACTGATTCACTTTGTTATAAAGCAGAAACTAACACACCATTGTAAAGCAATTATACCCCAATAAAGATGTTAAAAAAAAAAAATCTTCCAAGAAACAAAAGTCCAGGACCAGATGGATTCACAGGTGAATTCTATCAAACATTTAGAGAAGTGCTACCATGCATCTTTCTCAAACTCTTCCAAAAAACTGCAGAGGAAGGAAAACTCCCTAACTCATTCTATGAGGCCACCATCACCCTGATACCAAACCCAGACAAAGGTACTACAAAAAAAGAAAATTACAGACCAATATCACTGATGAATATAGATGCAAAACTCCTCAACAAAATACTAGCAAAAAGAATCCAACAACACATTAAAAGGATCATACACCATGATCAAGTGGGATTTATCCCAGGGAGGCAAGGATTCTTCAATATACGCAAATCAATCAACGTGATACACCATATTAACAAATTGAAGAATAAAAACCATATGATCATCTCAATAGATGCAGAAAAAGCTTTTGACAAAGTTCAGCACTGATTTATGATAAAAACTCTCCAGAAAGTGGGCAAAGAGGGAACCTACTTCAACATAATAAAGGCTATATACGACAAATCCACAGCAAACATCATTCTCACTGGTGAAAAACTGAAAGCATTTCCACTAAGATCAGGAACAAAGCAAGTATGTCCACCCTCACCACTATTATTCAACATAGTTTTGGAAGTCCTAAGCCATGGCATTCAGAGAAGAAAAAGAAATAAAAGGAATACAAATTGGAAAAGAAGAATTAAAGCTGTCACTGTTTGTAGATTACATGATACTTTACATAGAGAATCCTAAACATGCCACCAGAAAACTACTAGAGCTAATCAATGAATTTGGTAAAGTAGCAGGATACAAAATTAATGCACAGAAATCTCTTGCATTCCTATACACTAATGATGAAAAATCTGAAAAAGAAATTAAGGAAACACTCCCATTTACCACTGCAACAAAAAGAATAAAATACCGAGGAATAAACCTACTTAAGGAGACAAAAGACCTGTATGCAGAAAACTATAAGACACTGATGAAAGAAATTAAAGATGATAACAACAGATGGAGAGATATACCATGTTCTTGGACTGGAAGAATCAATATTGTGAAAATGACTCTACTACCCAAAGCAATCTACAGATTCAATGCAATCCCTATCAAATTACCAATGGCATTTTTTACAGAACTAGAACAAAAAATCTTAAAATTTGTATGGAGACACAAAAGACCCCGAATAGCCAAAGCAGTCTTGAGGGAAAAAAACGGAGCTGGAGGAATCAGACTCCCTGACTTCAGACTATAATACAAAGCTACAGTAATCAAGACAATATGGTACTGGCACAAAAACAGAAATATAGATCAATGGAACCACATAAGAAAACCCAAAGATAAACCCATGAACCTATGGTCAACTAATCTATAATAAAGGAAGAAAGGATATACAATGGAGAAAAGACAGTCTCTTCAATAAGTGGTGCTGGGAAAACTGGACAGCTATATGTAAAAGAATGAAGTTAGAACACTCCCTAACACCATACACAAAAATAAACTCAAAATGGATTAGAGACCTAAATTAAGACCGGGCCCTATAAAACTCTTAGGAAAATATAGGAAGAACACTGTTTGACATAAACCACAGCAAGCTCTTTTTTGATCCACCTCCTAGAGTAATGGAAATGAAAGCAAATATAAACAAATGGGACCTAATGAAACTTAAAAGCCTTTGCACAGCAAAAGAAACCATAAACAAGATGAAAAGACAACACTCAGAATGGGAGAAAAAATTTGCCAAGGAATCATCGGACAAAGGATTAATCTCCAAACTATATAAACAGCTCATGCAGCTCAAATTTAAAAAAACAAACAACCCAATCCAAAAATGGGCAGAAGACCTAGATAGACATTTCTCCAAAGAAGACATACAGATTGCCAAGAAGCACATGGAAAGCTGCTCAACATCACTAATTATTAGAGAAATGCAAATCAAAACTTCAATGAGGTATCACCTCACACCAGTCAGAATGGGCATCATCAGAAAATCTACAAACAACAAATGCTGGAAAGGGTGTGGAAAAAAACTGAACGCTTTTGCATTGTTGGTGGGAATGTAAATTGATAGAGTCACTATGGAGAACAGTATGGAGGTTCCTTAAAAAACTAAAAATGGAATTACCATATGACCCAGCAATCCCACTACTGGGCATATACCCAGAGAAAACCATAATTCAAAAAGACACATGCGCCCCAATGTTCATTGCAGAACTATTTACAATAGCCAAGTCATGGAAGCAACCTAAATGCCCATCGACAGACGAATGGTAGGGAAGATGTGGTATATATATACAATGGAATGTCACTCAGCCATAAAAAGGAACGAAACTGGGTCATTTGTAGAGACGTGGATGGATCTAGAGACTGTCATACAGAGTGAAGTAAGTCAGAAAGAGAAAAACAAATATCATATATTAACACATAAATGTGGAACCCAGTAAATGGTACAGATGTACTGGTTTGCAGGGCAGAAATTGAGACACAGATGTAGAGAACAAATGTATGGACATCAAGAAGGGAAAGTGGCAGCTGGTGGGGGTGGTGATGTGCTGAATTGGGCGATTGGGATTGACATATATACACTGATGTGTATAAAATGGATGACTAATAAGAACCTGCTGTATAAAAAATAAATTACATTAAATTAAAAATAATAATAAATAAAAAAGAAAGAATACTCAGATGAGAAGGATGATTAAAAATTTAAGAAAAGAAGGAAAAGTTTCAAAGGATTTTAGTGGTTGTTGTCAGTGGGTAGAACATTTTCACTTTTGCGACCAGCTTTGAGAATGTCTAATTCATAACTGGAGAGTGACAGAATTAGTGTGGTTATAATGGAGTGAGTATAGTCTTAAAATCAGGCTAACCTGGATTTGAACCCTTCCTTGGTTCTTGCTAGTTATGTGATCTTGGATATATAACTTAGATTATCTGAGTTAAACTTCTTCTTTTAAAAAATATGGATAATATCATTTATCCCATATACTTGTTAAAATGATAAACAAGCAAGGTTCTGGGATACTGGTTTGCCCCTGATATTTATTTAACAGACATGAACTGTTAAGTTATCTCTTTCATGTTTTGTTTGTAATTTTTTAATTTGATGAAATGCTGGATCAAATCTCTAAATGAAAAATAGAAGCAGAGATCTTCTGGGCAGTCAGTTAAGGAAGACAGGAGAAGGTAAATTATAGATTCCCAATTGTTGACTTTACTTTTGTTCTTAAGGTGGTTCCTGAAGAAGGTCAGTGGAACTCTTGGGCTCAAGGAAATACAGTTATTACATGCATGATCTCAAGTACCTTCTGCAGCCTTCCATGGCTGATATAATCTCCTCCTTGACTGAAATTTTTATCACTTTCCTTCTTGCTCCTCTGCTGCTTTGCTCTTCCTGAAACATTCCAATGCATTATAATCTCACAGCTGTTGTATTTGTCTCCCTGCCTCCCACACTTTTCAAGGTATTTTCATGGCTAATTTCTTGATTTAATTCATGTTTTTTCTCCAATATTTTCTTTTCTTAATGGTCTTCTATAAATAGCCCATTTTAAATGACACTCCACTCTTCTATCCCAATACTAAACTCTAGTTATCATTAAAGTGCAGGTTTTGAGGATAAAGCCTATCTCAACTTTATATATATCAATATATTCCCTGTACCTAGGCAATTGCCTGAAACAAAGTAGGTGTTCAAAAATCTATATCACATAATCATATTTTCATAAATAATTATATAATAGTGGAGGAATTGGGGGCAGATACATCATTTGTTTATGTGTTTGTGTATGTATATATGCATACCTGCATGTATTTATTTGCCACTCAGGACTAAATACAATCCGGCTTGATATACACTCTTTATCAAAAAAAAAAAAGGAAAACATTTATTTAAGTGTAATCTACATATCATAAAACTCTCCCTTTTTAAGTGAACTTTTTAATTAGTTTTAAAAATACATATACTCATATATCCATCACCATAATTAATAAATAGATGATTTCCATTACCTCATAAAGCTCCCTTGTGGCTCTTCCCAGTTAATCCCTACTCTATGCCTGGTTTCATGCAACCACTGATCTCTTGACCCTATGGATGGTATTTTTCTTTTAAAGAAAGCCATATAATGGAATCATACAGTTTGCATTCTTCTAGGTCCAGTTTCTTTCAATCAAGCCTACCATTCTTGAAATGTATCCACATTTTTTTGTATACGTAATTCATTACTTTGTATTGCTTAGTAGCGTTCCAGGGAACCAATATTCTACCTTTGTTTATCCTTCCAACAATAAAGGAGATGTAGGTTGTTTCCAATCTTAGGATATTATGAAGAAAACTGCCATGAACAATCATGTATAAATCTTGTACAGACATGTTTTTGCAGTTAGGATATTTCCAGTAATGCTGGATGCTGAGACAGAGTTAGAGGTACAAAAACATTATTGGGAGGTAGTACCTGTGAAAATAAAGGGTTATGTGGGTGGGGGGATTGTGGAGGGGAAACATTCAGACTGCAGTACAGAGCACAAACTTTTAAAGAGGAAATAAAATAAAACTTGGCAGGGAGAGCCTCAGACTAAAATATAGATCTGACAGTTTTTCAGCCCACCCAATGGGAAGTAGTGGCCCAATGATTTCCTGTTAGTGAAGCCATGCTGTATTAGGTTAGGTATTCTGAGAAGCAGGTGCCAAGACAGAATTAGACACACAAAGATGTATTGGATCACCTAGATTAGGTGGCAAAACTCTTTACACTTCTGCCTGGATCTGATGCAAAATTCTTTCCATGTTAACTAATGTATCGGCTGGAACATAATTCCCAGATGTAGTATATATATATATATATATATATATATATATGCCTCTGGAATTTATGCGTGCATACCAGGGATTTTGCTTCCCTTATTGTAGCGAAGGATGTACAATTCAGGATTTTTTCTCAATTTAGAGTGGATACTTTACAATTGGACTCCTAAAAACTTTACTTATGTTGCAGGCTCCTAAATAATCAAAGGGTTTACATTCCACCCTCTGGGGTCCATTTGTCTCACCAAGGCTGCTCATCCTGTCCAGTCATCCTATGTCATGGATTTAATGATTCAATATGATTTCCAAATCTCTGCATTATGACAGAGCAGGAGATGTCTATAGACCTGGAGCAAAACTCTAAATGTGTTCTGATGTCCCTGCTGTGCCAACACCAATTAATTATTTTTATCATTTTCTTTTCATTTTGATCAGTTATATTGTTATACTCTAGATAATAAAATTGTCCCATTTAAAGTGTACAGTTAAATAGATTTTACAAATACATATGGTCAGTTAACCATCACTACAAAAGATTTATAACATTTCTGTAACCACAAAACATTTCGTCATTCCCTGTTAAACTCAGTCTCATTCCCCCATCCTAGCCCCAGGCAACCACTAATCTGGTTCTGTCACTGTAGACTTTTTCCAAATTTTATATCAGTTAGATAATATAATATATAACCTATTCTGTCTGGCTTTTTTCACTTAATGTAAAGTTTTTGTGATTCGTTCATGTTGTTGCATGCTTTTTTACTGTTAAATTGTAGACCATTGTCTGAATACACCACAATTTCTTTAGTGATTTACAAATTGATGCCACATTATGTTTATCACTTTTCCAGAAGATTAATGTTTTCCATTAATGGCTATTAAGAATAAAGCTGCTATGAAAATTTACATAAAATTTTTTGCATAGACATATGTTATCTTGGGAAAAGACAAAGGAGTGAAATTGATAAGTCAAATGATAAGGATATGTTTAACTTTATAATAAAATGCCAAATTGTTTTCCTATAAGTTATATATGTGTGTTTTACTTGCTTCACATCCACGCTAATACTTGGCATTGTGAGTTCTTTTAACTTTTCTAATATGTGTGGGCATAACTCATTGTAGAATACATTTGCTCTTCCTTAGTGACTAATGAGGGTGTGCTTCTTTTTGTGTACTAGTTTGTCAGCTATGCATCTGTTTTGAAGAAGCATCTGTTTAAATCATTGCCCATTTTTTATTAAGTGGTTTGTCTTCTTTTGTTGTTGTTATTGAATTGTAAGTGTTCTTTATATATTCCAGAAATACGTTGCATTTGAGATAGTTGTTTTACAAATATTTTTATCCAGTGTCTGAATTGCCTTTTCAATGTCTTACGTGTCCTTTAAAATATCTTCAGTGATGCATAATTATAGTACAGTAAGCTACACATTTTTAAAGTGTGCTATTGTATCAGTTTAACAGATGTGTCTACACACATGCAACTATGAAACCATGAAAATCAAATAATAAACATTTCTATCGCCCTCAAATTTTTCTTTTGTTCCTTTGTAACCCATCTCTACACCTACCCTTGTCAGCAGGTAAACAATTAAATTAGCTTGCATTTTCTGGAATTCGATATAAATGAAATCAAAATATATGTATGCATTTTTACCTGGCTCCATTCACTGTGCATAGCATTTCTGAGATTCATCAGTGTAGTTTTGTGAATCAGTAGTTCATTTTTAGAGCAGGGCACTATTCCATTTTATGTATGTATAAAAAGTTGTATATTCATTCACATTTTGATGGACATTGGATTGTTTCAAATTTTTTCCTATTACAAATGATGCTGCATGAATATTTGCACGCAAGTTTTTGTGCATATATATGTTTTTATTTGTGGGCATATACCTAGTAATGAAATAGCTGGATAATATAATAAATAAATGTTTAATTTTTGAAAAACTCCTAAACAGTTTTTTTTTTTAAGCATTAAGACCATTTTACACCAAAGATGAATGGGATTTCCTTATACACACTCGGTATGGTCTTGTCAAAATTTTAATTATTATAAGGGATGTGTACCCATATCTCCTTGTATTCTTCATATGTATGTGTGTTTTCTTTTAGATTTTGTTAATTTGTTTAACATTGATTTTTCTTCTTATTTTAAAATCATCTCTTTTTTTTTTTGCGGTACGCGGGCCTCTCACAGTTGTGGCCTCTCCCGTTGCGGAGCACAGGCTCCGGACGCGCAGGCTCAGCGGCCATGGCTCACGGGCCCAGCCACTCCGCGGCATGTGGGATCTTCCCAGACCAGGGCACGAACCCGCGTCCCCTGCATCAGCAGGCGGACTCCCAACCACTGCGCCACCAGGGAAGCCCTCATCATTGTTATTTTAACTGCATTTATCTTATAATGTTGAGTGTCTTTTCATGTACATATTGGTCATTTATATATCTCCTTTCGTGAAGTATCTGAGCAAATCTTCTGCCCATTATTTATTTTATTATTGAGTTGTAAGAGGTTTTCATATATTCTAAGTTCAAGTCCTTGTATGATTCATGTGTTTTGAACATTTTCTTTCAGCCCATAGATTGCCTTATTGTATTAGTGATGGCATTTAATCTTGGTGAAGTCCAATTTAAAAATTATTATTTTATTATTTGTTAGTTCTGCTCTAAGAAATCTTTATCTAAATCAGGGTTAGGAAGACTTTCTCCTGTGTTTAATTCTAGAAATTTTAGCTACAGGTTTTGTAGTTTGGTTTGTAATCCATTTTGAGATAACTTTTTTATTGTGGTAAAATATATATAACATCAAATTTACCTTTTTAACCATTTTTAAGTGTACAATTTTGTGATTTTAAGTACATTCACAGTATTGTGTGGCCATCATTACTATCCATTTCCAGAACAGTTTCATTATCCTACACAAAAATTCTCTACTCTTTAGATACTAACTTCCCATTCCCCCTCTCATCAACCCCTAGTAACTTCTACTTTCTGTATCTATGAATTTGCCTAATCTAGGTAACTCAGGTAAGTGGAATTATTCAATACTTAACTTTTGTGTCTGGCTTATTTCACTTAATACAATGTTTTCAAAGTTCATTTGTATTATATCATGTATTCAGATGTCATTCTTTTTTAAGGTTGAATAATATTTGATGTTTGTATATAACACATTTTGTTTATTCATTCATTCATTGATGAAAATTTGGATTGCTTGCACTTTTGGGGTTTTGTAATAATGTTGCTATGAAGAGTAGTGTACAAACATATGTTTAAGTCTCTGCTTTTAATTATTACTGAAGCATATAGTAATTCTATGTTTAATTTTTTTGAGGAATTGCCATACTGTTCTCCATAGTAGATATACCATTTCACATTCCCACCAGCAATGCACAGGCATTTCAGTTTCTCCATGTCCTTGCCAACACCTGTTACTTTCAAAAATCAACAAACGAACAATAGCCATCCTAATGGGTGTGAAGTGGTATGTCATTGTGGTTTTAATTTGCTTTTCCTAAATGATTAGTGATCTTGAGCATCTTTTCTTCGGCTTATTTACCATTTGTATATCTTCTTTGAAGAAATGCTTCCTCAAGTCCTTGGCCCATTTTTATAATGGATTGCTTTGTTGTTGTTGTTCTTGACTTGTAGGAGTTCTTCATATATTCTAGATATTAATCCCTTATCAGTTATGTGATTTGCAATTTTTTTTCCATCCTGTGGGTTCTCTATTTTTGTGTGTATGGTATGAGGTCAGAGTCAATGCTTGTTTGTTTTTTTCCCAGGTAAATTACAGGTTTCTTTTTACTTTCCATAAACACTTCAGTACGTATATTATTACCTAGTGATCAATATAGATTTATTAATTCTATGTAAAATTTACACACACTGAAATGCACACATTTATGTTTGCTTAGTTTTGGCAAAGGCATGCACCTGTGTAAATGCAGCCTATTATGATATAGAATGTTACCGTGATCCAGCAAGATTCCCTGATGTTCTTTCCCAGTCAGTTCCCACAATCTTGCCCCCAGATGTAACCATAATCACACTTTTTTTTTAACCATAAATTTGATTTGACTGTTTTAGAGCTTTAAAAATTTTGAGGAAAAAAGAGAGCATGCACTCTTTTGTGTAAGGTTTTTTACCACTTAGATTGATACATGACTTTCAGGTTCACCCATGTTGGTACATATAATCAATGGTCTGTGCCTTCATAACAATGAGTAATGTTTCCTTCTGTGAATATCTCTCTATCTAAATGGAAACTTGGGACAGTTCAATTTTGGGGCTCCTATAATCACTTTTTGCAATTCTTCTTTTGTTAACACGTATCTATTTCTTTTGGATAAAAAGCTAAATTTTGCATTTCTGGTCATAGTCTAGGTATATTTTTAATTCTATAAGAAACTGACAGAACTTTTTTCAAAGCAGTTGTCCTTTTCAATATTTGCACAAACAATGTATAAGAGTTTCAGTTTCTCCACGTTTGATGTCATTGTCAAACCTCGTCCATCTGACATCCTAGGAGGTGTGTAGTAGTATCTCGTTGTAGTTTTATTTACATTACTAACATGAATAATAATATTGAACACTTTTTCTGGTGCTTATGGTCCATGCTTACATCCTCTTTAGTGAATTGACTATTCAAATCATTTGCTTATGATTTTACTAGATTTTTTCCACCATTTTATTATTGAATTGTAAGAGTTTTTCATATACCCCAAATAAATTCACTTCACCAACCCTCCCAGGAAACACTTTATAGATGATCAAGGAGATTTTTAGTGCAAAAAGAAAAATAAAATTGTACTACTCTAGAATTAATAATTAATCTGAAGGATCTATAATATTTTGAGTAGATGGATATAAAAATTTATTTACTTTAGAATTTTAATGTTAGCAACAGCAGGATGAAGCACAAGCAAAATAACAACAAAAGCAATGAAACCCAAATTATTTCATTTTATGTAAAGTAACTTTAGTTTTTATTCAAATTGTCACCTTATTTAATGCTTATAAATAATATTTTTGTATAATGACATATGGAGGAATCCTCTTCAGCTGTGTTTTATTTATTGCTTTCCCACTAATAAAAGCTATCATTTATTAATTTCTAATGCCAACTATTGTTTTAAGCATGTACATTATTACTTATTACAAATAACAACGTTTTACCAGTAGGTTTTTAATAAGTAAAAAATTGCTCCATTAATATAAGCACACTATTATTTATTTCTCATGAACTTAATCCTCAACTTGCCTTGCAATCTAGTTATTGGATTCTAAATTATGTTTATTGGTTTTATTTTATATGCGAGCAATAATCTTATAAATACATTAAAGTTTACAATCACTGTTTACATGGCCTAAATTGCTGTATTTTTTCCAGTCTTTGGAAATTGATCCTCTAATTATGGGATAAGTACTATTCAGTGATAGGGTAATTATAGAGTAATTGCTAAGTTATTATTGAGTAATAACATTGTAACACCATGAAATTACAGGGTAGATAAATGCATGACAATTTTTATATACTAAAGCACAGTACAAAAAATCCAATAATTATATTTCATCGCATTTAAGGAAAGCGTACACTAAATCACACTAATCAGTTTTCAGTATTTATATATATTAGCAAAATTGTTTCAAAGCAAAGCCTTTATTTTCTGGTAAAAGCAAGTAGCTTAATTTTTGTGGAAAAGTTAGTGTTGGAGACAGTGTATGATAGGAGTTTATGTTTTCTCTTTCAATATCACTGTGCATACTACCTTTCACGTTTAAGTAATCACAAATGAGATTTCTTAGGGAAAAAAAGTGCTATTATTTTAAATGTAATTAGAATTCTATCATTCTAATTTATATACTAAATTTACGTACACATTCCCTCTTATATGAAACAAACAAACATGCTTCTATGAGAGGAATAGATTTTGAAACTTCAATTGCATACTTTTGTATGGCTTCAGTGTCAGTGTCATAAAAGACAAAAAATTCTTGGGGAAATTATTCTAGATTAAAGAAGAATTAAACCCATGACAAGTAAAAAGATTCTAGCTTAGGTCCTGGTCATAAAAAATAACAGATATTTGATATTATTGAGAGAATTCAGGTTATATATTAAGCAAAATATTTCATACATGTTAAGCTTGCTGATTGTGTTCATTATATTGTTTTATGTTGGAGGATATACTTGTTTCTTAATAATATATGCTTTACTATTAACCACGATGCTCTACCACTCCACGAAAAATATGTGTCTATACACACATACACACACTTAAGCTCACACACACTTAATGGAGACACAGAGGAGAGGGAGGGAAAGAAGGAGAAAATAAGAGAGCGCAAAAATAACAAAACCTTGACACGAAAGAGAAATATATATGAATGATAAATACATAAATGCTCACTGTAGTATTCTTGCAACTTTTTAATTGAAATATAGTTGATTTACAATGCTGTGCCCATCTCTGCTGTACAGCAAAGTGACTCAGTTTTACACATAGAGACATTCTTTTTTATATTATTTTCCATTATGGTTTATCACAGGATATTGAATGTAGTTCCCTGTGCTATACAGTAGGACCTTGCTGTTCATCCATTCTAAATGTAATAATTTGCATCTACCAACCCCAAACTCCCAGTCCATCCCTCTCCCTGCCTGTTTCCCCCTTGGCAACCACAAGTCTGTTCTCTATGTCTATGAGTCTGTTTCTGTTTCGTAGATAAGTTCATTTGTGCCATATTTTAGATTCCACATAGAAATGATCTCACATGGTATTTGTTTTCTCTTTCTGAATTACTTCACTTAGTATGATAATCTCTAGCTGCATCTGCGTTGCTACAAATGGCATTATTTTGTTCTTTTTTATGGCTGAATAGTATTCCATTGTATATATGTACCACATCTTCCTTATGCATTCATCTGTCAATGGACATTTAGGTTGTTTCCATGTTTTGGCTATTATGAACAGTGCTGCTATGAACATAGGGGTGCATGTATCTTTTTGAATTATAGTTTTCTCCAGGTATATTCCCAGGATTGGGATTGCTAGATCATATGGTAATTCTAATTTTAGTTTTCTGAGGAACCTCCATACTGGTTTCTATAGTGACTCCACCAGCTGACATTCCCATCAACAGTGTAAGAGGGTTCCCTTTTCTCCACACCTTCTCCAGCATTTTTTATTTGTAGACTTTTAATAATGACCATTCTGACTGGTGTGAGGTGGTACCTCATAGTAGTTTTGATTTGCATATCTCTAATAATTAGTGATGTTGAGCATATTTTCATGTGCCTACTGGCCATCTGTATGTCTCCTTTGGAGAAATGTCTACTAATGTCTTCTGTCCATTTTTCGATTGGGTTTGTTTTTTTGTTGTTGAGTTGTATGAGCTGTTTGTATATTTTGGAGATTAAGCCCTTGTCTGTTGCATCATTTGCAAATATTTCCTCCCATTCCATAGCATGCCTTTCTGGTTTTTTTATGGTTTCCTTTGCTGTGCAAAAGCTTGTAAGTTTGATTAGGTCCCATTTGTTTATTCTTTCAACTTTTTAAGTTTAATTTTTTAATACAAAGTTATTGATATAGTCTGGACCATGACTTGATAAATCTTAGAACTGCAAAAGAAAACAATAAATGAGGAAACCCAGATGTTTCATGTATAACTACCATATCAGAGATGAATCAGAGGGTACCTAAATATGCAGCATTCTTTACTTAGACTTGTTTTGTCATATGTTGTAGTACATCCCTTAATTTGACTCAAGTTCCTTCCCATATTCCACATACATGCACAAACTACATACCTACACAGTAATATATGCAATAGATGTGGATATACACATATAATGTCAACTTTTCTTTGAAAAAATAGTTGGTGAGTTTGGTAGAAGAAAATGCATATGCATGTTTAAGGTATATCTCTTCCCCTCTGTCTTTTTCTAATTTTCGTATTTCTTTTGAGACTAAATTAACCCCATACTGAAATACACAGACACCCCCCCCACACACACACACACACGAGAGAGAGAGAGAGAGAGATTAAGAGAGAGATCTAGAAAGAACACTCAGCAAACCACCTGTGTCTTGAAAGAAGTAACATGTCAGCTTTATAATATCTCTAAAAATATGAGTCCCAAATTATAAAGAAATATAATACTTTTCAGTTGAATTAGCTCTAGCAAAATCAAATTTTGGAGATTCAACCAGGTTTTTTTCTTTTAATTCTCATGGTGTCATTCAAATCAGAGAAAGTCTGGTTTCTGAATAATTTTGTATTCATTACTTGATATAGATGTTCATATATTGTGGGGAAAATATATCATAAAGTTGACTTTCTATTGAAAAATATTCTCAGAAGAAAATAAAAACTTGAGTAGAGTTTTGAAAAAGCAGCATATGAAATGAAACTCATTTATTGAAAAAATAACACTCAGTCTGATAATACAATCATAAGCATTATAGAGAGTATAATCCATCCAACCTCACATCAAATTTCTTACATTGGAAGATGAGAGACACACTTGGTTATTACGTAAAGACTTCAATAGTGAACTTAATTATAAAATATTACTGATGCTAATTTTACTGCTCCATCACTTAGCGATTATCTTGCTACCAAATACATATTCAGTTTCTATCACTTTTTCCAATTCATAGTAACAATGTTTTTAAAGAAAATAGGACAGTTTTTCAAACTAAACATTCCCCATGTAAGATAGAAATAATAAGATCGACTTTTTATTTTTTAAAGGCAAGTTCTTCACAGTAAATGTGATGTCCTGAATAATTAGTAATTACTATTAAATATCATTGTTAATATTCTTATTTAAATGATTATAAAATACACATTCAATGTTATGTGGCCTTATGAGATTAATTTGATTCTCTTTTGAAAATAAAATTACTTATTAGTAATATTAATTATCCAAGTTCTATTTCTTCTTTAAAATCTCTGTCATTTTTTTTCTGCACAGACACAAAAAACTTCTTATTTTACCCCCCCTGCTATATATCTTATGCATACTTAGCCTCTTTTCTTCATCAACTCAGCAATAATAAACTGATATTTTAATTTATTGTTTTAAAATAATTTAATTAAAATCATCTTTTTAGTATTGCAAAAACTTTTAGGAATGTATTCTATCTAACAAACTATATTATTTTCCATTCAAACTTATATTAATCTTGCACATACCACAGAGAATTCTAGAAGGAGCTTAATGTGTGTGAATTCTATGAATTTGTCAGCTCTGTGCTGTCATAGATCTTTTAAAGTTCTTCCAAATACTATATTTTCTTTTTATTTGTGAGATATATATAGAGAGAGTTGTTCAATTTTGGATTTATCCATTAACCAAAAATAAACACCCACTCTGTGTGTGTATGTATATGCATACATTCCCACATTCCCACGTACATACATACATGTTCATATATAAAACACATTTTCTCTGTATTAATAACTACCAGATACTGGAGATGTTTTAGATAAGAGATGAAGTTTATGAAATTTTCAACCAGGGCAAAGTATCTTTCAAGAACGATTAAGAGAAAACTAACAACATCATTAGTAGTAACACTTGCAACCAATCATAATTTTTTGAAAATTTCCAATCAAAATTTGATTGTTTCTGTTAAGTCAGAAAAAGAGCCCAAATACACTGAAAATGCTTATTTGGATGTCAGCTTTTTTCAAATTTAAAAAATAAAGTCATTCAATTCAGAGAAAATTACGTCAAACATCTTTTGCTCTTTCTTTGAGGATATCAAAGTTTTTCCCATCATACAGAAAGACGATATAGATCTGTCCTATTCATATTTCTGCAATCAGCAGTGTACTAGGCACTACAGCAATGAACAACCAAAAAACACATAAGACATAACACCACCCTCTAAGAAATATAATTCATTTGGGGAAATACCATAGAGAATGCATTATAATTAGATAGTCTTTAGATGTTCATAAATGTTTAACTGGTGGTTTATAAAATTTTTATCATTTTTGAATATTTTTGAATTCCTAATACATGTTTAGGTAGTATCTATTTTATATTCCTCAGTTTATGAATGTGGAAAGAGACCCAATAACTCTGTACAGTCACACAGCCAGTTATCTATGGGCTAAGCTAAGGCAAAAACTTAGGACTCTTGAATCCTAGGCAGAATGCTTCTGGTTATATTGCTCTGAGATATGAATAGCATCAAAAATTAATTCTACTGTGTATATGCTTTTGTTAATGCTATTGTTAATATTCATAACAGGAAATAAAAACTGACAAATTAATGAAATTCTTTTCTCTAGTATAGCTACATATTTGTTTAATAAAGCAAAGCCTCATTCAAGATAAAAATTATTACCGTCCTTATCAGAATTTTTAAATAATGAAAGTCTCTCTAAGAGAGTAAGACATCCTAAAGGATGAGGACTACGTCCACTTCTGCATTTTAGCCTCAACACATGGCACAAAGTAAAAGGTAAATATTTGTTAGGCAGCACTGCACTCTTGTCTAAGACTGACTGACTCCTTACAATATTCAAACACACAAAATATTCATATGCTTTCACCAATAAGTATAATTAGTTTGACACGCTAAAGGAAGGTGTGTTTGCTTATTTAGGTAAAATATTTCTTCCGTGAATTAGCAGAATAAATGTTAACTATGCTTTGCTATATGTAACCCAGAAAGGAAAATTTACCAGTAGGTGAAAGAGGTATTGCTTGCATTGTGTGATTTCATCTGCTTCATTGTGAAGTATGTTTGGGATTTTAGCAATAAAGAATTATTCTTTTAATAAAAGATATCTATTTCTGCCCAAGAGCAAGCAGCATAATAATCCATGTCCATCATGGTTGTCTCTGTGTCAGATCAAGAATCAACCTGATCTTAATAATCACCCTAATCTATATAAGGTAGGAAAATAACAGGTTTTGGAGATCTCGACTCTAATTGTTTCTTTTCTTTTACTAGCTACTAAATAACTTCATATCTTTGAGAAACAGTTTCCATATAAAATGGAGAAAATAAACCTACCTCTTTTATAATTTATATAAATCTTATATAATGCTTTTGATCAGGAGATAAGAAAAAAATCATGGCCTATGTGGTGTAAATAGCTGAACAATGATGGTAAAGGGAGTGCAAAAACAAAAATTGTTGCTACATTAAACAAGTTTTTTTTTTTTTTTTTTGCTTTTTGTACAAGTTTTGTGGTCTATATTTGAGAGACACAATGGTAGAGTTGGGGAATGGGAAAACTGGTCTATGTAGTCACCTTGTGACACTAGGCAATTTTTTAAACATCTCTAAGCAGGATTGAGAAAAAAATAAATGAAAAATCCACTGTGGGATTTAATTAGATAATAATGCATGTAAGCAATTTAGAAATTGATACAGAGCTGGCAAATGAAGGATTGGCCTTTTCTTGGTTTTTTTTTCTATGTTTTAGTTTATTTTAGATCTATAAAGTGATAATATTTTGTAATTCAAATAAAATTAGTACTCAAATTCTGACCTTGAAGAAGAAATCCATCTTACTTTTTTGTCTCTCTACTGAACATGATATATCCTATCCCTTGATGTGTCTGTGCAGTACTGATTCAGTGAATGTTAATGCTGAAAAATAATTATAAAGCAAAATTTTTAAATAGCTTAGTTTCCAGAAAATGCACCCTATTTGAGAAGAACATTTTGGATTAAAAAGTATCTTAAATATATTCATATTATTAAAGAAAAATGATGCTGCCAATTCATAAGAGGTGGTTGAAAGATTAAACTGTATTGTTGACAGTGTCCTAGTTCATTTGGCCTCCCATACGAATTACCATAGATTGGGTGGCTTAAACAGTAAACATTTATTTCTTACAGTTCTGAAGGCTGAGAAATTGAAGATTAAGGCTCTACCCTCCCTCATGACTAGTTATCTCTCACTTCTGAATACCATTACATTGGGGTTAGGATTTCATCATATAAATTTGAGGGGAGACACAAACATTAATTCTATAACATATAGCATCAAAAAACTAAAACAAAACAAATAGAAGCAAAGGCTAATAAAGGGAATAGATTTTGGTAAACCATTTTCCTCTTGGTCTCCCAAGGCTCAACTGTGGAGTTGAATGGAATAAAATCAGCCTTCATACATAGTAAAATCTATTTTGAAATAATATGAATAGCCCAGAAAAATCTCAAACCGTATGATTGCATTGTTATATAAAGTTTCTAAAACCTACAGGTGACAGGCAGAAGTTAAACAAGTATCCTTTCCAAATAATATCACAGGTGACATCATCCTAATCCTCAAATTACTTCTACAAATATTTTTTCAATGACAGTATGTTGCACACACGATCAAATGTAACCACACAAAGAGGTGGCAACTGAACATGAGCGAGAACTTTAGAAACGAGAACAAAGAGATGTATAGAAATTATAAATATTGGAATTATCAGACTCAGACTGAAGATAAAAACATGCTGAAGATGGGCTTCCCTGGTGGCGCAGTGGTTGAGAGTCCGCCTGACAATGCAGGGGACACGGGTTCGTGTCCTGGTCCGGGAAGATCCCACATGCCGCGGAGCGGCTGTGCCCGTGAGCCATGGCCGCTGAGCTTGCGCGTCCGGAGCTTGTGCTCCGCAACGGGAGAGGCCACAACAGTGAGAGGCCCGCGTACCGAAAAAAAAAAATATATGCTGAAGATAAATGCTGAAAATAACTGAAGATAAATACATTAAAGGAGATAAAACCTTCAACCACTGGGCAGAGTACAAGAAACAATAAAAAGGGACTTAAGCATATTGAAGAAAAAATCTTTATAGAATTTATTGCAGTGAATAATATAATAATCTAAAACAAGGTCTCAATGAACATACTTAATAGCAGATTATACAAGATGAAAAAGAAATAATGAAATGGAAATTTTGCCAGAACAAACAAGAGCTGAATGCAGCATTTGGAGACAGAAATTTGAAAAATTTTATATAGGAGAAAAGAAACAAAAAGGATATAGAAGAAGCAGTAGCATATGTTTCAGAAAAAAATTAGAGTTTCAGAAGTAGAGAAGCATGTTAATGAGACAGAAGTAAAATAGGAGGTAGCATTAGAGAATTTTTCAAAATACATGAATAGTATTAGCCCATTGTTTGAAGAAATTTTATGATGTTAAGCAGGGTGAATGCAAACAAATCTATACATAAACTATCAAAATAAAACTAGAGAAAACCAAAACCAGGCCACCCATCCATACTGGGCAGGAATCCTACAGAAGTGTGACACTGAGAATGGGTGTTGGTAGGATACAGAGGCAGCACCCAGAGACCAGTCCAGCTGGAAAGAAGTTTTGTACTGCAGCCAGAGCCTGTGAGTGGTCAAGAGGAGGCCGCTGGTGCGGGAGGGCACCTCGTGTTCCCTGAAAGTTCAGACAAGGAAAAGACTGTGCCCTCAGACGTGGCCAGCTAGGGTCTGCGGAGCCTGGACCAGTCTTACCTTCTGCCTTGCAGGACACTGGGAGCTGTTTGGAGGGGAACTGTGGCAGCACGTCTGACCTGCCTGCACCAGATTCCCAGGTTCTGCCTGTCCTGCTCCTGCTGTTGGCTAAGGGCCAAGGGCAAGTGCTGCTGGGGCTCTGTGCAGGCATGAATCCCCAGTGTACCAAAGCAGGCTGGGCCCAGGGTGCTATTTATTGACTTTCACACCCCTCTGCCTTCCCAGGTGTGGGACCAGAACCTTCCCCAGACCCCTGCAAATGAAACCAAAAGTCCACCTGCTGTGTTCATTCCTTCCTGTCCTTCAAAGTACTTAGCCTTCTCTAAGGCCTTGTGTGTGTCCTGTTTGTATGTTTTGTGTTGGTGAATGAGGTCAGGTTTGTGCAACTGTTGATAAATAAATACATAAAAGTGGACAAAATATCATTGGTAGTGGCAAAAAAAAAGAAGGGAGGAAACTAAGACAGATACAAAGTGAAACCTATTACGTGATTTCAATTATATGAGATATCTAGAATAGGCAAATTTATAGGACAGAAAATAGATTAGAAGTTACTAGGGACAAGGGGAGAGAGGGGAATGAGGAATTATTGCTTAATGGTTACAGAGTTCCTGTTTAGATTGATGAAAAAGTTTGGAAATAGTGTTGATGGTTGCATGCCATTGTGAATATAATTAATGCCACTGAATTGTACACTTAAAATGTCTAATATAGCAATTTTTATGTTATGACATTTCACCACAATAAAAATATACATAATAAAAATAGTCCTATAAATATTTCTATAATTATCTGTAATTTAAAATCTTGTCACAGTAAGAACTCAGAGCTTCATTGTCAAGTTCTGCCTAATATTTAAGGAATAAATAATGTCAATGATACTGATTTACAGATTCTTCCAGAAAAGAGAGCAACAAGATATATTTTCCCATCATTTATAAGCTAACATAACCTTGATCCTAAAACCCAGCAAAGACTATAAAACACACACAAAAATTCATTCTAATATCACTCATAAAATTAAGTAAAAAATCCTAACTCAAATATACAGAGTAAATATGACAAATATATAAAATAAAATGCATCAAGACGAAGTTAGAGTTATCACAGGTACACAAGTGTTTATTTAAATAGGGAAGCAATACATAGAATTCACCACATAAACAGAATAAAGAATATAAAATCATGTGAACATACATAATACATGGGAAACAATCTTATAGCAACTAGGAATAGAATAGAACTTTCTTATTCTGGTAAAGAATACCTAAATAATACTTCCGTCACTAACCATAGATGATATGGTTGTGTAAACAAACCGGAATGTAAAAGATAGAAATAGAAATATCTTTTATAACATAAGAAAATATCTTCATTAATCAGGACAAGGAAATAACCCATAAAGAAAAGTTTGATAAATTTGATTAAAAATCAAGAATTATCTCTCCAAATAACACCATTAGAATCACTCAAATACATGAAAGAAGGTATTTGCAACATATTTGCTAATAAAGAAATCATACAATAATATATAAATTGATATGCGTAAATTCCTTATACAACAGTTAGGGAGACAATGGAAAACCCAATAGAAAACTGGGCAATAGACTAAAACAGGTACTTACAAAAAGCAGAACTATAAATGGTCAATAAATATAAGCAAAATCTTCTCATAAAATTCATAGTTATAGTGATATACCACCTATTAAAATAGATAAAAACAAATGACAATGCCAAATGTAGATTATGATATATAGCAACAAGTACTCTCATCCATGGATCTATAGTTGATGGGTGGGTAATTATCCTAACTATTTTGGAAGATAGTTTGATATTGTCTAGTAAAATTGAAGATACACTTAATCCTATATTGTTTCAATCCTACTACAATGTTTACCCTACAAAACTGAAAGTAATTTTGTACCATCATACATAAACAAAAATAACCAAACCATATTATTTATAATAGTTTCTTAATAGAAATTATCTAAAAACTCAAGAATAATATAATTAATTAATTAATAGTGGTATATCAATCCAGAGACATACAATACAGTATAAAAATGAGTAATTACTACTACAAGGAACCCAGCGGATAAATCTTGAAAACAAAGAATGAAGAAAAGAATACAAGTAAAAGAAAATTCCTAATGTTTGATATAATTTACATAAACTTTAAAAATCGGTAAGACTAAATGGATGAAGGTGGTCAAAATGTATATACTTTCAGTTATAAGATCGAATACAATATGATGTACAATGCACAATGTATAATATGAGTAATATAACCAACACTGCTGTATGTTGTACATGAAAGTTGTTAAGAAAGTAAATCCTTCTCATCAAAAGGAAAACTATTTTTTTCTTTTATTTTGTGTGTGTGTGTGTGTGTGTGTGTGTGTATATATATATATATATATATATGATGGATGTCCACTAAACTTGTGATAATAGTTTCATGATATATGCAAGTCAGTTCACTATGCTGTACACCTTAAATTTATACAGTGCTGTATGTCAATTATCTCCCAATAAAATTAGAAGAATAATTAATTAATTAATTAAAAATAGGGAAGACTAAAGGAATGGGTTTAAGGATGAATAGTTAAGTCATAAAATTATAGAAAACAAACAGATTAAGTAGTATAAAACTAAGGATATGGAAGAAGGAGAGGGTATGTTGAGATGGGCATGAAAAGAGGTTTCTGAGATGTTAGTAATGTTCTTTTTCCTGGATATGATTATACGAGTGTTCTCTTTATAACAATTTATTAAGCTGTACATTTATGTGTTTTACACTTTTCCATGCATTGTACTTCACAAAGAATAAAAAGATAGGCACACAATTACACATTCTACTTATACATATCAGTGTGTGTTTGTGTGTGTGTGTGTTGTGTAGTGTGTATCAAGCCATTACAGGTAGCAGATTCCAAAAATCATGAGGTAAATGTCATGGTTTTATTTTGGACAGTTCTTAAAGAGATACATGACTGAATTAAATTTGAATCATAGGTAAAGTATGTCCTCTTTTATCAAATATGTCTCATTTTTCACTAGTCAGGGAATTCTGTTCATTCCTGAGTATGAAAAAGTTTTTCTCTTGATGTTCTGATTTCAATGAAAGGCAAACACCGTGTTTATAACCCCAACCCATTTAACCTGTCATTTCTGACTTCTTCCAGTATCTTGCTCTTATACTCTTAACTTGCTCTTACACTGTTCCAAAGTCAGTTTGTTTGCCTGCATATTGTCTATGTGACATCTCTGACCTGTTTTCTATTCCAATTGCCATTCTGAGTTCAGATTCTCACCACCTTGTTACCAACCTCATACTGCTTGCCACACAGCAGGCCAGTAAATCGAGAGACAAGTTGTTGGGGCAAGGAATAATGACTTTATATGGAAGCCAGCAGACTGAGAAGATGGTGGACTAGTGGCCCAAAGAACCATCTTACCTGAGATAGAGTTCAGGATTCTTTCTAAAAGGGGAGGGGGTGTGGCTGGTTGTTACAAACTTCTTGGTGTTGGAATCCTTTGTTCTTGCAGCTGTCCTGGTAGGTCTGGTCACAATGTTCCTATAAGCCTCCAACAAAACAATTACTATTATCTGTTCTGCAACTTTTTATCTGTATGAATGGAAAAGTGTTATACCTTTAAAGGTCAGAACCTTGAGAATGAGCTATCCTGTATATTTCAGGCTGTAGGCAACATTCTTTTACAAAGATGCAGAGCCAGCATGACTAAGCACAGGCAGCAGAGCACAAAGGTTAGAGCTAAAGGAATAGATCCAATATGGAGTCATGTTTGTTCTTCTCTGTTATAGCCTCATATCTTAATTTCTACAGTGGCCTCAGTCCCTGACTCCAAGATCTCTATACTGCCTAAGTATCCTACATATCAATATGAATCATTTTATTAAAATTAATATTAATAGCATTCATCCTTAAAAAACTTTTAAATGTCAATTTCTGAGCAAAGTATTTTATACTTCATCTTATTGAACTTTATTTAATCTTTATATCATCCCAATGATGTTGTATTTACAAGTCAGAAAAATAGTCAAAGAAATATTAAGTAAATTGCCCAAATTCACACATTTGGTAAATGATAGAGCTGGGAATCAAACCCAAAGCTCATGCTCTAAGTAGTATCTTTTCCTCTCCTTTTTCTAATTCAGTCCTTAGTGCCCAGCCCAAGTCAAGCCCATAGTAATTACTCAGTAATATTTCTGGGATGGTCAGTAATATTTCTTCAATGGACAAGTGCAATGATGTCTTCAGTAGCACCCTGAAATGTAGGGGCTCATAAATAGATTTTCATAATGAGAAGAGCACACTGTCTAAAAATTCAGGTAAGGTTTAAGCAGAACAGAATTGTTCCTTTATAGGTTTAAAACTGATCTGATCTCAGTTCCTTTCTAAGTAATGGAAAATATGCAGGCCTATCTAAATGGGATAGGACTATCTATCTAAATGCTGTTGCATAGAGAGCAATCTCCATGCATCAGGTTTTATTTATCCTGTCTGAGATATGGCTCCTCTGGTAAGGAAACATAAAGCTTATGCATCATTCTATTTCTCTTTTTATCCAATTTTCTTCCATTCTGTTTTTATCTACATTTCATATATTTGCTAATATCTGCCTGCTTCTCTTTTCACTGTCACTTACTCAGCAATATAATCTTTATTGCATTGTAATAATTTTAATACCTTCCATATGTAACTTGCAGGACTTGCTCGTCAATTACAGGATTTGTGCCCCTGACATATTTGTATTAATACCATTTTTTCCATCCTGGTTTCTCTACCTGTCTTTTCCTTTTTGTGCCCCTCTATCTTATCTGCCAGCTGGTGTTTTACTAATGTTTTTCATTTTTTTCTGCCTTTCAGAATAATCGAGATATCTCCTCTTTCCTTGTAAATTATCCAGCAGTGCGTTTCTAATAGTTGAAGCTCAGTGACAGGCATTTTAACTTGAGGCCTTAGAGTGAAACTAGGCAATAGAGCCATATACTCTTAAAAAGGTCTTGGATACAGCCTCAGATACACTGGAGATTCTTGGGCGGGGCTTCCTTTGTTGTTCCAACTTCAGTGGTGTTTTTTGTTTTTTAAAAATATTCTTTATTAGCCATTCATATGACATCTTTTTTTTCTAAAACTACACTTAAACAGTATTCAACTGGAGTCTGTTCCCTTTTGCCCCATTTTTCCTTTTGACCCATTTCTCTGTCTCTTTTTTTCTTGAAGAAATATGTTTTCTGCACTGACATAGAGTGATACAAATAGCACTCTATTAGTTTCAGAAGAGGCATGACTTTTACAATTTCAAGAAAAAAAATTAGAACTATTCTAATAAACTCTGTCCCCTCTAGGACTAATGAAGTCTAATACTTCAAGAAAATGATAAGGAAATAAATACATTTTCATCTCTTAGGAAAAGCATCAATAATTACAATTTATGACCAGATTCTATGTATGGAACATAACTGCATTGTAGGGAAACTGAGATAAAATATGGTTCAAATGTAAGCAAATGAGAATTGAACGAAGCCTCTGACATAATAAATCTAATAGCCAAGAAATGCCAAAGACCCAAAGTTTACCATTCATGTGGAACTAGGCTCAAATAAGGATCCTCAAAAAGTCACAGTTGAATTGTGGGTGTCAAGAAAGTTGTTCATCATGCCTTTAAAATTGGGAAAAGGTTGATCTGCATTGAGCAAATAGAAATCACTGAGAGCTCTGGAAGAAAAGATTTGGCAAAGTCAAAAGACTTTCTAAAGGTTCCTTCTCACCTTTATTCTCCTGGTCCCCTCTTCCATTTAATCCTTACTTTCTTCTCCTCTCCTCTACCTCCTCTTCCTATTCAGACTCTGTCTCTGTCTCTTTCTGTTTCTCATTGGTTAGAGTGTTACCAAGCTCCATCCAATTTTAATTTCTGGGAAACTTACTTTTCAAAGCCATCTACCCTAAAGTATAAGCTGAGAACTAAACCCAAAGGAATTTTCATACCAATGCAGTTGATTTCCCTTGTAATAAAAGGAAATGTTAAGTTTAAAAATAGCTGTCAGTCAAATGTTGCTGTTATAATTTATTGAAATGGTTTAGTATTCTAGTGTCACAGGTTTCTCTGTCCGTCCCTTGTTGATTATTGCACTGTCAGTTGAAAATGAAGCCAGCTGTGGCAATTAGCCTCATTTACTCTATGGGTGATACCTCAATTGATAAGCTGGTATCATATTCTTCTTCATACTTACTGGAATAAAATCCTTTTCAGCAATCAATATGTGACTTTTTACAAGTATATTCTGTCATTATTATTAAATTGTCACAGAAAATTAGTTAACATTTTTCTGAAAATACATCTTTGCTTTTTCCAATCTCTCATGCAAGAAAGAAGTGAAATAATAATTGAAGACATATAATTTTATAAAGTAATCCTCAAGTAAGACTTATTTCAGCTAAAACTTTTGTAGTTATGCCTCCCCTGATAATTTCATTGTATTTTATAAATTTCAAAATATATTTTTTTCAAAAGTACCTATTTTTTTAAAAACAGTAATACCAAAATTCATACTGTATATAACTTCTAGATCTACAAAAAAATACCTACTTTAATCTCATGTACTCAGTAGTTGCAGTGTATAAAGTATTTACTTATTATACTTAGTCTTCATAGGGGCTAATATGGTAGCTTGGTTGCAAATGGACGGGTCTAGAAAGAGCCAAAGCCTGGAAATAAGACAGGTTTCTCTCAAAATGGAATATCCTGAAATTGCCAGCAGACAGAAATTGTGGTTAGTAGATAGGATACTCTCAGAGTGAAGAAGGAAGGGAATATTTTAGCAGTAGCGTATAGATAAGAGTTGAGGGTGCAAAGCTGACTTTTTTTTTTTTTTTTTTTTGCCTTACGCGGGCCTCTCACCGTTGGGGCCCCTCCCGTTGCGGAGCACAGGCTCCGGATGCGCAGACTCAGCGGCCATGGCTCACGGGCCCAGCCGCTCCGCGGCATGTGGGATCTTCCCGAACCGGGGCAGGAACCCATGTCCCGTGCATCGGCAGGCGGACTCTCAACCACTGCGCCACCAGGGAAGCCCAAAACTAACATTTTTTGATGGTGGATATCTTATGACAAAACATAGGAACTCAGTAAGTGATTTATAAATTAATATGCTCAGTAAAGGCTGGATCTTAGTGTAGGATGAAATTAGGTATCAAGCAAGACTCCAAGAGTAAAGGAAAATAAGATGGAAGGTAGTTTATCTGCTTTATAAATGGAATAAATTGGAGCTCAATAAGTTAGGTTGGCTCTACAGCTATTATGAGGTAGAATGTGGATGTTAATCCATAGCTTCTAACTAAAATCCCAGGTCAAAATCGATTGTATCAGTTGTCTCTACTTAACAATAACAACAACAATAATGGTTACTGAATAAAAACAAACTCACTATTAGACATTTCATATATTCTGTATCAAATTTGTATAATGACTCCATAAGAGATGCAACATTATCCCCATTTTGAAGGTAAAGAAACTGAAGATAAGAGAAGTAAATAATTAAATCTATGACCACCTGACTCCAGAGGCCAAGCTCATAATAACTTGTAATAAAAATCTCAGGTTAGTAAGTCTCTGGACTAGAATTTGAGTGTGGGTCTGCTATGAAAATGCAGTTTGTAGTCGTGCCTTTTAATATGTGCTCCCCTTGGCTTGGGGTAGAGTTTGCTGGCTCTTTTAATAGGGTCAAAATCACCTCTTCAGTCCCTGTAGTCCCTACTACATCATCGGAAGTACTCCAAGGAGCCCACTCCCCCCGCTTCCCTTGTTCTCATCAAGTAAATTTTCTTTGTAACACTTTCTTTTAACTAAAACGATCTTATTTAGGTATTTACTTATACACTGTGTGTCTCTCTCAACTAAATATAAGCTCCAAGAGAATCAAATCTGTTTATTCATCATTTATTTTACCAGTGCCCAAATGACAGGCAGTCACCTCACTAACACTAATATTATTGAGCAAGTAAAAAGGAAATATAAAAGGTCATCAAACAAGATAATTTTTCACTCAATACTTTAGAAAATAATTTTCAAGTGATAACATTCAATGTATGGAAGTATAGGAAAATGGGTACTCATCTTGCTGGAAATGTAGATTGGTAAAATTATTGTTGTAAAACTAAAGTGAAAGTATAAATTAGAATTGTTTAAATATCCATATGCTTTAACTCAACTTTTTTTCTAAGAATCTTCCCAGATAAATGAGATAAAAAACTATAAGATATATAATAAATATATATGTATTACAATAAAATTTATACTTGTGTTTTGTAGAACTTGAAATTTTAAAAGAAATGAAATGTGATAAATGACAATTGAATGGAACATAGTTGAATAAACTATATGCACAACTATGCAGCCATAAAAAAACAATAGAACATCAGAAGATGCTATTCTTACTACTCCATGTTTTTCTTAGTAATATGCATTAGAAAAAAAATTATAAATGTTTATGAGTAAGAAGACTAAAATACCAGAATAGATTTCAACTAATTTTGAAATTCTAAGGTACTTTTTATATAACGTATACTTATTGTGTTTGGAGGATGGTTGTGGGAGAAACATGTAAAATTAATTACAAAATTTGTCTGTATTCACCAACAGTATTTATATGACATAACAGCCAAAGAAAAAAGTGTGTAAGAGGAGAAATATTATTTTGACTAGGGACAGAGGTGTAGAATAGATTAGTCCTAACAGTATCAAAATTTGTACAACTAAACTAATTTAAAAGAGGTGATACTGACATAGGATAATAGGAACTGAATACATATATTTGAAACAAATCACTTACATAAAATGATTTAATGTGGAATATGATAAAAACATTTCACATATGTGGGGAAGACAGCTATATAATAAATGGTTATTGCAAAAATAAAACATGTGATACCAAAAATCAATTCTAGATAGATTAAAGGAAAAAATAAAAATCTTTGAAATATAGAAATATTTAAATAATTATGAATCTCTAGAGAAAACTGTCCCAAATTTTAAAACAATGAAGAAAATTATAAGAAAAACATTAATAATCATGTATGTCTAAAAAACAATGACCATTATTAATTAAAAAGATAAATGGAATATGAGAAATTTTACCAAAAATAAAATATATCCTAAAATAAAACAAACATATCCAATTCCCTGCTTATAAATTATCAAAGATAAAAAGTAAAAATATTTATGTTGGTGTGATAAATCTAGCTTCATTGTGGGCAGGTAAGTTAGTATAACTACTTGGAAAAACAATTAGGCAGCACCTAGCAATGATCTGAGCTTCTAACTCCATTACATAAACACTCGTCTAATAAAATAATTTAGAACTAGAAAACAATCTTCATATCCAAGATGTGGTTTGGGAGGTAATTTATAATTAACACAAAAGGGAAATACCATAAGTATTTAACTATAGGAGAATAGTTAAGTGATGATGCAGAAGCATACTTTATCCCAACATAACTGATCCCCAAATTACTATTTTACAGGAATAAATGTGCTTTAATATTTAAAAAAATAAAAATAAAATAGGACAGAGTTTGACATAAAGTATAATGAAATAAAAAAACTCTATAATTGTACCAAAGTGTTCACAGTGGTTATCTATGGAATGTGAACTAAGATATATATATATATATTTTTTTCTTCTCTGTGCTTTCCATATATAATATGGGTATGACTAAATTTAATTTTTTAACCTAAAATTCTTAATATTTTGGTAACATTTATAGCCAGCATTTATTCTTATGTTTACCCTCAAGAACATCTTTTTATTTTGTGGGCATATTATGTGATTTTATGTTAAGTGGTCTGCCACAAACATAGGGAGCTCACCAACAATATCCTGATATCTAAAGGCTGGATTTTCAGTGTATGATTTTGGCACATAATTGTAGTTTATGCCATAAGGATTGGGTGCATACAATATGCTTCTCCTTCTGTTAAAATTTTTGTGTAAGTGATTATTTATCTTTTCCATTACAATCAAGGTTAAGAAACATTGGCATCCGTTTCATGAGTCCCTGCCAGTAGAAACTATTTCACATTTGTGTCTGACTAATGTTCTTGTCACTTAGATTTAGATAATTTTCTTAAAAAAGAAGTGAGCATTCTAGAGCCATATTAGGAAACTACTTAATATAACACATGAATTAATACACCTAATTGTGACTGTCTTAAACAGGGCACACTTATCTTTGTTCCCTCTTTTTATTCTGATATTTTGTCTTTGTTATGTCATTTTCATTCTAGTACATTGTCACTGTAGAGAAGAAATAGAAAAGAAGCATGTAGTATATCCAATGGCAATAATATGGTTATCTAATTCTATGGGTTGAAATTAACTGAATATTTGGAGTTACACCTCAGAAATACCCACCTTATCTCAAGACTTCATGGTTTCCTACAAACTAAATTATGAAAACCAAATATGGAAAAAAAGCTGTATCCCAAAGTTTAGAGTTATAGTGGGTGATGGAAAATGATATTGAAGAGCCTAGAAATTAAATTTAAGTCAGTGGAAAGACTAGAAGAAATGAACAGAATATTTTTATAGAAGATACATGTAATAGCTATTTGGAAAAAGAGAGCTAGATGTTTGGATGACTGATTATCATTGAAGTAAAATATTTTTATCTAAATGTAATTAAAAGTTATTTTTGAAACTGTTTAAATATAATATCAACTCAGCTTTGGAAAATAAATGTTAAAATTATGTAAGTTATTTGTACTTTATAGTTTTAGTACCCAAATGTTGAAATTTTACAAATAAAATAATAGAGACAAATACTTCTAGGAATATGATGGACTGTAAATTTCTAAGGTGACTGCTCACCTTTTCCCTTCCTCAAAAAAAAACTAAAATGTGCTTCAGATTGCTCACTTTTATGTCTGTAAAAATAACTTTCCGTATAAGTGGTGTCACAAGCAATAATTTCACAGACCAGAGAAGACATATAAAATGGAATCGAATTGAAGATTTGATAAATAACAATTTGACACACAATCAAAATAGCTAGTTTCTCTTGGAGAAGAAAGGAAGGACAAAACCTTAAATATGTAGGAAAAACAGTCCTCAAAGCAAACATACCCCTCCCTTATTTAGTCTGAAAAATTCATAGAACAGAGCCCATGGGAATTTATAGAGAGATTTCCAGAGGCTAAATAAAAGTTTAGCAAAGACTAAGGGAAATTGGCATTAGAAGTGTCCTTCAAATAAGCTTATAGTTCTAAAACTCAATAATTTGAATTCCCTTCAGGTCAGTAAGAGATGTGAATGACAATACAGATGGTGGTGTAAGAAGCAAGGCTGTTGTGTTATGTAGCTATAGTTAGATTTTAATTTAACTGGGAGATATAAAACCTAACCAAAATATATTTTACTTCATTGGAAACTTTATTGGTATTTACAATAACTATGATAAGAAAGTGAAATTTTTTTTAAGTAATAATTCAAGATATTTAATTTCATGTTTTTTAGGAGGACAGTTATATGTGCTTAATAAGTGAGAACAATTTTGGGCAAGCCATTTACTTCTGATTATTTACTTCTGTTTCTTAGGACTTTCTCTCTATATACTTCCCTAGGGATGTATTATATACTAAGTCCTCCAAAAAACTAAGTTAATGAAATTCATGGTGGTATATGGTATCATATAACAATGTTGAGAATGACTCTAGCAATATGATTTTTACTAACATGGCCAAAGGAAATGTATTATAATTCTATAATAAGCAACCTAAAGAAAACTTACAGTCATGAATTGCAGAAAATACCACAGAGAAAGGAGTTTGAAGATTGCTTAGGGAAAATCCTTCACATGAGTGCACTCAAATTTTATTTAATGGTAATTTTTTTTTTTTTTGTGGTATGCCGGCCTCTCACTGTTGTGGCCTCTCCTGTCACAGAGCACAGGCTCTGGACGCAGGCTCAGCGGCCATGGCTCACGGGCCCAGCCGCTCTGCGGCATGTAGGATCCTCCCGGACTGGGGCACAAACCTGTGTCCCCTGCATCGGCAGGCGGACTTTCAACCAATGCACCACCACGGAAGCCCCTAATGGTAATTTTTTATTACAAATGAGATCATTTATTATTATGGTAATCTTCGTTGGATGGAATATTAAGATAAAATGGTTATGTCAGAGGAAGACGTTAAGTTAGGACGAGAGTGTTCAAACTAACATATATATATATATGTGTGTGTGTGTGTGTATGGAATGGAATGTGGTAAAGCTGACTCCTGAGGCCTTAAGTTATGGAAGTAGAGTTTAACTTCAAAGAAACACATAGTGATGAAGAGCTACCACATGACCAGTGTGATCATTCTTTATGCATTTTTTATTTTTTCAAGCATACTATAAAATTTAAGGGTTTTGAAACACACTAAGGATTAAGAAACTTTGAGAGCTACTACATGAAAATAGTGGTAAAGAAGTAGAACCAGAGAAATCCAGAAAATATTGTCGTGAATATAGTTAAAACTAGCAAAAACAAAAACCAGACACAAACAAACAACAACAATGACATTCTCCTTTCTTGAGGAATTTCAAATGAAATGAAATGTACAGGTTTTAAGAGTAACGATGTGTAGATGTGTGATTTGGTGACTGGTCTCAGAATGAAAATAAAAGGTCTAACATGGAGGGGGGAAAAAAAAAGGTGTGCTATAGTCAAAACCATGTAAGTGGGAAGATGGAAAGAAAGAAACCATTAAAAGCTACACATACACACACATGCACTCACACTTATAAGATCGAGAATGATAGCATCAAAGTAAGTAGAACTTGTTTCAAACCAGACCTGAATTAAATTGGCTTATATTAATTAACTTTATCAATAAGCTTTGTAGTAGAGTATCTGTCCTGAATTTCAAATATTATCTGGAGAGCTGAGGGAAAATTGTATGCCAACTCTGCGGCATTCCATGATAAAAATTACCTGTGGAAATAAGTGTAAAATTAAATAACCTGCTGGGATTTTGATTGAGATTGCACTGAATCTATGGAACAAGTTATTTTGTGAATATTGACAAATCGATACTAAAGTTTATATGGAAAGTCAAAAGACCCAGAATAGCCAACACAATATTGAAGAAGAACAAAGTTGGAATTGACACTACTGAACTTCAAGACTTACTATAAAACTACTGTAATCAAAACAATGTGGTGTAGGTGAAAGAATAGGCAGATCAATGGAACAGAATAAAGAATCCAAAAGTAGACCCTGATGAATATAGTCAACTGATCTTCGACAGAGAAGCACAGGCAAGACAATGAAGCTAAGCTAGTACTTTCAAAAAGTGGTGCTATGCCAAAAAAAAAAAAAAAAAGAAAAGAAAAGAATCTGCACACAGACCTTACACCTTTTAAGGAAATTAACTCATAATGGATTGGAGATCTAAATGTAAAATGCAAAATTCCTAGAAGGTCATATAGAATAAAACCTAGGTGACCTTGGGTTTGGTTATGACTTTTTAGATAAAGCATCAAAGGAACAATCCATGAAGAAAAAGATTGATAAGCTTAACTTCATTAAAATTAAAAACTTCTGTTCTATAAAAGACAATGTCAAGGGAATGAGAACACAAGCCACAGAGTTGGAGAAAATATTTGCAAAAGACACATCTGATAAAGGAGTGTTATCCAAAATATGCTAACAACTCCTAAAACTAAAAAAAAAAAAAAAAAAAAAAGATTTTAAAAATGAGCCCAAGATATTAAAGGATATCTCACCAAGAAGATATACAGGTGGCAAATAGACATTTGAAAAACTGCTCCATATAATATGTCATAAGAAAAATGCAAATTAAAACAACAAAAATACCACCATACAGTTATCAGAATGGTGAAAACCTGGAACTCTGACAACAACAAATGCTGGTGAGAATGGGAGCAACACAAAACAGAAAGAAAATAAATGAAATGAAATGAGTATAAGCCAATGGGAGGTATTAGGGACATTCACAAAAACTCACACATCATATGGATGTTTATAGCAGATTTATTCATAGCTGTCAAAACTTGGAAGCAACAAAGATGTTCTTTAGTAGGTGAATGAGTAAATAAACTGGTACATCCAGACAATGGACTTTTATTCAGCACTAAAAATAAATGAACTGTCAAGACATGGAAAAGCATGAAGGAAACTTAAACACATATTACTAAGTGAAATAATTAAATTTGACAAGGTTACTTACTGTATGATTTCAACTATATGACATTCTGAAAAAGGCAAAACTGTGGAAACAGTAAAAAGATCAGTAATTATCAGTGGATGAGGAGTGAGAAAGATGAATAGCACAGTACAGAAGGTTTTTAGGGCAGTGAAAATACCCTGTATGATATTATAATGATAGATACATGCCATTATACATTGTCCAAACCCATAGAGTATATAACCAGAGTGAACTATGAAGTAAACTGTGGACTTTGTGTGTGTAAAAGGTGTTGGTGTAGATTCACCAATTGTAAAAATAAAAATGTACCTATGATGGGAGATGTTTATAATGGGGAAGATTATGCGTGTGTGTGGGGCAAGGGTATGTGGGAAATCTCTGTACCTTCCTCTTAATTCTTTTTGAACTTAAAATTTCTCTAAAACAATAAAGTCTTAAAATGTTATTATTAATTGTCACTTGCCATGAATATCTCCTATTTTATAACTGGTATTTTTCTATTTCTTTATCTTATTGAGGTCTGCCCATACTGGAGATTCAAAAACAAGAATTCTAAAACCAGGTAAAAAAAACTTTGATTAGGAGTTGAATTGTGTTTTTCCAAAACTCATTATGTTGAAGTCCTAACCCCCAGTGCTTCACAATATGATGTTTTTTGGAAGTAGGGTTATTGCAGGTGTATTTAGTTAACATGAAGTCATACTGGAGCAGCATGGATCCCTAATCCAACATGACAAGTGTAAAAGAGGGAAATTTGGAAACAAACTCATGCACAGGGAGAATGGTCTTTAAAGATGAAGGCAGAGATCTACAAGCCAAAAAATGACAAAAATTGACAGCAGACCACCAGAAACAGTGAGAGAGGAATGGAACAGATTTTCCCTCACAGCCCACAGAAGTAACCAACCCTGCTGATGCAGTGATCTTAGGCTTCTGGCCTCCAGAACTGTGAGACAAGAAATTTCTGTTATTAAAACCACCCAGTTGGGGTTCCCTGGTGGCGCAGTGGTTGAGAGTCCACCTGCCGATGCAGGGGACACGGGTTCATGCCCCGGTCTGGGAAGATCCCACATGTCGCGGAGCGGCTGGGCCCGTGAGCCATGGCCACTGAGCCTGTGCATCCGGAGCCTGTGCTCCGCAATGGGAGAGGCCACAACAGTGAGAGGCCTGCGTACCGCAAACAAAACAAAACAAAACAAAACACCCAATTTGTGGTATTTTGTTATGGCAGCCTCAGGAAACTAATATACAGGCATAGCTCATTTTATTGTGCTTTGCAGATGCTGTATTTTTTACAAATTGAAGGTTTAGGGCAACCCTGAATCAAGCAAGGCTATCAAAGTCATCTCTTCCAACAGCATTTGCTCACTTCATATGTCTGTATCACATTTTGTAATTCTCACAATATTTCAGATTTTTTTCATTATTATTATTCTATTATGGTGATCTGTGATAGGTGATCTATGATGTTACTCTTGTAATTGTTTGGGGGCACCCCAAACCACACCCATACAAGAGGCAAACTTAATCGACAAATGTTGTGTATGTTCTGACTGCTCCACTGATCGGCTGTTCTCCCATCTCTCTCCCTCGCCTTGGATCTCTATTTCCTGAAACACAACCATATTGAAATTAAGCCAATTAAAATCCCTCAATTACCTCTAAACGTTCAGGTGAAAGGAAGAGTGCAAAGTCTCTCACTTTAAATCAAAATCTAGAAATGATTAAACTTAGTAAGTTAAGTGTGTTGAAAGCTGAAATAGCTCAAAAGCTAGGTCTCTTGTGTCAAACAGTTAGCCAACTTGTGAATGCCAAGGAAAAGTTCTTGAAGGAAATTAAAAGTGCTACTCCAGTGAACAGAAAAATGATAAGAAAGCAAAACAGCCTTATTGCTGATATGGAGAAGGTTTTAGTGGATGGGAGAGAAGATCAAACCAGCCACAATATTCCCTTAAGCCAAAACCTCATCCAGAACAAGGCCCTAACTCTCTTCAATTCTGTGAAGGGTGAGAGGTGAGGAAGCTGCAGAAGAACTTGGAAGCTAGCAGAGCTTGGTTCACAAGATTTAAGGAAAGAAGCCACTTCCATAACATAAAAGTGAGAGGTGAAGCAGCAAGTGCTGATGTAGAAGCTGCAGCAAGTTATCCAGCATATCTAGCTAAAATAATCAATGCAGACTCAGTGTAGACAAATCAACCTTATATGGGAAGAAGATGCCATCTAGGACTTTCATAGCTAGAGAGGAGAAGTCAATGCCTGGCTTCAAAGCTTCAAAGGACAGGCTGACTCATGTAAGTGGCTAATGTAGCTAGTTACTTCAAGTTGAAGCCAATGCCCATTTACCATTCTGGAAATTCTAGGGCACTTAAGAATGATTCTAAATCTACGCTGCCTGTGCTGTATCAATGGAACAACAAAGCCTGGATGACAGTACGTCTATTTACAACATGGATTACTGAATATTTTAAGCCCACTGCGAAACTTACTCCTCAGAAATAAAGGTTCCTTTCAAACTATTGACAATGCACCTGGTCACCCAACAGAGAAGTAGACTGTCCTTTGACAGCCTTTATCCAGTTATCCAAATATTTTAAATGTATATTTTTTTTACTTTACAATTTCCATCTTCTCCCATTACTTCTTGAGAAACAATCATTTGAATACAGTAGCTGGAAGTGACATTAGAAGTCATCTTGTCCAAGTCATACCTTTTCCAAATGAAGAAACTGGTATGCAGAGATACTAAAAGACTAGTTTATCCTAATGAAAGCAATTCCAAATAAGGAAATAAATTAAGTATAAATATATTCAACACAATAATAATGGTGAATGAGTAATCAATTATGTATTAAGTATAAATATATTCAACACAATAATAATGGTGAATGAGTAATCAATTATGTATTTATCATTCATTTTTAATCAGTTATTTCTTATATTTATATTATTTATTTATATTTTATATTATCAAAATTTTATTTAAAAATGGAAGAGGAAGAGTGACCGGAGCTCGCACTCATTCTGTCATGTTATGATGCAACAAGGCAGGCTAGGCAGAGATCCCTCACCAGAACCCAACTGTGCTGGCACACTGATCTCAACCTTTAAGCCTTAAGAACTGTGAGAAAATACATTTCTGTTGTTTAAGCCACACATTCTACGGTAATTTTTTATGGCAAACTGAGGGGGAAACTTTTAAAGAACCTAGAAGTAACAGTGACTATAATAACATAGATGTAAAACTTATACACTAGTGGAAAAGGGCAGTATAAACTAATAAATAAAATGACAATGGTAGAAAACAAAATTATATCTACAATGTGTTTATAATTGTGTGCTGTATTAGTTTTGTAGACTGTTGTATCAAATTACTACAAACTGATAGCTTAAAACAACATAAATTTACATTCTTGTAGTTCTGGAGGCCAGGAGTCCAAAATTAGTTTCACTGGGTCAGAATCAAGATGTCAGCAGGGCCACACTCCCTCCAGAAGCTCTGAGGTTGCATTTGCCCCTTGCCTCTCACAGCTTCTGGTGGTCATCAGCATCCCTTATCTTGCGGCCACATCACTTGATTCTCTGTCCCCATCATCATATCATATCAGCTCCTCCCCTGTATGCCTACTCCCCCCACTTCCTCTTCATATAAGAGAGTACACACATGATTGCATTTAAGGTCCATGTGGATAACTGAGGATCATTTCCTCAAGATTCTTAATTTAAACAAATCTACATATCTACAAGTTCCTCTTTTTTATATTTTGCCATGTAAGGTAACATTCACAAGTTCTAAGGATCAGGACATGGTTATATTTGGGGAGGGGAAGCTTTTTTTATAGCCTACCACAAGTGATTTGTATGTGTGTATGTGTTTGTGTGTGTTTTAAAATACTCCTAGGAAATACTACATGTTTATATTGTTATGAATGGCTGTAGAGATTTGGGGGGATTTTTAGTATTTTATTTTATTATTTCTCTAATTTTCAAATAGCTGTCACTTTTTAAATTAAAATAATAACAAACGTTTTTACTTTCAAACGTATTCTTTACTTTCATGATCCAAGTCTACTGGCTAACAGAACTAGACATGGAATCCAGATAAAGTCATGTAATCTTTCTATTATAATGGCTTAACTCATATGAAAAAGTTACCAAAAAATCACATAAATATATTTATTTTGGACTCTGAATATTACCTTTAAGATAGCTTAACAGATAAAAGAGTACTGAAACATTTATTCTTTTAGATTATAATGGAAAACATAAACTTCTTACTGAATCCTACATACCATAAGAAAAGAGAACTAGAAAAAAGATCAGGAAATAAGAGTAGACAAATGTAAATACTGTCATTTAAGAATAAACAGAAGTTGCTGTTTTGTTTTTGTTGTTTCTTTCTTTGGTTTTAACTTTAAAATCCAAATATATAGAGAAAGTTTTATATATAAAATGTCAAATAAAAATCTTTTTAGTTTGGAACTATGTTCACACCAGAGCTTTCTTCAATGACCTTCACCAGAAAAATACTTAAAACTGTACTTAAAACAACATGCAGGTGAAAAATATCTCATTTTATTGCTTCAGTAACTCCAAAAATGGAGAATGGAATTTCACCAAATTTTCAGTGAAAATCCTCATTTAGGAATGAAGAAGAAAATGATGATGAATTTCAAGCCAACATATTTTGAAGGCTATAAGTGCCTGCAAATAGGACTTATCAAGAAATGTCTCCTCAGCTCGAGCAACAGAGCAATGGCATAAAGCTGTAATAAGCACAATCAATTTTTATTAAACAAAAATGGAAAAAAACCTGTAAGTTATTTTGTCAATCACACCATTACTGGAGTCATCCCCAAGATATATAATCCTTTGAATATAAGTGATTTTCTCCACTTTTAATAATATAGCTTTCACTAAGCTTTGTTAAAAACAAACCTCCCAAACTCACTTTTAATTAACAGAACCAGTGATCGTTTAGCATTAACACATTGGTATAAGTAACAATTTGCCATACCTTTAATCCTTATCTGTAATGTATATGTTTTTTGTTACCTGTCTGAAATAACAGCATAGAGAATGCAAGAGGTTGGACATTGGAGCCTTAAACATTATATATTGATATTTATGTGTTATTTTGTGTTTTTAGCTGTATATAAGTATCACTATTTTTTTCTTATCTGGTATCATCATCATCATTATGATCATCACTGCTGAAGTACTTAAATTATGCTTTTTATATTTGCAAAGTACGTTAATAATTGTTTCTATTTGGTATCGAAGAACACTAACATTAACGTCCCAGGACTCTAGTCGTGTATGTCAAAGGGAAACCAATGAAAACATCTAGTTAATTAAATTCATGTCAAACAAACAGCAAACTTGTTTCAAGTGTCAAAGAAAAATTGCACCAGATGAAGTTAAACAGGAGAAGACTTTTATCAATACCATTACAATAGGCTTCAAGACTATTGCAACAGGGGCAAGAGATTGAACTCAATTCCTCTGAAACAAAAGGCAGGAGGATTTTATTTTATTTTTGCAGTACGCGGGACTCTCACTGTTGTGGCCTCTCCCGTTGCGGAGCACAGGCTGTGGACGCGCAGGCTCAGCGGCCATGGCTCACGGGCCCAGCCGCTCCGCGGCATGTGGGATCTTCCCGGACCGGGGCACGAACCCGTGTCGCCCTGCATTGGCAGGCGGACTCTCAACCACTGCGCCACCAGGGAAGCCCTTATTTAACAAACTTTCTAAAATTCTTGGTGCCATTTTTCTATGAACTACACTGAGAAAAAATGATGTCATAGGTAAAAACATAAAGTTGGGATCAGACTACCTTTGGGTTTTAACTTCACCACAATATTAAATGTGTGACTTTGGAACTTTCTAGCTGTTATTTTCATCAACTATGAAATGGATTAAATAATAACTGCTTTATAATTTTGATGATGAAGTCAGGTGATATATGTAAATTATGTGACAGAAAGTATGGTCGACACTATTTTATAGATATGAACATAGTGGAACCAAACTTTTTAATAAATATAATGAGAAAAAGAGGACAAATGCAGGATGTAAATCCCCAATTACCCTAAACTCACCTCCTGAATCTGCCTGATTCCTTCTCACTATTCCTTCTAGGTATCAGTTATCCATCCCCCACCTGTAGTAATTCATATAAACTGGATTTTAGATCTAATGTCTTAATTAGATTATGTTCAACATATTTGGAAACATGGAGAATTGAAAGACATAGGAAGAAAACATTTTAATTCTCATTCACATGTGTTTCCCCATTAGCAGTCAGCATTATGAAGTATCTGTTAGTGATTTTATTATAAATCCCACCACCAACAGCCACCTGGCTACTAGTTCTTCTTTCCAGTTGCAAAAACTGCTTAGTCTTGAATACAAAACAATGATAATAGGATTTGATGACTCCAAGAAAAGATTACAAATTTCCATAGAATCATAGAATAGTAGGAATACTACTTCCTAATAATACTAGGAATAATATTTAAAGTGAAAATGAAATGAAAATGGTTTTAGAATTCACAGCAGGGGGTTCAACTTACATAAATATAATTCTCAGAAAAATTAGTGTGAACAATTAAGTTCCTTTCTATGGAAATATAGAGTGAATCATTATTTTCTGCATGTATATTAGTTTGTTTCTACCCAATAGTGGAAAAATAAAAAAAAATAATTTCTTAAATTGACATACACTCCTATAATTTTACATTAACTGAATCAGTAACTTTGGAATCAACTTCATTAAATATTTGGTCAGTTTCATGAGAAAAGTGACATTAAAAGGAAAAAAATTTAAGAATAATTTGAAATCCTGTCTAACTGATTTTCAAAGTAAGACACAGGCCCATATACATAGGTGGATTTCAAATACCCTCCTGATAAAACACCAATTGGGTAAATAATTATATCTCTTCCATTTTTACTGGCAACTTATGCATAATTCCACTGTCATTCATTCTTCATATTACAAAGATTTACTTACTGGTGAAATAAGTTATTAGTTGCTAAAATATAATATTCTTAAGCTGAAATAATCAGTGAAGTGCTTAGATTGTTTTATATGTTTTAAATAATATCAAGACCACTATATAACTTATGTTAACTTAGAACTACTATAAGTAAAGTTTATTAAAATTATTAGTTTATTGTTATATTTATATTGCATTTTTTCATAATATACATATTAAACAATTCACATATGTTTCTCTCTAATTCATTGTTATTTGAGTTATTTTTCTACTGAGACAAGGTAATAAGTGTAATAGGTATTGAGTTGACAAAAATTTTTTTAAATGAGTTTACTATTTCAAATTTTCATTTTTTAATATAGTTTACAGAACTTTATTTTTAATACAAATTGTTTATAGTACTAATAATATAATTCATTTTTTATGAGAATTGACAAACTGAATTGGGATTATTTTGTTTTTTTGTTTTTTTTTAAGACCTGCCTGTACCTCTGTATGACAGTGTGAGCCTTTGGGCAAAGAGCTTTAATTTTCTCCCTTTAGGAGTGAGTTTTCTCACCTGCAACCTGAGGGGATTGAATTAAATGATTTTTGATCTATGTTTCTGAGACACTATGGATTCACACAAAATGCATCAGGTGGGAAAAAAAATCAGTCTAGCTGATTAGATAAGCCTAATGAGATACTAACCTCAGTAATGTGTTGTCTTCACAGTTATGATATTGCTGCCACAATCTGCTTCTCCCTTTTAACCAAACTGCTTGATTTCAAGTTCCTGTACAGACAGCAATATTGTATCTGATTGCAAAAGATATCCCAAGTATAAATTCTGAAAGATGGTGACAAATACAGAGAGAAAACATGTAAGAAAGCACAAATGAAAATATCAAACAAAAACAAGACACCAAAACTATTTATTACCAACAATCAAATGTGACACTCTTCAGTTCTTATCAAAATATTATGAACATTAGTAGACATTTTGGCAACAATTTAATGCCATGCATCTCCAACTGGGGCAATATCCCCGGAAGAAACATTGAATTACAATATGGAGTATCAGCTAGGAACATCAGATTTTCAATAATTCTGCAGTGAAATTTTGTACTTCTGTACTCCTAAAATTAAATCAGGAGTTGAAATCGGTCAGGCTTTCTTTTATTTTTTTTGAGGGGGAGGCATGGTTGGATGTCTGTATGTGCTGTGAGTGATGGCAAATGATGGTACTTTTATGAATTTCGATGACTTATTGATGGAGCTAAGGGCCCATTGAGAAGATAAATGTTTCTCAGTGCTTTTCAGAGGCTTATCTAGCTTGTTACTTTACTAACCTGTGAACTATTAATTTTTTATTATACAAAATCTGCTGCTCCAGAGAAACCAATTTATTTTCTTGCTGAACTAATGCTTGACTGAGGTTTAACTTCCAAATATGGGACCAACTGTAGCCTCATCTCCCAACACAATGAATCCCTTGATAAAACAAAAATAATACAAATTCTGGAAGATAATTTCTTTATTTCTTATTTTTGTAACCTTCCTAATTTAACCATTTATAGTGTTATATGTTTTAAATTATAATTTCAGTTAGAAATTTTGAAAGGTGAGGGAAGGGAAAATAGATAGATGGTAGTATAAGTTTGAAGCCAGTAGAAAATATATACATATATATATCAGAACAATCTGAAATCATTGAGAATTTTGACAGTCATGGCAATGTCCCTGAGGCTCCACATAGTAACGTTGACAATGAGATGGTGATATACACCAGAGGTGAATCTGTAGTAAGCCTCAGCAGACACTCCAAAAGCTTAAGATATACCTGTTTAGATTTTATATTTGAGAAGAGTCAGGTGGGTGTGAACCTTGCCAATTTTTGTGAGCTCTCCTGTAGTGACATATAAAAATTACACATACACATTTTGAATAAAAATGATTAGATCTGTTTGAAACTAAAATGAGAATTCTTGGCTAGGGACAAGGTGAAAAGATTAAAACCAACACTTTTTATTTATTTATTTTTTAAACATCTTTATTGGAGTATAATTGCTTTACAATGGTGTGTTAGTTTCTGCTTTATAACAAAGTGAATCATCTATACATATACATATATCCCCATATCTCTTCCCTCTTGCTTCTCCCTCCCTCCCACCCTCCCTATCCCATTCCTCTAGGTGGTCACAAATCACCAGAGCTGATCTCCCTGTTCTATACAGCTGCTTCCCACTAGCTATCTATTTTACATTTGATAGTGTATATATGTCCATGCCACTCTCTCACTTTGTCTCAATTTACCCTTCCCCCTCCCCGTGTCCTCAAGTCCATTCTCTAGTAGGTCTGAGTCTTTATTCCCGCCCTGCCCCTAGTGCTTTTTTAATGTCACTTCCTAAATCATCCTTAAAGATGAAAAATTAGTCATTGGAGAAAACTTGGTGAACCTTGCTGCTCTGTGACAATGCACAAATATGTTTTGACTCAAAATGAGGTGTATGCGGTTTTAGCAGTATTTAACAGTTATAAAGTATAACCAGTATACTTTAATGTGCATGAAAGTCATTTTGAACAGTTGGTACAAAGGTTGGATTTAACTTAGTTATTTTATATTTGAATGAAATAGAGACCTTCATTTTTATTGGTCAGAATGAAGAGATCTATGAAGATATGTTTATTTGCTAGTATATCATGATAAAATAACTGAGGAAGAATTTTCCAAATAGATAAGTGAATATTTTGGTATGCAAGTGACATGCAAAATTAGGGGAATAGTAGTCTGAATCAATTAAACTATACCCTTGAAGATATTTTCAGTCATTTCATTGTCCATAATTACTTTGTCTCAAAAATCTTTCTTTTCTGGGGGACTTCCCCAGTGCTGCAGTGGTTAAGAATCTGCCTGCCAATGCAGGGGACATGGGTTCGATCCCTGGTCCGAGAAGATCCCACATGTCGTGGAGCAACTAAGCCCGTGTGCCACAACTCCTGAGCCTGCGTGCCACAACTACTGAAGCCTGAGCGCCTAGAGTCCGTGCTTCGCAATAAGAGAAGCCACCACGATGAGGAGCCCGCACGCTGCAATGAAGAGTAGTCCCCCCCCTCTTCCACAACTAGAGAAAGCCCCTACGCAGCAACGAAGACCCAATGCAGCCAAATTAATTAATTAAATTATTTAAAAAATCTTTCTTTTTTGTTCTCTCAGTGTGGTCAATGGTGTGGAAAGCATGACAGAGTTATCAAAAAAAAAAAAGCCCAAGAGTTTGTGGTTTTTTTATTTTAAGCTAATTTGTAATAAAATTGAAAGCTTACTCTGTTAACCATACATACAATGCTTTAGCTAGGGGGAGACAGTTACGCTGAGTGTTTGAGATCAATGTTCAGTTGTTAATTTTCTTACGAGAAAGAAAAATGAGCACAGTATGTAAACATCTAGATTAGTTAAATAAACACATACTCACATTAATGATAAATAGTGGCTTACAGAGTCACTGTAAGACATTTCCCCACAAGGCCAGATTTTGCCTGATTTCAGGCGAAATCAACATGGCATATCTGTTCATTTTTGACACTTTATGGCAAATATACATTTTTGAGAGTTGAATAGAGAGCAAAATATTTTACTAAGAACTTAATATGTGCCAGGCTGTATAACAGACACTAGAAATAGAAAGATAAATAAGACATAGATATTATTTAAGAAATAGGTTTCTTCTATTTAATCTGAGAAATATATTTAAATTAACACTTCTATATTAAAAATATATTTAAATTTTCAATATAGTACAAACACTATAATGATAAAAATAGTTATAAGCAGAACAGACCTGATTGTTACAAACTTTGTCTTCAGAAATGACTGAATGAGACCTTCAAAGGAGCCATTATAAAGAGCTGATGTTGAAGACTCTATTGAACTAGACAAGGGGGATACAGAGGAGAATGTTTTGCAAAACTGAATCAACAAATACATGAAACAACCAGTATTTTTTAGGCAGTGAAAATTATTTTTTTTTGTGGACTAGTGGGCTCAGGAGTAGAAGCCACAGACTTTGGGGAATAAAGTCTGAAAAACTAGAAAGATAAACGTAGTATCTCTGACATGTTAAGGCAGCCGAATGCTGAATATGGTGGGAAAAAAAAACTGACTGGTTGTAAGTAAGGAATAACATAATCAGGTTTGCATTTTAGAAAGATCATTCTGCCAGCATTTAGAAGAGCATCAAGTGGGAGCCTGTTCCAATCACCCAGTTAAGTCCTCCTATACTCTACCTCACTTAGCCTTAGAGACTTTACAATGGGCTTATTTACACCCATCACCATGGCAGTAGGCTGCGATAACGAAATAATTAATATAGGGACTCTTTTATGTAGTTACACTTTAGTCCAATAGCTCATGGAAAAAAGATGTATTGGTTGATTCTTTTGCATTTTACAAGCCTCTGGTAGCCTACATAAGACATAAATCACATGACATCAGCTTGGACAGAGTTAATTATAAAAAATGCTTTAAAATATGATTACGGACAAATACTAGGGGTTTGGTATGATTAATACAATATGTATCATAATGTAAAATATTTGAGAAACAGAAACTTCAATTAAGTAGAGTCAGGAGACCAGAAAGTAGAGCTCTCATGCCCAGTGATGATAGCAGAGCCCAGCAGAAAGACACTTCTCCTCTCCTGGCAAGGACTCAGCCAATGAAAAGCCATAGACTCTTTGTTTACTATGGCCATCCCAACTTCCTTTTTCCCTCTATAAATGTGTTCTCCTTCCCTTGCCTAGTGGGGACTTGCATTTATCTTGCTGTGGTTACAGACCCCGAACTGCAACTCTCTGCTGATTCTGAATAAACCCATCTTTGTTGGAGAGATATCTGGCAGTCTATTTTTTTTAGGGCAACAATAGTTTTCTCTTTATTTTTCTTTTTTACAGTCTTGCATTGGGAGTTATAAGGATCAATATGTTGCACAACCCCGCCCTAGGCAAAGTCTCTTCCACCCCATCTGCCAACCCAAATGTTAAATTGTAGAAACAATGGCCCTCTTGGTAGCCAAACTATAGCAGTGGTTTTTCATCAAAACATGAACTATTACTATATAATGCAGTAGACATCTGGTATTCAGTCTGGAAAAGCAGAGCTCCAAAAAAGGAGAAGTGAGAACAAAAAAGAGAGGGAGTTGGGGCTTCCTTGGTGGCGCAGTGGTTGAGAGCCGATGCAGGGGACATGGGTTCGTGCCCCGGTCCGGGAAGATCCCACATGCCGCGGAGCGACTGGGCCCGTGAGCCATGGCCGCTGAGCCTGCGCGTCCGGAGCCTGTGCTCTGCAACGGGAGAGGCCACAACAGTGAGAGGCCCGCGTACCGCAAAAAGAGAGGGAGTTGAATAAACACAATAAAAATATATTAATGTCGGCCTATCATATTTCAGTGTTTCTTTCTAAAAATAAAATCACTGGAAATCAAGTGAGTCCTCAGCCCAAGAGAGAGTTAGTTAAGGCTTCATAGAGCCATAGTCTGTACAAGCAATCCATTTTCAGGTCCGTTGAGCCCTGAACTGAGCTGTAAAGCTGTAACAAATGCTGAAATACTCTTAAATTGTGGGCATTGGTATCAGAGAGGACAACCTGTCCTGGCCTCAGTCTTGGTCACAGTTGCTCCCTGTCCCTCCCATTTAAAGGGACATATTCCCAGAAAATGCTGGTCTGACTCTGCTCATGAACTAAGAATTCCAGTGTAGGATGGGGGCACCAAAAGCTGATGGCTCATGTCAAAGTAGTTGTGAGCCAAAAACGATATTAAAAAATCAATCATATTACTGACTTTCAATGTTTTGGAAATTACAAAATATAATGGAAAAAAATCAATGAGAAGACTTGAATTGTAGTTCTAATTCTGGTCTGCTACTTTCTAAATTTATATCTCTGAGAGAGAGAGAGACTTGTATAGCGTCATATTTTTTTGTAGCATAAAAAAATACATCTGTAAAGCTTAATGTAGTTAATTTTAGATCAAGAATTAATATATGCATATGTATTTTAGAAGTTAAGAACATGCAAGGACATAATAATTATTATTAAATGACAGAAGTTTTGTATCTTCAATATAATGTTGAAGCTTGATTTAAAAATTCATTAATAAATTTGCTAATTATAGTTTTTTCATATTGAACAAAAGTAGCTTGCTTATATAAAATAAAGGACTCGCAAGAAAGCACAAAAGGCCTCTAAAAGACATAACAGAAAATATCTTTCAATGCCTCAGTGAACTTTGACTTTTCTTCATATTAGTTTCGCAATCCATGAAATATTAGAAGCATTAATTAATTCATTTATTTGCTTCTTTATTCACTCAGCCATTTGCCAAATTCTTGAGTGTTCACCATGTGCTGTGACTGATACAAAACTGAATAATATTATTTCTTTGATGAAAGCCACATTGACAACTCTGACAAAAGAAAGCCGCTAGCAAAAGAGTGGAGACAAAAAAATATATATATTTTAAAATTAAGAACAAGACACAAAGAATGTAACAAACAAAGAATTTAGTTCAAAGATGAGAAAGGTATTCACATGTCGATATATTATGAGTGTAAACTTTCATGTAAAAATGTGTTTAACTGGTTGTTAGCTTAATGTAGGTGTGTGTGTAACACAGGGAGTAGCATTTATTTAGAATCTACTAGGTAGCACAGATTTCATTTTTCCCAATTTACTAAGTTTCACAGAAGTTAATAATTTGCCCAAAGTCTCAAATCTACAAAGGAGGGTCAACTAGTATGAAAAATCTAACCGTTCTGATTTTGAAGCATCTGTCCTTTTGGCACTTTGGCTCTTAAAGGAAGAGGAAAATTCTTTGATATTTGTCATTATCAGAAGAATGCACTTACATAAAATGCCTTTCCCTCTGACACTGCCAGATAAAATAAAATAATAACAAGAGTTTTTTAAATCTCTTAAGGTTTAAAAAGGGAGTGTTTGTCAATGTGAACACCTGTGCTTCTGCTACATTTGTAAGTTCAGTGTAAAAGGTTTCATTTAATTTCTAATTGGGCTTCTCCTCTGACCTCTGGCCTCTTCTCTTTCCCTCTCTCTCTCACCTTTTATTTTTTAAATAATTTTAGATTATGAAAACTTCGCAAAAGTAGTGAGAGTTCCTGCAAACACTTCACTCAGCTTGTCCTAAGGTTACCATCTTAAAGAACTGTAGGAAAATTATCAAAACGAGGAATGTAACGTTAGTACAATATTACTCACTGCTAAACTACAGCCCTTATTCAAAATTCACTATTTTTCCCTCTCATTTTTTGTTGTTGTTTCAGGATCCCACATAGCATTTAGTTCTATGTCTTCTTCGTCTACTTCAATCTGTGGCAGTTCAGTTTTCCTTGTCTTTTGTGACCTCAATGCTTTTAAAGAGTACTGGTCAGTTATTTTGTAGAAAGTTCCTTAATTTGTGTCTTTTTGATGTTTTCTCGTGATTAGACTGGCATTACACTTTTGAACAAGAATATCAAAGATATAATGTTGTGGTCTTCTCAGTACATCATATCAGATATGATATTGCTATTTATGTTGTTAAACTTGATCATTTGGTTAAAGTATCATCTTATGGTTCCTCCACTGAAAGTTTCTATTTTCCCTTTATTATTAAAAAATATCTTGAGGGAAGATAATTTGAGACCACACAAATGTCCTGTTTCTCTTCAAAATCTCAACTTCATCCCTACACATATGCACAACTTTGAACAAATTACTTAAGTTCTCTGCCTCAGTTTCCACATATTTAAACTAGACATAATAATTATTTCTTTTACATAGACTCTTATAAGTATTAAAATGTTCATGTAAAGAGCTTAGAAAAAGTCTAGGGTACAGTAAGGATTTAATAAATGATTTTTAAAAATGTAAATGTTGAGGGATCTCTAGGAGGAAAAAGAGTTAAAAAAAAAAAAGAAGTATCAAAATTCCAATAAAGGGACTAGGAATAGTAAGCAGTAGAAATCATGTCATACTTTAAAGCCTGAAAGAAATCTGAAATGGTGGAAAACAGAGACAGAGAAAGTGTTAGAGGGTAAATCTGTAGAGTTTGGAAATATCTTGCAGCCATACTAATGATTTGAGCCTTTGTCCTAAGGCTGTATTGTATTCTAAACAAATATAAAAGATCCTAAGGATGGCCCTTTACCAGTTTTAAAATGGAGCAGAAACATGGTCTGATATTTAGTTTAAAAATACTCTGGCTATGATCTGGGTAATATTTTGGAGGTGCAAGAGGAGGCTTGGCAAGACTACTTAGGAAATCAGAATATTGGAGATTAGACAGGAATGTTTGCAACAGAGACAGAAACATAAAACAGAACTAATCATCTTTCTTTACATCCCTTTCTCTTTAGGCATTTTCTGCTTTTCAGAAGAATACCAGCCATTTGCTTACACTGGCCAACTACATGTTATCCTACTATAATTCTTTCTGAATATAAAATTTGAAAAGTCAGTTTTTTAAAATTTTACCTCCGTAACAACCCCATGATATAGGTACTTTTATTGTATTGATTCTACAAACAAGAAAACCGAAGTTCAAAAAGAATAAGGAACCCAATCTAGTCCAAACAAAACCAATCTAATCAATCACTAAATCTTGTTCATTCTCTATTCTAAACATTTCTTAAATAATGTTTCCTTTCCTTCTTCTCCACCACCAGTAGCTTGGCTCAGGTTTCTCCAATACATATGCCAACTTCCTTCTAACTGGTGGATTGCCTTTAGCATTGCCTTTCTCCCTTCCATTCCATATTTGCAACACAGTGATAACCGTAAACATCAAATCTGGGTATCTTCCTCCCCTGCTTAAAAACCCTTGTTGCTTTTCCATTACTCACAGGGTAAGGAGCAAACACCTTAGTACTAAAGAATTTACTGTCATTTCCTCTCTAGCCTCATCAATCAGCAGCCTCACACCCCCACCTCTACTTTTATCCTCATTCCTCCTACCTTATTACTTTTTGCACCAACAAATTATAATAACTTGCAGTCCCTCTAGCACACCATACTCTCAGCTGCTGCCATTTTTGCATGCCAGTAACCCTGTTTCTGACACTTCCTCATCCCATTTCTTTGCTTGGCAAATCTTTTAGTTGACCAGGGTTTAGTGAAAATTTTTCCTCTTCTAGGAAAACTTCCATTTCTCAAAAGACTGAATTTATGCCTTTTATGTATGCCTATACACCTTATACTTACATATATTATTGCACTTAATACCATATATTTCCTATATATTCTTCCAGAAATCCTATTCTTCTTCCTTTAAATCGTAACTTCTTTGACAGCAGGGTGGTGTCTATCTTTTTTATCATTGTATCGTTAATGTCTTGTGCAGTGTACATCCTATGATAGGTGCTTAATATACAACTATAATGTTTCAGTTCATGAATTAAGATGGCCAAATGAATAAATGAAATAACAAATATATACATGAAATGTTTGCAGTGTTTGCTTTTCAATAACAATATAAAATGGCAAAATATTAGTGAAGTTAAGAAAATTTCCAGCAATTTTGTTAGTATAATATATATATATCTATGCATATAAATAAGTTGTAAAAACCAATTAAATACATATTTACTTGACTATCTGTAATAGGATGTACTTTTCGATTTCTTATTCTAATCTGGTTCATGAATCTCTACTTATACGTTATTTAAGCAATAGTAGTGATGACCACCATTAAATTATTATGCCAGTCTTCAGTATTACATAGATACCTTAATTTTTTCTGTTTTTCCTTCTCATGATTTAGAGGAAGACTACTTTAGCTCCAGATTCAAGGCTCTCTGTTTTTATTGGATTCCCCTTTCCAGACGCAAGATCTAGAGTATAATCAATCATGTTTAGATGATCTTTAGCCCCAGCATTTCATAATTTGATTGCTAAAAATGCTCTTATTTTCCTCGAACAGGTAGATTTTGAATGTGTTCCTTGGCTTATTGGACATGAGCATAAAATGGCGTGAACAAGAGGGTACATGGAGAGACAGCAGGTTTGGCATTAGAAGTGGCAGCATCAGCAGTCTCAGCAAGGGTGACAGTATTTCCAGGCACTTCCCAAGCATCATGTCATGAGTCCAACCTGTTCAGGTCTTTCCTGCCTAGAGAGGCTGGTTCTTGATTAATATCAAGTCAAGTGTTTTGTCCTTGTAAGGTTTTACTTAGTAAGCCTGAGGTTAAAGATGAGTTTTCCTTTTATCTGTGAATATTTTATCTCCCATTTATAGACAGAAGACCTTTTTCCCCACAGGTGAGTTCCAGTATGCTAAATCTCTTTTAACAGTTGTCTATTAAAAAGGATTAGATAAACAAGATAAACACAATGAATTATAGGTGAAGGTAAAATAATTTCTACTCAGTGTTCATGTCTAAGAGTAAAATTGAGTTTCTCTTCTAGAGTGGGTTTTAACATGTACATAATTTTAATCATTCACTGAAGCCACGAGAACATGTCCCAATATTGCGATAGCAGTGATATGAACAAAACAGAGTAGCTGTTATAAGATATACATGAGCAGAAGTCTTGAAGTCAGGATATTGGGTTTATGGCTAATGTCACCTCTGACTGTGTAACCTTAGCCAATTCACTCAAATGCTCTAAACCTCAATTGCCTTGGCAATAATCAACTGTGTTCCTGTTGCCAATAACAGACAGATACAGTTTATCTTTGATGATGGGATTTTATTATTAGGCTCTGTGGTGAAATGACATGGTACGGGAAACTGGTAGCATTTTATAATAGCCCCAATCCTGGAGTTTAAAAACTAGAATGATGTAGTTAAGGCAAAAATAGAAAAATAATTAAGCATCGTATAAGATAAAACCAGAAGTGTAGTATTTCACACTCTCCATATGAACCTGTTATTATAATTGGCAGGAAATGTCATATGACTAGGTAAGTTTATCAGCATGCAATGTGAATCACACCAATTAGAAACGATTTTGGGCCAAGCCACCTCAAAGGCAACTGGATTTTATTATGATCTGTCTAACCAGCTTCACTTTGGCTCACAAACCAATTCTTGCTATAATCAATAGTGGCCAAAGTAGTAGCTTCAAATTCACTAGATGAACATGATATATCATTATAATTTGTGCCAAAAAAAAGCATTTGGGGGAAATTTCTTTAGAAGAGAAGGGAGTATGTTTTCCTTCTGATGAAAATTCCAAACATACATATATGAAAATTCATATATTTACATGTATGAATTGTAAAATATTAGGTAAAATTAAGTGATTATTATATCATGATAAACAAGAGATCTTTTAGAATTTTATGTGTTTTATAATATGTATTATCAGCTGTGGGTAAAGATACATTATTTAGCTAATTAAAATACAGTCAAGTATTAAGATCTCAATTAGAATCAGTTTTTAAGTGAAAAAGATTTTGTGGAAATCAATCATATGATGTTATTTGCCCAATCCAGTCAATCCTCATTATTCATGGTTTCTGTATTTGCAAATTCATCCACTCTCTAAAATTTATTTGGAACTTCAAAATTAATACATGTGGTACTTTCAAGTCATTCACAAACATGAACAGAGTGAGGAAACTTTTGAGTTGCCCTGGACATGCATTTCCAGCTGAGGCCAAACAAGGCAACTCTGACCTCCTTTTACAGCTCTCATACTGTAAACAAGTATCTTTTTTGCAGTTTATTTATTGTCACCTTTTTTTTTGCATTTTTGTGCATTTTCTTGGTAATTTTGTCATTTGAAGTGGTCCCAGGCTTAGTGCTGAAGTGCTGTCTAGTGTTCCTAAGTTCAAGAAAGCTGTGATATGCCTTATAGACAAAATAAACATATTAGACAAATTTTGTTCAGGGATGAGTTATAATACACTTGACTTAAATCCAATGTTAATAAATCGACAGTATATATTAAATAAGCATCTTTAAACAGAAACACATATAAATATGGTTATATATTGATTGGTTGATGAAAATATTGTGACTAGAGCTTCACAGGAACTTAACCCTGTATTCCCCCTAGCATAAATGATTCAGGATTCACTATCTCAGTGTTTGCAGTAGAATATTACTACCACAAATTTTAAAAACTTGACTTGTATTTATTTTTCCTGCTCTGTTTTATGTTCCTACATGGCATAGAATGAGAGAGGGAACAAATGTGTGATTCTTAGAAGAAATTTACCCTCATGAACTAAGATTTAGGCTTAATTTATATAACAGAAACACTCTAGCAGCAATCATAATCATGAAAGGAAACTTTGGGGAGAGACGGAGCAGAACATGGTAGAGTGTTGAGTGGGGAGTTCATTCCCCTCCTCAATGATTGTGTTCCAACTCAACTTCGTGTAGAACTCTATGAAAGAGCCAGTTTTAAGTAAGTATTTGCATGTCTGTCTCACCTCTTAAGAGCAGAGACCCTACCTGACTTGTAAAATCTGTATATATGCAAGGCCACACCAAGATAGAATTGAAATCAGTATTATGACCCAAGCCATTATCCGTAGTTCAATGACTCTTATTCTGCTTGCTAAAATCATCCCACAAGTGTGTCTGAGAATCCTGACGGATGTTACACATGAGCTCGTTAACAGTTCTGGATCACTAGGGTTAACACAAGGCCTCATTAGTTTATTTTCACTTGTTTGGCTTGATTCTCTTTCCCTATGTATCACCCTCTGTTGACTCTGCTCAATTTTCTCACATCACTACAGATTCTGCTGGTTACTGACATATCTGACACCGATGCAGCTCTGTCTGGGCAGCATCACCCCAATCCTGGGCACAGTTCACAAACTGGCCGAAAACCTCCATGACTTTCCGTATATGGACACTGTTGCTCTGTTTTCCAGGTATGGCTTCTCCAGCCAGACACCATACCCAGAGAAGTCTTTTAGGTGCCATGTTTGAGTGATCTTCTGTGACATTTTTGAAGTACAATACACCTCTGATTTAGTTTATTCATTCCATTAAACAGGCAATATAGAATTGCTTCTTGAATCCCAGTCTTATAAAGTTTTCAGAAAAAAAAAAAAAAGTCCTTGCTTTTATTCGTACTGCCATCTCACTAAAACTTAGCAGAAGTTTATGGGGTATGACAGTGAAAAGGAATTGTCTAACATTATGCTCTACAGAGAATTTTTTTCTAACCTTGGATTATGACATCTGACATCCTGTTTCTGGTCCAAAATTGTATGGTATTGTGGTTACGAGTGTAGGTTCTCAACCTTATTGACTGTATTTGGAGGCTGACTCCACAACATAATTGTTGAGTGATCTTTCACAAATTATTCAATTTCCATGGGCCTCACATTTCACATATATAAAATCAATATTACAATAGTATCACCTGCCATTTAGTGAGTGGGATTAAATTGTCTAGCATGTGTAATCAGTAGCATTTAAATAAAACTGGCATTATTAAACATCAGTGGGTTTTAGTTATTATTTTTCCTTTAAGATGTGCTCTCACCTCATACAAATTGATGTGAATTAGATTTACCCCATCAGTTTTTCAAACAAGTCCAGATATGTCTTCATAGTTGGTTTGGACACATACATTCCTGATCTTTCAGTACCTAGTAGCTAGCACATATTAAGTGGTAGCTCAGGAGATATTTGTTGAATAAATGGTAAGTACAGATAGAGGCATTGAAATGTTCAGAAAGAGAATATGTCACTAATACACAGTAGTGGTTTTAGTAGGAGAAAGACAGGAGAGCTTATCCTGCCTAGGGATAAGCAAAGTGCCTCATAACATTTCTTAAATGAAAAATATCCTACACTTACTGAGTAATTTTTCATGCCATGCACTAGCATCTGTTATCCCATTTAACAGTCCTATGTTGTGTGTTCTGTTCACTATTCTCATTTTGTGAATGAGGAAACTAAGGCAGAGAGGAAGTAATTTGTTCAAGATGACACAGCTAATATGGAGTAGGGTGGGGAATCACATGTTGATAATCTGAACATGAGAGCATGGTCTTTTCTTTTTAAAGGAATCTTTTTATGTTTTTATTTCTTTTATTTTTTAATTGAAGTATAGTTGATTTACAATGCTGTGTTATTACTGCTGTACAGCAAAGTGACTACATTCTAAGGGCATGGTTTTAGTTACATTCTTAACAGGAGAAAAAGGTGAATGAATGAGAGTTTAACAAGGGTTGTAGATGTTAAGACTTAAGCACTTGCATCAACGTGTATGGATTTGAATACCAGTTACCTTATTAGTTAAATGAGTAGTTAACTCATTTTTCTGTGCCTCAGTTTCCTGACCTATCAAAAAGTCACAAACATGATATATATGTAACCGGTTGTTATGAGGATTAAATGGGAAAATAATATAAAGCACTTATCCAGTGCCTGGCACATGGTAACTGCTTAATAAATAGCTACAATTATCATTGTTTTACTTGTTCTTAATTTTATTACTTATATTCTTATTTTAATATTTTATTTGCTTAAGGACAAGGTGAAACAATCAAATTGGAATTATGATACATATTTATATTAAATGTTACCCTTTCAAACTAGTTCTAAAATAGTTCGGTGGGTAAAAATGTAGGCTTCAATTCCTTGGAACGTTAACTTAACTGAAACCTTTCATTATCTAATTATTTTAGAGAAAGGGAGGTTCTATTCAATTCTTGTGGATGCAAGTGTAATAGAAGAAATACAGACATACTGCTTGGATACAATCTGCCTTTGAAAGAGCTAGAAAAAGAAATCAGTTTCTTCTGAGAAATCTTTGTGTGAGAATAATAGCGGAATCCTAAGGTGTCATCTGTTATGGTCATGACTGTTCCTCCAATGGCACCTTAAGTGAAGTAACACATTTTACAAAAATGGGTTAAAAGAGAAATAATATATTTTCTTCTGGGAATTATACAGAACAAGAGAATATCTATTATCTGTTGTTAGTATTTTGATCATTTTTCTTTACAGTATAGACAGTAGCAAAGATGCCAACTTGCAACAAATAGTTGAATATGCTTTCTGGTTTGGAGAAGTAAAGCAATTGTTCCAAGATTTTCTGAATGTAGCCTGCAAAAATCAGCACCTCTTTCATGGCAGATGGATCATAATAATTATTCCTCAGCTACTATTGTAAAATTGTACTATAATTGATTTTTTCTAAATATAAGTGACATATACTTAACTAATAGACTTTTATATAAATGGATGTTCTAATTTAAATTCTAAGTCATATATTGAGACCAATTTTTTAAATACTGCAAGTCCTTTTTAAGCCCGCAATTAATAGTTCTCATTATACCTAATCTTTGAGATCTCTGTAATCAGTCTTTTTAAGTTTTTTTATAGATATGTTTTCTTAGTACTCTTTTCATATCATTAGTTGTCAGATGCATTCAAATATTTTATTTCTATTACTCTAAGAGCACTTCAGGGAAGGGGACCTGTCTTTTTCTTCTAAGAGCTAGTCCCTTGTTTGACACATTTGAGGTGTAAAATAGCTCTTAAAATTAAATCAATAATGTCATAATTAGTTAATTTATGCCCAATGGTAAATTTATTTAAAATACTAAACATTTTAATATGACCTCATATATATATGTATATAGGCAACATATTACTAAAAGCAGATAAGTTCTAGAAGCTTATGCCATCCTATAGCTTGGTCAGGGCACAGCTGGCCCTTCCTATCACTGATATGATACTTTTACTAATAACTATTACAAAGCATTTTTCAAAACATTTTTATCTCTTAAGGTATAGATAGACTCTATTATGAACAGGAGGCACTTCTGCATGAATCAATACATCAAGAGGCATATGCAGTTAAATTAAAGAAGTGATAAGTAATATGAAGAAAGACCAAAGCGAAGTCAGGGAATAAAGAGTGGAAGAACTGTGGTGGGTTTTCTATTTTGCATATGATGGTCAGGGAAGCCCTCTATGAGGAGGAGATATTTGAGGAGATCCCTTGATGAAGAGAGGGAAGGTAGGGAATCCTGTAAGCATGAAGAACATTCTGGTGTAGGAAATGCAAGTGAAAGTCTTTGAGACAGGAAAAAATTAGATATGTCTTAAGGAACTGCAGGAAAGTCAGGTGATCAAGGCAGAGTCAGCATAGCTGAAGCAGGAAGGAGTCTAGGTTGAAAATTAAATCACATGAGGCTTCGAACCTGAGTCAGGAAGTTGGATTCTGTTCTAAGTGTGATGCAAACCACCGGAAGATTTTGAGTGGTATGAGAGTGATATGATCTTATCTACAATTTTAAAAGATGACTCTGATGGCTACATGTAGACTAGACAAGATTAAAAGTAAACAAACCACTAAGGTTGTCACTGAAGTAGATCCCAGAGATGATGGCGGCTTGGGCTTGTGAGCTAGTGGTAAAAATGAAGACAAGTGGTCTAACTTAATACATCCTGAGAGTTGATTTTTCAAGACATATGAACAGGGTTCAGGATGATAGTGAAAATAAAAAGAATCGAGGATGACTTCTAGATCTGAGCAATTAGATACATGGTGAATGCCGAGATGGGGAAGCCTTGAGTTCATTAACACTGGAAAGTAGAGCTATGTATTGGATATGTTAAGCTCATTTAGTAGAAGCTTTAACAGATACTTAGCTGTAAGCTTCTTAGTTGTAAGGCTCTATAGCACATCAGGCTATAAATTTGAGAATGAACTGTATAACAAGACTGAATGAAATCATAAAGAAGTAAGATATAAATAGGGAAGGAAGGTGGTTGGAGAACTGAGCTGGGTCACCCCAGCATTCAGGAATAAAAAGAGAGACTCCAACAAAAAGGATGGAGAAGGAGTAGCAAGGCAAGGAGGAGAAAAACACATCAGAGAGATGCATATAATAAGCTCAGTGAAAAAGAATTCTAAGAATGTCATCAAATTTATTGAATACTACTGAGATACACAAGAAGATAAGGACTGAGAATTGATCATTAAATGAGAAAGGGTTATTACTGTTGATCTTGAAAATAGTGAGTGATGATGACAAGATTCATGGAGCAGAACCAAGTATGAGTTGATGAAATAGATACAGAAAATATTAAATATTCCATTGACAGGTTTATCACTAGGTAATATACGAGTGAAACTAGAGAGGGGATATGGAGTCAAGAAGGGTGTTTTGTTGTGTTTTGTTTTCTGTGATTCTGTTTTTTCTAAAATTGGGATCTGCTGGAAATTGAATTTTCTGTCATTGGCACCATGAATACAAGGCATTCTTGCTGCTATACATATGTTAGCATTCTTAGAAATAGCTCATTTTGAACTTTGTATCTACCTGGTAATTTCTCTCAATATCACATGTTCTCTAAATCCTACATATATACACTAAGAATTATATTTCCCTGCCACCTTAGGGAAGCCCTCTTTCAATATTCCAGACATTGTAATCTCTGTATTAAGTGAAAACACTTTTGCAGTAGTTTTCTTATCCTTATTAAATACGGCATTTTATTATTATCTACTTGCTGACATGTTCACCATATCTAGACCATTAATTCTATGGGCTCCAAGGTAGATTGCCTGGGTTTAACCTCTAGTTCTGATATCATTACTTATGACAACTTTGGCAAGTGTCTTAGCTTTCTAAGCCTCAGGTTTCATATATCTACAACTATAAAAATAATAGTAAGCATATTCCAAACTTCTTCTGAGAATTCCACAAGACAGAAGCATCAGCACAATGTAAATTTCAGTAAATGCTCACTTTTATTATTGTACAGTTTTACTTTATTATATTGTTACATAACATTATCTTAGATCCCCAGATCTCTGGATAATGCTTTTAACCAAACAAATGATAGTTAAATGAATAAATCAAATTTTCCCAAATGTTCATTTAACTCTTTTATTCAACTAGTATATTTTGAGTATTTATATCATCCATTCATTGTTCTGGACACTTGCTAATAGATCAATAAAGAACAGAAACAGCAACAAAATGCCCCCCCAAATGGCTTTGCTGGGGTATCAACAACTTTATACATACTAAAGACTCACTTACCTACAATTTCCAAACCGCAAATTTCAAAAAATGGAAAATTGATACAAAGTGCGATAGAACTAAAATAAGTCTGTTTGTGTAATTATTTATCCCAGAAGTACAGGGTGCTAGAGTTGTATATAATGTGCAATATATGACTGTATTACCTTAGAAAATTTAAGAAATTCTGAATTCCAAATTATGTCTGGCCCCAAAGATTGTAGTTAATTCAATGTGGGCTTGTACTATCTAGCCTTCAACTGAGTCCACTTATTAGTTGTTTTTCAAAAGATGGTTATTAGAATGTTCATTAAAAAATTCCCATCCTATTCAAACATATCAAAATTTTTCTGGCAAATGAGGTAACTGCCTGAGCTTTAATTTTGACGTTTAAAAATTTTGAACTTATGGCACAAAAACATGGTGTATATTTTAGATTTCAGAAAGGATTTATAGAAAAAAAATTTAGAACAAAATCATAAGCCAGTTTATTCTGAAATTTGTTTAGGATTATACATGTAAAACCCAACAATATTCCTTTATGGAGCCATTTTTTAGAGAATAAATATTCACAACAGAAAATAAGCATTCTGGTGGAGAGTGGAATCAAAAAGGATTCCATATGGAAAAGATTTACTGCAGAAATTTGAGAACACCCATGGTGACAATGGCTGCTATCCTAACCGAGCCACAATTGTTATTCACATAACTCAAGATGAGAGGAAGGTCTTACTTTTCCTTACAACACTGAAAGAGAGTGTGCCACCTGTGTCTCACTGCATATCTGTTCATAACAGATTGCACCAATTATGTTAGTGTTCTGTTGCTGTGAATTAAAATAAAATGCAGCAGTGGTAAAGATTTATAGGCAAATGCCTCCTTTAGAATTCTAAAGCTGATAAGAGAGAAGTATGAATTATTAAACTGAATAGAAGCTTTATAGAAAGGCTTGTAATCAAGCTTTGCTTGCACAAAACAAGAAATCTGTGACTAATTTCAAATAATCTTGTTTGCCTAACAAGATGGGACATTTAAAGGTCAACTTTGTAATGAAAATCTGATTTTAAGGAAAGGAAACACTGTTACTTTAGTCTTATATTTTGCTTAGAGTAGACATCATATTGCATAAAATAAAACACAGGTCACCTCTAGAAGTTAAATGTTTCTGGTGATAGTTTACAATGACTTTAAATATATGCTAGACAGTAATTGAAGAAAACCTAAAGGTTAGACCTTCACATTTTAAGCTAAGATAGCCAAAGTTAGATAAACACCAGGTTTTGTCTTTACTTTGAGCTAAAAAACACAACCTTCTAACAATTGTGCTATTACCTTAGTATAATTAACCCCTCTTCAATTCTATTCTAGGAAAAATAGATTGAGGCAGATAATTAATGATAGGGATGGAAAAGGAACTCATAATAGAGCAATCTGAGACTTTATAGCTTTGAGCACTACAGTAGGTATATTTATTAAGAGAAAATCTTTTTCCCTTTCTCACCAGTGCTACTACTTAACTCTCTTCTATATCTAAATATCGGGAACAGATGGAATGTCAGGGTTTTTTGTTTGTTTGTAGTACCTACATTAAAAAAAATAAAAATCTCTTCTTTCATTTCTTTTTTTAAAAAAGTATTTATTTATTTTGTTGCGCTAGGTCTTAGTTGCAGCATGTGGGCTCCTTAGTTGTGGAACCTGATCTCCTTAGTTGTGGCATGCATGTGGGATCTAGTTCCCTAACCAGGGATCAAACCCTGGCCCCCTGCATTGGGAGCTTTGAGTCTTAACCACTGCGCCACCAGGGAAGTCCCTCTTCTTTAATTTCTGATTTCAGAAATAAAATTCCAATTTCTGAAATTAGTAATGAAAGAGGAGATATTAAACTGATACCACAGAAATACAAAGAATCATACGAGACTACTCTGAACAACTATACACCAACAAATTTGACAACCTAGGAGAATACTGATATTTTATGAGAATGTGAGGAACATTCTGTAACAAGTTAAGCATGAATTTTTTATAGGAAAGTGATTTTGTGCAAGAAGGGAAAATAAATTAAAAGGTAAAAATACAAGAAGAAAGTATAGGAAGATGCCCAGGGAGACAAAAGAAATTTAGATAAGGGAAACAATAAATTAATATAGAACTTAAAAGAGAACATACCAAAATAGAGGAGAGTAAAAAAGAAAATAGACTCCCTGTTATTTATCCAAAGTACTAGAAGATGGGCAAATGAAGATACTAAGATCTTGAACACATTCAAAGAAAATTTTGCCTTGTTTATAAACAAACAAATAAATAAATATCCCTATTCCTATACTGCTTTTTAAAAATATATAGCTCATCACAACCTGCCTCATACCCTTCAAAATCCACAAAGTAAAATGCATTACGCTTTTAAGGTGCATCAAGCTTTAAGTTACTCAAACTAATGTAGTTCTCCGAATTTCCCTAAAATCTGGCTGTGGCTATAGAGGCAACGTGAAGAATTTCAGTGCATTAGGGCAAAGTAGATTAATTATATAGATTTATATGTACTATTTATTCTGAAACCCAAGGAAGCCTATTCTAACATGGATGCTTTTCTCTCTTACGAAGAGGTTTAGTTCTAATGTCACATCTGAACCTAAACACCATGTATCCACAGATTATCTGGTTTTGTTTTCTTTGTATTATGTCATTGATTGCAGTATTTCCAATACTTATGCATATCACTATAGTTCTTGATTTCAGAATTTTGTAAAGTAAAAAAATAGATTTGTTGTGAATTATTGAACTCATAAACGAGACCTGCATTATTATTGATATGATAGGTTGAAAAAATTACCTTAAGATCTGGCACCACAATTAGTCTCAGAATTCTTGTTTTGAAAATTGAGCTCCTGTTCTGTGAGAACCTCAAGCCCCAGGGAGAGATCACGTGGAGGAGAACTAAAATGTTTTGTTCTACAGAACAGAATTCCCAGGCAACAATCCATACCCACTGCTATCCACTTAGAGCCCAAATAGAACTGCAACCTCAGCCAACAGTGACTATACCTTCCTAAGAAACCAAGAGAAAACTGGGTAGGTGATTCTAGACAACCCAGACACTGTAGAAGATAAATAAAATATTTCTTGTTTGAAGCCATGAAGTTTTGATGTGGCCTATTTTGCAGCAATAAATAACTAAGTCATATGCATTTCGGGCAAAGTATCACGGCGTATTATTACCACATACCTCAGATTTAATGTGCAATTTTATTAAATGTTTCTTATGCAGTTAAAATAAATGTATATTCTGCAGGTGTGTGGTGTGTTCTATATATGCTACTGAAGTTAATTTGGCAAATTGGGTTGTTTAGATCCTTTTTTGTCCTTTCTAATTGCTGATTCAATCAGTTGCTGAGAGAGGTGTGCTCAAGTCCTCTATTTTGGTTATGTATTTGCTACTTCTGTTAGTAGTTGCTTTAATTATGATACTACATTATTAATTGTAAACAAATTTATGATTGTTACATCTTCCTGGTTTGCTGACCCTCATACTATTTTGAAGCATTTCTCTTTATCTCTAGAAATAATTCATGCTAATGGTCTATTTTACTTGATATTTGTATGGCTCCACTAGATTTATTTTTTTTAAGTCTTTGCATGACAAATCATGTTCTATAATTTTATTTTCAACATTCCTATTTCCATTAATATAAAATGTCTTTCTTTCACAGAGAATACGATTTTTCTTATCTGTAAATTTATAATAGAGTATTTAGTTTATTTACATTTGATGTAATTTATTTGATTGATAGATTTATAATTAACATCTTTTTATTTTATTTTTCCACATATTCTATGTTCTCTTTTTTCTCCTTTTGTAAAATTAAAGTATATTTTTTTTCCATTTTCTCATCTATTATGTTGTTTACTAAGAAATACTTTACTATTTGTTTAATGGTAATCCTAGGAATGTACAAGAAATCTTTTTTAAAAAATTTATTTTATGGAAGTATAGTTATTTGTAATGTTGTGTTAATTTCTACTGTATAGCAAAGTGATTCAGTTATACATATATAGATATACATTCTTTTTCTTATTCTTTTCCATTATGGTTTTTCACAGGATATTGAATATAGTTCCTTGTGCTATACAGTAGGACCTTGTTGTTTATCCATTCCATATATAATAGTGTGCATCTGTTAATCCCAAACTCCCAATCCATCCTTCCCCCACCTCCCTTCCTCCTTGGCAACCACAAGTCTGTTCTCTACATCTGTGGGTCTGTTTTGTTTTGTAGGTAAGTTCATTTGTGTCATATTTTAGATTCCACATACAAGTGATGTCATATGATATTTGTCTTTTTCTTTCTGGCTTACTTCATCTAATATGATAATCTCTAGGTCCATCCATGTTGCTGTAAATGGCATCATTTCATTCTTTTTATGGTTGAGTAATATACTGTTTAATACAGAGACCACATCTTCTTTATCCATTCATCTGTAGATGGGCATTTAGGTAACTTCCATGACCTGGTTATTGTAAATAGTGCTGCTATGAACATTGGGGTGAATGTGTCTTTTTGAATTATGGTTTTCTCTGGGCATATGCCCAGTAGTGGGATTACTGAGTCATATGGTAATTCTATTTTTAGTTTTTTAAGGAACCTCCATACTGTTCTCCATAGCGGCTCTATCAATTTACATTCCCACCAACAGTGTAGGAGGGTTCCCTTTTCTCCACACCCTCTCCAGCATTTGTTGTTTGTAGATTTTCTGATGATGCCCATTCTAACTGGAGTGAGGTGGTACCTCATTGTAGTTTTGATTTTCATTTCTCTAATAATCAGTGTTGTTGAGCAGCTTTTCATGTGCCTCTTGGTCTTCTGTATGTCTTCTTTGGAGAAATGTCTATTTAGGTCTTCTGCTCATTTTTGGATTGGGTTGTTTGTTTTTTTGATATTGAGCTGCATGAGCTGCTTGTAAACTTTGGAGATTAATCATCTGTCACTTGCTTTGTTTGCAAATATTTTCTCCCATTCTGAGGGTTGTCTTTTCGTCTTGCTTATGGTTTCCTTTGCTGTGCAAAAGCTTTTAGGTTTCATTAGGTCTCATTTGTTTATTTTTGTTTTTATTTCCATTACTGTAGGAGGTGGATCAAAAAAGATCTTTCTGTGATTTATGTCAACAGTGTTCTTCCTATGTTTTCCTCTAAGAGTTTTGTGGTGTCTGGTCTTACGTTTAGGTCTTTAATCCATTTTGAGTTTATTTTTGTGTATGGTGTTAGGGAGTGTTCTAATTTCATTCTTTTACATGTAGCTGTTCAGTTTTCCCAGCACCACTTATTGAACAGACTGTGGCTGTTACCTTTTTGAATATCAATTATTCCCATCTTTCTCTTCTCTGCTTCTGATAATTCTTTGAAGTTATATATTTTCACAATATCCCACATCTCTTGCATTTTTTCTCTTCTTCTCCTTCCCCTTCTCCTCCTCCTCCTCCCCTTTCCTCCTCCTCCTGCTGCTGCTTCTTCCTCTTCTTCTCTGTGTTTCAGTCTGGATAGTGTCATTAACCTATTCCATTCCAGTTCAACAGTCAGCTCTTCACTTTTTCCGTATGCTTCTAATCCCATCCATAATGTTTACATTTTACAGTATTAACCCATTTGGTTCTAAAATTACCATCTTATTTTTTAAATATATATTCCAGCAATCTAGCTCGATTCTCCATTGTGTTATTCATTTTTCTTGACATACTAATCACACTTAAAGTTCATATGCAAAACTTCAGTATATGGGCCACCTCAAAACTATTTCTATTATCAATTTTTTTCTTAGTCCTTCCTTTTAGAATGCCTGATAATAATTCACTGTGTGCCAGGCCATTGTGTTATGAAACATGATAGAGGCTTTGGATGATGTTATCTTCCTCCAGAGAAGGAAGGAAGTCCCAATCCTGACTCAAACTTCTAGAGTAGAGGAAGACCACCTCAATCCATAAGCAACTAAGCTGACTGAAGGCTGTTTTTCATGCATTTTTTGCTTGATCTATTTCAGGTGCACTCCCTTCCAACTTTATTTTTAGGAAAGCTAAATATTCAGCATTGTAAGACTGTCAAAAACTCCATTAAACATTTCAGCTATTTTCCACAAGAATCCTTAGCATCTGTCCCAGAGTATGTTACAATTTAGATAATAATGTGAGGAGAAAGCCAGTCAGTGTGTCACGTTCAGCCTTCTATGCACATCTCTTCTCTCCAGGATCTTGGCTACACTGGCTTTGTCTGCTTTGCCAAGCCCAAATCTCGTTTCTTTTCTCCGTTTCTATGAAATTGCTGAAATCTCTACAGCTTCTCTGCATCACATTGGTTGTCCTCTATCAAGCTTTTTAGCCTCTCTCTCTGTGCCACTTAAGGCTTGGAAAGGGCTCCACAAAGAAAAATATGGTGGATTGTTGGGCTCACCTAAATACATTTTCCCTCTTTCAAGGGTTATTGCACTTCTTTTCTTGGATGCCTCAGGAGGGCTTGCTGTCTTCATACATACGCATGTTTCTTTTTCTTTTTGTTTTGTTTTCCCAGTTTTTCTTACTTCACAACAAAAACATTGTCCAGATGCAAGTGATACAAATGTAGCTAAGAGAAGAAATCCCGAGCATCTCTACATTGACTTGAAGAAATTTCTCTAGATACAGTTCTATGAAAAAATAATTTAAGTACTGAAATTTCAGCATTATTGTATAAAGGAAATAAATTTCCTCTGTTTTTCTATCAAATGCTAACCAGTTATATAGTATCTGAAAGTGACTTAAAAATAATAGTTTCCTTTTTGTGGGGCATATTATCTGAAACTTTAATTTTTTTTCTTGAATAGAGTCAAATGAGGGATTAGGAGAACTTTCCAGAATGAGTCTAAGCAAAAAGTCAATTTTTAATTTATTAAAACAGTGTGTATTTGTAGAGGGATAAACTAATTGACTAATGGAACACAATGGAGTTTGTGCCTCTAACAAACTAATGTACATATAGAATGTTGATATATGGTGGAGATGGCATTAGTCACTGGCAAAATAAAGGAACGTTTAACAAATAAAGCTGGAGGTAGTCCCAGAGCACTACCTAATTTATAAAATTTGGAACAAGAAAAACTAGACAAAAAACCAAAGTCACAGCAGTGAATCATTCTATGGGAGGCAGTAGGATGGGACAGGAATTGTTCCAATAAACAAACATAAGTTATTTGAAATATTCTAGCTCTTGGTTTGCATGGTGGATTAAAAAATTATCTTTATATAAGTGAATTAATACATGAATTTTATAAGAACGTCATGTATGTTTCAATAACAATAATGTGTTTGCTAATCCACTCTGTGTAACTAAGCTTCAAGACAAAAAGTAAGAAGAATTGGATGACAGTTGTCTTCTAATACCCTAATCCAACCTCCTAACTGCAGCAGACAGGGCTTTGGGGTTTAATTACTGCAATACTAACCATCACATAGGACATCTAGTATTTTATATCTGTTGTAAAATTGCATAAAAATGATTAAGAGTAGCCCTGATTAGAAGATCTAGAATGCGTTTTTCCATGACTTTCAAAAGCATATGACAACACAGCTCTCTATTATTTTATTTATAGTAAGACATATCTTGCTGACAAGGCTGTAATTAGAGCTCTGTAGCTCTGTGTGGATTCATTGTCCACTTCCTATAGAAAAAAATTAACTTGTGTGTCAATCTTGGCAGTTTAAGAGCTGATCAGGATATCCTAGAAAATGAAAATGAGGCTGTCTCTCCTCCTTTTCCCTTATAAACAAACACTGCACGAAAGCTTTAGGGAATGGCACTAGGAGAAAGAAACTTGGATGATTATCCCATGCTTTTCATAGTTAAGAATTGTTTACTATAAAACATTTACAGCTTTCCATGTGTGTACACAGACAGTTCAATATTTTTTAATTTAGAAAATGTAAAATGACCAAAACCACTATATATTTAAGATTACTTTCAAGTGAAATTCTACTTTAATAATCATGATATCAATTAGATGTATGAAGTATTAGAGCAGTTATATGAGAGACATACATTTATTGACTCTAAAAAACTCTTGATCAATATATTTATACTAAGACCCCCGATGTATTAAATCAAAATCCCTGCCAACTTTTGTAACTAGAGTAAATGAAAGTGGTTCTGTAGCAAAATCATAAATGTCACTACTTCCTCCTTATATATCAGTATTACGTTCATGACTATTATAACAGTTTATCAACCAGTCAAAAAATGGGAGGGAAAAAAAGTGAGTTATATAATCTATGAGCTAACAGTATATATACACACATACACATGCAATCTGTAAAAATACATCATTTTATAAGACAAAATATAGAATTCCATGTTATATTAGGAGAAAAAGATATTCTTATACTCAAAAGTTTTAACTAACATTATTCTTTGGCTTATATAAGGAAATTTTAGGTGGAAGTTCTTAATATACTTTGGGACTTTTTTATGAGATATATTGTAAAAATTGTCAAAAATGTTGGGTAGAAAATTATTGTGGCTAAAAAGACAAAAAATCACTTAAGAACAATAACTGAATACGTTTTCCACAAATTATTGGCAATTTTCCATTAATTATTGGTTTAGAAACAAATAATTCTAACTCTAAGTGGAAGAGTGTGCTGAAATGATGAGATAATCTTTCCTTTAAAAAAAAAATAAAAGCATTTGTTTTTAGGTTTGATGCCAAAGTACTTTATTAAACTTTTTTTTTTTTTAAGAATGGCAAAAACTCTTAGATTTCCGAGGTTTTTTTGTACTTCCTAGTGATTTTCTTTTTTTAATTTTGTGGTCCCACTTTTTTGTTTAAAACTTGTTGGAAGTTAATGCGCTAAGATGTTATCTAGTCATCGAAATCCATGAAATTAACAATTATTTATTTATTGATCAACTATACCAATTAACCTCCCCTTTCTTGTATGCCCATTGGCTTACTTTAAATTCATTTTATCATAACTAATTATTTTAGCCTCCATCTACTTCCATTGGATTGGAAACTCCATGAATAATAGTATTTACCTTTGAGCTTTACACAAAGTAGTTGCTTATTAAACATTTCTAGGATTTGATTAATCAATAGTTTTGTTTTAATCTAGGTTGGCCAACCTAAAGAAACAGATGATATAAGCACAAGGAAACAAAGGCATTCCAAATTCCTTTGTGTGATTCCCAACTACACAGATTAACAAATGCTTTGGAATTCTCAGAGGAAACATTTTCTTGATTTATACATTTATATACTTTGTCTTTACATGTTTTGTTATATAAGGACCTGGGTTTCTAATTACAGATTCGGTGAGAAAGCTACTGAATTATTGCAAAATATTATTGAATTCATATGCAAAAGCTGTGGACTGAATATGATTTTACTCATATTACTATTTTAAGGATAAAATGATGAAAACATATATTTATTGAGCCCTTAATATGTGATATGAATTATTACATGTTACATAATAACTCCTTTAATTTATTTTAGATTAGATGACTATTTTGATTAATAAAACATATTCTTTTAACTGTACTTTTACAGAACTTTTGGATCTTTATTTTTTCTATTGATGGATATTGAGATAATATAAAAGATATTAAGTAATGTGCATAACAATAAAAAGGGATTCTCATATAGAAAATATTGAAGAGTACTAAGATTTTCCAGTGCTCACTATAGAATTTGAGGTAGATGTACTAATCTTTTAAAGAAACTCATTTTCTAAAACCTAAATCACTGTATTGCAGTTTTTTAGCTTCAAAATATAGCTAAGTAGATGACATAACTAAGCTAAACAATTACCAAGAAGAAAAACTCTAGTTAGTTGGCACCTCCTGGCATAGACCAGGTTGGTTTTTCTTTTGTATAATCCAATACAAGAAATTCGATCAAATATGTATGTTAAGGCAATAGTTACTCCAAATAAGAAGCTTTGATTAAATTTACTCTTTTTGGTGTATCCTGATTTCTTAAAATAACTATGTAACAATTAAAACATCCATCCTCCAGGGAAAAACTGCTTCAAAGATCTTTTATTCCTAGGTAGGGAGTGTATGAATCCCTAACTATAATGCATTGCTCAGTTTTCTCCACTTACAGTACTTTCATCTTGTGAGGAGATTAATAGCCATCCTTGAGACACTAGCTGCTTTCTATTTATCAAAGAGAAACCAGTGGCTGGCAGCTCTCCTAGAGGACTTAGGGAAGATAACACAGTGACTTAACTGCATATTGGTAACCTGAGTGTGGAGACAAAACAAGGAACTCTAAATGCTGATGAGTCCCCAAGACTGTGCTTGTTTTCTCTTATTTTGGTTAATACACCTATCATATCTTTAATTGTATGCTACTCATTTTAATTTCTGTGTTTACAGTCTAAAGCCACATGAATATTACAGTTGTGCCTCACATTGCTTTCATGAGAAGCCATATCTAAGTAATCAAGAAGCTGATTTTATTGTTTTAGCAGTGTCTTTTTTCTTCGCTAAATTTTTTTAAAGAAATTAATTCCTTGACCTCAAGATTATGCAATCTTAAAAATACTGAACATCAGAGAAATAATTAGTCCATGTTCTACAACCAACTTCCTGACTGAAATTTAGTTCTAATGTTGTGCTATAATCACTTCAAAACACATTTGTTAAAAGAAACTCAAGAGAGGTTTCTGGGAAGACGGAGAGGTAGGAAGCACCAGGAATCTGTCTCCCCATCTAGACAAAAATTGTTCTGGCAGAATCAATCTGATATAATTATTTTGGAACTCTAGAATCTGTAGAAAGCTTGCAACTTACAGGGAAAGACTTGGACAGTGAATTATGGTTAATTTGGTCAATTTCAGTTTTTTAACACAGTAAGGTTAAATCCACCAGCCCCAACCATCTGGTAAGCAGCTGTGTATGAGTTCCTGGAGCACCTTGCACGTAGTGTAGGACTTGGGGGGGGTTCTCCAAATATTATGATCTGTTTTCAGATTCCTAATTGCTGCTTTTGATCACAGAGGTGTAGAAGGATAGGTAGGTAGCCATTGTTGCTGCAAGCTCCTCATCCTCTGGATGAATTAACTTCCAGGGGATTTAAAGGATCAGCATCCTTTTACTTCCCCTTCATTTTTTGCTTTTTCCTCTTTTTGCAGCCAGCCATTAAAGACTAAGATATTCAAAAACAACTGCATATACAGGGAAAATTAGAAAGCGAATTCCTAGGGAAAGATCTAAGAAGACGTTAAGTTTACACCTCAGCCTGACACTTAGCGTAGAAACAACAATCCTCCCAAAACAAAACAAAACAAAACAAAACCCCAAAACACCCCAAAACAATAAAGGTATATACATGAGCAATTATAAGATGTAATCCCCATGGCCCATGATGACCACAAGAAAAGGGCTTTCAGAAGGAAGACTTTACACAAGGACAAAGATTTTTAACCAGATCAATCCGTATATGTATATCTATATATAGATATAGCTCCCAAACAATGCTTAGACAGTTGTCAGTGCCCATTCCTTAGTGAGTGCTGAATGTGAATAATTTACACTCTTCCAGCACAACCAGGTAGATATCGTTTTCTTTTTATTTGGAAGGAATTTGCAACACAAAGAGATCGCCAAATTTTCCCAATCAGTAGCAAGTAAGGACAGTTGTAGAACACAACATTCAGGCTGTTTGGGTGTAAAATTAATGCCTACCCCCACTCTGCTTTTAAAGTAGAAATGTTGCTCCTTCAGCAGCAGAATGTACACAGTCATCTTATTCGCAAATTAATTCTAAATTTGCCAGAAGAGATTAGAAATACAGTAGACAGGAAAGGACTGGTAAACACCTTTTATAATTCAAAGATCCAAAGAATTAACCTAGACAGAAAGGTCTGAGCAGGCTTAAAATTGAAATAGGTTTCTTAAATGCAAAATCTAATAAATCAGAGAGTAGGACATAAGGGAATTTAAAAACACAAGAAGACTACTGGGGCAATGTAACACAGTTCAGGGTTCAACCATCACTTACAGGCATCGTATAAAAATGGAATATGAAGGTTAAAGCTAAGACTTCTAGAACGCATAGATAAGAATTCAAAAGCTATTTAGTCATGAAACTCAGTCTGGGTGTTAATTATGATTTGAAAGAAGATTTTAAGTTTTAAAGATTTTAGGCAGAGTTTTATATTATCCACTTGACAATACAGAATGCTATCACCTAAAAACCAAAGAGAAAATAAAAGAGAGTAACAGAGAGAAGACTTTTCTTTACCTATCACTCTTTAGAGTGAAGGTTTTACATTTCTATAATCCTACAACCACGTTAGAGTAACGCAAGACTGAAATTATATAGATAAATCTGGTCCTAAAGTAAAAGTTAATAACATTACTGTATAAATTCTTATATATGGAGGGCTTGCATCAGAGAGTCAATAAAGCATACCCTCTATTTCATTTATACAACTGATGGAAATATGCGAAAACACCATTCATGGGAAGGAGTATGAAATAAGGGTAGAAATTTTCATAGATTCAGATCCTATCAGTTTGATCATATATTTAGCGGGGTGAGTATTTGAAATTCAATTCTACTTGATTTATCTACTATAATAATATATTCAATGTCATTTTAAATTGTGCTTGGTATTATAGAGTAGGATATGAGCTTCCTGGTCTTGGAAGATAGCTATATTGAAAGATTTTAGCAATCATTATATGTAGCTGTTTCTATTAAATAATTTGAGTTGATTTGTGAAAAAGACTTTTAAATAAATATAACTCATATGCTATAATAAAACAGAGAATATTGGCTGTGCTCTATGATATAAGAAATCTCTGTCCTAAACTAATTCCAGACCCTGTCTGCTACTGAGGAATTGTTTCAGAATATGCATCCACCAGCCTTGGACCCCACTGCCTCATTGATTGGGCAGTAGTACACTGAGGTGGGCATCTATTATCTCTATAGGCTAAGGAGGGGGGGTGGAAAAAATGGAGACTGACATCACTTTTCAAATGAGACAACATTATATTCATTTTTAAAGATTAATAAACACAGGTCCCCAAAACTTAAATGACATATTTGAAGTTAAACAGCTGTGAGATAATCAGTTTTAGCTTTGAAACAATATCATTTTATTTCAAATTTTAACATAGCTGTCTCTTGCCATTGTAATTATGGACATTAAAACATGAAATTTTAGCTCATTCTAGGTTTCGCTGTAAAATATTAGTGTGAGAACTGTAAATACTTTTGTAAAAATCCAATTAAAATCTCACGTATTCAAATCTCCCTATCTTCTTAAGATAAAAAAATTGCTTAAATAATATACGTTTTAGGACATTTTCTAATTTTCTTCTTGTTGTAGTCAGGGCATAATTTTTAGCATGGCATCTATTATCATAGTGTATTCTCCATTGGAATATAGTGTGTAGAGTAGTCCAAAACGTTCTTCCCAGAGTACCATATCAAGCAAATTTTTCCTAGATGAATTCTAGTTTAGAAATACTGGGGGTAACGGGTCAGTAATTCAAAAAGAAGTTTCCAAGAATATATTTTTCAAGCTCATTCTACCGAGAGCAAATTTCATATGTTACTATCATGTCATGTTTGTATCTAACTGGAACTAAGAAAAATTTTCTAAGAGGAGTGTGTAAGAGTTTTTTCACTTCTTTGATCTTGTATCTCTGCAGGGAATATTTTTTGTACATAGATATGAAGTCAACTGATCCCTGTTTTTTTGTTTGCTTTTTTTTTTTTGTGGTACGTGGGCCTCTCACCGCTGCTGCCCCTCCTGCCGCCAGAGCACAGGCTCCGGACGCGCAGGCCCAGCAGCCACGGCCCACGGGCCCAGCCGCTCCGCGGCACGCGGGATCCTCCTAGACCGGGGCACGAACCCGCGCCCCCCGCATCGCCAGGCGGACTCCCAACCACTGCCCCACCAGGGAAGCCCCATGATCCCTGTTATTTGATTCACTTTGAGCCCTTCAGTCATGAGCAATGTCCACTGAACTGCAGATTCTCATCAGAGAACAAGGCCACCCATGAAGACAAACCATGATGTCTGGCACTGTTACCCTGAGGAGCTGACCTTGGCACTGGTGATACCCAAATTAGTATAAAATCGGTAGCTCATCTTTCATTAAATATCATCCCTTATGTGTCACAACTTTGTCCAGATGTTTGGAAGCTAAGTGAAATTCAAAACAATCTCTTATCTTTAGCAAATATGAACTGACCCGTATAAAATTTAAGCAAATAGAGAATCTAGGAGAAAAAAAGAGCTTAATTTAAGGTTATTTTTATTACTTTTTTCCTTTTTTTACTAAACTCCTAAATAACTCCACTGTAATATTATCAATTACATAATTCATGGTACATGATTTTAACTTTCTTTGTTGTTGTAGAACAAAAACTTAAAAGTTTTTGTAAGTAGATTCCGTTATACTTGAAGTGGTCTTTATTTAATAATTTTTTAAACAACAAATTATGAGAAGAAAATACACAGCTTCTAGAAAATTTTCCTAGTTGATTTACCCTCAAAAGTACCCTCCATTTACCTTTTAAATATGTCCTCCAGGAATAAACTCAGGACAACTTTAATTTTTCTCTTTGTGTGTGTGTGTGTGTGTGTGTTCCTTTCTGAAATCACCCTAGTCTGTCCAAGATACCATCTTAGGTATGTTATGTCATTCGATCTGTGCAAAAGCATCACAAGGTAGATGTGCTTATTATTCACACTTCAGATGATGGAAATGAACCCTGAGAGGTGAGGGAACTTATTTCTTTGTCATGCATGTAGTTTATGAATGATGAGCACAGATTTAATTACCAGGCTACATTACTCCCAAGCTGCTGTTCTAAACCATCACATTCTTAGCTCTCAGAAAGTGTAGTGATACCTGACTAGAGAAAAACTTCGGTAAACATATGCAGATGCTTGATTATAATGAAGTGTCTTTCAGGTAAAAAGAGACTTTGAAATATGTGAGTGTTGTCTACTCCATCTAAAGCATCTCACATTAACTAAATAATCTGCCCTTTTTAAAAAAAAAAAAATAGCTTTTCCAAGTTGGTTCAAACTAGAGTAAACTTTCTGGATCTGATCCACTAATGCATAATACACAATACAAGGAATGAAAGCTTACCCTCACTTTTCTCCAGATGGATTTCTGGATGTGAGTTTCATGTCTTTTGACATCAAATGCTAAAACCTCTAGTAATCACAATGCAGATGTGAAACAAGACAATTTTAGCTACAGCCTCTTGCATAAAATACAGCTCGACTTATGAAAAAAACGTTTGGAGGAAACATGTTGGGATGTCTGTCTATTTACATTTTAATGGGATATAGGTCCGGGGCTATATTTTCTATTATACGGAACTAGTTTCCTAGCAAAGTATTGTTAATCCTGCTGACATTTTGCCTTAGTGACTCTTGATCATTTAAATATAACATTTGAGCTTATATAATCTTAGAACATATTTAACTTTCTTCTGAGGCTCACAAAATTAAGCCCTAGAGAATAAGTGCAACATGTAAATAAGTGTTTCACAAAATACCAAAAAGAAAGGATCAATGCCAATATAATTAAAGAAGTATTTTAAGAATTTTTATAACTATTTACAAAGCAGTTGGTAAAGAGCAGCCTGATGGCAACTAGCCATCTCTGTCTGCATCCTTGAATCTGGGGGAGATTTAAAATCATGATATCTCTAATATTTTTTAGTATGCTCCGCTCCAGTTAGAGCCTTTGTTTTTTTCCAAAGTGTAAAAACCTATAAAATCCTCTTTTATAAAATCACACTTCCTTTTAATATCTAACATTATGAATTTTTAAAATAATTTACGTAATGTGCATCTTATTTCTTCCCCAATATCATTGACGCCTCACTAGGTGTTCTCTCTTCATCACTTCTTCCTCCAAGAGAAAGCCACAATCTTGAATTCGGTGCTTGTTGTTACATGAATATCTTTATAATTTTCTTATCTATATGGTTTTGAATGTTTTGATGTTATTTTAAATGGCACAGCATTTTATACATACATATATTCTTATATAGATAGATAAAATTTTGTAAATTTCCCTTTTTTTTTTTTTTTGGTTTCTTTGGGGGTTTTTTTGCTGTACGCGGGCCTCTCACCGTTGTGGCCTCTCACGTTGCGGGGCACAGGCTCCGGACGCACAGGCTCAGCGGCCATGGCTCACGGGCCCGCCGCTCCGCGGCATGTGGGATCTTCCCGGACGGGGCACGAACCCGTGTCCCCTGCCTCGGCAGGCGGACTCTCAACCACTGCGCCACCAGGGAAGCCCTTCCCGTTTTTTAAACAATGAAATTTTAGTATTTGTCCATATTGAAGCATATAGCTTTAATTTACTTATTCTAATTGATGTATACTATATCATTACAAGAATATCCCTGATATTACTGAGCTGTTCTTTTCTTGATGAGGATTGAAGTTTTTTGGTAATGCAAATGCACATTCATATATGTGGAACTGTAGTGAGTAAATAAAGAAGTGGAATTGCTGAATTGAAGAATATATTAATATATATATTGGTTAGATATTGTTATATTTCTCTCCAACCTAGTTAGGCTAATTTACCTAGCCACAATGACTGGATGAGTTTATTTGATTTGTTCTTCATGTCCAGTGACATTTTCTAAATGTGTTGTTTGTCTTTTATGCTGTTATTCTTTTTCTTTTTTTTTCTTTTTTTTTTTTTGCGGTACGCAGGCCTCTCACTGAGGTGGCCTCTCCCATCAGGCTCTGGACACGCAGGCCTAGCGGCCATGGCTCACGGGCCCAGCCACTCCGCAGCATGTGGGATCTTCCCGGACCGGGGCACTAACCCGTGTCCCCTGCATCGGCAGGCGGACTCTCAACCACTGCACCACCAGGGAAGCCCTGTTATTCTTTTTTATAGTACTTTTTATTTGTTCTTAATATTAATCTATGACTAATTATAGGTATAGCGAATATTTTTCCTAAAATTTACTTTAAAAGTAAACTATAAAGTCATGTAATGTAAGAAAATTTTATTTTTTTCTTAATATTATGTGAATAGAGTCAAATCAGAAATCTTATGTTTTTTAAAAAGCTTTTTATTCTAAAATAATTTTTAGATTTTCACAAGATTTGTAAAGATATTGCAGAGAGTTCCTATGTACCTTCACTCAGGTTTCTCCAATGTTAATATCTTAACTAATCCATATATATTTATCAAAACTAAGAAATTAATATTGGCCAAATACTATTAACTATAGAGTTTGTTCAGATTTCCGTACATTTTCCACTAATTCCATTTTTCTCTGCCACGATACCATATTGTATTAAGTGATCATGTCTTCGTCTCTAATCTGTGATAGTTCTCAGTGTTTCCTTGTTTTTCGTTACCTTGACTCTTTGGAAGAGTAATAGTCAAGATTTTGTAGAATATCTCTCAATTTGGATTTGTTTGAAGTTTCCTCATGGTATATGGTCATATGGATTTTGGGAGAAGTGTCCTTATTATTGCATGGTATCAGGGGTAAATGGTATCAATATGACTTACTAAGTTTGATCGTTTCGTTAAGGTAGGATTTGCTAGGTTTTTCTAAAGAGAAATTTTTCTATCAAGTTTTCTTTAAAGTAACTATTTTTACCTCTCCATACTTTTTATACATTAGAAATTCTTATTCTTTTACATTTTTACTTTGCTTGCACTTCTTAAGAAGAGTTCCCTACACTGATGTTATAAACTATTATCCCATATATTCTTGAGCAAATTTCATAGTTCTGCTTTTTACATTTTTATCTTTAAACTACCTGAAATTGATGTTAGCAACTGAAGAGATGTATAGATCCAAAACGTTCTCAAAGAGATAGTCAACTTTGCCAGCACTAATATTAATTTCTTCCTTCTGTTCCTTGTGATTTCCAAACTATTTTACCCATATATGAAGTTTCCATGGATATGTGGGTTTTTCTTTTTTGTTTGCGGGGCGGGGTTTCAGTTCTGTTCTGTTGAAATACTTTTATAGTTCTCCAGCGTTATGATAATACAATAATTAATCTGATTTTATAGTACTTTTTATGTTGTGAAACAAGATTCCTCACCTTTTACTTCTTCAAAATTGCCTTGGTTATAATTAGACCTTTACCCATACAGATCAATATTAGAAAAAGCTAGAAAATTGATTTAATTTACAGATTAATTTGGAGAGAATAAATGCTTTTTTAAAATATATTATTGAGTTCTATCCACAAGCACAGCAAATCTCTTCCATTTACCTATATTTCTTAGTTACTTAATTTCTGCTAATATTTTCATTAAAATTATATACTTTCTACAGATACATGAATTTTTAAATTTATTGCCTTGTACTTTATAGTTTTTTGTTATTCAAAATGGCATATTTTAAAATTAGATTTTCCAAATATTTGCTGCTAGTGTAGAAGAATGCATTTTTAGTATTAGTATTAATTTTATATCCAGCAAATGTTAAATTATCTTATTAATTTTAATAAATTGCATATTTTCAGGAGTTTCCTACTTTGAAAGTCATCATCTATGAAAAAAAGACAACTTTCTTACTTTCTAATCTTCCTTTTACTTATTTTACTTCCCCTGTTGTGCTGACTAAATCTCCAAGAAATTTCTGAATAGAAGTTAAAACAGAGGGCATCTTTGACATGTTCCTGATTTTAAGTGAAAAGCTTCGTATATTTAATATATCATGTAGATTTTAAAGATATCCTTTCCCAAAATAAGAGTATTCCTTTTTATTTTTGTTTGCTAAGGTAGTATTAATTTTTAAAAAAATTATTATAAACATATTTTGAATCTTTAATTCCTTTTTTCAATTATTTTGATGAAACATTATAATAAGTATTCTCATGTAAACACAACATAATCATGATACATTAGTTTTATAGACATTACTGCATAGCATTTCTTATATTTATTTAGAATAGTTGAATATATTTATGAATAGGATTCATCTATAATTTCCCTATCTGTACTGCCAGGTATATGGGGGACGGCTTTTTTGTTTGTTTGTTTGTTTTCTAGGACTTTTTGTATAAGTTTGAAATTATTTTTTCTTGAATTTTTAAAAATCTTTCATGATAATATTGACCTGGTATATTTTTATGGATAAATTATATTACTGATTATATTTTTTAAGTTATAAGACTATTCAGGTTTAATACTTCTTTAAATGGAATGATAATTTTCATTTTTTCTAGAAACTTGTTTACATTTTCTAAGTCTTTAAATTTATTGCAAATATATACATAGAATAGAGGAGAGATATCAAAGTGAATGGCTGAGTTTCTCCAGAAAAAAAAATATATGCTGCATATACACAAACACACACTCACAAACATACACGTGAATAATGCCTCCAAAAGTTTCATCCCTGAAACCTGTGATTATCTTATCTTACGTGACAGAGGGACTTTGCAGATGTGATCAAATGGATCAGAGAGTTTATTCTGAATTATCTGGGTGGGCCTAATATAATCACAACATTCAGTATTAGAGGGGCATGGAAGGAGTCAAAGTTAGAGTAGTATAAGATGTGACAGCAGAAGCAAAAGAATGAAGTGATGTGTCCACAAACCAAGTAATGCCAGAAATCTATAGCAGCTGGAAGAAGCAAGAAATAGGTCATCCCCTGGAATCTCCAGAAGGAACCAGCCTGCCAACACCTTTATTTTAGCTCCATGAGACTTATTTTGGATTTCTGACCTCCAGAAATATAAGAAAATTTAAAAAAAAAAAAATTTAAAGCCATAAAGTTGTAGCAATTGTTTACAGCAACAATAGGAAAACAATATAGATTTTGGCACTGAAAGTGGGGTCCTGATGTAACAAATACCTAAATATTCAGTAGTATCTTTGGAATTGGTTAGTACATAGGGCCTGGAATAACTCTGAGCATTAAAAAAAGAAAAAAAAAAGAAAAGAAAAAACCTAGATTGCCTTAAATAGACTCTTATTAGAAATATAGTTGCTAAAGATTGTTGGTGAGGGCTCAGAAGGAAATAATGATCATAGTAGATAAAACCCATGGCTCAGATGGAACTGAGAAACACAGTAGAAAAACAAACAAACAAAAAACACCTATACTTTCTTAGAAAATACCCACATCTTCATAAACAGAATGTTGGTAGACATTAAAATGCTGATGGTGAGGGCTCAAAAGAAAATGAGGAACATGTTATTGGAAACTGGAGGAAAGTGGATACTGGAGGAAAGTGGATACTGGCTGTAGAGTGGCAGAAATCTTAGATTGAATTGCACTTGGATATTTAGCTGAGGAGATTTTCAAACAAAGTTTTCGAGGCATTGTTTGGCTTCTTTTTGCTGCTTACAGTAAAATGTAAGAGTTAAGAGATAAATGGAGGGAAAAACTATTAAGCAAAAAGAACCAGACTCCATGATTTGGGGAAAATCTGTCTTTCCAGATTGCAAAAGATGCTGAAATTAAGAGACTCATTGTCTCTAAACAGAAAGCCAAGAATGTGGCTGGACAATCTTTTGCTAAGTGTTTAGGAAGGATCAAAAGATCAGAATATTTATTCATATAGAGGGCTATTTGACGAAATGAAGAGTGTGACTCAGGGCTCTCCTCCACCATCTCAGCCTAAATAAGAAATAGAGATGGACTTAGTGAATCAGTGAAACCACTTATCTGGAAAGATCAGTGGAGAGGCTTCTTGTTAAAAGGATTAAATCCCAGTGACATATGCTGGAAATTCACAAGGTTTGTGGGAATGTTATACCAGTAGAAATACTGCCAGATTAGACTAAGTGAAACAAAGAAAGACAGTAAAATAAAAGAAAGTTGTGGAACTTTCAAAATTCTACAGGCAGAAAATAGACTGATAAAACCACTTGTCTATAAAAATGTGGTACCCTTCATGGAAAAGCAAAGATGACTTGGATGGCAGAGCCATCCATATATATATATATATATATAATATTATATTATATATAATTATATATTATATTATATTATACCTTTGAACTAGCATGGAAAATTGCCTTCTAACATAGATAAACTAAAGTTACTCTGTATATCTTTAGCCACAGTAGCCCTGAGAGGTGAGTCAAAAAGGTAAGTTTTATCCATTTGGATAAGGATCAGGTGGGGGCAGAATAGTGCGAAGTGATAAATACCCTTGCACAAACAGAAATGAAATAATGAGCCGTTCAAAAGTAAGCTTTGAGGAAATGATTGTTCTTTTTAATAGCTTTGAAACTGTGTTTAATTATTATCCTAGAATTGAATCTCAAATATGACATGAAGTCACATGGAGGTAAAGGGACATAAAAGTGGGCTGCAAACTGAGCCCCCTCAGTGGCTCGTACTGTTGTTAACAAACTATTGCATAGATTTTAATTTTGAATCTTGAACTGCAGGCTTTTTTGCTAGTAATGTACCAAGTGAGTGATTAAGGGTTACTAAAATTTCCTATTCATAAAGTTTAGCACATTATTAACATTTATTGATGGCTTTAATTCCATGTTCCACAAACAAGATTGGCTGCCATGCAACGACTGGCAAAGTGTCAAAGCTACATCTGTGAACGTACACCTGCAAACCACAGAAGTACTAGAACATTTAGTTTGCAGATAAGTTATACGAAGTGATATCCTTTAAAATTATATAACACTATGTTTATACTCTAGACTGTTCAGACTCTGCAGGATAACAAGGGTGGCTCATTCATTCTCCAGCCATTTCCGTACTAACCCTACAAATTCACCTTAGATTCTAAACAGTTCTAGGCTCTACTTCCTTTACTACAGAGACAAAGTAATTTACAAGGAATTTACTCTAAAAATATACATATGAAATGAGCTTCTTGATCTGTGTGAGGTTACGGATAGTGACTCCTGGAGGTGAAGAGTGTTTTGATAGGCAGTCTAACACTGCAGCTAAGAGTAGATGTTTTGATGTCAGGAACACATGAGTTTAAATTCTGGCTTTATCATTTTTTATCTAAGACATCTAGGAACAGTTATTTAACTTCAAATATCAAATTTCTACTCTGTAAATGCAGATAGGAAAAATTGCCTCATAAAGTTTTGGAGTTAAATTAAAGGAGAGAAGTCATGTAAAGCACTTAGCACATTACACAGGACTCAACTGGTAGATGTCAGCTAAAGAAGAAATATTTTTTTTATCAGTTTTTTTATCTCTAGTTAATTCATTTTATTACTATGCAGTATTCCTTTGTATGAATATATCACAATTTGTTTATCCATTCTCTGATGATGGACATTTGGGTTACTTCCAGTTTGGGGATATTGTGAGTAAAGCTGCTATGCACATTCTAGTCATGGTTTCTTGGTGGGCACGTATAGTCATTTGTCTTTGGAATTTGCATAGGAATAGAATTTCTGGGTCATTGGTTGGTATATGTTTAGTTTTAGTAGATAATGTCAAATATAATTGCAAAGTTGTTGAATGAGTTGATACTCCTACATTACAGTCAAATTTAGGGATGTAGTAGTACAATCGATTTAAAGGCAATATACAACATGATTATTAAGAAACACAACTTATTCTCCAGCAGAATCAGGGTAGACAGTACCAGACAGTATAATCAATGACAGTATTTGCATGGAGCACTCACCGCTCTAAGAGGGAGAAAAAAGGTGAGAGAGTAGATTTCAGGTGCTCTCATCACATAGAAAACTATGTGACTAGATATATTAATTAGTTTGACTGTAGTTATCATTTCACTATATATATTTATGTCAGATCATCATGTTGTATACTTTAAATACAAAATCTTGTTTTGTTGTTGTAAATCTTCTTGAGATTCTTGTGTGGCTGACATTGTTGGTTCTACCTAAAGGGAATTTAAGTCACTTAAATATATTAAACTTACTGAAAGCTCTATGAAAATGAGCTATTTAACATATTTTAAAACTGACTCAGATAGTTCCTGTTCTTGACCCAAAGATGAGATGGCTCAGATGCTCATGGGAAAACCTGACTGATAGTCACTTGCCTCTAGTTTTTAACAAGGTCATCATCCTACAGCTCTGCTAGTAGGCTGCACAGCCTGAAGGGAGGGGCCATACCTTATGGCCTCTGTGTTCATTACAAAGTCCTAAACTACCATGGTAAATTTCAATAGCCCTGGTATTAAATTTTCCTTTCTGAAAGACAGCTAGCAAAGAGGTAGAGAACAGGAAAGAAAATTATTTTTATAATTATGAGGCGTATAATAACATAAATGGAAGTTGATTCAGTGTGTTAAAGGATCAGAGTCAAAAGTTAATTTTAATAATTATGTATCTGCTTTTCTTAATATGACATGAAGTAATTACTATTATTTTATTTCTGCCAGTTTCAAGGGAATGGATAACCTTGGGTTTAGATTGAAGGAACAAGTAGATAAGACCCAGCATTTGAAGGAAATAATTAGTAGGTAGTCATTGTGGCTCATTTGTTCAATTTATCTAGCTATCAATTCAGCCCCATGCTTAAGAATAAAAGCAGAATGGGTCCAAACTAATGTTCTAGAAGTAGTTCAGTGGGACAGAAGGTAGCAAATCTATATGCTTAAAGTTAGAGGGAGGCAAGCATACCACAGTTAGGGAATGTTCAGAGAACAAGGTTATTATAAGATCAGGCCAGAGTGAAGGAAGATAAAAATAGGATACAGAAGGGTAGAGTAGGATGAGTGGCCTAAGTCCAAGGCAGTAGTCTAAAAAAAAAAAAAAATCTACAATACAGTGTGCAGGGAAAATCAAACAAGATATCATATTAAAGTTACTTTATGTAAAAGTAATATGCTATCTTTTAAACAAACCTACACTTCCAGAGTAATTTTCATCATAACTTCTCAAAAGTCGTCACCAAAATCTCTGGGCAGGTCCAAGTGCCTCCCTACATATCTTTAACAGAAGTTATTCCTTGGATTTTAAAGATTTCTTCAAGGAAATGGATGATTTTTATTTTAAGAAAGTATTTATTAGTGCTGATGTTTGAGTTGTTTTTCCACGTGGTTAAAGGAATGTCTTTAGAGTTAAGAATTATGCACTTATTCTAATGACTGTTATTTTCAGCAGTATCATTCACATTTTATATGTTCAATTCAAAGACAGGTGCAAACATTTGCTTGTCATTATTAACCATCAGTGAGAGGGTTCTTCAAACCCCATTAAATTTTAAAAATATAAGAGGAAAGAAGGAACTAAAGGGAAATAATTTTCTTTTGTTACACAAGTAAATTTAGGATAATAAAATACATAACAAAATACAATTATCAAAAATAAGATTGTCAGCAAAGAAAGTTTAAGCCATTTTATAGTGGAGAACCACACATTCACTATGGTTGAAAGCCCTTCAGACTTAAAGGCAATGTATTACTTCTCCCACTAGAATTCATGGAAACATGCAGCTCTCAGGTCTAGTTTGCTCTATTTCTTGTGACAGCCCCGACGTATAAAAGTTGAGTCTCACTCAGCTAAACAGAAGTTCTAAATTGATATTTCCTTGTGTTTATTTATAAAGTTTCTTGGAACCACATCTTTTTTTTTTTTTTTTTTTTTTGCGGTACGGGCCTCTCACTGCTGTGGCCTCTCCACTTGCGGAGCACAGGCTCCGGACGCGCAGGCCCGGCGGCCATGGCTCACGGGCCCAGCCGCTCCGCGGCATGTGGGATCTTCCCAGACCAGGGCATGAACCCGTGTCCCAGGGCATGAACCCGTGTCCCCTGCATTGGCAGGCGGACTCTCAACCACTGCGCCACCAGGGAAGCCCAGGGAAGCCCAGGGCAGCCCTCTTGGAACCACATCTTACTATGTAGGTAGTTAGCAACGCTTTTTTGTGTTCTGAATTATCAGGTCTTGTTTCAGTTTTGTCAATTCAAAAGAAAGGGAAACATTTATTGGGCACTCTGTTCTGTTTGTAACAGAACAAATGGAAATTTAAGAATGGAAAGAGACATTTATTGCATGAATTGTCCAATAAATTTTAATAGCAATTTACAGCTCCTAAATTAGGTTTAATAAATGGTATTAGAAATATCAAAAATCTTTCCATTATGTATTATATCCTATAGGTTATGTTACTGATTCACAAGGGCACTACAAAATATATTAGCATTAAGTCAGACCAGTGGAGCAACTCAGTCTTAACTTGGCTGTGGCAATACAAGTCTCTATTGACAACAGTTTTAAAGCATGAGTATCTCAATTACTCCCTACATCACTTCAGAAAAATCTTAAACTCTTTAGCATGATATACATAACACTCAATGACTAGATTGGCTGTACCCTCAGTTTATTCACCACCTGCTCCAGATCTGTAAACTTTCTCCTCTTTCTAGCTGGAGCCCTAGCTCCCTAGCAACTGCTTATATTGATTTCTCCATCGTCAAGTCCGGTTGCGTGGAAACCTGTGCAGGGTGCCGACTGGCAAAGAGAGGCTACTGCTGACCAGCTGGTCAGATTAGATGTCTACACTATACTATGTCACTAAATGAGTAAATAGTGAATAAGCAAATGAGCAGGTGAGTAGTAATACCATCAACGTTCTCTTAAAGCTTGGCATGCACAATTGCAAAAAATACTCCAAGTCTCATGCACTATTGCTTCCCCAAAATGAAAAAAAGCTTCTCACACAAATCATCTCTACTTCCTTTAACAGTGATGCCAAGTACTGAATTGATTATATTTTTGAAGTACTATATTAGCCTGCTTCCAGTGACTTCTAGACTTTTGCCTTGACCTTATAAAGTAAAAGAGAAAAGTTTATCATTGTGATAGTGTTTGGACTACCTTTTTCAAATGTTTTGCTGTACACTGTGCTTGTTCTCACTAGAAAGTACACATTCCTACAAACCAAATCTACTCCAAATACAGCTCCAAGGCTTATTCTTAGTTACTTGACGCTTCCTCACACCAAACTCCATTCTAATGTAAGTCTGGAAATCTCTAAGTAAAATAGTTTTATCCAGATCATTTATAAGAAATGTTAAATGAGATTGTTCATATTGCTTAATCTACAATGTTTACCTTTTTATATTTAAAGATTTTTCCTGAGCATATCATAGAGTGATGCTACAAGTAAAAAATGAGAAAACATATATAAAATGACCATGAAGAATTAAAGTATTATTCTAATGCAAAATATGATCATTACAATTATAAATATGTTTTATAATTATAATTATATAATTATATGTATAGTTATAAATATAATTACTGTTATAATTATAATCTCTAGATATGCTTTAATCCAGGTCTATGAATAGGCTAAAACTGCCCCAGTTTTTCAAAGCTCCTTATTTTTAAGACATGATGAAAGTGCATTAAATTCATTGAACCTGCTTATACACATTCTACTGACCTTTGACGATTTATTAGACACGTTTTCTACTAATTTCCACTCTGTTCAAGCTTCCTCTCTTTATCTGTACACATGTGATCTTGGGTAGAGGTTTTCTGAGCTCTTTCAGCTAAGAGTCATGATGGCTGAATGAAGTAAGGTCATAACAGGAAGAATATGGGTCAAGGGTCAGAACACCTGGATTTGGATTGTAAATTTTCTGTTTTCTGTTTGTGTGCAATCACTTCACTTCTCTGAGCCTCAGTTCCCTCATCTGAAAATTGGAAATAATGATACTAAATTCATTTCTCTTCAGAATAAGAAAGATATGTAGCAAAATGTTTTGGAGTCTGTAATATATAAATATTACATGTTTTTTTCTTCTCCAGTCTCAATGTAACTTTGAGGATATACCACAGGCCATCTAAGTTATATGTCAGCTTCATTTCATACAAATGGAAGCAATCATTTAGTGCTTAAAATATGCCAGACTCTGTGCTAAGCACTTTACTTGCATGATCTTATTCAAAACTCATTAAAAACCTCAAAGAAAAGTATTATGATTCCCACTTACCTTGAGGAAGCTGAGTCACAATAAGCTTAAGTAATTTGCCCAAATGTTGGAACTGTCATATTAAAATGAATTGAACCTTATTTTATGGTTACAGGTGAAGACACTTAATTCTTTTGACAGGCCAGGAAAAGAGAAGTGAATCTTTCAGAGCAACAATGACTATCTTCAAAATTTTAAAAAATCACACATATTGGCAGTGTAGAAAGACAAAAGAGGAATGAAAATAAATTAAATGCTTTGATATAAAAGCATAAAAACAAACAAGGAGACAAAAAGAGGATGCCAGTTTCTAGGATTTAATTTGCATATGCAGGTGTCATCGAATCACGAATCTCAAGGTTTGCAGGTCCTTAGGTGGCTGGTTCATTGCTACTGTTTTTAGCTCATTGTCTCATCCCCTTAGAAACATTCTCTAGAAATAAACTTCTAGATCGCTCATCTTCAGCTGCTCTCTTTCTCTCTGCAAAACATGATGAATGATATTCACAGTCACAGTAAACACACATGGACCTAAGAGCTGAGACAATGGAAAAAATGCATGAGTTATGTGTTATTCTAGCCAAGGTGGTTGTTAAAATACTCCTCTTACTCCCAGCTAAATGATAGTGATGTCATTATACAAAAACCCTATATTTGTCCTTATTTTAAATGGAAACCCTTCCAAATTTTAATAACTCAAGCTATAATACTAGCAAATTCCTCCAACACAACAGCCTGTCATGATGCTGATCTTAAAATTCTCTTCCACCCTGCAATTCTGCCACTTAAGTGATAGGTTATATAAGTTTGCTTTTGGTTCAGAATGACATAAAACTTAACTCAAAGTCATATAAATAAAAATTTAAAATTGACTTTTTCATATAGTCACCAAGTCCAGAGACATGGCTTCCTTCAGGTATGATTTGATCCAGAGGTGCATCATGGCATCAGGGCCCTGGCTTCTTTTGTGTGCTGGGCTTTTCTGACTTTACTCTTCCCTGTGCCCACTTCATCCTCAGATTTTCCCCTCCTCACACTATGTAGCAAAAATATTTGCACAGTTTCACACACCACATTCATTTTCATACACACTGATCAAAGACCACGCACATTCGAACCCCAAACTCCCAGAAAAGATCCTGAGACTCACAGTGCTGGGATCAGTTTATGTCACAGGCAAACATGAACCAACCACTATGGCCTAGACTAGAATGCATTGATTGGCTTAGCCTTGGTTGCATGGTTTATACCTGGAGGATAAACTTGGCCTCCCAGAAACCACAAAAACCCCTTCCCCACCACACACACTCAGCGGCCATGGCTCACGGGCCCAGCCGCTCCGCGGCATGTGGGATCTTCCCAGACCAGGGCATGAACCGTGTCCCCTGCATCTGCAGGCGGACTCTCAACCACTGCTCCACCAGGGAAGCCCCGTGGATAAATCTTTTAAGATTCCCTTATCTTAGTTCAATCATTCTTTTAAAAGGGTTGTGCCTTTCCTACACCAGCTCTTGTCTCATTTTTCATGGAAAGAAACTCTCTTATTTTTCTGTAGTAGGAGGGGATTTTGACCTTAATGAAGACAAGAAACAAGCCTAAAACCTAGGATGCTTCTTAGAGTGTTGCTATGAATTACACTGGTTACTAACCATGGAAGAATATTTAGAATTTTACACTCATGTTTTTCTTCATCCCAAACCTGACAGATGAATTGATAGATGTGAGACAAGCCATTTTATTTTATTTTTGTTAACAGATGGTGTGTTCCCATTAGATGCTGGTACATTCTGAATTGTGATAGGTCTAGTGGAAGGGAAATTTGTGGTGCCTCAACCATGAAAATAATATTCTAAATTCGTTTTGAATGAAATGCTCTTTTTGATTCCTACTGCAGGTAGAATCAGTGATCAAAATGGTCTTGCATACACACATAGACACACACACACATACCACATACTTTCAATTAAATTACCAAATTATTGTAGGAAAGATTCACACATTTCATTATATTAGGCATGGTACCTACTACGAACAGCACTGAAAACTTAAATCACTTAACAATTTATTAGGGAAGGAAGACATATTATAAACATGAGTTCTGGGTGTTTAAACTGTCATAAATGGAAAGTGGACACCAGCTGGACAACTTAATCTTTGAAGACAGTTGGTTTAATCCAGAATATACTGATAACCACATTTTAAGTTGGCAGTTTATTGCTATTAGGTTAAAGGATGATTATTTAAACATTTGTGTATCTTTCATATGTCTTTTGAATTATCTATTTTATTTATTTATTTAGTTTTTGAATTATCTATTTTAAAAGCTTAGTTTTTAAAAGAATAGATAAGATGATATGATAGTCTTGTCTCATTAATAATTAACACAAATATTAAAATTTCAGATTCTTAGACATGGTCTCTATTATTTCCTCCTAACAGAGACAGTGAAATATATATAATAATAAAATTAACATGTCAGACTTCCTGATGAAATACCATTCTTTACATTTATAAGTCTTTATATAAGACCTAAAATAAATGATTTAGACACCTTGTAACCACAAATTTGCATTCTGTCTAATAACATGGATTAAAAGCTATGTACAAGAAACCAAAACTAAAGTATCAAAACTAAACCAAAAACCAAAACTAAACTAAAATATCATAAAACTAAAGATATGTTCTTGAGGTTTTTAGCTAACAAATATGGAAAATAACATTATTTTGTGAACTTTCTAAATGTTATGAGTTGAATTATGTCCTCCAAAAGCATATATCAAAGTCCTAACCCCCAGTACCTCAAAAAATTATCTTATTTGGAGGTAGGATGGCTGCAGAGGTAATTAGCTAAGATGAGGTCATACTGGTAGAGGGTGGGCCCTTAATCCGATATGATGGGTGTCCTTATAAGAAGATAAGAAAACACAGGGGGAGAATTGGGTGATGGAGTCAGAAATTAGAATTCCACTGTTGCAAACTAAGGAAAACCAAGGATTGCCAGTAGCGACACCAAAACTAAGAGAAAGACATGGAATAGATTCTCCCCTAGAGCTTTTGAGAGACTATGGTCCTGCAAACACTTTGATTTGGACTTCTAGCCTCCAGGACTCTGAAAGAATACATTTCTGTTGTTTTAAGCTACCCAGTATGTCATACTTTATTATGGCAACTCTAGGAAACAGGGCAGATTTTAAAGCAATATAAATGTACTGTTTCACACTTCTGGAGGCTAGCAGTTCAAAATCAAGGCTTTGTCAGGGTCATGCTTTCTCAGAAACCTCCAGGGGAGGAATGTTTCATTGCTTCTTCCAGCTTCTGGTAGCCCCAGCGGTCTGTTGGTTTTTGGCAACATAACTCCAATCTCTGTTTCCATCTTCACCTGGCCCTCTTCCTTCTGTATCTCTGTGTCTTCACATGGTGTTCTTCTCCCTGTGTCTCTCTTTTCTTTTCATATGAAGGCACTAGTCATGTTGGAATAGGAGCTACTCTAGTTCAGTATAACCTCATCTTAGCTTGATTACATTTGCAAATTTTCTACTTCTATATAAGGTCACATTAACAGGCACTAGGGTGGGACTTCAACACATCTTTTGGTATGCTGCAATTCAGCCCATAACATTAAGCGTACAAATTTAAAGTTAAAATGCAATTGCAATATGTTGGGTTCCAATTGTCCATGCATTTCTAATGTATGCTCTCCAACACCCTCTTTTAAAGGTAGCATAATCTAGAATCTAAATCATACTTCATAGACTATAAGATAAAATTGATTGCCAGTCACATGTTACTTTATGTACCCTTTGAAAGGAGGAAAAACACTGCCAATTAAACTACTACAGACTGCTTTCTCAGCATTTAAGTTATATGCTTATTGAAGCCTTCTTTTAAACTTACTTGGGCATGGATGTTTTTCATACATTACTTTTGTGCATACATCAAAAGAAAAACAGGGCTTCCCTGGTGGCGCAGTGGTTGAGAGTCCGCCTGCCAATGCAGGGGACACGGGTTCGTGCCCCGGTCCGGGAAGATCCCACATACTGGGCCCATGAGTCATGGCCACTGAGCCTGCACATCCGGAGCCTGTGCTCCGCAATGGGAGAGGCCACAGCAGTGAGAGGCCCGCGTACCGCAAAAAAAAAGAAAAACAAAAGCACATCATTTGGTTAATGAATTCTAAAATTTCTACACTCCTAGTGTAGCTGAGCAGGACCCTATGGGACCTTCCTGGGACAGGCCTTCCCCCCATATCCTCTGCTTTAGCTTCTCTCTGAAGTAGCTAGATAAGAGTATTTGATGCACATTTCCTGAGTTGTGAAATGTGAAAACCCCCCACAAAATGGATGATGTTAACAACTTGATGACCATGAATACGTAGCCACAGGCCTCCTGGAGCTGAGGACTGATAAGGTTAACCCCCGTGACTCTGCCCTGTTACTTCACCTTCAGCCAATCAGAATTGTGCATGAGCTGATTGCATACCCTGTGACCCCCCTCCCTAAACTGGCTTTTACAAATGCTTTGCCAAAACCCTCTGGGAGCTCAGGCGGTTTTAGAGCATAAGCCACCTGTCACCTTGCGTGGCACTGAAATAAACCTTTCTCTGCTCCAAACCTGCTGTTTCAGTTTGTTTGGCCTCACTGTGCATGGGGCACGTGAACTTGCACTAACACTAGAACGTTATCGTTTTGAATCAACGAACTTACAAGTCAAAGATGCTTATTTTTTTTCACACAAAATCATCCTCTGTTTATCCACAGCATTGGCAAGAGAACATTACTAACCTACTAATGTTACTAAACATTCACCATGAACGCCCCTCTTCCCACAGCCATTTGATTCCTGGGAGGGGACACGATTATCTTTTAATTCAGTAGCAACTATTCTTTACGTTTAATGCTAACAATTTCTGATGATCAGGAATGCATGGAAAATAATAATTATAATAGTAATTTTAAGACAATATGACATGAAAGAGACATACTAATCTCAGAGATGTTATAGTGTGAAAAGAAAACGTTCCTAAGAAATAAACAAGATTTCTGCCCATCTTAATGACAGAATATTCAGAATTTTAACAAATAGTCTATGCTTTAGATAATTATCCCACTTAGAAAACATTCCCAATTATTGAGCAAAATCTAACCCCGGAGGTTTAAACTGTTTCTTTCAGGTCTGCCTCTTACTATGTTACCAGAACAACTTAGTACCTCTTAATAGATCTTCTCATAGAAGTTCTGTTGAAACAGCTTAATAGATCTTCTAAAAGAAAGCCCTTCAATTATTTTAAAAGATTACTCATTACCTACCCTCCTCCCCCAAGAATCTTCTCTCAGGCTAACCACATTCATTTCTTAAAAAATATTCCTCATATCAGTGATTAAATAAGTACTTACTGGATGAGTCATATATGGCAGGTATCCTGTTAGACACTGGGGAAGCAAGCTTTGACACCTGTGTGTGTGGGTGTGCGTGTGTGTCTACACCCATCTAACTGCTTACAGGCACCTTTACACATTCTCAGGAGCACTGAGGTGACTGGTCATACTGATGCTAGGGGTAAAGGGAGTGGAGTGTTCAGGGACAGAGAGGAGTGCGTTTAGAGGCCATGATGCAGGAAGGTGTTTGGTGCCCTTAGAAATCAGATAGAAGGCTTTGTGGAAGATCTTCACAAGTTTAAGATTTAATTGTAAGACTAAGATAAATGTAATTCATTTAATGCGATGCCAGCCTCTATTGACTGGCATTCAGTATGTGGCATAGCTTTAAGTCACCTGCCTGTCCTGTTTATATCCCCGTAAACTTCTTCCAATATCAGTGATCTTTGAAGAACGTGACATCTGACTCTGCATGTAGTCCTGCCAGTGCTTTCTGTGCAGAGCAGAGCAGAAGGTGATTTTCACTACCTTGCACTTACAATGTTAGAACTGTGAGCTCAATCTTCTTGTATTTAATTTCTTCTGATTTGCCATCCCAGACACTTGAGATTTTTTTGGATTCCGAGTCTTTTATCCTTCACAGCCCAAACAGTTAGTGTTCCCCATCATCATCCTACCACCTGCTGATGTCTTTTCATATGTTTAAATCATTGATTTAAAAAAAAGTCATGTGGGACACAGTTAAGGACCAGGTCTTACAATGTTATTAAAACACTTCCTGCGTGCTAACATTGATCAGTAATTCAATATTTTGGGGGCAAGACTGTTCAAAAACTTGCAAGTTCATCAATTTACACTATAATAAAGTCATTTATCTTTTCTTCAAAGATATCATAAGGAAAGTTTATAGAACTTATCATATTGCATAATTATATTATTTAGTTTTTGAATCATTTTTTTCCCCTGTCCTTTCTACTAAAATGTGAATCTAAGAGAAAGTTTTAAAAGTTTATGATTCATTCTAGGGGAAAAAATGTGCTATGTTAGTGAATATCTTCAAAAGAAATTGCCCTGAAATTGAGTTATTCAGTCTGACGGCACTAGAACTTTACTTGTTTACTTGTGACAGTCATGGAGGTATCAAGAGATGCTTCTGCAAGGACTTAACTGGAGGCTGAGATTCCTTGGTACCTTCCATAACATGAGGCCATGTTCCCAGCCATTCACCGAGCATGTCAGGGTATAGAACTCTTCAACATAGAACCACTCTATTGGGCAATCCTTGCTTGGGGACCCCCAATCATTATGCCCAAAATTTTCTCAGAGCTGTGCTACTGCCTGTGGCTCTTTTAACAACAACCTCTCTCTTTCCATCATTTATTTCACAGGTCAGGTCCACATCAAGGTCCAAAGAGAAGATTCTGTTTACCTATAATTGCCTGCTTTCCTCTTTATCATGAACAGGCATTACCTCAAAAAATTCTCTTTCACATCTAATTCTGTCCTAGTGTGTGCTTCTTAGAGGATTCAGACAGATGAAAATATTTCTAAAAGACTATCAGGATTTAGTTCACAGCACCTCCCAGGTCTGCTTACTCTAATCACTGCAGGAAAAGTAAGTTTTTCTTCTTTATTCAATTGTCTTCTAAACGTTCACTCTCATTCTGTTCTCTTAAGGTGACTAAATAATTTCTTGTAAATTTTTTCAGTATGCCCTCTGGATCCCTTAAACATGATCATCCCATTCTCCTGCATCTCAACAATACCTCATAATATTCCCATTAGCTCTTTACTTTGGCAGAAATGTGGCTGCAGCCAGGGAGCACTGCCTTCTCGACTACCTCCTCAAGTGCTATGTTATTTCTTTTACACAAACTGGTAGGATAATTATATCCCTTGTTCACCATTTATATTTCAAAATGGTAACCTTCTACCTTCTCACAAAAAATCCTGCTTGCCTGATATCCACAACAGAGACACCAGGCTCTTCTCCTCTTCATCTGTGGACTTCTTGGTCTTGCCCCTTGATTTCAACAAGTATCCCCACTCATTCAATGAAAATTTTAGTCCCCAGTTTGTCTTTCCCTACCAACTCCAGTAATTCTTCCTGGAGCCATAAGCATCGTTGTGAATGATCTGGCCAATATTCTGGTCTCATTGTACTTACTTCCCTATCATCAGTCGTCATGGACATTCTCTCTCCCCAACACATTCTCTTTCAGACACACAAAGGTCACAGAATTTATCACCACCAAATTCTAAATAATGGCAAAATCCTAAAAGCATGCATTCTATTCTATCACCACACTTCCCTATCCTTCCTCCTTACTCAAGTATTTCTGGTTAAATATTTTTGAACATATAATGACTTCCACTTTATACATGTCATGAATTTCTTACTATCAACAACCTCCTGTCTTCACTTTCCATTTTATCCAGGTTAGTCTATGAGCCATCATTTTTTTAACACCCAAATCATATAACCTATCAGACTGGATTCACATTAAAATCATAATTCCATGTGTCAGATGGACTCTAAACACAACTTGGTAATCTTAGTATCATTTATCGTAAGAAACATCATATTTCCTTCCCGACTTCCCAAACTACTCTACTTTCAACTTCCTGTCAGTATATCTGCTAATGACAAAATTAATAATTTAAGGAAATTAAAATATATAACAGGCACACCTCTATTTTTCTGTCTCCAACTAAAAAAACTAGCTGTGCATATTTTCACCTTTATCCATCATTTCATTTTCAAGGAAGTTTTTTTCAGTAAAAGGTCAGTTGCTCAATATATAATCTTTATCCCATTACCTCTTGCCATTTGAAGGATTTTGAATCTTAATCTATACCTTATTAATCTCACTAACCTTTTAAATTTTCTTTAATCAGAACATAGATATATGCTAATGTCTATTATCCTAAAGAAAAACAAATGAAAAAATCTTTATTTAGTAAATGTGGCTTCCAATTACAATCTCATTTTTCCACTCTCAGTTTCAAAGCTTTCAAGATTTTATACATAAACTTTATCCACATTCTTATATCCTATTTACCTCTTGACAAACTACAGAGTAGCTTCTGTTCCAGCCAATAAAATGAAATGGCTCTTCATTTTACTGATGACCTCTAGGATTTCAAGGTCAGATGTTAAGGCAGAAATAGTAGGTCAGAGACAAGTACAGTAGATGTTCAAGCCATAAAGAGATACCCTGGATGATGAGATGCTTCAAAGAGAGAGAGAAAGGCCAAAGAGGCTAAATATCCCATCACGTGATGAAGTCACCTTTAACGTGGCACCTCCATCCCTAATCACTCCAGCTGACACTACGTACATCAGAGACAAATGATCTAGGTGAGTTTTTCTGAAATCCCTTACCCTCAAATTTATGAGGAAAATAAAGTGGTTGTTTTGATCCACTAAGAACTGGGGTTCTTACTTACATTGCTATAGATAACAAAATAATTAGAAAACTAGGAGTATTTCAGGGAGGGAAATTTTCATCACTTGTAGATGTTTGCTTTTTTTCCTCTATAGCTATCTTAAAAAATACTCCAGTTGTGAATAGTTGGACTGCAGATATTTTCACTGTAAATGCTTCCATTTCTATCAAGTGGTGATTGTTTAGTTTGCTAATGCCAATTAAGCAGTTGCCTATAAAAGGAAGATAAAGAGAATGACTGCCCTACAGTGTTTTATGATTTTTAGATATGGAAAAGCAAGATAATGTAATAAACAGACTCACATTGTATTTGGATGTGAATTTTAAACAAAGCTAATTTTACACATAACAGTTGTTCCAGAAAGATTTTATTTGCAGAGTTTCTGCAGTTAGCAAGCATCTATCAGCTTTATCAGCTTACCCAGTGGAAATATGCAGTTACAGTCATACTTAACAAACAAATAGTATCAGTGATAGGTGATGTGCTGTATTTGTCCAATAAATGAAAACTCTTCCTTTTGAATGTTAATTTTGAATGTGGCTAAACGGGCAGTCATTATTTAGTAAGGACTGCTGAAAATGAATAATTTGAATATCTAAATGTGTATATCAATTAAAACCTTAGTGAAAACAGAGAAAGCCTTTGAACTGATATAGGACTTTTAGAAAAATTGCTTGACACAGTGTTCTGCTGTGTCCTATTTACTTGAGATAAGCCTTCGAGGAGGCAAGTTAAGAATAGAGATGGATTGCCTGGGTGCAAAGAAAATAAGAGCAACACTAACAACTAAAATATGAGACTGCTGATAACCCAGTAAGGTGTGTACAGCAGTGGCTTGAAAGGAGGGAGGAGAATCAGTAAGCTGGGCTTTTCTCTGAGCGTTCAGAATACTCTTCAGACTTTGTATCATCTTCTGGATGAACACTGCATGGCTTAGATGGCAGCCGTAGTAGCCAAATCCATTCCTTTGATTGGGGAAAAAGAGTTTTGCCATCATCAGAGAGGTGTGAATCTGGAGAGAAAAATCTTTAACAGGAGAAAGCAAAATATTTTTAGATTTTTGATTCGCCTATGAAGAACTCTAATAAGAACACTGGTGATGCAAAACTGAGACTCTCGCATAAGTCACTTTAATACCATCCTCACTTAAATGGGGGTGGCTGTGACATGACTGAATAAATCATTTTCTGCTAAGAGCAAAACATTTCGAGTGCTATTACAGTAGGTTCAGGTACTCAGTGACAAGGAAGAGCCCAGCAAGACTATGTAAACTGTATTCATAAAATACGATTTATACACCAAGCCCAGAAAAAACATCTAAACTTCACACTTGGTAAAATACAGCTGGATTGTTTTTTTTCTTTACTGCAAATAGGGGAATAGCTATTCACTAGGAGGTGCCAGATCTGCAGTTTTGAAAACTCACCAAAGGTAGGACACAGCACTTTTCATGTCAGAGGGGATTTAGTGAGAGATTTTTGATGAGAGAGGAGTCACCCTAGTCAAGGTGTCATTGTGGGAGACCGCCTTGGTAAATAGCAATCAAAAAGTACCACCTCTCAATGGACATTAGGTCACTGATGTGGCATGAATCATTCATCCAAGGTCTCTAAAGTCCCTGCTACCCTGGGGTTGCAGGACCTCATGGTGAATAGGAAATGAAATAAGGTTCCTGTCTAATTCCTCCTTTAATGCCCATAGAGCTTTCCTTGGGCAGGTTTAAGCAATATTGGCTGGGCCTTGTCAAGACAAAATGGAAAATGCTGCTGCTTATACAACTCTTTTCTCCATGAATAAAGAGAATTTTTCCTTTCTCTTTGTCAATTTTATGTCTTTCAAAAGCACAATAATGATGTAGAGAAAATGAAGCTTTTTTTACTGATACAGGACAGGAAAAGATAATAAAGACAACTAATAAAAAGGGAAACAGCGGTTTTTGGTTACATTTCTTCTTCTTTTTATGAGTCTATTTTAACAACACATTCATCTCTTCCTTCAAATGAATGACATGGCCATGCTGAGTTATAACCCCTAGCTTCTCACCTTTGCCCACTAATCAGATTCAGAATTTTAAAATTAGCCCTGGATTGATGCCAATATTTGGCACTTAGAAGTATTGGTCATCTTTAGATAAATGTCAATTCCACGGAATCCCCAGTGTAGTATAGAGATCTAGGTGTGTGAAAAGTGTATGAGGTCAGCTTTGTTCACCCTTGGCCTAGAAGATCCTGGGGGTCCGGGGTTGGGGGGAGGGGTGCTGTCTAGCCTCTCGGAAGACTTGTCCTTTCAACTTATCCGTGACTTAATGAGCATAAGTCATGCAGCACGAGCAGCATTCCTTAATCCTTAGCACCAATTACATCTTATAATTAATATTTATCTAGCACATTTGAGCAGTGAACACTTAACAATTGGATAGGAGACAGTTTGCCAAGGGAAACAGATGTTAGATTGCACAATTTATAGCAATTTGTGTATTGATTATTCCTAATATGCTAATTTCTAAGTGAATGATGTCTCTTTCATTAACACCTTCCCAATATTCCTTTTAGTTGTGTTTCACCAGGCTAGCCTCTCCTTTATATTTCAAACTTTCACATGGAATACAATAACCTTCATAAGATGACCATGTTTCTAATCTACTAAAATAAATCCAAGTTTAGATCAATGAAGCCAAAATGCTAAATCCTCCTGAATTATTGAGGGATTATATTAGTTCTTAAATTTAAAAACCAAGTGGGGAAGTAAGATTCTAAATTCAACTAGTATCTCATATTCAACTAGTGTCTAAACTAAACTAGTAGCTCAGATTAAACATAAAAATGCATTTAATTGTCAAGTCATTTTGGATCTTTTGTAAAAGACATGAGGTATTGTCATAGTGATAATTATTATATTTTGTAGAACAGTGAAAACTAGGAAAATAAGAATTTTGGCTACTTTCCCAAAGTACTCCAAAAGAGAATGAAAAAGCCGTAGTGATTTCACTCCTTTAACAACTTGAGAATTTCCTTTTAAAGGATTCTCCCTTCAAAATTAGAACTAAATGCCTAATCTTTAGATATAAATAGGACTCAGCTTTATATTACAAGTCAATTCTGACGTTATACAAAGACCTAGTGGTATATAAGATAAAACAGATGATGTTGGAACTGAAGTTAATATTAGTGTGTTAATACAATACTCAGATCAAATACTAACAAGAATAGATTACACATAGATACATATATAGATGATATAGATATAGATATAGATGTAGATATATACACACTATCCTAGATAGCTTCTGAGGATATTGACCATAAATGAAGTAACTTCCTGGTTTTTCAAGGATATGCTGCTTGGCTAGAATTTAATGATCAGAACATCTATGAAACATTCTCCACACTAAACCCTCCCAAGGTTCCTATTGCCCTCTGGTCCACAGTTGCATCTTCTGGAAAATGGCAGAAAGCAAGTAGCCTCATAGAAACAAGCAAGGCCAGATGACCCAAACTTCTCTGAAGACAAATGGTAGAGGATTCCATCATCCTCCACCCATAAAGATCTTAGGGTAGGTCTTGCCATGCATAAGTCTCACCAGCAGAAGTCCACTTTCTAGTTTGTCAATGTGAGTTGTTTTGCCTAAGGTTTACTGGAATTCCAAGTGGTGATAGACACTCTTGAAGTGAGGAGGAAGAGAAGCACAAAATTAACTCCTGGAAGAAACAATAGAATGAAGAATCAATAGGCCTTAAACAACACACAAATCAACCAGAATGAGAGAGGGCCCAAGGAAAAGGAACCGCCATACAATTTTATGCAGCGCTGGCATAAACTTATCAGGCACTGGCATGTGGGGCTCAGAAGGATTTTTTAATTTCTTAAGGATATTCAACGTAGGGAGGAACTGGAATTTGTAACTTAGTTTCTTAGGCCAGTGCTGTTCCCTGAAATTCTTATAGTCTTGGCTTTTGGGAGCTCGGTTCAAAGCTCCTTTCCCTCTCTCCTACCTGTTTATTTAGAGTTTCCTATAAATTCCTTTATTCTTAATGCAATGCTTGGGCCTGGAGAAAAAAGAAGTCTTGAATAGCTTAAGACATTACTCGGTGGTTCCTGGAGATAGTAGAAGAACTTTGGAGGAAGATGTCATTTTAGATCCAGAAACCTACTCTGAAGACAGCCATCAGGGCTAACACTGGGAGTTCTCTCTGGATTGCCAGAAGGTGGCTGGGAAAGATGGCTCTCTCTCTTCCAGCAGAAGAGCCTAAAACATCCCCCATTGCCTCCAGCTTTCCTTCTCCTAAACAGGAGGAGCCTCATCCAAACTCAATGTCCTATTGGCTCAGCAGCCATCAGGTTATACAGAAGGCTTCTATAAGCAATCCTCTAAACCTCTAGAACCAAAGATCAGACTGCCTAGCTACTCAATTCAAATTGTTTCTGTGTCCCCATACCACGCAAGTCTTCTCTCAGTCATAATCTATGAAAAAGGGAGAAAAGTGGGAGGTAGAGCAGCATCCTTCTACTGAAGCCCATGCCCATGACACAGTCAACTCTTTCCAGGCCTAAGCAGGCCTTTCCATGAGTTACCAAGAGAAGGGAAAACACTATATCACATTGACTCTTCTGCCTCTGAGCCCAGCCTATACCAAGTAATGTCCTGGTTTCACCCTTGAAATGATTCTGATCAGTCCAAATTCTGGGGCTGTCTGTGCGTTGGTCTCTTTAATAGGGACTCATGGCAAAGAAGATTAAAGGGAGCATGATACAAATGCTGCATTATACAAAACTATTCAAAATTAGGAGGTCTGTTTCACCCAACAATTGTTCTTCTGAAATTGATCTTAAATAATTAGGTAGAGATAGATGTAAGAGAAATAGAGAGAGGTTGGCTACAATTTTCACAAAACTAGAAACTAGAAAGAGAAGATTGCCTTTGAAAATAAATTAGAAATATTCAACTTATTTAGTGCATTCATTTAGCTCCAGCCATATAAAAAATGCATCTGGTCACTGAAGTAGTGAAGGGCTAGATAATTATGATGATGGAACCCTACGTAGTCAATACCATTCTTACCTTAAAGAATATCTGCTATAGTAAAACATATATATATGTATGTTTACATATATACATATATATTTTATAACTATATGTATTTATAACTATATATGTAGCAAGATACACATTTATATATTTACTACTAATTCCTTTTAAAAATATTTAACAAAAGTATAACAACAATATAGGGAGTAAATACAACAAAGTATTAACAGTGACATCTCTGGAATTACGTATAACTCTTAATTCTATCTGCTTGTTTATGTTTTCCAAATTCCTGGTAATAAGCATAAATTATATGTCTCTTACATTTATTTATTTAATCTGCCTCTGTGGTGGCTCCTCCTCTAACATTGACAGGATAGCCTAATGGCCAAGCAATAGATTTTTTTTTAACATCTTGCATCCTGGGTTCAAATCCCATTTCTGCTTAATATTAGCCTTGTGACTTTGTAAAAGTTAAACTGGCTTCTCAGTGCCTTCTTTCCTCATTTGTAAAACAGAAAAAATAAAGTGTCTATGTATTAGACATGTAACCTTGAGAAAGTTAATTGACCATAGTTTTCTCATTTGAAAATAAGGGAAATAAAAGTATCTAGATCATAGGGTTCTCAAGAAGTTTAAATTAGTTAATATACCTAAAGTAATTCTTGCCTAGCACATAATAAACCCTCCATACATGTTACCTCTCATTTTTATTGACAAATACTGAGATATAAATTAACCTGTATTTTATGTAATATTTAGGTACAAATAAGTTCTTATCACAAAACGATATTGAAAAAGTTCAAAAACCCCAGAGAATTTTATTCTAAAATTTGGCACTGAGCTGTGTCACAGTGTGACACCAAAGAAGAGTTACTGTGATTTGTGAGTGTGCTTAATTCCATCTGTGCGTGATAGTAACTAAAATAAGAGAGAAAACCTTCTTTAATCCTTATCTAAACCAGAGGATTTCCATGGTTAAGTTTCCACTCTTTCTCCAAACTGAAGCATATTATTTTCTTATTACATTGATTTTGGGGGGCCCAGAACCTATTTCTCCATCTGCTTGAAAGGGCTCTATGATTTCCTTTGGGGAATTCCAGCTGTACCTCTGTGGAAAACCTAGGTGGGCCCAACACTGAAGCTTCCTGCACTGCCCTAGTGATGTTGTCAGCTTATGATCTAGAGAAACCAATCAAATCCTACCCTGAGAATTTTTATCTTAAGTAAAGTTAAAATCTATGAAGAAGTATATGGACTCCAATAATAGCAGTGGTCACCACACGCTATAACTGTGGAGAGTGGTTGTTCCTACCTATGCACGCCTGGAAATAATTCAGGGAGAAAAGACCATTGATTCCATGCTTATTCTAAGAGCTTTAACAGACAAGTTGGTCTGTTAAAGACCAATTGAAATGATCCAAATCATTCTTATAATTCCATATGACATGGAGAATGCTTTTTGCAAGTAGAGTTTTAGTGCTAGGGGTGGGAAGAGGGTATTCATGGATATTCCTGTAGGCTCAGAGGTTGAATCAACCAATACTGCCTGCACATAGCATTAAAGTCCTGATAAGGTATGTAAAGCAGAGTCCTTTGCAACTCTCAACTATGGGGAGAATTCATTTTAAGAGTGCAGGCAGGCTCTCTTCATGGCCAAATTTCAAATTACAGCCAAGGTGCTTAATTCAGAATGTAACACCAGTTTCTTATTCCTTTAAAATAACTTTTATGAAACTATTTATATTGTACTTGTTGTGAAAATCTGAAATGTCAAAGGGCTTTTAAAAGAATTTCAAAAGTGTGCTTTCATCACATGGTGATAAGTGCATTTATCAGAATGTTAATGCTAAAAAAAGTCTCTCAAAAATAATCAATCTTTTAAAAAAATGAGTTAAAAAAAATGGCTTTGGCATTCATTTGTCTGTCTTCATTCAAAGCATCTACTTCAATCACCTGATTTTCCTTTCTCATTGCTTCTCATCTGCTTCCCTTTCTCCATATCCCTATCTCCCTTCTTTATGTAGGATGAATATATTCTTCTCATTTTTTTTACTCTTAACTGTCTTTGCTCTTCCTCTCCTCTGTGATTACCAAGCTTCACAAACAGGACTGAAATATGAGTGAAAATGACTTAATAAGGATTTTCTATTCAGAAAAATTTGCCTTCAGTGGTGTTTGATGATTTCTCCTGAGAAAAAGGCATTCAAAGTCTTACCCTAGGGCTTCCCTGGTGGCGCAGTGGTTGAGAGTCCGCCTGCCGATGCAGGGGACACGGGTTCGTGCCCCGGTCTGGGAGGATCCCACATGCCGCGGAGCAGCTAGGCCCGTGAGCCATGGCCGCTGAGCCTGCGCGTCCAGAGCCAGTGAGAGGCCCGCGTACCGCAAAAAAAAAAAAAAAAAAAAAGTCTTACCCTAGTCGTCTCTGAGCAAAACATTTCAAATTGGCCAAGCACCTACATAAATGAGAACTAGAAACTGACAGGAACGAAAAGATTTCCTGCAGTGGTAAACACAATGATGCTTTTACATTGATAATACTCTGAGGGCAATTCCTGCATTTCTAGCGAAGGCTATTTAAAGTGCAGGATAACAATCAGAAATCTAGCCCTTTTAAGACAGCATGCATGAATAACATGTTGGTTTGTATTCATCAGTTGGTTTTTAGATTTTTCTATTTTGAAAAGCAGAAACAGTATAACTTGTGCCATTTGAAATTCCTATGCGTTATAAGTTGTCTTAAAAATTGACTTGGTTGCTTTTCCAAGGGAATGAAGTTTTATTTCTTACAAGAAGTTCTAATTGATGTATCAGAGAAAACAAAATGCCCTAAAAATACTTCTCAAAACGTTTTACCCACTGCTATGCTCGTGAGAAGAAAGGGAATATGTAACCCTCCTGGGATCTGGCCAGTTAGCGAGAAAGTTTTTTAAATGTATCTTAAAGATTCAAGTGAATTTGCATTCTGTTCTATCCACATATAATTTTAAAATCATGTTTTAAATAAGTTAGCTTAATTTTCCCTCCAATCTTTGAGAAAAAATAATAGCTGCTCAAAAAATGATCATTGTTTATCATTTAGTAACATGCATCCTCCTGGGCTGCCAACTCACATCCCAGTTTAAGAAACACAGGCCAAAGAAAGTATCCTTTCAAGCAACTAAACAGAAGGCCATATTGTTATTTTGGACGAGATACAGTTTATCTCCTTCATGTATTAGATTATTGCGTGTGACTTAAAAGATACTCATTTCTTCAGTTAGTCAACAATTACATATTGCATGTTTGTTATGGGTCCATTCTGTGGATGAGGCTGGCAAACAAGACAATTACTGAAGTTGCCCTCATGGTGCTTGTATTTTATGGAAATACTGCAGACAATTAACAATGTCGATAAATAAACAAGCCATTCAACCAATTTACCAACCAGATAGTTACAGATTGCGATAAAACTCCAGAGGAAATACATAAGATGAGATAAAATTCTGGGAAGAAGCCAATTTGGATAATATACCTAAGAAAGCCTTTTTAGAAGACAGTGATTGTGGTACTCTCCGAAAGACAGGAAAGAGACAGCTGTGCAAACCAGTGAATCCTGATTACATTTTTTTATGGGTGAAAAAGGTGGATTTTAAGCCAGAGACACTTTTTAAGAAATCGATTATCAGGTCTCTTTTGCTTCTTGGTTTAGAGATCAGCCAGAAGCAGTTCTCAGTTATGATTGCTCTATTCCTGGTTTCTATGTGCAAAGCTCAGCTTTCTGCTAATTTCATTTCATAGATATGTCACACTTTCTGGAGGAATGCACCTTGAATACATTTCTAAAAATCTTTAGGATAATTTATTACATTCTAGATATTAATCCCATTAGCACAGGCTTTACTGGAGGGTTCATATTTCAGAATCTTCTTATACTTGATTTTGGTACATACTGATCATTATGCATGTATTCCCAAGGAAAATATGAAAAGAAACAATGTTGTTTTACCATCCACATTGAAAGAATCCTTTTTACTCCTTTCAGCAAAAATTTAAGTGTACACACAAACACACACACACATTCAACTACAGGAAATTTTCTTCAAATGGAATTTCACACAGAAAACAAATGCTACCAAAATGTAGTAACAGAAAAATTCTGATTGAATACATATTTGGAGGCCAGGTTGCTTCCCAAATGGGCCTTTTCCTGCCATGTTTCATGTTCCTCACCTCCTTTCTTCAGCGGCAGACCCTCAGCAACTTCACATGTACTTGTTGTAATTGTGATGACTTGTAATTGTCCACACTGGGGCTCCTGGGAGTAGGATGTAAAAATAATTTCCTAGAATGATACAAAGGTACATAACAACTTTTCGCTTCTTACCCTTATGATTTTGAAAGGAAGCATAGGATCTATTAAATGTTATGAACTTTAACCACATTGATGCCTTGGGAATTGAGACTACATGAACACACTCTTAATTCTGCTAATAATTTTAGCAGTGTATTACAGCAGATGTTCCACAAAATTTTACCTTCTACATCTCATGTTAGAAAATCCTCTTTTCATTCTCTCAAGGTCTAATTCTAGTTTTTTAAATTGTTAGCTTAGAATACCTGATAAAGTCACCTTTCCAAGATATTAAAATATTTCTAATTATTCTCCTTTCAAGGCAGAATTTTTCCAATCTTCAAAATCTACCATTGGATATTGACCAGATATCCACAAATGAGTCTTATCACGTTGTTATTAGCAATGATGTACGAAAGACACAATTTTAAACATGCCACCAAATTTACATTTCCTCAAGGGAAATGCTCCTCTTAGAAATGTTTTTTTTAATAGTTTTCATTCCATGAATAAATGTTTTAAAGAAGAAAAACTCTGTCACTTGTTCCATTACTGTATCTTGTTCAAAGTAGTCCTTACTAGCTGGTCTAGTTTCCCAACTCCTAAGTATACTGTTCAACTAGAATATTGTTATAGACACTCGATATTATCTAAGGCCACACACTGCTTTTTTATCAAGCATCTCCAGGTGCTTCTAAAGTATCCTCACACTTCAGAGAAGCTGACCTAAACTGTGTATTGGTTTATGATTATTGCAACCAATCTTACAGAGGAAAAATTATAAATGTAAACTACCTTCAATAAAAGAGTTTACTCAAGTGTGGTCATGTGGCTTTCCATAGTTGGAGGGTTGGTAACCAGCTTAATTTCCACATTGGAACAGGTTTAAGGGATGTAGAAAGTTGGAATTGCCTTATCAAAATAGTGTAGTTCATTCATTATACATATTAGAGTTTCCTTGATAACAACCTTATGTGCAATAAAACGACTTTTTAATTTTTTATTTAAGGCTAATCGCTGAATTTTAAGGATGAGTCCTAGTTTTCTCCCTTAACCATGTACTGTCTTTATTTTTTCAATAAAAATATATACATTTTTCCTGATGTGGCACAGGAAAACTATATAAGTTTTCCTTATAAGTAAGTGTAAAAAAATGAGTCAGAAAAAAATTTTTAAATGAATAACTTATTTTGAAAATTCTCTTTCTTTGTCTTTGCAGGATTTTCTTTCTGATTACTCCATACAATATGCTAATTTTTGTACACATCTAATATAAGCAAGAATGCTTATATAGTTTAGAATATTAAAGTATGTTAAAATATTTTTTCTCCAAATAATTTTTGACTAAGTATTTTCAGAAAAGAATTAAAGAAAATGTTATACAAATTTCCATTGCTAGACTGAATGGAAAGGGATGAAATAATTCAGTGGAACAGGAAAAATTTAATGCAATTTTTTTATTATTATTCTCGCTTGTTGTATCACGCTTTGTCTATCTACTGATGTCTGGAGATGTCTGGGTCAAGATTTTTATTAGCAACCTAGGATTCCTGGATTAAGTAAGCCACTTGTTCAATACAACTAGAGAATCTTCAAGTGTATGATAGTCTATTTCTGGGAAAACGATCCCAGTTCAATCAATCAATATAAGGTAATTGTCAAATTTTATAAAAACCTGGTTTTAAAAAAGTCAAACAATTTACATGGTATTTGAGCACCTGAGATTTTAGTAAGAAAATATTTTTTATTGAAAAGAGAAACGTGGATCAGAAGAAAGAACAGAAATTATTAAACAATTTTTTCTTAGTATTTTTCCAAGTTTTCCTTATTTATTATTTCAGCAGCTAGAAAGAACAAGAGACCCCCATAGAGCTTAAAATTCTTCAAAAGCTTGGTCTGCATAGATTAACTAAATATTTGGGACCCACTACTGACATAAACAGTCATTTTCAATCTTAACTTTCAGAAGCATATACCTATGCTTCTGAAATTTCCAAGGTAATTTCAAATATGCTGGTGTATTTTAAGTAAAACAGCATCTGCTTTTTTTTCGTTAGTAAAGACAGAAGGAAGTTAAAAGAAAGAAGGAAAGATATAGGGAAGGAGAAAGGGAGAGATGGCAGAAGTAATTTGGATGTACTAATGAAAGCTGAGAGCCTCCAGGGAGGGGTTCTCTAGAACTTTTGCATAAAATCTTGTGATTTATGGTAGAGGTACTAGAAATAGATTCCCACCTTATCTGTTTTCCCAAGACTAGTTTTAGTTTCTCTAACAATGTATAATTCTGGTATTGAATTTTTTTCTTTTGAAAACTTTATACCAGTTGCCCAGAAGATCATAAACCTGAATTATCTTCTAACAGATTTCCTTGGTTTATGTAAAACTATTCTTGGGAAGAAGATCTGGAGTAAAGAAAATGAGAAAAAGGAAAAAAAAAAGGCCTTTAACACAAGAAAAGATTTAAGAACTAGGCATAAAAATTACTTAAATATGCAAATTCTATGTCTTTCTACAATTTATCATGCAACCTATACAAAAATAAAGCTGAGGATATGAGTACATCCTAATACCCTAACATTTCCTTATGACTTTCCAAGAGGCATTATTGGAAGGAGGTGAAAGCTGACTTCATAAATGAAAAGGAATAAGAATGTAAATAAAGATCTCCTTTGAATATACTATACTAAACACTAGAGCTTGAAGCATTATTAATTACCCAAGCATGTGGGAAGATTAATGGTGTAACTATTTCCCTACAGTGTTATTCTAAATTTTCAGTTTGAAATTTTAGCCTTTAAGTATTTCTTGGAAAGAAAAAAGAATAATTTTGAACTGGCCTATATTAGATAAACTGAGGCACGTTAAACATTTTAAGAGTCTGTTTAAACAGACATCGATTCCAATTGGGCAGCGCCAAACTGAAAGTGGTTAGGAATGCTCTGTGGACAGAAGCTTAGGGAAAGGCTTTTATACAGCAGACATGGAAACAAAACAAAGACATTATTCGATTGGCTATAGCTTAAGCAGTTGCCTTATTTGGGAAAGACTCGCTGGCTGTTTGTGATTGATTGTTCTTAAATTTTATTTTCTTGGATACAAGTGCATTTATAACCAACTTGGCTTAGGTTTCAAGTTTGCTAATGTAGGCTACAAAGGCATTAGAGCCTCCTCAATCTAATGACGTCCTTGTTTAATCACTTTAACAATTCCTCTTTTTGGTGATCCTCTCATACATGAGGGACTGACCAAAAAGTTGGCATTAGTGCCATTCTCCAGTCATCATCTGGATTAAGTTATTCTTATCTCATTATGAAACTCATAGGTTATGATGTCAAATTCAGTGAAAGACTTTTTGTTGTTGTTCATCACATTGTCCATCTTGTTTCTGTTTCTTCAAGTGCAGTGAGAACATCTGATGTACTGCTCATGGCCTTGAACACATATTTAAGGCACCTGAGAAAACACAGTGCACCTGGGAGACTACAGTGATGCCCAGTAGGAGGACGAGATGCGAGATTGAAGTATCCTCCTTACCCAGGGCCCCCGTTAACCAAACCAGTTAGTGTCAAAACAAAACAAAACAAAATCAAAGGATGTACCTAAAGAGGCATCAACCTGCTTTAGCCAAGTGGCTTGTTTGTTAATTTCTTGGATTTGAGTTTCTACCATACCAGAGGTGTTGATCCCGGTACGGCAGAAGATATTTGCTATGGCACAGACTCCTTGTTGTTGACAAGTAATCCAAAGCAATTCTATTATTTAAAAACCACCTTCGAAAGAAAGCATAGGGACTTTTGTTGTGCAGTTATGGCCTTACGGGTAGAATCATGACCTTGCCAGAGTCAAGAACACGTTTCTAATCATATTTTCATTTACACTTACTTCAAGCCAAGGAAAGTGGTAGTCCACAAGTGATGTTCATCCAGAGGGGATTAACATCTGCTGGTAAACTTCTTTTGGATTAGAAATACCATTTTAGAGGAATGGACCACTGCTGGGTTTCCGATTTGTTTTGTAGTGACAGTGGTGCTGCTAAAATTCCTAATTCGCATTAGCCTGCATTGGCCAACCATTGAGACAGGCTGAAGCATGCATATTTATAACAGTTACCATCACAGACAAAAATCATATCCTGGCAGCAAGTACAGCAAGAATGATTGACTGTATAGGATCTTTTTAAGTTTGGTTTGCTGGAACTTTTCTTAAGGAATCTCAGAATAGATTTTTAAAAGCCTTTTGAGATTAGAAGCCAGCAAAGAACTCACCATTAGACTTTATCTAAAATGCCTATAGATTTGAATGAATTGCTCTCTTCCTGATGTTCCCAAAATATCCTGAGTTTTCTGTGCGCGCCAGGAAGTAACCTTCCTTACTTATCTCTTAAGGCTGCCAGGAATCCTGTAAGCAGGGTACCAGATGGTTTTTACAAGGGTCTTTTTTGGCTCCATAAATTTAACCTTAGTTCTTATGACTGTCTAGTCATATCTGGTTCTGCGCACATCTCTCTCAAATATGGCATTCCAGTCAAAGCCTTGGTAATACAACCGATGTTCCCAATTGTGCCCTGTTACAGGCAAGCTGATTCTTACTGAAATTATGTGAATAACTATCTGTATGGCCATGAAAATAAAAATACTCACTAAGAATTTTCTGAATTCTGGAGGGGTTAGGTAGGGAGAAAGAAATAAATGTTTCAATTTTGTTTACAAAGGTATAACTTACCAAATTGCTGTAAGTTATAGATAACTTTAAAAAAAAGTTTCCCTTAAGTCTGGAAAGCAAAACTTTAAAGAAACAGCAATATTTCCAAAAAAAAGGCATAAAATTATAATTATCCCCAACAGTTCATTCAATCCTAGATAATTAATTCTTATTCTGCTTAATCTTATGTTAGCAGTTTATGAATTCAGTTATTCCATTAGAGTTTTAGAAATTCTTACTGAGTTCAGTGGTATGTTTGTAAAGTTATCAGAAACCTATATTTGTCAGAGTCCTTTCCTTGAATCTCTTTGAAGACAAAGCAGTTTTGCAAAAGCATCAGAGTAAAATAACTCTGTAAATGTCAAAAAAAAAAAAGCTTAAAAATAGTCCAAGAAAACTGTCCTTTTAACAGATGAAAGAACTAAATTTTCATGTGAACTTGAAAATTTTGGGGGTTACTTTTTGTATTTCTGAGAGAATCTGTAATTTATGTAAGTGTTTATTTTTCTTTAAGCCAATTAAATAGAGCTCTTTTACAAATTAATTTTGGCAATACCATCTGGAGGTAAAAAAAAAATCACACATCTGTAATATGTGTATATTGCCATATAGAAACATACAGACAGATACAAACAGAAATCTTATAGTTTTTGTTTTAAAATTTTAGCTATGAGACAGGTACCATAATATAAAACTCACTGGTTTATAGAAAGAACATTTGAATCCAAATTGTGTTTCTGGTGGTGGTAATAAAAATTAAAATTTCCCACTAACATGACTAAAGCTTTTCACTAATATTTGTGGAGAAGACTTTCAAGATGTTTTCATTTGCTTTTTTAAAGAATCGAGGCAATTTTTGATTCTTTTAGTCTTAGAAGCTTCTGCATACCAATCAAAAACACATCCCATTATTTTGGGGAAGTTTGGAACCCCTATTTCTCTGTGTACCTCATAAATGGATAAGCTCATCTAGAGTTAAGTTCCCCAAAGTGGTCACAGTAATTCAAGATTATCTTTGGTAATGCTAACCCACTTGTTCAGACAAACACATGTTCTGTACCTATGGTTTTTATACATATATTTAGCTAGAGTCCCAGATGGAGAGGTCTCAGACTCTTTGGACTTGGAGGAACCCATTATCTTTTTCCTTTCTTTAAAACAAAATTTTACCAACCTGAGACCTCATACTGGACCCAGCTCAATTTAAGTAGGATGCAGTCTAACTTCAGAATCAATTCGGAAAAAGAAATGTTCAAATAAATATAGAGAGCTCATAACACAAAATCAGTGTGAGACAAACTTACCTGCAACCCTCAGGCATGGTGCGATGAGCTCAGGAGGTACCATAGAGAAGCTCCTTTTAACAACAGAATTGTTGAAAGATAAACTGAAGCACATTAAAGTTTTCAAGAGTTTATTTAAAGAAGCCTGGTTTAAATTGGGCAATTCCAAATTAAAAGTGCTTGGGAGGGATCTTAATACTTACCCCCAGTGGTTTGGCAGTCCTACACCCCAAAATGTCCATAGCCTAATCTTCAGGACCTGTGAATATGTTGCCTTCCAAGGCAAAAGAGACTCTACAGATATAATCAACGTTTAAAACCTTGACATGAAGAGATTATCCTGTATTATTCAGATGGGCTCAATTTAATTCCATAAGTTCTTAAAAGCAGAGTCCTTCTGGCTGCAAACAATCAGAAAGAAAAAGAGCCTATTTTTGAAAATGATCAAGAGCAAGTTCTTAAAGGAATAGAGTTTAATCTGTCTTTATTATTTCTTTATCTTTGGAAAAATAATTTCTAAATAAAAAGAATAAATTAAAAAAAATAGAAACCCCAGTCAGTGGTCTTAATAATTTTTTCTTTAACTCAAGTATTTTACACAGTGAACGAACAAACATTTTTCAAAATACTCTAATTGTTTTTATAATCTTTGTATTAGAGGGAACCACAACATGGTAAAAACATTTAAACATTATTAAAATAGTTGACTCTTTTGTAAGAGGGATAATGACCAAGTATTGACAGTTTAGCTAGTTTAGTTTTGAATTAAAGATGACTTAAGTAGGGATGCTTACATCTCTGAACTGAAAATTTCTGGCCTTTAGAGGAAGTAGAAGCCTTAGGAGAAATAGTGTAAATAATTGCACTTCACAAAACATGCCTAAATATTCATGCAGGCATTTACATACATCACTTGCCTGTCCCACATATAAGTGTATTCGATTTGCCTGCTTCCAATATTACATAAACTTGGTTTATGTCATTGCATTATTTTCTTTCTTTCTCAACCCCTTCATCCAATGGTAAACTAATTTTTAATGGAAAGGAACATTTTATTTCTGTTTTGTTCCCCTACACAATAAACACTCAATACATCGTTGACTGACTTCTCAAGGTAACGGAAGCAGAAACCACATTTTCAGAGACAAAAATTTTTCTTGAAACCTCAAATACAATATTACTTTATCTACACTGAATTCATTTAGTACCTTTATTCCTGGGAGATAAAGCCAACCTACATTGACTGTGAAGCATCTTCACACCTGTCTGATGTGGAGGTAGAATGTAGGGCACACGATAACAATATGCTTGCCTTAATAACACAAATAAATTCTTGTGCAAAATTTTAAAAAGATATTTCAAGTAGGGCTAGACAATGGCTCTCCAACTTGAATGTGCCTAACTATCATATGAAATATATAGAATATGCAGATTCCTGGGTCTCCAGCTTCAGAATATGATGTTTCCAATACAGGTTGTCAGGGGACCACACTTTGATGCCAAAACCAAAAACAAACTAAACAAAACCAAGTGAGTAGACCCAACCTGGGGGGAAAAAAAAAAAAAAGCAGTTGAGTGAGGTAGATCATTTTTCTATAAGAAAAGTTTACCAGATAAATCTTACCCAAGGTAACAAGCATAATCTTAATCTCTAAGGGTTTTTTCTCCCCTACTGTGTTTAAAACACTCTAAGATGTCTTCAATTTCCTTCAAGGAAAACTATGTGTGTTTGTTGCATCGCCATGATGCCTCTCTATTATAGACTAGATTGAGCTCATCTGTGAAAAGTTTTAAACCATGAGCTGAATTGGGCAGATATGAGAATATGAGAGCCATGGGGCTAAGGCACTATCCCACCGCAGACGCTGATCTGGGAAGGATAGCTATGTGCTCTAAGACAAGGATTCTGTTATCTCAAGAAGGGAGGGACTGAAACCCCCAGTGTTTTTCTGTGTAGGCACAAATGTGTGTGTGATTTTCTGAAAATGGCATGGCAGACCAGAGTATGCAAGCAGAGAGGACCATATGTGACACCAAAATAAAACCAAAAAACACTACCAGTTTTTCGTGAAGCATGTGTGTTTCCAGAGTGAGGATGAGTTTACAGACATCAGAGGTCATCTTATCCTGATTCCACTACTTCTCTAGCAATGAAGTATGTGGTCATTAGCAAATTGTTTTAAGCATGATTTTTCTTCTTGTAAAAATGAAGGTAATAATAAACAAGAAACAATTTATCTGGATGTCTAAACACTGGAAGCATCACCAAAATGGAATTGTCCTAAAAAGTTTTCTATAAAAATAGTCTTATGCAAAAAATCTTTAAAGGTCACAGGCTAAGTAATACCCTCTTATCCCTTTCAATATGCTTCACACGGTTTATTAACACAAGAATAAGTTTAAATATGTGGACATATGTATAATGCTTTAAATTAGAGCAAGTTTCTCCTTTAGCTCCACTGATTTCATTTGAGTTTATAGTTACTGCTCATTATAAGCAGCATCTGCTTTATTGAATAAATCAAAAAATCAATTAGGACCACAGAGCATGAGCTAGCAGAATAGCACAAATTCCAAAGCTTAGGGAGGTGGATGTGAATTCTGGTTAATTCTAAGGAAATGTAGTAAAAAGAGCACTAAATTGGGTATCAAGAGACTTGGGTTCTTTAGCTTCACACCTGTCATGGACTTCTTGGGCAAGTCATTTTAGAAATATGAAAAAGAAGCTATATACAAATGGTTTACATGGATTGTTATGGAACAGTAGTTCTTGTTTTCCAAAGGAAATCAAACTCATTTCAGCTGTAAGAGTCAGAAAATGCAGGACCATACCTTTATTTAGGCTAGGATCCAGGGAAGTGCTACCTGCTGTCTCCCTTTCTCTCCTCCTCCTATTCTTCCACAAAGCCTCACCACCCAATGAAAGAAACATCTGAGGCAGATCAGTGGGATCCTACGCATTACTTTTTGAAAACCACTGTTAATGTCTAAAGCACTGTTCATATCTAATTTTGATGATTTTTGGAATATTTAAGCTAAAGTATTTTTCTGTCTGATATTTTATCTGGATAACTTTATTTATACAGCATAATTTGGATTCACATGTTATTACACACACACACACACACACACACACACACACACACACACACACACACACACCCTTTCTTTCTTATTAATGGAACCCCTACATTGGGAAAGGGGAGGCATCCGGACTGTGTTCAACTCAATTCTACATTTTCTTCCCAGCCTTTTAGATATAGCTAGCAATGAGATGGAACCAGAACTCAGAATTGACCCTGAGAAAGCGCTTTAAATAGTCGTAACTCAACTCAAAGTCCTGCCCCTGCTGACATGTAGTGGAAGCAATGGCCAGAGGATTGGGGCCTTCTTGAAAACAAGGAGTGATCTTACAGATGGAAGTCATACACTAAGGAAGGGAGAGAAGATAGAGGGGACCAGAGCCCACTGAAGGTGAAGCAGGCAAACCATCAGTATCAGACTGCCTACCTCCAGGCTTCTCTTATGAAACTTTATCTTGTTTAAGCCACTGATATTAAGATCCAGCCTACTTACTCCCGATACTAATGTTTTCTAGACCAAATACAGAGAAGTATAGAATTGCACGGACTACTTCTACTTTTTTTTTCTTTTAATTTGAAATACTACTGCTGAAAGAGCCTCATGACTTTAAAAAAATGGCTCAAAGAAAACTGATGGGCTCACATAACAGGAATAAAAAACCCTGGGAAAATGAGGAACAGTTTATGGACTATGTGGAATGGTGGATAGACACACTGACAAAGGAGAAAGGCAGAGACACAGGTCACAATTGGGATGTGTTTTTATTTTTTGCAGAAAAAATAATGACACCTAGGTTTGAAAGCTCGCTGGACCACTTAGCCATTCTCTCTTAGACATGCACATGACCGTTCTGATTCTTAGTTTTCTCACCTGTAAAGTGAAGATTATGTTATTACCTCACAGAATTGTGTGATAATTCAATGACCTAATTCTGCGCAGAACATTTTAATCCACCCAGATAGTAAGTGCTCAATAAATTGAAGCCACTTTTGTGCTCACTAGCATCAGTGCACTCTCTTCCATTAGTTAACTATAGTCTGTGCTTCAGGTGACTGATTCAGGTGGAATGAAAGATGCTTCAGATGAATGAAAGTTGGAAACAGATGACTTCTAATGCTGCCTCACAAATCAAAATTCTCTGACCCAAGCCAGATATATATGATGTATATGTTAGCAGTCTATGCTAAAGTATTTTCCCTCTGGCTGCTTGCACATTTTCTACTTGAATTTTTATAGTGCTTCAAATTCTAACAATTTGAGATTTCTTGTGCTCTTGATTAGAAATAAAGGTAATGCAGGAGTAGTCAGGGGTTATATATTCTACAGTGTGGTGGGCATCAGATGGGTTTATTCTGATCCCTACTTGGTCTATGAGCTTTGGTGTTATGAAATAAAAAGAGGTAATCAGGAGTAATGAGTGAGAATGAATGGAGCTGTTTGCAAGGGAGGGGCTGGGTTGAGTAGATTTGTACTTAAATTTAGCTTATTAAGTAAAAAACGATAATGAAGGGTTTTGGAGAAAAATAATGTATAACCTCAAAGTGTCCTGATCTGAGTAAGGATCAGAGAGATGAAATAGCTCCCTAGACAAAAATCTTCCCAAAGACTGAGATTATCTCTGTGTTGTTCATTAATATATCCCCGGCAATTAGCACAGGACATCAAAAAATAGCCGATGAATGTTCAACAAATTTCCAGTTTTCACTATACTAAGTTTAAATGCCAAAGAGAACCAAACTTTTCTGATTATAACTCTGGTGGGGTTTTTTTTTTTTCCATCCTTCGCACATCGTTTTAGCTCCACTGCTTAGCATACTAAATATCTAGTGAATGAACGAACAATGAACAAATTAATGAATATCCTTCTCTGCTTTTGTGAATATGCCATGGTCCAAACCGAAGAAAGACAGAAGATAAAAAAGGAGAAAGCCATCTCTGTCTTTTCTCTTTCTCTGTCTCCACCCACTCCAATACGCACACGTAGTTCAAGCCCAATCCAAAAAATTTCTAAATTAGAGCATGCCGTGCGGGAACAAGAATGAGGCATTTGGCCTTGGTATTTTTGTTTTAATAAGTGTATTTGCAAAGGACAAAAGAAAGGTCAGAAAACAAACAATGCAGAAAGCAGTTGGAAAAAAATAATAATTATAGGGGAAAATAGGGTTCTCTCAGACAGTAGTGACTAAAGATGAACAAACGCTGAGCAGCTGTTGTCAAGGGGCTTCATCTGAACCACAATTCGGAGGAGAGTTCCAAAGTTGTTTTGTGGCTTAACACATTAAATACGCACAGAAAGGGATGAGAATAAATCATGCCTCATTGCAAGAGCCGTAATATGTGCCAGCAGGGGCTGCCTGAGTCAGGCACACTCCAAAAACCACATTAAAAATGCTGCAGGAAGTCAAAGTTGGATGTTGCCTGTGTCTGATGGGGTGGGAACCATTCGCTAGGGGAAAAGGTTTTTTAGCTGAAACACATGTATGTGGGAGTTCGGTGCAAAATGATCTTGCACAAGAGAGAAAAAAAGAAAAGAAAAGGACAGCCTTTGGAGAAGAGGCAAACTGCTTCAGAACAAAGATAAGGCCTTTTCAAGAATTGAGCTGCTGGGAAAGTGCAGATTTTCTCCCAGGAATAGCCCGCCTCTCTCTCTCCGTCTGCAGCAGGCTCCCACTGCACTGCAGTAGCTCACCAACTGTTTGAAGCTCTACTATAAAAGACGATATTTAAAAAAAAAAAAAAAAAGTGGAGGTGGAGGAAGATTCAGGGAACTCCAAGCTCACTTTCTCTTTCTAATTCTTAATAAGCTCGAGGTGCCTTTCTTTTGCCATAGCTTTTATTTAAATAGTATTACTTGCACTGTTATGATTACTAAAACAATGAATATTCATAAAAGGCAAAATGGAGTAGTGCCAAAATCCAGTCTGCTTAAATCACTACTTTGATTTTGATCATTAATATCTAGGTGACCTTGAGCATATCATTTAACCTCACATGGCCTCAGTTTCTTCAGCTGTAAATTAAGAATATTAATAGTACCTAACTAAGGATTACATGAGGACTAAATGAGTCAATTTATGAAAAGAATTTATAACAGAGCCCTGGCATATATTAAATGCTTTGTAAGTGGTAGTAGTTATTGCATAAAACAAAAAAGATGGTAATAATATTAAAACAATAATAGAGATAAGCAGGAAATAAAACTTATCCCTGGTCTCCTCCAACGAGAGACAGCCATTGTAAAATTTCAGTATGTTGCTTTATTCATATTTTGCTACCTTATATATTTTGAAAGTTCTTTTTTCTGATACTGATATTACTAACCTTATTATAATAACCATAACACAAACATCATATATATATTTTTAACATCTTTACTGGAGTATAATTGCTTTACAATGTTGTGTTAGTTTCTGCTGTTATAACAAAGTGAATCAGCTATACGTATACATATATTGCCATATCTCCTCCTTCTTGCGTCTCCCTCCCACTCTCCCTATCCCACCCCTCTAGGTGGTCACAAAGCACCAAGCTGATCTCCCTGTGCTATGTGGCTGCTTCCCACCAGCCATCCATTCTATATATTTGGTAGTGCATATATGTCCATACCACTCTCTCATCTTGTCCCAGCCCACACCTCCCTCTCTCTGTGTCCTCAAGTCCATTCTCTAAGTCTGCATCTTTATTCCGGTACTGGCCCTAGGTTCTTCAGAACCATTGTTTCTTTTTTAGATTCCATTATATGTGTTAGCATATGGTGTTTGTTTTACTTTCTGACTTACTTCATTCTCTTTGACAGACTCTAGGTCCACCGACCTCACTACAAATAACTCAATTTCGTTTCTTTTTATGGCTGGGTAATATTCCATTGTATATATGTGTCACATCTTCTTTATCTATTCATCAGTCAATGGGCACTTAGGTTGCCTCCATTTCCTGGCAATTGTAAATACTGCTGCAATGAACATTGTGACATATTACTCTTTTTTGAATTATGGTTTTCTCAGGGTATATGCCCATAGTGGGATTGCTGGGTCATATGGTAGTTCTATTTTTAGTATTTTAAGGAACCTCCATAGTGGCTGTATCAAATTACATTCCCTCCAACAGTGCAAGAGGGTTCCCTTTTCTCCACACCCTCTCTAGCATTTACTGTTTGTAGATTTTTTGATGATGGCCATTCTGACTGGTGTGAGGTGATACCTCATTGTAGTTTTCATTTGCATTTCTCTAATGATTAGTGATGCTGAGCATTCTTTCATGTGTTTGATGGCAATGTGTATATCTTCTTTGGACATATGTCTATTTAAGTCTTCTGTGCATTTTTGGATTGGGTTGTTTGTTTTTTTGATACTGGGCTGCTTGTATATTTTGGAGATTAATCCTTTGTCAGTTGCTTCATTTGCAAATATTTTCTCCCATTCTGAGGGTTGTCTTTTCGTCTTGTTTATGGTTTCCTTTGCTGTGCAAAAGCTTTTAAGTTTCATTAAGTCCCATTTGTTTAATTTTGTTTTTATTTCCATTTCTCTAGGAGGTGGGTCTAAAAGGATCTTGCTGTGATTTATGAAAGAGTGTTCTGCCCATGTTTTCCTCTAAGAGTTTTATAGTGTCTGGTCTTACATTTAGGTCTTTAATCCATTTTGAGTTTATTTTTGTGTATGGTGTTAGGGAGGATTCTAATTTCATTCTTTTACATGTAGCTGTCCAGTTTTCCCAGCACAACTTACTGAAGAGGCTGTCTTTTCTCCATTGTATATTCTTGCCTACTTTATCAAAGATAAGGGGAACATATGTGCATGGGTGTATGTCTGGGCTTTCGATCCTGTTCCATTGATCTACATTTCTGTTTTTGTGCCAGTACCATACTGTCTTGATTACTGTAGCTTTGTAGTATAGTCTGAAGTCCAGGAGCCTGATTCCTCCAGCTCTGTTTTTCTTTCTCAGGATTGCTTTGGCTATTAAGGATCTTTTATGTTTCCATACAAATTGTGCAATTTTTTGTTCTAGTTCTGTGAAAAATGCCATTGATAGTTTGATAGGGATTGCATTGAATCTGTAGATTGCTTTGGTAGTATAGTCATTTTCATAATGTTGATTCTTCCCATCCAAGAATATGGTATAACTCTACATCTGTTTGTATCATCTTTAATTTCTTTCATCAGTGTCTTATAGTTTTCTGCATAGAGGTCTTTTGCCTCCTTAGGTAGGTTTATTCCTAGATATTTTATTCATTTTGTTGCAATGGTAAATGGGAGTGTTTCCTTAATTTCTCTTTCAGATTTTTCATCATTAGTGTATAGGAATGCAAGAGATTTCTGTGCATTAATTTTGTATCCTGCTACTTCACCAAATTCATTGATTAGCTCTAGTAGTTTTCTGGTAGCATCTTTAGGATACTCTATGCGTAGTGTAATGTCATCTGCAAACAGTGACAGTTTTACTCCTTTTCCAATTTGGATTCCTTTTATTTCTTTTTTTTTCTCTGATTGCTGTGGCTGAAACTTCCAAAACTATGTTGAATAATAGTGGTGAGAGTGGGCAGCCTTGTCTTTTTCCTGATCTTAGTGGAAATGGTTTCAATTTTTCACCATTGAGAACAGTGTTGGCTGTGGGTTTGTCCTATATAGCCTTTATTATGCTGAGGCAAGTTCCCTCTATCCTACCTTCTGGAGTGTTTTTATCATAAATGGGTTTTGAATTTTGTCGAAAGCTTTTTCTGCACCTATTGAGATTATTATATGGTTTTATCCTTCAATTTGTGAACACAGTGTATTAAATTGATTGATTTGTGTATATTGAAGAATCCTTGCATTCCTGGGATAAACCCCACTTGATCATGGTGCATGGTCGTCTTAATGTGCTGTTGGATTCTGTTTGCTAGTATTTTATTGAGGAATTTTGCATCTGTGTTCATCAGTGATATTGGCCTGTAGTTTTCTTTCTTTGTGACATCTTTTTCTGGTTTTGGTATCAGAGGGATGGTGGCCTCGTAGAATGAGTTTGGGAGTGTTCCTCGCTCTGCAATATTTTGATAAAGTTACATGTTAGCTCTTCTCTAAATGTTTGATAGAATTCACTTGTGAAGCCATCTGGTCCTGGGCTTTTGTTAGTTGGAAGATTTCTAATCATAGATTCAATTTCAGTGCTTGTGATTCATCTGTTTATATTTTCTATTTCTTCCTGGTTCAGTCTCGGAAGGTTTTACTTTTCTAAGAATTTGTCCATTGCGTCCATGTTGTCCATTTTATTGGCATATAGTTGCTTGTAGTAATCTCTCCTGATCCTTTGTATTTCTGCAGTGTCAGTTGTTACTTCTCCTTTTGTATTTCTAATTCTGTTGATTTGAGTGTTCTCCCTTTTTTTCTTGATGAGTCTGGCTAATGGTTTATCAATTTTGTTTATCTTCTCAAAGAACCAGCTTTTAGTTTTATTGATCTTTGCTACTGTGTCCTTCATTTCTTTTTCATTTACTTCTGATCTGGTTTTTATGATTTCTTTCCTTCTTCTAACCTTGGAGTTTTTTGTTCTTCTTTCTCTACTTGCTGTAAGTGTAGGGTTAGGTTGTTTATTTTAGATTTTTCTTGTCTCTTGAGGTAGGTTGGTATTGCTATTATATTCCCTCTTAGAACTCCTTTTGCTTCATCCCATAGGTTTTGGGTCATCGTGTCTTCATTGCCATTTGTCTCTAGGTATTTTTTGATTTCCTCTTTGATTTCTTCAGTGATCTCCTGGTTATTTAGTAATGTATTGTTTAGCCTCCACATGTTTGTACTTTTTCCATTTTTTTCCTGTAATTGATATCTAGTCTCATAGTTTTGTTGTTGGAAAAGATACTTGATGGGATTTCAGATTTCTTAAATTTACCAAGACCTGATTTGTGACCCAATATATGATCTATCCTGGAGAATGTTCCATGAGCACTTGAGAATAAAGTATATTCTGTTGTTTCTGGATGGAAAGTCCTATAAATATCAATTAAATCCATCTTGCTTAATGTATCATTTAAAGTTTGTGTTTCCTTATTTATTTTCATTTTGGATCATCTGTCCATTGGTGAAAATAGGGTGTTCAAGTCCCCTACTATTATTGTGTTACTGTCGATTTCCCCTTTTATGGCTGTTAGCATTTGCCTTATGTATGGAGGTGCTCCTATGTTGGGTGCATAAATATTTACAATTGTTATATCTTCTTCTTGGATTGATCCCTTGATCATTATGTAGTGTCCTTCTTTGTCCCTTGTAATAGTCTTTATTTTAAAGTCTATTTTGTCTGATAGGTGAATTGCTACTCCAGCTTTCTTTTGGTTTCCATTTTCATGGAATATCTTTTTCCATCCCCTCATTTTCAGTCGGTATGTGTCCCTAGGTCTGAAGTGGGTCTCTTGTAGACAGCATATGTACGAGTCTTGTTTTTGTATCGATTCAGCCAGTCTATGTCTTTTGGTTGGAGCATTTAATCCATTTACATTTAAGGTAATTATCGATATGTACATTCTTTTTACCATTTTTTAAATTGTCTTGAGTTTGTTATTGCACGTCTCTTCCTTCTCTGTTTCCTGCCTAGAGAAGTTCCTTTAGTATTTGTTGTAAAACTAGTTTGGTGGTGCTGTATTCTCTTAGCTTTTGCTTGTCTGTAAAGGTTTTAATTTCTCTGTCGAATCTGAATGAGATCCTTGCTGGGTAGAGTAATCTAGGTTGTAGGTTTTTCCCTTTCACCTCTTTAAATATGTCCTGCCACTCCCTCTGGCTTGCAGAGTTTCTGCTGAAAGATCAGCTGTTGAAGTTATGGGGATTCCCTTGTATGTTATTTGTTGCTTTTCCCTTGCTGCTTTTAATATTTTTACTTTGTATTTAATTTTTGATAGTTTGATTAATATGTGTCTTGGCATGTTTCTCCTTGGATTTATCCTCTGTGGGACTCTCTGTGCTTCCTGGACTTGATTGACTATTTTCTTTCCCATATTAAGAAAGTTTTCAACTATAATCTCTTCAAATATTTTCTCAGTCCCTTTCTTTTTTTCTTCTTCTTCTGGGACCCCTATAATTTGGATGTTGGTGCTTTTAATGTTGTCCCATAGGTCTCTGAGACTGTCCTCAATTCTTTTCATTATTTCTTCATTCTGGTCTGCAATAGTTATTTCCACTATTTTATCTTCCAGTTCACTTATCCATCTGTTCTTCTGCCTCAGTTATCCTCTATGTGTTCCTTCTAGAGAATTTTAAATTTCATTTATCATGTTGTTCATCATTATTTTTTTGCTCTTTAGTTCTTTTAGGTCCTTGTTAAACATTTCTTATATTTTGTCCATTTTGTTTCCAAGATTTTGGATCAGCTTTACTCTCATTACTCTGAATTCTTTTTCAGGTAGACTGCCTATATCTTCTTCATTTGTTTGGTGTGGACGGTTTTTACCTTCCTCCTTCATCTGCTGCATATTTCTCTGTTTTCTCATTTTACTTAACTCACTGTGTTTGGGGTCTCCTTTGTGCAGGCTGCAAGTTTGTAGTTCCCGTTGTTTTTGTGTCTGCCCCCAGTGGGTAAGGCTGGTTCAGTGAGTTGTGTAGGTTTCCTGGTGGTGGGGACTGGTGCCTGTGTTCTGGTGGATGAGGCTGGCTCTTGTCTTTCTGGTGGGCAGGACTGCATCCGGTGGTGTGTTTTGGGGTGTCTGTGACCTTATTATGATTTTAAGCAGCCTCTCTTCTAATGGGTGGGGCTGTGTTCCTGTCTTGCTAGTTGTTTGTCATGGGGTGTCCAGCACTGTAGCCTTCTGGTCGTTTAGTGGAGCTCGGTCTTAGCTTTGAGATGTAGATCTCTGGGAGAGCTCTCGCTGATTGATATTACATGGGGCTGGAGGCCTCTGGTGGCCCAGTGTCCTGAACTCAGCTCTCCCACCTCAGAACCTCTGTCCTGACACCCGGCTGGAACACCAAGACCCTGCCAGCCACACAGCTGCGGGCCGATGGGGGAGGCAGGTGGAAGGACTGAGGGTGCTGAGCAAGACCATAGTGGGAGGTGGGAGTTGGGAGATGAGAGGGCGAGTGGCCATTGCAGACAGTCCAGGCTCTTGCTCTCTCCTTTGACTCCCTGCCAGAGCCCAACCATGTTCAAACATCATATTTTTGACACTATGTTTCAAATTCTTTATCTTCTTTGTTATATAATTCTGATTAAGTTGGTAAGTTACTAGCTCAGTTTTACAGATAAACACATTATGCATTACTGTGTTTGCTAGGCAGAATTTTAAGATGATTCTCAATAACTCACACCCTCTTTATAACACCTTCACCTTGACAGTGGGCAAAAATATGATGCAGTTTCACTCCTGTGATTAGGCTACTTTATATGGCAAAGGTGAAGGAATTTTGCAGATGTAACTAGTGTTCCAAATACATTGATTTAGAGTTAATCAAAAAGTAGATTATCCTGGGTGGTCCTAACATATATAGCTAAGATACTCTCTTGATTTTTTTAAAAAAATTTTTAAATAAATTTATTTATCTTATTTATTTATTTTTGGCTGTGTTGGGTCTTCGTTGTTGTGTGAGGGATTTCTCCAGTTGCAGTGAGCAAGGGCTACTCTTCGTTGAGGTGCACAGTCTTCTCGTTGTGGTAGCTTCACTTGTTGTGGAGCATGGGCTTTGCACTCGCAGGCTTCAGTAGTTGTGGCACATGGGCTCAGTAGTTGTGGCTCACAGGCTGTAGAGCACAGGCTCAGTAGTTGTGGCACATGGGCTTAGTTGCTCCTCGGCATGTGGGATCTTCCTGGACGAGGGCTCGAACCCATGTCCCCTGCATTGGCAGATGGATTCTTAACCACTGCACCACCAGGGAAGCCCTCTTGTTGGTTTTAGAGAAACAAAATGCCATGTTGTAGAGAGGGTCACCTGGCAGGGAATGATGGACAGCCTCCAGCTGAGGAGGGCTTCAGTCCTACAACCACAAGAAACTGAATTCTGCCAACTACCTTGAATGAGCTTGAAAGAGGACCTCAATCCTCAGATGAGATCACAGTCTTTTGAGGCACGATACAAAAGACTCAGCTAAGCTGTGCATGAACTCCTGACCCACAGAAACTGCAAGATAAAAAATGTTTGGTGTTTTAAGCCACTAAGTTTATGAAACACAGCAAACAGTCTGTAAAACAGGAAGTCTGTAATACAGGAAGGTGAAAGTATAACTAAGTATCTCAGTATGAATAAGAAACAGAACCATCTCTTGAATCCAGTTCTGACTAATGTCAAAGCAAGTGTGCTTCATGGTTATACTATAGGCTTTCATTTAGATCAATATAATGTATATTTCTTAATTTACCACATAAATATTATTTGCTGAGTTTTAGTCCACAGCTTAGGAATAAAACTCCTAAAAAAAAAGTATACTTAGAACTAAATCTTCTCTTTCATTTTCTTAGCAAATTCTGTAGAATCCAATTCTCCCAAGTAGAAAGACTAAATGAAAAACATGTGTATTTTAAAACCGTTTACCCTATTCCTAATATTGGTATGACTGACAACCCCACTGGGACTGAGTTCAATTACTTTCTAGAATATGCTAGGTACTAAAATGTATATTATATCAAAACTGTAATTGAAAAATCTGTATTTGTAAGAAAATAATTTTACAGGAATCAGGAAAATATAACCATAATTAACTCTGCACAAAAAGTACTTTAAAACCTTTTTGTGAAAGGTACTGGAAAACCAAAAACCTATCCCTTAGCCTCCTAAAGGACATGTACCAATCCCAGAGTAAAGTGTGGCAGCCCATTAATGACCATTCCTAATTGTTGGAATGTAACCACAGGCAAAAATAAAATCTGTAGACAATCTGAAAATTCTGTCAGAATAAAAATTCTAATCTCTATGCCTGTAAGAAATTTGAATCACCTCTAACAGGTTTTTCTAACACCTGTTTTTCCTTGGTTTTGCCTGTCTCTTACTGCTGGAATAAAATTAAGAAGAGGGAAGATCAAGGGAGAATTGCCAGATTGAATTAAAGAAGAACATAATGAACCTCCTAATTGAAACCAGATTAGCATACCTTGCACAAAAAATGGAATCTAATATGTCTTAGTAAGAAATGGTTTACATGAGAGAAATAGAAACTTCTAAAGTTTACTATATTAAAAAGAAAAAAGGAACTGTGGGTCACTAAAATGATGAAGCATCTCATATCTCACAGAACCTAATATTAGGCAGGAAATATACCTAAAATTTATGAGGAATCAAAAATATTAATTAAGTTCTTTATTGCAGGCCTTCAACAGTTTATTACCTCTCCTTACTGACCCTCCCTTTCTGCAGAGCCACTGTTCCTACTTTGATGTGCTATGATCATCCACCACCCAGAGCTCCATGATCACAGATTTGCTTGACATGGGTCAACTAGAGTCTCTGTGACATGATTTCAGATTCCCAAGAGTATTAAGTTGATGTGACTTGAGGCAAGAACTCAACCTAAATTTTTTTTTTTCTGCTTTATCCTCCCCCACAACCAGTCTCCTCCCCAGAATGGCACCAACCTGATTCACATGGTTCTGGACCAAGTCTCGTGAGATCATGGTCTCAACCTCACTTCTTACAAGGCTGATCACGAGGTTGAAGGTCACATTTCTGCCTCCACTGGGTAGAACAGACACCAATAAGGAGCCAAGACAGTTACCCAGAATTCATATTTACTCTTAGAATGCATTTCCTTTAAAAAACTTACAAATTCTTCATCTTAGGTTTTGTTGTTTTTTTTTTTTAATTTTCCCCCTGGTGAAGATGAAAGAGAAAAGAATGATATTTTTTCCAACTTAAAAAAATAATAATTATAGATTCATGAGAGGTTGCAAGAAAATATACAAGGAAGACTGGTGTGCCTTTCTCCCAGCCTTCCCCAATGCTAACATCTCACACCACTATAGTACAATATTAAAAACAAAAAATTGACATTGATAAGATCCAGACTTTGCTCAAGATCCATCATATTTACATGAACTCATTTGTGTTTGTTTATGTATTTTTATAGCTCTTTGAAATTTTAACATGGGAGTAGCCTTGTATAACCACCACCACAATCAAAATATTCAACGGTACTGTCATCACAGAATTCCCTCTTACACCTTTCAGTCACACTCATCCTTAGCCCCATGCCTAATTCCTAGCAACCAATAATATCTTCTCTATCATTATAATTGTTATTTATGAGTTTTATGAAAATGGAATCATGTAGTATGTATCATTTTGAAATATGCTTTTTTATTCAGCATAATTTCCTTAGGATTGTGTAGCTTGTTATATCAATAGTTTGGTCCTAAATATAGTTGAGTAGTACTCCATGGTATAGATGTACCAAAATTTGTTTAACCATTCATCCATTGAAGTACCTCTGAGTATTTTCCAGTTTGGGGCTATTATGAATAAAGCTGCTAATACATCCATGTGTACCTGTATGAAAATAATAATCTTCATTTCTCTGGAATATGTGCCTAAAAGTGAAATTTCTGTGTCATACTGTAACATTATTTTTAGTCCTAAAACCAACTTCCAAACTATTTCCAAGTGGCTATATCATTTTACATTTTCACCAGCAATGTATGAATGATGCAACATTTGGTGTTATCACAATTTCTCATTTTATCCATTCTGATATGTGCATAATGATATCTAACTGTGGCTTTAATTTATATTTTCCTAATGAATAACATCTGTGCTCAACATCTTTTCCTGTGTTTATTTTCCATCTGTCTGTCCTCTTTGATTAAATGTCTATACATGTCTTTTGCCCATATTATAGTTCAATTGTTGTTCTTTTACTGGTGCGTTTTTTTGTTTGTTTGTTTTTTACTGGTGAGTTTTGAGAGTTCTTTATATATACTAAATACAAGACTTTTGTTGAATATTTTCTTTGCAATATATTTCTCCAAGTCTGTACCTTGTTTTTTATTTATCCTTTTAACATAAGGTGATTCACAGATGAAAATTTTTTATTTTTGTTGAGTTCAAATTTATCAATGGTTAGTTTATGGATTATGGATTATGCTTTGATGTTGAGTCTAATAATTCTTTGTCTAGGCAAAGACTCTGGAGATTTTCTCCATATTCCTCAACCTCATAAAGAGTATCCAAGGGATACCTACTGATAACATCCTATGTAATGGTGAAAGACTAAATGTTTTCTCTCTAAGATCAGGGAAAAGAGAAGGATTCTGCTCATGCAACTCTTGTTCAATATAGTACTAGAAGTTATAGCCACTGCAATAAGTCACAAAAAAGAAAAAAATGAATACAATTTAGAAAGGAGAAAATAAAATTGCCTCTATTTGCAGATGACATGAGGGTCAACATATAAAAACTTAGGAACTATTATTCTAAAATTTATATGGAAAGTGAAAAGTCCAAGAATAGCCAAAAAATTTTGAAAAACAAGAGCCAGGTGTTAAGAATCATTCTTCCCAATGTTAAGATTTACAATATAGCTGTAGTAATGAAGATAGTGGGTACTGGTGGTGGAATAGATACAGAGATTAATAGAACAGAATAGAGAACCCAGAGGTAGATCCACACAAATATGCCCAATTAATTTTTGAACAAAGATGCAAAGGCATTTTAATGGACAAGGGATAGCTTTTTCAATAAATGGTGCTAGAGCAATTAGACATCCATTCACACACACACACAAACACACACATGACCTTGACCTAAACTTCACACTTAATACAAATTTAATTCATATCATAGATGTGTAAAGTGGAAAATTATGAATCTTCTAGATGATTTTTTTAACCTATCAAAGTCTAAAATTGCTTGCATATGGATACAGTTAAGAAATAGAATAGATTGCTTTCAATAGAGTCAGAGTATTTTAAGCTGTTTTGAACAGGTACCTCCACATTTAAAAATTGCAAAGGATGTTAGTAAACCCCTCTTTAAAAGAGGAAACATAAAATAAGCTAATCCTTTGAAACATGAATATTCTAATCAGAGAAACATTCCTGATTGTGACTCAGTGATAATTTTCCCCTTACTCTTTCTTAATTTTTCTTGGAAATATCCAGTAGGTCAGGAAAAAACTAGAACCATGATATGTAAATAGTTTCCTTTGCCACAACTAATCTATGTAGAAAAATATGAACCAACAGTTGTGTCATGGTAGAAGAGCATTAGCAGATTGAACAGTAAAATTTCCCGAGATTGAAAATATACGGCTTTGATATGTGTCTCCAAAGAACAGATAGAGCCAAGAAGGATAGGATGGTATACACTGAAGTTCTGCATAAACTCAATTTCAATAAATTTTTAGTTTCTGAAGGGCACAAAGTAAAGAGACAGGGGGAGTACACTGGGAGTGAATAGTATAAACCACAGCTGTGCCATGTAGGCACTCTAATCTTTGGCAAATCATTAAACTTCTTTAATTCTTAGTTTCCTTATTTAATATATAGAAATATAGTATTTAACCCATAAACTTGTGAGGATTAGTGAGTTGTGCAAAGGGCTGGCACCTGGTTGGCACTCAGTGAATAGACGTTATAGGTATTGATAATATTGTTATTAAAATCCAAAGAAAATCATATTTTAAATCTGTTACCATAAAAAACCTATTAAGAAGATACCATAAGGGTGATTTTAATTGTCACCTTTTCTCTCTTTGCTTGCCCTCTAGCTGACTGCTAATTACCCACATGCCTATAACAAGTTTAATTTTAAAACTTAAATTTCTCTCTCTGTTGCTCAAGGTGTAAGAACTGACTAATTTCTGACCTCTCCTGGCCATGAAAATTCTCTGATGCCATTTTCAGCTTTTCTTAAATTAATATTTATCAGCTTTGCAAAGCACTGGAGTATAAGCTTCCCAAAGACTTTGCTCTGATTACCACAAAATGCCAACTCCCAATAACAGCATCATATCCTCTCCTTTATGCCATTGCTATTCGCTTGCTAACAATTTTCTTCTTAAACAGTAGAATGAAATCCTGACATATCCTTTAACATATCACTTGACCCCATGTACTTGACATTTTATATTACTCATTTGGATTAATGAATCCATCTGCTTATTCAGGAAGTTGAAAAACATGGGGCTCCTTTAAGTATGTTTTCTTTATACAGGCATCTCTTCACATGATTCTCAAATGTTCTTCACATAGATAGGCGGGAAGAAAGAAATTGTGTACCTGGTTCCTTCATTCATTCAATAAATATTGAGAATCAACAGTTATCCAAAATTGAACTGTACGTAAGAGATATAATAATGAGCAATACATCAAGATATCTAGTCTCCTAATGTAGGTATTACTTCTCTATTATTTATGCCACATTAATTCCACAAACTTAGCTCCCTAAAATAACACAGTTTTATTATTTCAGTGGGTGTGTGTAAGAAGTCTAGACATGGCATTTCTTGATGCTTTGCTTCAGGGTCTGATCTGAAAGCTGATGCCAAGGTGCAGTGAGTCTCCCCTCAAAGCTTCAGTGGCAAAGGATCCACTTAAAAGATGGCTTAGCTATTGACAAAATTCACTTCCTCACAGACTGCGGGACTGAGGGCTTCAGTTTCTTGTTGGTTGTTGACAGTGATAACACACAATTCATTGTCACAAAGATCTCTTCATAAGGAAACTCACAATATAGCTGCTTATTTCCTCAAATCCAGTGAGAGAGAGATACTACTGGCAAGACAAAAGTCACAATTTTATATAGCCTGATCACGAAAGTGACACCAATCACCTTTGCCATGTTCTGTTGGGAGGAAGTGAGCCACAAGTCTTGCCCACACTCAACAGGGGAGGAATATACAAGGTGGAAATACCAGGAGATGTAAAAAATTGAGCATTTTGGAATTTGTCCACCAGAGTATAAGATCCATAGACGTTTATAAAGATAAGTGGGCTATTACAGTATAGTTTCACATCCAACCTACTTAATAATCTCAATTACCCTGATATCTAGGTATTATTATCTCATTTAACAGATGAGGACACAGAGCTTGAGTGTTATATTTACTCAATTAGCAGCCAGTAAAGTCAGTATTTGAACTTAGGTTAGGTTTATTTAGAGCTCTAGCTGTGCTCTTAAAACAATGGTAATAAAAGAGTATATTCCTAGAAATCCTATGGATGTTACAAAGGTAACAAACAATGTAAAATATTTTATGGCAATAAATTCAAGTTATTAAAAAATTGGAAAATTTCTTGAAAACAAAATTTACTGAAAATTAAGCAAGAAAACACAGAAAAACTAAGTATCGCATAGTGGTTGAAGAAATTGAATGTATAATTTAAAACACTCACATGATAAAAGTTGTAGACCTGCATGATTTAACTAGTGAATTCTATCACACATTTATGGAATAAATAATATTAGTCATAGATAAATATTTTCAGAAAATAGAAAGGAGGAAATATTCAAAACTTATTTTATTAAGACAGAATAACTCAATATCCTTAACATTTGCAAACCAACCAATGCAATTCACCACACTAACAGAATAAAAGAAAATATCCACATGATCATGTCAATAGGTTAAAAAAAAAGCATTTGACAAAATTCAACATTAATGATAAAAAGTCAACAAACTAAAAATAAAAGGAAATATCCTCTTTTTGACAAAGGGCATCTACAAAACAATCTACAGTTAACATCATACTTAATGGTGAAATATTAAAATATTTCCTATTAAGATTTGGAGCAAAGTAAGCATGTCAGCTCTGAACACTTCCAGTTAACACTATATAGTATGTCTTATCCAGTTCAATAAAGCAGGAAATAAATATACTTGTTGGAAAAGAAGAAACAAAACTGTTTTATTTTCAGTTGATATAATTGTGGTGATAAAAAAATAACCTACCCAAGAATTATTAGAACTAATAAAAAATTCAGCAAAATATTAGTCAATTTACAGTCAGAATACAGTCAATATACAAAGATCTATTGTGTATTTATATGCTATCCACTAGAAAATAATATTTCTAAAAGTGACATGTAAAATATCATCAAAAATCATAAAATTTTAGGAATAATTTTAACAAAAAAATTGTGTAAGACCTGCACACTAGAAACTACAAAATATTGTTGATAAGAATTAAAGAAGATCTAAGTAAATGGAGACATATAGCATGTTTATTGATTGGAATATTCAATATTTTCCAGATATTAGTCATTGCCGAATTGATGAATGGAGTCTATGCAATACTAATCAATATCTCAACTTGTTTTTGGTAGAAATTGTAAAACTGATTCTAAATTGGTATTGAAAAATCAAAGGGCCTAAAATACTCAATGCAATTTTTAAAGAGCAGAGCAAAGTTGAGGATTTACACTTCCTGATATCGTTTCACTAATTAAGACCATGTGGTATTGGCATTAAATATAGACATATAGGTCACTGGAACAGAATAGAAATTCCAGAAATAAAACCACACTTACAAAGACAAATGATTTTTGATGAAGTTACAAAGGGAAAAAGAAAGCATTTTCAACAAATGCTGCTGAATAAATTGGATAAATTTATTCATAAAATAAATTTGGATCCACTATTCATATCATATATAGAAATTTGTTTGAAGCAGATGAGATGTACACATAAAAGCTAAAACTGCAAAGTTTCTAGAATAAAATAAAGGGGACCTTGCAAACTTGGGTGAGGCAAATAATTCCTATGATACAAAAATCACTAAACTAGTAATAAAAGAAAAAATATTTTAAAATACATTTCATTAAAATAAAACATTTATTCCTTCTAGGAAACCATTAAGAATATGAAAAAGGCAGAGCCTGAGAGAAGTGAATCATGATATATATTTCTGACAAAAGACTTGTGTCCAGAATATATAAATACTCTAATATTTTAGAAATCAATGTAAGAAATGAATAATATTGCTTTTAAAGGGGCAAATTAAATTTAAAAAAAAAACACTTTCCAAAACAAGACCCATTAAGCACCAAAAAAAAAAAAAAAAGTCCTCAAAATCATTAGCAAAATGAAAAGGAAAACCATAATAAGATGACATTTCACAATTACTGGAATGACTAACATTTTAAAAAAAATTGTTACTGAATATTAGCAAAGACCTGTATTGACAAATATGCAGAGCAACTAGAACCCTCATACGCTGTTGGTTAGAGTGTAAAATAATTCAGATGTTTTTGAAAGCTGTTGTGCAATGCCCTATCATGGTTGGCAGCCTCTAAGATAATTCCCAGTGATCTCCATTACCTTGAGTTCCATGCCCTTGTGTAATCCCTCACCTTCAGTGTAGACTGGACCTGGTGTCTTGCTTCCAAAGAATAGAATACAGCAAAAAGGATGAGATGTCATTTTCAAGATATGGTAGCTGCAACAGTATTCTGGAACCTATGAGCTTGAAGTTTATATTCACATTTCTCCTTTGCTTTGTGTCACCTCAAATTTCCCTTCAACTAAGATATTTTCTTTGTGATATCTACCATAGCAGTAGTTGGAGAACTAAACACATGGCAGATTTTCTTTACCTTGGTTCATGCTCCCACACTGTCTTTCAGGGTGCCCCTTTGAAAGTACTTAACTTTTTCTGACATCACTTGGAACACCTAGGAAATGTTACATTAATATATCAATCTAGTGAGGATGCCTATAAACAAATTAAAGATTGTATGGCCAAGAATTTTTACTATTATTCCAATTTCTGCTGGTGCTTGGAGTCAGAAAATGAGAAATACTTTACTCTCTGGCTTTGTACTAAATTTATTATAATATAAAATTCTTCCCTAATAATCAACCCACATCTGGCCATTTTTGCAGCTTGATTCACACAGGAACCCAATATGATCACATCAAAATATAAATAAATAAATAAAAGGAAAAAGAGGGAAATCTAGCAATTCTATACTTTTATTTTCTTCCTGTCTTCATTCTGATCTATATCTATATTCAATTCTAGACTAATTGACCTTCAACTTTGAACCTGTTCCCTTTGAACATGGTGTTTTGGAAACTGATCTACTTGATATGTGAATTTCCCCTTTATCTTTGGACTGTGACTTATGTCCCCAAGTGCTCAGCAACCCCTGTTGCCAATCCTAGGAAGGATTCTTAAGTTAGATATTAATGTATTCCAAATACTGTATGATACATGACCTATACTAAAAAAATAAAAAAATTAGTGTTTTATTATTTATCAGGAAATTCAAATTTAGCCGGATACCCTCTTTGTTGGCTAAATCTGACAACTCTACCTATATGGGACTTGGTGTTATGGGAGAATCAACACTAACAAATATGAATATCAACGTAGATTTGATCCCAAGAAACTTAGCTCTCCTTCTGTGCTCCCATAATTACACCTAAGCAGACCAAAGGATTAATAGAATGAGTCAGTCCAAATTTCACAGATTTTTTTATACCTTAAGCAAATAAAAGTCTTTAGAAACTCAGCATACCACAGAGCATATAGATCTCTAATCCAGGAAGAAAACAAAACCAAAAAACCCAGGGAAATATATCCATTAGAGGGCACTGACCTCATCTTAGCTATGCCCCATTATCAAATGGCCCAGAGCAGTTGTTCCTAAACAGTGGAGGTAGGAGTGGCAGAATTGGTTTGAGAATATTGTGAATTCCTGTGGGCACTAGTCTACAAATAAGATAAAGATTATGTGTTACATATATCTTTTAATTTGTGTATAAGTGTTGTAATAAATGCAATATGAAATCATGAAGACATACTGGATTTATCAGAGAATTTTCTTGTTCTTTGAGTTTTGTTCAGAAATTATGTCATGCGTCTACTCAATTTGTTTTTCTCGAAAGCTTCTGATAATCAAACAAGTTAAGTACCATTTGCCTAAAGTTATTCAAAGAGGTAAATATACATGTTCAACTATGTAAATATCACTTTTTAGGGTTTAGGTTCAACCAAGACATTGACTGTCCAGGAAGGTGAGAGAAGGATTCATCTGCACTACTAAGAAATAATGCATAAAGTGAAATTTGTTTTCAAAGGAATATAAAACAGCCATTTAAACATGGGAGGCACAGGATGGCATTGCATCTGCTTCCCATTGCTCTTTCCTTTTATAAGAAACTCCACTGCAGCAAACACAGAATGGGGACATCAGAGGAAGAAATGAGAGGGCGTTTGGCTCTAAAGCTTTGGCCAGCTACACTCTTACTTTAAAAAAAGGAACTGGGGCAGACAGCAATCATAATAAAGAGAGAGCAAAATATAAAGCAAGCTTCTTTTAAAAAAAAAGAACTGCACTACACTGGAAAGATACAGATGAAATCAATTCTGAGCAGCAGCTGAATTCACTTTGCACAAAATCCTATTCAAAGCCAGGTTTGCCAATCATACTAGATAACTGAAAAAGAGACATGATTGTTTCATAAAAAACTGCCTCCCCCCACCCCAATTTCATCAAGACCATCTACATTTATAAGGTGGGGTAGGGGAGACTTCTGGTTGTTTATGTCATGGTGATAATTCTACATGTGTCTACAGTGTCTCTTTGTGTGTCCAAATTATCTCTTCTAAGGACACCAGGCAGTCAGATTGGGTTAGGGCCCATCCTAAAGGCCTCATGTTTACTTAACCACTCTTTAAAGGCCCTATATCCAAATATAGTCATATTCTTTCCAATCTTGATTCCTTTTATTTCTTTTTCTTGTCTAATTGCCCTACATGAAGGCTCCAGTATAATGAGGAATAGAATTGGTGAGATTCTATTCTTTTGTGTTTCTTTTGATCTTTCCAGTTTTTCACCATTGTGTGTGATGTTAGTTGTGAGTTTTTCATAGATGTCCCTTATCAAATTGAAGTTCCTTTGTATACATATTTTTTTGAGTTCTAATCAAGCGATGGTACTGATTTTTTATGTTTTTTTTCTACTGCATTTATAGAGATGATTATGTGGTATGTTTGTGTGTATTTTCTGTTGATAAAGTATATTACACTAATTGATTTTCTGATATTAGACAAACCTTGCACTCCTGGGATAGGCCACTTGGTCATGGTGTATAAATTTTTTAATACTGCTGGATTCAGTTAGCTAGTATTTTGTTTAAGATTTGATGTCCATATTAATAATAATTATTAGTTTGTAGTTTTTTAAAATATTTTTTACAGTCTTTATTGAATTTGTTACAATATTGCTTTTTGTTTTATGTTTCTGGCTTTTTTTTGGCTGCGAGGCATGTGAGATCCTAGTTTATGTCACCAGGGATCAAACCCATACTCCTTACACTGGAAGGCAAAGTCTTAAACACTGGACCACCAGGGAAGTCCCTGTAGTTTTCTTTTCTTGTAATGTTTTTATTCAAATTTTTGTCAGGGTAATACTGACCTCATAAGATGATTTGGGCAGTGTTCCCTCTTATTCTATTTGAGAAGAAACAACATTAATCATTTTTGAAATTGATGAAATTCAACTGTGAAACAATCTGGGCCTGGGCTTTACTTTTTGGATAGCTTTTGGTTAGTAATTCAGTCCCTTAAATTGTTATAGGTGTATTCAGGTTGTTTATTTCTTATTGTATTAGTTTTGATAATTTGTGCTTTCCAGGAACTCGTGTCATCTAGGTTGTCTAATATCTTGATATACAATCTTTCATAATATTCTTTTAATCCTTTGTATTTCTGTAATGTTGATAGTAAGTCTCCTCTTTCATTTCTGGTTCCAGTAGTTTGAGTTGTCTTTCTTTTTTCTTGGTCACTCTAGCTAAAGTTTTTTCAGTTGTATTGAACTTTACAAAGAACAAGCTTTTGGTTTTATTGATTTTCTTTATTGTTTTTATAATATCTATTCCATCAATTTCTGCTCTAATCTTTATTATTTCCTCCTTTCAGGTTCTTTAATTTTAATTTTCTCTCCTTTTTCCTAAGGTGGAAGGTTAGATTGAGATATTTCTTCTTTATTAACAGAGACATTGAGGAACCAAGATGGTGCAGTAGAAGGACGTGCTCTCACTCCCTCTTGCGAGAACACCAGAATCACAACTAGCTGCTGGACAATCATTGACAGGAAGACATTGGAGCTCACCGAAAATGATACCCCACATCCAAATACAAAGGAGAAGACACAGTGAGACGGTAGGAGGGGCTCAATCACAGTAAACTCAAATCCCATAACTGCTGGGTGGGTGACTCTCAGACTGGAGAACACTTATACCACAGAAGTCCACCCACTGGAGTGAAGGTTCTGAGCCCCAAGTCAGGGTCCCAACCTGCGGGTCTGGCAATGGGAGGAGGAATTCCTAGAGAATCAGACTTTGAAGGCTAGTGGGATTTGAATGCAGGACACAAAAAACCCGAATAATGAAAGCAGTTTTTTTTTTTTTTTTGCGGTACGCGGGCCTCTCACTGCTGTGGCCTCTCCCGTTGTGGAGCACAGGCTCTGGGTGCACAGGCTCAGCGGCCATGGCTCACGGGCCCAGCCGCTCTGTGGCATGTGGGATATTACTGGACTGGGGCACGAACCCGTGTCCCCTGCATTGGCAGGCGGACTCTCAACCACTGCGCCACCAGGGAAGCCCCCAAAGCAGTCTTGAGGGAAAAAAAACAGAGGAATCAGACTCCCTGACTTCAGACTATACTACAAAGCTATAGTAATTAAGACAATATGGTACCGGCACAAAAACAGAAACATAGATCAATGGAACAAGATAGAAAGCCCAGAGATAAACCCATGCACCTATGGTCAACTAATCTGACAAAGGAGGCAAGGATATACAATGGAGAAAAGACAGTCTCTTCAATAAGTGGTGCTGGGAAAACTGGACAGCTACATGTAAAAGAATGAAATTAGAACACTCCCTAACACCATACACAAAAATAAACTCAAAATGGATTAAAGACCTAAATGTAAGGCCAGACACTATAAAACTCTTAGAGGGAAACATAGGCAGAACACTCTATGACATAAATCACAGCAAGATCTTTTTTGATTTACCTCCTAGAGTAATGGAAATAAAAGCAAAAATAAACAAATGGGACCTAATGATACTTAAAAGCCTTTGCACAGAAAAGGAAACCATAAACAAGATGAAAAGACAATCCTCAGAATGGGAGAAAATATTTGCAAACATATCAATGGGCAAAGGATTACTCTCCAAAATATACAAACAGCTCATGCAGCTCAATATCAAAAAAACAAACAATCCAATCAAAAAATGGGCAGAAGACCTAAATAGACATTTCTCCAAAGAAGACATACAGATGGCCAAGAAGTACAATAAAAGCTGCTCAACATCACTAATTATTAGATAAGTGCAAATCAAAACTACAGTGAGGGATCACGTCACACCAGTTAGATGTGCATCATCAGAAAATGTACAAACAACTAATGCTGGAGAGGGTGTGGAGAAAAGGGAACCCTCTTGCACTGTTGGTGGGAATATAAATTGATAGAGCCACTATGGAGAACAGTATGGAGGTTCCTTAAAAAACAAAAAATAGAATTTCCATATGATCCAGCAATCCCACTACTGGGTATATACCCAGAAGGAACCATAATTCAAAAAGACCCATGCACCCCAATGTTCATTGCAGCACTATTTTCAATAGCCAGGTCTTGGAGGCAACCTAAATGTCCATCGACAGATGAATGGATAAAGAATATGTGGTACATATATACAATGGAATATTACTCAGCCATAAAAAGGAACGAAATTGGGTAATTTGTAGAGACGTGGATGGATCTAGAGACTGTCATACAGAGTGAAGTAAGTCAGAAAGAGAATAACAGATATCATATATTAATGCATATATGTAGAACCTAGAAAATGGTACAGGTGAACCGGTTTGCAAAGCAGAAACTGAGACACAGGAGTAGAGAAAAAAACGTATGGACACAAAGGGGGGAAAGCGGTGGGGGTGGGGGTGGGGGTGGGATGAATTGGGAGATTGGGATTGACATGTATACACTGATGTGTATAAAATTGATGTCTAATAGGAACCTGCTGTATAAAAAAGTCAATAAAATTAAATTAAAAAATAAATAAAATTTAAAACAAATTTCAAAAAAAAAAAAAAAAGAAGCAGATTACTTTCTTTGGCTGGAGGCAGGAGATGTGACAGAGATTCCAGGAGTGAGAAGGACCTGATGCACTGCAGTTGGCTCTGATGGAGGCTCCCTGCATAAGGACGGGGAGCCCTCAGGTTGCTCAGGGCAGCCCCAGCTGACAGCCAGCAAGAAAGCAGAGATTCAGTCCATAACTGCAAGGAAGCCAGTTCCACCAACAACCTGAATGAACCTGGAGTCAGATTCACCCCCAGATCCTGCAGAGAGGAACGCAGCCCTGTTCAGCAGGCATTAGGCCATCTCCAACTTCCCTCTGACTTATATATGGGATCAGACTATGCCACTTTGGCATAAGGATGATTTTGAGCTGGAGGCAGATGAGAATCAACAAATGCAGAAGGATGCCTTCCTGGAACCTCCCTCACCTGACTTAAAGCAGAAACGTCTGAAAAATGGGTACTGCCATGTATCCCCTCTCCTGGGAGAGCTTTATGGCCACAAAGAAGATGGAAGCTCTGGGCCAAGATGGACCTGCACAAACCAACATTACTCCATTAGTTTCCCTGTATATTTACCTTCCCACAGTTTGCTACTCTTGAAAGGTTAAATCCCTTTTCCTTTGTCTTCTCACTTCTCCAAAGATTTATTATTCTTTTCTTAAGATGCTGGGGGCTTCCCTGGTGGCACAGTGGTTAAGAATCTGCCTGCCAATGTAGGGGACACGTGTTCGAGCCCTGGTCCGGGAAGATCCCACGTGCCGTGGAGCAACTAAGCCCGTGCGCCACAACTACTGAGCCTGCACTCTAGAGCCCACGAGCCACAATTACTGAAGCCTGCGTGCCTAGAGCCCATGCTCCACAAGAGAAGCCACTGCAATGAGAAGCCCACGCACCACAACGAAGAGTAGCCCCTGCTCGCCACAACCAGAGAAAGCCCGTGTGCAGCAACAAAGAACCAAAGCAGCCAAAAATAAATAAATAAAATACATTTATTAAAAAACAACCAAAACACAAAAAACATAGACATTTAGCTATAAATTTCTCTCTAAGCCCTGCCTTAGCTGTGTCCCATAAGTTTGGTATGACATGATTTTATTTTCATTTATTTCAAACTATTTTATAATTTTTTTTTATTTCTTCTTGACCCATTTGATTATTGGAAACTGGACATTTTAGAACATATATTTTAGCAACTCTGACTCTCCTCCCACCTTCAAGTGCTTATTAATAGTATTTGCTTGTTAAATGTTTAGTGACTGGATGGATTATTTTGGTGCAATCTACCATCCACTTATCTCCACAGACATGGTGTGAAGCATCCCTGTTGGTTGCATTTGCCTGGAGCTTAGCCTCAGAAACAGGTAGTTAGAGGCAGGATAAGAAAGGTTGATATCCTGCCCCTCCTTGTAGGACAGTCCTCCCCCTGAAAGAGGGAATTCTTTGTTCTTGTTTATACCAGTCTGGATTGGAGACTTTACCTCACTGAACTGGGAGGGAGGAGTGAGGATTTGGGTGTTTGTTCAAACACAACATATTCTCACAGTCCTTATGAAGATTTAGCAGATTTTCTTGAGCAAATGCTTATTCATTTCCTGTATGCCCTTGGGACCATTTATAGAGAGTGAGATAAATATATATATTCATGTTTTACCAGTTCTGCTGGACAGAGGGTCCAAGGATCTCCTTACACTCTCATGCTTGAAATCAACCCTGCTGAATTTTTTTTTTAATTTAGATATTTCAATGTGAATTCACATTTATTCTTATGAAGATAGGGAAGAATAAGAGTATTAATAATAATAAGAGCACTTATTCTTAAACACTGTGTATGTGGAAACATTATTCATATACTATGCATACTTATCAACACTATTAGGTAAGTATTGCTATTTCTATTTTACAGATAAAGAAATCAAAGATGAGAAAATATTTTAACCAAAGTCATTTAAGAGTCCATGGAAGAATCATGTAATCTACTCAAGTCTCTCACTTTAATGCCATTGTGTGTAATTAATTATCTGACTTGTAGTGTAGGGGAGCAAAATTTTCCATCCCAAAATGTGTCTCTTTGAAATGAGTATTAATTTAGTTTGATTATCTTTTAAGAACCAGAAGACCAAGGGAATTTTTTTTTTTTAACTTCTCCATTGGCTACCTAAAGAAGGCGGCCTATTTCCATAATGGAGCTATCAACGGAGATATCTGAAAAGAATATTAATTAAGTGTGGTGAGGCAAACTCAGCAGGGCCTACAGGTCAGAGTCCACTCTGTGTTCCATTGTCTCTGCATGGCCCAGCAAACACTTGTATACCAAACATTTGCTTTTCTATCTCCATGTGAATTACCTTTCCCCCCTTTAAAGTCCCACACCACTACCCCCAACATCTTTTTTTGTCTTTAGCTGAAGATGGTATTTAAGGTGAGGGCTTTGGCCATTTTGGTGAGTTACTTAGTTTTCCTGAGTCTCTCCCATATATATATATATGCTATTAAATTTATGTTTGATTTTTTTCCTGTTAATCTGTTTCATGTCAATTTAATTCTTTGATCAACCAGAAGAACTTAAGAGGGTAGAGGAAAATGTCTTCCTCCCTGACAGTTGGTGTAGCTGACAGGATTCAACTTTACTGGCTGGATACTATTCACCCCAAGGCTGCTGCAGCTTAAGTGATCCTGGGACAACTGACAAAAGCAGGCAGAAGGTGAGAATTTGTACCATGTTAGTCAGTCTCTTGGAATTCTGCCTGCAGGGTCTGTTGGAAACAACAGTCCTTTTTCTCTTTTTAAAAATTAAAGTAGCAAGAAATATTTGTAAAGCTGATGCAGAATACTTGGCCTCTGTTCACCAGTGCTGAATTGAATCTCGAGACAGAGTTTTGGGTGAAGTGGAAAAGAATAGGTTTATTGCTTTGCCAGGCAAAGGGGGACACAGTGGGCTTGTGCCCTCAAAACCATTGTGTCCCAACCCGGGGGCATTTGGTGAGGAGTTTTATAGCAATGGTTCAAGGGTGAGGTTGCTGATAAGGATCAGGGTGTGTGCAGGGCCTGCACTCCTCTAATCTGGCCTCAGGTGGTCTCCTGATGAGCTTTTGTGGTTCTTGAGTTTATCAAACTGTGACCTTCTCTCTGGAATGAAGAATGCCTCATCAAGTTAGTTAACATCTTCCATTTGTTGGGGGTTTTAGTTCTGCAGAAAAGCTCAAAGATATTGTTTTGTGTATCCCTTGAGGAGGAACCAGGACCCTGTCCCAAGGCTGCACTATTGTTTCTTGACTGCTCCTCCGTCATCTCCACATCCCTTCCCTTTCCTGATTAGCAATTGTTTGAACCTGCCCTTTGGAATTCAGGGAAGGTCATGCAGGCTGAAGCCTATTTCCTACAAACAGGAACCAGGAGACACAGAAAGGCTTCCATGCCCTGGAGCCCCACAGGGTCTTATTCAGTTTCAGAGCTAGTTCCTTGGACTTAGCCACTCTTGGGAAATTTGCTAGTATACTCTTGGCAATTGATCCATTTCTTCCCAGAGATGGTTGCTGTTTTTCTTCACGTCTCTTTATTGTATTTTTTGTTGCAAGAAGGAAATTTCATACGGTCAGGCACAGGCATAGGTCCTATATTCCTATTTTCTGGGCCAGCTCTGCAGACTGGTGAGTTTGCAGGTCTCATCACACTGACATCTCTTTAAACCAACTTTTCTGTGGATTAATACCCACAAGTAAAAGCTATTGTTACGAGATGTCTTGGAAGCCAAAGCCGCAAAATTGTTGGCCAACTCTCAAGCATTTAAGACATTAGGGTGATTGCCACCTCAAGGCGGCACCCATGAAAGGATAAGTTAGTCATGGAATGGGTTAGATTGACACTATATCACCCACCAACCTCAAGAAAATTTCCATGCAGTGAGGTTCTCTGTGAAACATCACACCATCTCCAGCCCTGCAGCACATCTCTTAGGTATTAATTTGGCTGCAAGAACATTTACTTTGGCTAAATCTGTTAAAGTGCATATGTATGGTCAGGCCACTCAGGATGGTTGTTCTCTTGCTCCCTGCACGTCCCCTGCCCGACCAATGCCTGATTCACCTGTATCTTACACACACGACTGACCTTCCTACATACTTGCCCCAGGCCCCAGCTAGTGACTGTTCTTATCAAAGGGGTGGTGAAGGCAGTGCCCTTCAACTGGTCATTAAACCATTGATGTCTCTGTTGTTGACTTCAGGCTCTTTCTTTGGCCTTGAAGCTGGGCAAGCACAGGCCTTATAGGCCTGTGGGGTGTAGCCCAACGCATATAAGAAGAATAAAAAAAAAAAAGATGAGGTTTTTTTCTTCTATATTTTTATATGTTCTGAGAGCTTGGTTTCTTAACCAGTGAGAAAATTCTCTCTGGGCTCTGCCATCCTGAAGGTGTACCTACTGGTGTGCATTTGGCAGCAAGTCAAATAGACTAGGATTCCAAGCAGCTGTAGCTGGTTGGTCAGAAGCATACAGCACAACCCGCACTTGTGACGGGCATCTCTTTGTCCCGCTGTGCCAGCTCTTAGGGGAGATTGTCCTAAGGGGTCCCAGTCCGTAAGGGGCTTCTGTCATCTCAACCCTCATTGCTTGGTTAGTGCTGGCACTATGCCATCCTTACTGCCTGTGCAACAAAGGTCTTTGCTTTCTTAGTCTATTTTTTGGAGTAAACTTCTGGATCTTGTGAGGGCTACATCCTTTGCAGTCTTTTGTGGGATGCCTCTTTTGTCCATGGTTAAGCCATGAAAGAGCTTACTGGTTTGAGTCACTAGTAAGATTCTACTTGTCAGTGGCCAAGAGGATGGATCCTTTGAATTGGAAACACTTCTAAATTGGTAAATTTTTAAAGAACTCTCATCACAAACAAACAGCTGATTTATTGGTACCTATGGAAAGACAAAATTAAAAGGTAGATGCAGAGAAATACAATGACTAACTTTAAGAACAGCCGTAATTTAAAAAATGGTTCAGGAAAACTTATGGAATGTATCTGAACAACTTGTTATAAACTTAAGACAGATCTTCACAAACAGCTCGTATTTAGACAAACTTCATGCCCGCTGCTGTGTAAGCCACTCAGAAAGTTTACCTGAATACCCAAAGTCATCATCAGAGTCATTCAAACTACAAACCAGGAAAATCCATCAGATTGTCACTGCCTGCCCTCACTCTATCTGAAAATGTTTTGAGCCTGATATCTAGAAATTTTCTCTAATAGTAGCTCTCAGGACTCAGATACTGAGTTTATAATTTGTTCTAAACTTTAACCTTTGTTTTTATTTTGTCTCCATAGAAATGCCTCTTATTAATTATCTGATTGCTTGCACCTTATAAACCTACCTTCAAGACCCCTGTATCACTACCTCCTAAAATGAATTTAGCTAGACTGCTGTATTGTCAGGACTAAGAGACTAGTTCAATGAGATGGAACAATCTAGGAATTCAGCTTCTTTTTTTGAATTTTATTTTATTTATTTTTTATACAGCAGGTTCTTATTAGTTATCTATGTTATACATATTAGTGTATACATGTCAATCCCAATCTCCCAGTTCATCCCACCACCACCACCACCCCCAGCTTTCCCCCCTTGGTGTCCATATATTTGTTCTCTACATCTGTGTCTCTATTTCTGCCCTGAAAACTGGTTCATCTGTACCATTTTTCTAGATTAGGAGTTCAGCTTCTGATAGTAAATCTTCTTGGAGAAATTTCAAAGTCAGGACTGTCGCGGAGCGAAATTTGTCACCCCAAAATGTGTCTCTTTGACATGAGGATTAATTAAAGCTGATTATTTTTAAGAAATAGAAGACTCAGGAAATCTTTCTTTTTATCTCCCCTAAGCTGCCTAAGGTATTTAGATAAAGATTTCGAGTTGTCACCAGAGATATCTGCAAAGAATATGGGCTAAGAGGGGTGGAGGAAACTCAACAAGGCTTAGAGATCAGTGTCCCAGCAAACACTGTTTAGCAAACATTTGTTTTTCCATCTCCATGTGAATTACCTTCCTTACCTTTGAAGTCCCACACCACTACCTGCAGCAACATCCTCCTTTGTCTTTTGCTGAAGGTCGTATACAAGGTCAGGGCTTGGGCCATTTGGGTTAGCTACTCGGTTTTCCTGGGTCGCTCTCATGTATACATGTTATTAAACTTTTGTTTGATTTACTCCTACTAATATGCCTCATGTCAATTTAATTCTTAGACCAGCCAGAACTTAGGAGTAGGGAATAACTTCTTCCTCTGAAATATTAGTATAAAAACTTGAATAATAAGTAGGATAGCTAAGCTATCTAAGGTGACCAGCAATGGAACAAAAAAATTAGACTCTGAAATCAGGCTTTGAATTATTTTCCCAGAGGACTTTCACTTAAATTTTAGTTGATTTATGTACACATATTTTCTAAAGCATCACTGAAGAACCAAACTGGTTTGGTGCAACTTCACAGGATAAGGTTACCCTACTACCTTATATTATCTTTAGTTGAAATCAGACAAAGAACCTATCATTCACGAAACACCTTGAGTTTGCCAGGCACTATGAGGAGAAATTTCATACACATCATCTCACTTATCTTTTTCAGTAAGGTAAGTTTTGTGGCCCCCATTCTTTTAGATGAGAGAATAGACCCCCTGCAGTACGTGGTTAAAGAATGTTTCCTGCAGGGCTGTTATTGCTATGAGGACAAAGCCTGCGTCTGTTCAGAGTTTTTCCCCACTTACTTAGCAAACAGTTTTGTTCACAATAACCTGTTATGATGTGATTTCTTTGGCGTTTTGAGTCCTACTCATCTTGTGCGAAACTCATAGGACTTCAGCTATGTTAAATATCTCAAAACGGAGTCACAGTAGCCAATATTAACATCCACATTAGTTGTTTTGAAGTGTCTGGTACAGAATTGGGAGGGTTTTAGAGTGATAAATTAGGAGTGTTACTTTAGATAAGAAATTTGTTTGGCAACATTGGTAGAAAGACTTCACTGGAACAGAAGGAGCAAATGATAAGAACAAGACCTGCCCCCCCCCGCCCCCGCCCCGGGGATTAGCGTAATGCCCTACTGACGCACTTGAAGGCTCTTTGCTGGAGGACCTGACTTTCCACAGCTGAGAGCTATTCCAGATGGATGATGCCAGAGGCCCCCTTAGAACAGAAGGCGACTTCCCACCACACACGCATCACCAGACCCATTGCCAGACAAGAGATTGCACTTGTGCTGAGACACCTCTTCTCGGACATCTCTTTGGGGTGGTTGGTTGGTTAGCCCCTTTTCTATTTTCCCTACTTTAATCTGTGGGGTGTGCTAATTGTGTGCAGTAAAACAAGTGTAAATTTAATATCTGCTGTTCTATAGATGTTATTGCCAATCCCGTGTTTCTTACCTGGCCTTACTGTTGGGCCCTGTGATAGCATAATCATTCAATAAATGTTTATTGAATTGAGTTGAATTGAATTGAATAACACATGTTCAAGTCATATAATAGGGTTTGAATGGAGCCAGAATTCAACCTTAGGTGTTTGAGTCTAAAAGTTAAACTTTATAGCCTGCAAAACTTAGTATAATATCTAAATATTTTTTATACTTTCTATTTTGACCTTAAGAGTAAAAATTAATCTAAAAGAATGGTTAAAAAAACCAATTTCTAACAAATGTCATACATACTCAGACTTACAACAATTTTCGAATTAAAATGGCAACAAAAGAACAAACAGAAGGAGCAAAAAAACCTCCACAAAACAAAAGTAAGGGGGCAGTAAAAATAAACCTTAAAGGTAACAAACCAGAAAGTAAAACAGAGCTGGGTATTGGCCATGCAGATAAAGCATCCAGAACTGTTTTCTTATATAATATGATTAATATATAAAAAGAAGTTAGAAAAGATATAATGTTTAGGTTCATTCATCCATTCAGCAAATATTTTAAATGCTTATTATGTGGCAATGGTCCCTCCTTAAGGAGTTCCTCTTCCCATGGAGGAGAAAGACACAATGAATAGTATGCATAATATTCACAGCTGAGAGCTCTGGTACATGCGTGATATTACGGGAGGGCGAGAAAATGCAAAGGCAGGGCACTTGATGATGTGGGGGAAGTATAGAAGAAGGCTCAGCAGTAGAGATGCTGCTCCAGGTGATGAGAAAATGGTGAGATGGAGAAGGGAGGGCATGTCCCAGTCTGAGAGAACACATTTTAAAAAGGAGTAGAGATCAAAGAGAGAACGGCATATTAAGACATTCTTAAGTTTGTTAGTTTTCTGTGGCTGAGTCACCAAGTCAAATATAGTTGAGTGACTGGAGATAAAAGCTGAAGAGGGAAGGAAGAGGATCCAGCTTACCTGGTCTGGAGATCTGGAAATCTGAGCAAACTGAACTCAAAGCAGGGGAAGAGTGCCATCTATTGAGTCTCTGCTTCTGCTTGCTGCAGCCCGTCTGAATCTTTCACTGTGCCTGTAGTCTGACCTTCGCAATCTTCCACAAGCCTAACAAGCCTAGAATTTTGTTAACCCAAGTGTGCTTTGCTTATGCCATTCTTCATGGGCCATATTTATGTGGCTGTTTTTCAAACTCTCACTTAATAATGACAAGTATAACACAGTTGAAAAACCTCCATAAGGTTTCACATCCATAGAAACTGTTGTATATCTTTTTAAAGTAGATCTTGCTTGATTTCCTTTTTTCTGCTTTTGACAGTGGCACAAAAATCCTGTTCACAAAAAGGGTGAGTGTTTTTTAAAGTGCCTGCTCACTTTGTAAGTGAACTTTGAAACATGCCTGAGACATTACTCTTTTCTTGTCGAGTTCACTTATGCTTGATATCCTTGCAAAGTCATTTTGAGTCTGTTCTCATAACTCAGTTTGGAAGTAAGAAAATTTTGTAGTACCTTAATTCTTTTTCTAAGAGAAAGACAGAGGGAATTTTTTTACTATAATCAGAAACCTCAGATATTACTATCTCCTTTCACCTTTTCAGATATCTAAATCTTCCACCACTGTCATGACCGTTGTATGTTACCTAACATGATTTCAGTTGTTATTCTATCAGTATTTCACTCTACTTTTCATAGACTGCCATTTGTTTGCCCCCAGAATTCAAGTTGAAAATTAGCTTTGTAAAATAATATTTGCTTGAAAATACTTATGAAGGAAAATTAAGCTCCCACTATTAATATTATTATTAATGATATTATTGTCATTATTATAGGGGTGGTGGTACTAATTATTAAGGGATAGTGAAGCTGGTAGTTTTTGAATGAGATTAGATGTTCTGATGGATGAACATGTACAGGAGAAAAGTAACAAGGAGAAAAAACAAAGCAAAGCTCTTATCAATTTGTCACTATTGTGAACAGATTTCCGCTGGGCAGTCTGAAAGCATTCACCTAAACAAAAGGACATGACTGACAGATAAATAGAAACTTAATGCTCTTCTTAACGCCTCTTTTAAAGGAAAGCAAAATTGTTGTGCACTTTTCAGAAAGCATAAAAGGAAAACAACGGTAGAGTGTGCTTCCAGGAGTTTGAAAATGATTAGGGCCCTATTCTACTTCTTTATGAAAGCACTTGAACATTTGATTCTGAGGGTTTTATTCTATCGAATCTCAAAGTTTGTCTGTGGAATACCCTTTGATAGCGATTTACCAAAACACAATAGCCACTGAAAATTCAAAAGACTCAAGGAAGAAAATCTCAATTTATTTCTAAACTTTTAATTCAAAATAGGCACTTTGGAATAATTTATGTCGATTTTTAAATATATTTGGATTATCTTAATACCTTCCTTATTACCTACACAATAAATGCAAAAATCCGTAGCAAACTGCATAAGCGACTCCACTAGCATCTGACTAGAACTAAGCATCAGTTCATCCCAGTTTCTGGTGACTTATCTGTGTGAACCCACAAGTCTGGTCAGGCTGGTGTTTTTGCTGCCTTATTAAGTTTACTCTTATTTCTATCTCTCTCCTACTATCCAAACTGGTATTTCTCCATACCTCTCTAAATGTGTGGGCTTTTGTGACATCTACGTATCTATCTCCTATCCCGATCTATCTATCTATCTATCTATTTATCTATCTATCATCTATCTATCAACTGATATACTCAATAAAATCTCACCTCCTCTTTGAATCCTTTTTTACTGCCCACTTGAAGGTAATCTCTTCTCTCTGAACTACCATAGCATTTATTGTTGGTTTCCTATTGATTCCTGCCTAGAAGCCTTTATTCAATGGTTCAAAATTAATAACAATAATTTAGTTCCCATAAGTGACAGGTTCTTTTTAATATATAAGTGGAACATGTATGAACCGTGCTTTTATTCTTTTTTTAATTTTTTTTTATTTATTTTTTTTTGCGGTACACGGGACTCTCACTGTTGTGGCCTCTCCCGTTGCGGAGTACAGGCTCCGGACGCACAGGCTCAGCGGCCATGGCTTACGGGCCCAGCCGCTCTGCGGCATGTGGGATCTTCCCGGACCGGGGCACGAACCCGCGTCCCCTGCATCGGCAGGCGGACTCTCAGCCACTGTGCCACCAGGGAAGCCCCCATGCTTTTATTCTTGAGGGCAGTATCTTGATGGTAGTAATTGTTTTATATAGTAGATACTTGTAGTATTTAGCACAAAACCGTGTTCACATTAAACAGCAAATATTTATTATGTTAAAATTTAAGAGCCCTATTTTTCCTTTTCATTGTATATTCTATATTGAAATCAGAATGTTAAATCTTACAAAATGACATTGCATAATGGATTCTACAAGTTCACACACAGGCCAATTTTAATCTATTCCTAACCAAGATACTAGTTATGGGATGCTATGCTGTGAAGGCAACAACAATAACAAACTCCAAATATATTATAGCTCAAACTCAATTAAAGTTTATTCTGCACTCATGTAGCATTCCAGGTTAGATATTCCTGGTCAGCAGGAGTACAGGATAAGGGGTAGTACGAACGTTGCTCCTCCATGTGTACATTTAGGGACTTAGTCTGATTGAGGGTCTGTCATTTAATCTCACGCCTACCTTAGTGGTAGGCTCTGTCTTAGCTAGAAGGGGAGAAAAAATTGTGGAGTTCTCAGCCATAAAAAAGAATGAAATCATGCCATCTTCAGCTACAAGGATGCACCTAGAGATTATCATACTAAGTGAAGCAAGTCAGAAAGAGAAAGACAAATACCATATGATATCACTTATCTGTGGAATCTAAAATTTGACACAAATGAACTTATCTATGGAACAGAAATATCATTGACTTTCTGAAGATAGTGTGGATTCAATCCTCTTTCATGTTTTAAGTGTGGAGTCAAAGCAAGTCTTCATCATGTTCATCATCATCATACTAGGTAAATATCAAAAATGTTTGAATTCTAAAGCAATTTTGAAAATTAAAATCGTAATTGTCTTTCCTCTCAGTCTCCAATTGCTAACCAGTAAAGCAGGAAGAGAGGAGGAAAAATATTTCCATGTAATTAATAAGGATTTAAATATCATTACTCAGATTAAAAGAAAAAGAAACAGACTATTTTCAGTGAAATATTCTGAAAACTACTTAACCAGAATTTGTCCAAATAAAATAATTTAACTGTAAATCTGGTGGGAAAGTTTCAAATATTCCCTTTGTTTTTTTTTTTTTTTTTTGTAGTTTAAGCAAGGATTGTCTTGTCCAACCTGAATTTTATTTAGGACATAACATTTTTTTCTGCATGAAACAATTCTTGTGAATGTAAATGCGACATGGCTGATATTAACATATTCTAAATGCAATTATTTGACTACAGAGTTTTAAAAAAAAGCAGATATTTTCCAAGTCAAGTTTTCATTTTTATCAAGTAAGGTAATACTTCCCATCAAAGAAATGTCTTTTTAGTTTTAAAAAATTTTTGTTGTAGACAAGAATCATCTTTGACAATCAAATGAACTGGAAAATTCTACCTATGACTTCCCATGAACACTTGGTGAAATTTTCATTATTGCAGCAAAATCTCTTGAATCCAGGAGGAAAGACACTTTTTTTCCTTCATAGAACTAAAGTTAGTGATCAGCAAATTAACCTTCTGAGATGAAATAAACAGAATTAATATCAAATTCTGTGCTTTGACTCAAAAAATAAATTTCATATAAAAAGAATGGAGGAGATGCTGTTTAATTGCAGTGGATGTTAAGAAAAAAATCATTTAAGAATATAGGGGACTATAAGCTTAATATGAATCAAAACGATAGCATAACTGTTTTAAAAATGTAATTGTTGTTATCAACAGAAGATTGAATCTTTGCAAACTAGATTTTGATAAATATTGCAACAATGCAATCATCTGTCTCATGAAATAATGAGTCACCTCCCCCTAAAGAATTCTAGAGGAAACTTTATGTTAATCTTTAGGAATAATACATGAAGAAATCTTGTTTTAATCTTTAAAGTAGTTTTGTTCTAATATTTTAAGATTTGATATATTAGTTTGGTCTTGTTGGGGAGAAAGAAAACTTTCTTCTATCCCTCTAAATTCTTCTTGCTGGTCTAAGAATTAAATTGACATGAGACAGATTAACAGGAGAAATAAAAATTTAATTTTGTATGTACGGGAACCCCACAAATGTGAGAGGGTCAGAGATAAGAAGGTAAAATGAGGTACATATGCTACCCTGAGCTAAGGAATGGAATAGGGGCTTGGGGCTTCCAAGAACAGGAAGGTCATACACAGGATGAAAGGGAGAAGAGAAGATGTTAAGTGATTAGGTATTTGCCATGCTATATTGATGGGGCTACTTAGATAAAAGTTATCTCCAGTAATAACTTTTTTGAGAAGAAAAATCCTCAATTTAAATTTTTCTAGGTAGTTAAGGTGAGTTTCTGTTGAACCAACAGGGTCTCGATTGTCTTTACCTCAAACTATTTCTCATGCAAAAGTGGCACATTTTGGAGTGGTTCTGAACCCTACAATCTTTTGCATTTCTGTATGTCTTGCAAAAAAGGTAGTCTTCTCCTTTGTTTGAGGCTATCTTTTCAAATATATTTGCATAGCAAAACATCTTTAGGAAGTAAAGTTAATATTTTCCTCCAGAGAAATGGGCAGACATGCTCAACTGTCCAGTATAAGAAAGATAATATTTTTCTGCAGGCAAAATCAAACATGCTCACTATCTGTTATAAAGGATTCAGGTTCCCTCAAGTCAGGATCCCCTTCTCTAATGCAGTTCTGTTGGAAATGGGCTTCAGGGAACTAATGTGAAAATAATCATCCTGTGCTCAGTATTGCTGTGAGTAATAAGTTGCTAATAATCTTCAACTCAGGAGTCAAGAGTCTTCTACCCATATCCACAAAACTATGGCAAGCTAGCTCATTAGCTTGAATTACAGCTTCAGAGTTCTTTATGCTTACCTTGGCCAAAATTACACAGCAATGTTAAAATGCGCTCTTTTTAGATCAATGCCTATTGGGATATAAGGCCTAGTTATTGAGACACACCTATTGACTTAAAGCCCAAGGTCACTTTTTTAATGAAGATTTCCTGGACATCATGGAATTAGTCTTCAGTAAGTAAGTCTTTACAGTATTTTGTGCTTCTACAAGATAAAATATTGGTTATCTTGTATCCTTCTCAAAATAGGTTAGAATCTTAACAATGGCCTCAACATTTTTGATAGATTAATATAAATATAATAGCGTTGAGGTAGACTGGGACCAAGCAGGGATGATGCAGAGGAGAAAGACAGTGAGATCTGTTATAACAGAGGTCAACTGAGGCAGTGCCTTCAATGGGTAGCAAATCCAATTCTCTCCATGGCTAAAGTCCCAATTCTTGAGCTCTTCTCTGGAGCATAGGTTCTGGAGTGGGAAGAGAGATGCTAAAATGCATACTGTCATCTTCTCTAGGAGCCTTTATTACTGTGCAGTAAAAACAAGGAAAAGGAAACAAGATGGGGGCATAAAACTAGTCTCTCCAAGAACTCAGATAACTGAAAATATTAGGAAGCCTCAAGAATTTCAGAAAGAGTGGACTAAATAAGGAAACTGGTTCCTCTCCCAACCCTGCTCTTTACAAGATGGTGTTAGTTTTAGAAGTAGGAATCCATGTTCATAATACCCAAGTTGGCTGTGCTCACATTTTCTTCTAGAAATTGACAGACTATGAAACATATACTTGGATTAATCATGCAAGTACGTTATCACAATACCTGTGCAACAGGTAGAATCAGTTCAAAGACTGACAGAGATTGTTTCCTTCATATTGCCATTTCTGTGCCTAGGATAGAACAGACACCAAATATATGCCTACTGAATGACTGAGTTAATTTATATTTGCTTTGAAGAAAGGAATTTCATATGCCAATGAATGGAAATTGTTCCAGTTATATTAGCCCTGCCTAGAGCTAAATGTATTTTATTCATAATATAGATGGACATTTTACTATTGTAATAGAAAACATTGACTTCCATGCATAGCAACACAAAACTGCTAGTGACATTGTCATCTGAACTCACATATAACCTGATTTTCTAAAAGAAACAGGTTTTCATATTTAAAGTGCAATATTAACAGATATAGATCAGAACTCTGGTGAGACAGTCTCTTTGAATATGTACAATATTTATCTATTGTTGACATTTTATATTTATCTTTCTCGAAAAATCCATTAGCTTGCCATGTTATCAGGGGAAAAATAGTCTTTCGACATTAAACAAATTTGCAGTATTAAGATAGGTATCATTGTAGTAAGGAATAAAAAATGAAGAAAAAGACAGTAGACAAGATTGCTTACAAGAGAGACAGATTCTTTGAAGATTTTATACTCTTGGTGCATAAATATTTGAGTAGCTCTCTAGTGAATATATATACATATATTCTATCTTATGGCTATATTCTCCAAGGTACAGCTATTCATCACTATTTCTTGGAAGTTAAATCTTATGAAAGATGATCTACATGAATACCTCATTTCTTAGTGGAAAGTATGAAGATTTTCTCAAATTCTTAAGCTTTCTTGTCTGGAAAGACTATATTTTTCTCACTTTAATGTATACAATCTTTCCATTTTAGAAGTTTGAAAATAAAAATCAAAGAAATAGTGAGTCATCTATTGATAGGAATTCATCCTGTGAGCTTTGTCGATTCATCCTCAGTTGCATACTACAGCACCTAAGATAATGTGTAATATGGAAACAAACCACAGGTAAGCATGGTATACATCTGAAGATCATGCTTCACAAGTAAGGACTGGCCAAGGGAAGTATATTACTTCATCCTATCCTGACCACCGACCTTGCAGTGAAGCCATACTAATCCCTGTCTTACAGAAGAAGCAATTGAGGCCAAAGAAGGTTAAATACTTTATTCACGATTCCATGTGATAATTATAAAAGGTGTGACTTAAAAACCGAAGTTAATGTTCTTTTTACCAGATCAGAATACTTCTGTGAAGCTGTTCGTGGACACTAACTATGCACCTAATGAGGGCATAAAGCCTCATGATCTTCAGTCAGAGTATATAGTTGACTTTGCTACACTTAAATTACTGAGTTTTTAAAATCATGTTTATAAGAATGATACTGAGTAAGCTTCACACAGTATTGAAATTTTCATAAATTTACACAAATATTAACTACCACAACCGACTTCTTATCAACCCACACGTCCACAAGGAATTTCTGAGCCATTTGGTCTTTTTTCACTCTTGCAGAGTGAAATATTCTAGTTGAGAGTTTTGTCAATTATTTTGATTTTTAGAACTTATTTTTTAATTTTAATTTACCCCAGCTTATCTCATAAACCCTCATATTCTACCTTTTTCTCCCTACACACATAGACTTCTCCCTGCCTGCCACAGGTTCTACTTACTTGTAGAGTGGCTTTGCTTGCATTATTTGTTGTATTTTTAACATATATCTCAAGTATATCTCCACTGAAGAAATACTATTTTTCAAGACTCAAAATAAATACTAGATGTCTTCATCATTTCCTGATTTCCCCAACTGAGCTTTTTTTTGCCATAAGTTATGGATACAACATAATGTAGTAAATATTGTTGTTATGCTTCCGTTTTATTTATTTTTATTTTAAAATTTTATTTATTTACTTATTTTTATTGAAATATAGTTGATTTACAATGTGTTAATTTCAGGTGTACAGCAAAGTGATTCAGTTTTATATATATATATATATATATATATATATATATATATATCTTCTTGTAATAACCATTATAGGTTATTAGAAGATATTGAGTATAGTTCCCTGTGCTATATAGTAGATCCTTGTTGTTTATCTGTTTTATATATAGTAGTCTGTATGTTTTAATCCCAACTCCTAATTTATACCCCCCTTTCCCCTTTGGTAACCATAAGTTTGTTTTCTATATCTGTGAGTCTATTGCTGTTTTGTAAGTAAGTTCATTTGTATCCTCTTTTTAGATTCCACATATAAGTGATATCATAAGATATTTGTCTTTCTCTATCTGACTTCACTTAGTATGATAATCTCTAAGTCCATCTATGTTACTGCAAATGGCATTATCTCATTCTTTTTTATGGCTGAGTAATATTCCATTGTGTATATATGTTCCGCATCTTTATCCATTTATCTGTCGATGGACCTTTAGGTTGCTTCTATGTCTTGGCTATTGGAAATAGTGCTGCTATGCCTCAATATTAAATGTCCTCAGCTTTAATTCCAGTTTTGCCACTTACTAGTCATGTTGCCTTGGACAAATTTCTTAATTTTCTAAACCACACTCTCCCTTTCTGTTTAATGTGAATGTTAATTTCTACTCTAGCCAATTTACAGAATTGTTGTGAGGAACAAGTGGATATTACATTGAAGTAACATTAATGTTATCGTCTTGGCTAAGTAGTAAAAGGCTAAGTAGTAAAGGCTTGAAATTGAAAACCAGATGGAATCCTAGTCTGGCTGGAATGTTCTAACCATTTTCTGTGTGACCACTAATGAAGTTGGATACAGCCTGAATCTCAGTTCAATTGTCACTCTGCAGAAAAACTACTAGTCATACACAGATCCACATTTTTCATCTGTCCATCTCACTCAGGGTTTTGAACATGGTAGATATTGAAACAGATATTGAACAGGAAAGCCCTGTGCTTTCAAAAGTCTCACAAATTACAGATTACTCATGTCCAAAAGTGATGCTTCAGAATGTGGTGAGGATTTGAAAAGCAGAAGCTTTTAAGTCAAAACCAAATTGATTAACCTGTCAGCACAGATCGATGGATACAACAGGTTATTTCAAGTAATGTAACATTTCCTAACATGACTGAGCACCCATACTGTTGCTTCTATTTGGGTTCTAACTCATGGTTATAAAGTTACATAAGAATTAACACCATCTTCACATGGTGCCTGAAGAATATTTTGCCATATTAAACAATTCATACTGCCTTTAAAAGTCTGTGCGTGTGTAAATATGTCTAGACATAATATGTGAGAAGTGTGATTCTAGTTCTTTCTCTACATCAGCAGCTAGCTGGTCACTGAACACTAGCATTGCCATTATTTGGTATAAAAATATTTAACATTATTTAATTACATTTTTAAAAATAAAAACATTTCAGTCTTCTTTAAATAATTTAACAGATTATTGGGGGCAAACATATGATAATGGTGATAACATGATTGGTAATGAAAAGGTATACAAGGAAGACTTTTGGCTAAAATCCAAAAGAACTCTTTGGTTATGAATCGCCCACAACTTGAATATTTTACTGGAGACAGAACATCAACTATGCCAGTAATGTTGACATCCTTTGGAACAATTCAGAGATTATATATGAGATTTTTCTGCATCTCTCTAAAGATGGAACATATCGATGAAACACATTTCAAATTTGACATGATGGGAATGCTGACTGAATCTTTTTTTTTTAATGCAATTATATTAAATCTAGAGAAAATATAAGTTGTACTAGAAGAGCGCAACAAAACAACTAAAGATTCCCCAAATAAAGAGCAAACCATGGTTAGCAGAAAAAATAAAATTTTGAATTTCTTTTATCCACAGGACTGTTTTTTGCTAGTAAAAAGTCTGGCAAATGCTTAACAACAGCAACAAAAAATCTCAAATAGATATAAATTTGATTATATCACATACTATATTGAATTACACAGAATTTTTGGACTCTCCTCACTATACACAGTACTCCACTGAGTACATACATTACAAGATATAAGTTGCTTCCAGGGCTTATACTTTCCAGAGATAATATTGACGTTAATTTAAGAAGATATAAAATTTTATATCTTGTCAAAAATATACCAGATCTGGACAAGTTCCTATTTCCTGTCTTATATTGACCAATTCTATGCTCTGCAATGGAAATTACTTTTCCTACTACCTGATTTATGTTCATATTTTCTTTGTTAAGTTGGCCTTGGGACATACCGTCAATGATATTTTTTGAAGTTTGTAAAATAATCATCATATAAAATCAAGCATGACATATTTAGAAAGACAGACCTCTCTTGATTATTCTGATAGATTTCATTCATCTCATTCTGTTCTGGAGCAGTTACATTTAATTATCAGAAATCATAATTTAATCTTGCCTAGAGCTACTACATACCTATAAATGTAATCTTACAACCATAAATTGGACTTAAAAGAGAAAACAGTAAGAATCCATACTTTTTTTAGTGCTTTATGATTTACAAAGTACGTTCATCTACTCTCCAAGCTGACTCATGTAATTATCTAGTGAAATAGCACAGGTCATTTTATAGATAAGAATGGTGGAGATAAAAGATATTAAATGATTTCTTTGTCATCACTCAGAGCAAGAAATAAAAGAAGGAAACAATGTCTCTCTTGCTTTTAATAAGAATAGTTCTACTTATACGTTTACTAAAAGAAGGAAAATAAAGTAGCTTTTATCAACATGCAACTTTTGATAATATTTAGTCATTTGCTTATTTTGTTCATTTTAAAAATAAATTCTAATGATTCGTTTTAAGACTATGCTTTTTTATTCAACATCTGTCAATATCTTAGCATTACAAAATGATCACTAAAATTCTGTGGGTATACAAAAACAGTGAGTGAAATGAAAGCTATGTGCTTATCTAACATGAAGAGACGAAAGAAACGAACATTGACAAACATAAATAAAAACAAAGTTTTTCTAGTAAAACTATCACCACCTGATGTTGGCCTTTTTAATTGAATTTTTCATAAATTAGACATAGGTGTACATGTATATATAGTTGTAGGTATAGTTGCAGATGTAGATATAGATAGATATAGATATGGTTATAGTTGTGGATATAGTTGTAGATGTAGATATACATATAGTTGTAGCTATAGATATGGATATACTCTCTCCAGGGCTTCAATGGTGAACAAGGAAAGCTGCTACCTTTGGTCTTATGGCTTTTTACATATCAGTTTTATTCTCTTGGCTGGTTCATACCTAAAATGTTATTGTATACTCAACTCTTTTAGGATTTCTTGCACAGGCATGCTTAATCACCGTAGTTCATCCATGCAGAACCAACATTTCTCATGAACCTACACACAGCTCTAAATAGATTGCAGTGCAGATACACACCATAGTGGATCTGAACCAGATGAACATGGATTAAAATGCAGACTACTTCTTGTTGACTTACCTGTCTGAATCTCAGTTTCCTTATTTATGAAATATATAGTAATAATTATGTTTTATTATTGATGTAAAAATTAGAATTAATATGTTAAAATAACTTACCACAGAATCTGGTTTACAGTAGGTGTTCAGTTTTTATTAGCAAATAAAACTTTACAAAAGCTCCACTGCTCTTCAGTGTTTTTATTTTTTTACACCTTCTTATCTTTTGGTGATTGAAATTTTGGTGATATATATGTTTTGTGCTTGATACATTTGGTGCTTATACAATAAGCTCCTTGAGGAGCTATGAGTTACTTATCTCAAATTCCCTCACATAGTCTAACCCAGGAGATTACTGGTGGTTAATGCTCAATAATTATTAATCTGATTGGATTTTATCTATTAAAGTGTATGAGAATGATAATACCCAATACAGACTAGGCAATCACAAAATATTTTGGGTATCAGTACAGGTCCTTGATTATGGTTATCATGTATCATAAATTCTACTTTTATTTAAACAAATAATGTTATTGGCTTAATAAGAAATACTTGATTTGGCAAGCCCATTATCTTCAACTGTAAATTTTGCTAACTTTACTAAAGTCTCAGTACCACCCAAAATTCATGAACCTATGTAATAATAATGATGCTAATGTAATAATAATAATAGTAATGACAACAACAAAACTACTTTTTATTCCAATGGAATTTTATTTATAAAGCACTTTGAAAACTTTAATCTTATAATGTCTCCAAAGTTTATGATGTAAGCCAGGCCAGGATGAAATAATTTATAAACCTCAGCACTGGAACTGTAATTTAGACTGTTTCCTTGCTCTCCCCCATTGGACTGTAACTTTTTCCCTATACTTTTGTGAATTTTGTCTTTAGGGTAGGCTACCCATAGTTCCAGGTTTCCAATAAATTGAACGCATTACACCAAGGGTTGTTTGGAACACAAATTCTAAAAATAGAATTTGATGTTCAGCCCCAACCTTCAGAGGAAATGTGAATAGCTGAGAATATTCAAAAAGCAGCTAAGTCATCAAACCCATGTGAAATCAAGTAGTCACGTAATCTGTAAGTCACTATACTGGTTTGTCATGCTTCCATAAATTTGGTTGGTAAAGATACAATAAGCTGAAGTTGATTTTGATCATTTATTTCTCATAGCACAACAAAGAGCAAAAGCTTCATTGTTTCCCCTTTCCTCCCAACTTCTGCTGAGAGGTGATAGATGACGCAGGTGGATGCTGCTCTTCGAGGTGTGTCTGTTTCACAGGTGAGGAACACTGAGCTTGGAAAGGGCTGCTAGCAAACCTGCCTTACTTTTGTATGGGAGGAAGTCATTACCTTCATTACCCTGGAATGTAAGCAAATCTCCTCTAGAGAAAGGAAGGCGACTTTACCATCATGGAATAAAATAATCTGCTCTCTGACCCAGATGTAAACACTATGACTGATCAGTGCCCTTTGTTCAGAAAATGTTCAGAAATCCCAGAATTATCTCCCAAAATCCACAGCTAGATTTTAGGCAAAAACACTTCCTGAGCCACTCCAGACAAATTAGTATTAAAATTTTCAAAGACCAGGTGATCTCACATAGTTCTCTAGTACGGTGACAAAATGAATCTGTTGGATTGTTTTCAACAGCTCATAGTAGATGTTAGAAAATGTGATCATTGTAATCAATATGATTCAGTACTATTACAAGTATCAAAACAACAAAATTTACAATAGGCACTCCATAGGTCAAAGAGACAGAATCTAAAATAGGCACTTTATAGATCAAAGGAGGTAAAGAAAAAGGTAGTGCCATTTGTTGGGCATCTATTTCTAACCAGTTTCATATTTGACTTTTTTTCTCTCACAGGAACTCTTTGAAGTATGATCCATTAACCCATCTGGTATATTAATAAACAAATGGGCAAAAATCTGGACTCAAATTAAATTATGTACGTTACTCAAGATTACCTTACTGCTAAAAAGCAAAAAATGATGTGTTTTCAGCTGTAGATCCTATACTTATCCCAGGCTATCATAGCTGCCAAGCTTATATCTATTAAGTTATTTGAATTAATTCATTGAATAGCTTTATGGAAGAAACTGAAATAAAAATTTAAACTAGAACTGAACAATTGTAGTTTTAGACCATTTACAGGCATATCTTGGAGACATTGCAGGTTTGGTTTCCAGACCACTACAATAAAGCAAATATTGCAATAAAGCCAGTTTCCCAGTGTATATAAAATTGTGTTTACACTATACTGTAGTCTATTAGGTGTGCAGTAGCATAATATCCAAAAAATCAATGTACACACCTTAATTTAAAAAATAGTTTATTGCTAAAAAATGCTAACCATCTTCTGACCCTTCAACAAGTCATAATCCTTTGCTGGTGGAGGGTCTTGTCTCAGTGTTGATGGCTGCTGACTGATCAGAGTGGTGGTTGCTGAAGGGCAGGGTGGCTGTGGGAATTTCTTAAAATAGACAACAATGAAGTTTGCCACATTGATTGACTCTTCCTTTCATGGATGATTTCTCTGGCACTTGCAATGTTGTTTGATTGCATTTTACCCACAATAGGACTTCTTTAAAAATTAAAGTTAATGCTCTCAAACCTTGTGGCTACTTTATCAACTAAGTTTATGTAATATTCTAAATTCTTTGTTGTCATTTCAAATCTTCATGGCATCTTTTCCAGGAGTAAACGTTATCTCAAGAAACTACTTTCTTTGCTCATCCATAGAAAGCAAGTCCACATTCATTAAAGTTTTATCATGAGAGTGTAGCAATTCAGACACATCTTCAGGCTCTAGTTCTCTTGTTATTTCCACTATATCTGCAGTGACTTCCTCCACTGAAGTTTTGAACCCCTTAAAGTCATTTATAAAGGTTGGAATCCATTTCGTCCAAATTCCTATGAATGTTGATATTTGGATATCTTCCCATGAATCACTAGTGCTCTTAAAGGCATCTGGAATAATAAGTCATTATTTGAAAGTTTTCAATTTACTTTGCCCAGATCCATCAGAGGAATCTCTATTTATGGCAGCTAAAGCCTTCTGAAATATATTTCTTAAATAATAAGACTTGAAAATGGAAATTCCTCCTTGATTGATGGGCTGCAGAATGGATGTTGTGTTAGCAGGCATGGAAACAATATTAATCTCATTGTACATCTCCATCAGAGCTCTTGACTGACCAGGTGCAGTGACAATGAGAAGTTTCAGCTATCTTGGCTTTTGACATGACTTCCTCACTAAGTTCAATTATTTCTAGCTTTTGGTTTAAAGTGAGAGATGTGTGACTCGTCCTTTCCCTGGAAAACTTAGAGGCTATTGTAGAGTTATTAATTGGCCTGATTTCAATATTGTTGTGTCTCAGGGAATAGGGATGCCTGAGGAGAAGGAGAGAGATGGGGGAACGGCCAGCCAGTGATGCAGTCAGAATACACACATTTATTGGTTAACTTTGCCATCTTGTATGGGCCAGGTTTGTGATGCCCCAAAACAATTACAATAGTAACATCAAAGATCACTGTTCACAGATCACCATAACAAATGTAATGAAACATTTTGAAATATTGTGAAAATTACCAAAATGTGGCACAGAAATAAGAAGAGAGCAAACGCTAGTGGAAAAATGGCCTTGATAGATTTGCTTAATGTAGGGTTGCCATAGACCTTCATTCTGAAAAAAAAAAAGAAATCCTCACAGTATCGGCAAAGTGCAATAAAATGAGGTGTGCCTGTATTTCACTTCTATCAGTGTTTTCAGGAATAATTTTGGATCTAAAATTGCTATTCAAATACATTTTGCATTTTGGTATTAGAAGGTTCACTGCTTGAAAGTTAAAAAAGATGTTGCTTTATATTTAAGCAAGTACACAATAATTAATATACAATAGACTGCTAGCATTGTTATCAGGTTTTTAAGAGACATAAAAGCCAGAGTAAAAGTATTTTGTGATGTGTGAATAGCGCATGTTAAGAAAGAAAGCCACACACCAAAACAAAAAGTAAAGACGAGTGTTAATGATAGTGTTAAATCACTCAAACTTGAATTCAAATTGTGAAAACAATAAAAACCTGAGCTGTAATGAAAGGTGTCTTACTACAATATTCTACACTAAAATAAAGTCAATTATAGTCTAGAGAGAAATCACCTATTTAAATAACATTCACCATGTGCAGTAATATCAAATTTATGCGAAATTGACTTGGAGTCACTGATTTTTTTACAAAGAAACATAACTGATCAACTATTTTTAAAGTCTGTCCATTTAAAACAACAGACCATTGGGTCCCATTAAACATATTTTTCTCTCTCTAAATATCTGACTTATGATTGAGTCCAATGGATTTTGTTCATTTATAAAACTCTTAAGTCATTTCTGGTATACAAATTATCCAGAATTTACATTTAGCTAAAACATGTGATAATGAAAAATTCACAAGTCTTCATACAGTTTTGAAAGTAATAGGAAGATGTAGTCAGGGAAACTGTGGGAAAGATGATAAGAGATAGGTTCAGAATGAATAATTTTTCTGTTGCACAAATACTTATATTAAGGTTAGACCTCCTGGGGGCCAATGGAGAGACTAAATTACTTTCTCCATAACATTCCTGCCTAATAGGAAAAAAAATAAATGCATTTTTCAAGTCTGGAATGACAAGGTCGAAATGGATAAGGTAAGTTAGAATTTGCTCTTTTGAGTTTAAAGAGACAGTTATAATAGTCCTAGTACTATTGTTTTCTTGCACTGTGCCAGACACTTTGTTAAGTGCTGCTTCTTATAAATTAGCTTATTTAACCTTCACAAGAATTGATGAAAGACGTACTATTCGTATCTCCATTTTATTAAGGAAAAAAGACTTGGAGAGTTCAAGCAACTTGCTCAAGCCCACATAGCTGGTAACTAAAACAGAAATAGTACAAGAAATCATGATTTGAAACCAACTATGTCTGAGTCTACAACTTATACTTATAAACACTAAGAGATATTTCCTCCTGAGAAATCAAAATGCTGACTAGTAAATGCATAGCTATACTACATGTCAGTTAGTGCTCTTATATGATACTAAAACCCCAGGAGCTGCCTTCTTAAAACTTACAATTTGAGATATACTGTCATACAGTATATCATACCACTAAGGAAAGTTGATTGAACCACAGCATGAGGTCTTGTGGCTCACTTTCTACTTAGAGACTCCCTGGATTAATTCCATTCTCACATTCTTGTTTATATTAGTCATTGTCAGAAGCCAGAGTCTCTCCATTATCAAACTCAGTTGCTTATCCTCATACTACTCTATGCATCTCCTACTCAGATCCAGTTCTCTACCATCTCAAATCTTTCTGCCAGGACTTTGTGATCATCTACTCAGGATAGCAATTGTGTTAATAGTTTCTGAGAATTTGTGCCTTTTACCCCTTTACTGAAATATGGCTGGTCTATAAAGACACTCCTTTTCCTATTCTCCCTGAAGATGAGGCTTGTTTGTATTTCTTCAACTCTGTACCTCAGAGATAGAAGACTGGGTTTGTGTCACTTTCAAAACATTATTCCCCCTAGTATAAAAACTTCACCTCTATAGTCTATTCCAAAACTGAAGAAGGACATCCCTCTCGCTCCTTATAAATAGACATGGTGTGTGTGTGTGTGTGTATGTATGTGCACGTGACAACCCACAAGTCCTATTTGTTGCTGTCATTTGCTGATGTTGTCTCTCTCTCCATATTTATGAAGCATTTTACATCCTGACATTTCTATGTAAATCATAATTTTTCAAGACTCCAGATTTTAAATAGTTAAATCATCCAACATCCTCATTCACTGACCGCTTTATATAAAATTACCATTTTTCTTAATCTATCTCAAAAACTTACTCTAATGTTCACAAGTTTTATTTCACAGACCTCTTATAAAACTCAATTTCAAACAGCCTGCCACCTACTTTTGATTGTTGTTCCTCAAATTCTCTAGACTTGCTGACTTCAAGACATTAAAATCGAGTCTTTGTATAGACCTGTGCTCTCCAATAGAAATATAATGCTAAAACATACATAATTTTAGATTTTCTAGTATTCATTATTTTAAAAATTAAAAGAAAAAAGATGAAATTAATTATATATTTAATTAAGTTTTTCAAAATATTATAATTTCAACATATAAACGATATAAAAATTATTGAGCTCTTTCCCCTGAGAAACATAGTGGACACGTTCATTTCAATTTGGACGAATCACAATCAAGTGTGCAGATGTGGCTATCATATTAGGGCAGGGAAACTCAATGTATGTAAATAAGTTTTAGAAGATTTAGATAGATTAATAGCAAGAGTTATGATAATAAAATTTTAGTTTTTCCTTCATTATAGAAGCTGGACACTTCTGTCCTTAGTTGTAATACCAATAATCTTATGAATAATATATGTAAATGTTACCATTGGTTCCACCTTTTATAGATAGGAAAAGGCCTCAGCCAACCCCAAGGGAATATTTGGAGCTGGAATGGCCCTTCAGTTCTGTGCCATGTTGGGGTGAGCTGCTGAGTCTTTATAGTCCTAAGCTGATCATTCATCAGAGTGGGCTGCCCCTGGGAGGAGGTGTGAACTTGAGTGAAGCAGTGTTCTTCAGCTGATATAATTTCCAAAGAAGGATGAGACATGAGATCTGACTTCTGGCAGCACTTCCAACAGCTTGGGAAATAAGTTCTTCATTTTTAAGGGGAATCTGGGCAGGGCTGCTGGGCACCCACCACACCTCAATTTTTTCTACTTATCTCAGCATTCCTTAGGCAAAATACACATCAGCCCATCCCAGATTAGATTTCAATATCATATAAGCTAAATATACACTGTATAATTATACACTGCATTTTTTTTCTTACAACTTAAAGAAAAATGAATGTAGTTAATTATTTCTTCCTCACTACACTGCAAGCTTCATGAAGTCAAGGGCCCTGTTTGTTTGGTTCACCATGCTACGTCTAGGATTAGTAAATGGCCTGGCATAATGTAGGGGTTTAATATGTGTTTGTTTCCTTCATGTTGAATGATTTAATTTGCATTATTGATGATTTCTCTTATTTAACTATATCAAAACTGGTAGAATGTAAAAGTCAACTATCTAGCCCTTCTGTCTCTAAATTACATGAGGAAGGCTACATATTTATAAAAGAAAATTGAAGCCATCCAAGTATTATCGTTAAACTTCATCAGTATTTAAGAACCCTGTATCCAAGATCCAGTGTAGCTGTAAAGCAACAGTTATCTATCATCTATATCTATCTATCTATCTATCTATCTATCTATCTATCTATCTATCTATCATCTATCTATCTATCTGTCATCTATCTTTAGTTATTTGTAGAAAGAGAGCCAAAAATTCATCCTGTGTAAATCTAGATGGTACTGGTATCATCTTGTGTTTTGTAATTTATATAAATCATCTCAATTGCCTATCTCAATTCTGGTGGAAAGTGAAAATCTCTCGGCAAGATTTCCAAAATTTCAAGAAGCTTATATTTTCATGTTATTATTGTTGTTTAGAGTTCTTGTTCTGGTTAAATTTCAACCACTAATGCATGGTTATTTTCTTTCCCTCTTCTGTAAAAACACAGAAGTGAAACCTATCTCCTCTGCTTAAATTTCTTCCAGAAGATATTTGTAAGTATCCAACTTAATCAAGTTTTAAGACAACAAGAATTGTATCAACACATTTTTAAAATAACAGTCCTAGTACATTGTACAAGTCTCAAGTGGCAGGACAGAAATGTGTTGATGTCTGGCACTCATTCATCTTCCTGCCTAACTGTTCAGCACCAAGGATCGATCTCTCTCTCTCTCTCTCTCTTTCTCTCTCCCTTGCCTGGCGGTATACATTTGAGGATTTTTGCCAATACAAGATAATTTTTGATACTTGAGTGTACTGTACATTATCTTTCCAGGTAATGCAATATATCTTTCTCCTCTTGCATTAACAATTAACATATGCTTCCAGGAATCCCTGGGTTTTCTAAATTTTATATTAAACATTTTGTATATTTCAATATATTTCTGATGGCAGCAGTCTTTCTATCAGTTAAAAATGAGCTCCTGGGAGGATAAAATATCAGTGTGTCTCTTTGCAGGCTGCTTTCACTTGTTCTTCAAGTGGAACTTACATTCCTACTCAAGACATGTGATGAATCTCAAAGACTCTTCTTGTATTGATCTCAGTCTTAAGAAATAGAGTGAGATCTAATCTAGAGCTACTATCCTCAGCTGTCCACTCTTAGGGTTTTCCAGGTAAGTCACATCCATAGCTACCCTATCAAGGCAAAACTAAGTAAAATAAAATCATGCATGCCACCAAGGTTTCATTGCTTTAAAACTTGTCATGGCCTACCAAAATCTCTATCAAGCCCCACCCAAAATCTAAGCCTAACTCTATCTTTGAATGTGACCCTTATGCTTTCAAACAATGAATCCTTATTGAGCCTTATACTAGGTCCTTGGAACTGTAGTGAGTCTGCCCTTGAAATATGTGTATATGTGTGTGTGTGTGTATATATATGTATATATACACACACACACACATATATTCTCTTTCATAGATGTTTGTGAGGGATTGGTAACAGGTTGAGAGAAATTGTATTATTCTGCTCTCTCTGTAGTTAAGCAGTCAAGCTTTAGGTATACACTTAGAGTCAAGGTGTCAGTTTCCTTGATTCTAATGCTAGTAACTCAGTCTGTTTTCATTTTTCTCTTTGAAAACTGCAGCTGAAGACTTCTACTTCCTCCAAAAACCCTATGAAGTATAATTCAGTTTTATCAAGTAATACAGAGTGTACTATGTACCAAACAGGGAGTCTGGTGATTTTCGTATGCCCTATTTCACTAATTCTAATGTTTTACCTACATTTTAACATCTCAGAAATCAGGATGAATTACTTAATTCCTGTTTCTTCCTGTCTCTAAAGTAAGCACAGTATGCTTTTTTCTGATTTATTTATTTAATTTCAAAGGTTTTATTGATAATCACTTGGGAGGAAACAATGACTGGTTTTAATAGAGAATCTGGGAAGCTAAAAATTCTTAAAAATCTTATATTTACAAATTGAAGTATGCCCTTGAACCTTAATAATTATCTAATTTTTATTTTTTTGATTGAGAATATGAAGTTTTTTTAAAAAGTCACCTTATAAGAGTAGTTTAAAACCTCCACTCAAGATAGGATATACTAGTTAACATCCCTTCAGTAGGTGATAAACTAAGACAGTACTTTGCATTTCTGAAAACCCTCAGACAGGGTGACACAATTAATATGGCTTTTACCTCAGTATACTCTCCACATTTATAATTGTCCTCTTTAAATTTGTAGCAATTTCCTTTGACCAGAATTCTTTTAAGATTTTAGGGTTTCTCCAGGTTTTATTTTTTTCTTTTTATGATTTTACTGACACTTAAGAGGATAAAAATTGTCATTGAAAGTTGTCATGCAAGAAGCCAAACAGAGAATGAGGATAACTCATTTTCCTGTTGGGGGAAAATGCTTTTCTAACTGGTTAAACCATGCACACTTTCTTATGTAAGAAAGCCCAGCCAAGAGGGAGGAAGGGTCATCTGGCCCAGACAATCTTTGTATTGTCTGTAGATAAAGGCACAGCCAGATCTTTAACACTTGACCCAGCTGGCCAAAGCGGTCATGAACTCAGAGAAACATTCCTCATAACCTATGTGTCTTCCATTCCTAGGGCAGGGCAGGGATTAATTGATTAATATATGTTGAATACCTCTTTTGTGCTAGATATTGTACCAGGCATTTTATTTTATTTTATTTTATTTATTTATTTATTTATTTTGCGGTACGTGGGCCTCTCACTGTTGTGGCCTCTCCCATTGCGGAGCACAGGCTGTGGATGCGCAGGCTCAGCGGCCATGGCTCACGGGCCCAGCCCCTCCACGGCATGTGGAATCTTCCCGGACCGGGGCATGAACCTGTGTCCCCTGCATTGGCAGGCGGACTCTCAACCACTGCGCCACCAGGGAAGCCCTTTCATTTCGAACAACATCATAATATATTGTCATGTCTGTGTTTCCTTTAGACTGTGATGCCTAAGTTCTCAGTGACCCCTTTATTCCTTATTTATCTTGTTTTCATTATCACTGTCAAAAACAGTATTTTTTCTTGGGCACTTTACCTTATAACATGGGGTTTCAGATTTTGAATACCCTGTATTATGATTACCAGGTATTTTGGTTAATTCTATCACTAATCATGAAACAGAGCAGGACCCTATGGCTCTTATTCCCCTCCCTCCCATGTTCTCATCCTGCCTTTTGTCTGTGGAAAATCTTTAGCCAAAGAATAAGTTGAATCTGAGAAGTGAGAAAATGCAGAAGCAAAGAAAAGGAAAGACTAAATAATAATAGTTTAGTCATTAAGCTAAGTCAGGGACTTTTAGTTCCTCCTCAAGGGCTACAGATAATATTCTGAGCCATAGCCTGTGAGCTGTCTCATAGATACTGAAACCCCACCAGGTGGAAGAAGTTAACTACATGATGACCAGACTGTAGCCATGACATAAGCTGCCACAATTCCGAGAACTGGCCTCAAGGAAATGGGAACAAACCGACCCTGGAACTGAAGATTCACTGTAATTAAAACAATCAAGATGATGCTGATCAGACCACCAATGACCAATTTCAAGATGACTGTCAGAGCTCACTATGCTGTTTCTACATGTAACCTCCTCCTGCCACCCATAAAAGCTCTTGCCCACTGACTGTCAGTTGCAGGAAGTCGGCCTTTGGACAGGAGTCTGCCATTTGCCTCCCATCCCCAGGATTCTGGCCTCCAAAATAAAGCAAACTTTCCTTTCCACCAACTTGCCTCTTTATTGGCTTTTGAGTGGTGAGAAGCTGGACCCCACTTTCGGTAACAGTCATGTTTCATCCTGATCCTGTTGTTTCAGATACCTATACTTTTAAAACTCATTTGACTCTGTGTATCTTAGGACAGGCTGTTATCTATCTGTGTCTAGCCTTTTTAGTTAATTCCATTAAAAGGTTATTCTTCTCTGAAAAGAAACAAATTAATATTCTATTTATATAGTTTGCTATTTCTATTTTTTTTTTTTTTTTTTTTTTTTTGTGGTACGTGGGCCTCTCACTGCTGTGGACTCTTCCGCTGCGAAGCACAGGCTCCGGACGCACAGGCCCAGCGGCCATGGCTCACGGGCCCAGCCGCTCCGCGGCATGTGGGATCCTCCCGGACCGAGGCACGAACCCGTGTCCCCTGCATCGGCAGGTGGACTCTCAACCACTGTGCCACTAAGGGTGCCCCTGCTATTTCTATTTTTAATAGTTCTGGAACATGGTGGAAGAGGAGGTCTTGGGATTCCATTCCCCTTCGACTCCTTTCAAGCTAAATAGTCTGGCAAATTACTTAACTTTTCTTAGTGCCATATCTTCAAAGTTGGTATAGGAACAGTTTTTATTGTGAGAGGGAAATGAACTCTGTAAAGCACCTAAAAAAGTACTTTGCACACTGTTGGCTCTCGAATATAGCAGTGCCTTTTCTCTTTTCCCACACAGATGCAGAAAAAGAAATAATGTCTAAGTTTCTCACATTGCTGGCTCATCCTGAACTGCTGCCTCCTTGGCAGACAAAGCTTTGAAGATTTTTCCTGGCTACCATGTCTAGGTTACATATTGCTGTTCATGACCTGGGGACCTCTTCATCCGCTGAGATTTTTCCCTAGTTTTCTTGAATTCTGAAAGGTGGCAGTTATATGAGGCAAAAAAGAAATTTTGCTCAGACACATAATGAAAATAAGGTAAGATGCCAACAGCAATCGTCTTAGGAAGATAATGTGAAACATATATATTTGCATTTCCTTTCTGAGTATATTTCATCAGTTTCTATAAGACTCTAGTGTGTGGAGAATTTCTTTTTTGAGGCAGGCCTGAGTATCCTTTAACTTATTGATCAAAGAAAAATAGACATTGAGAAAGATTTGAGATATATAATGCCAGTGAACTCATTCATCTATTTTATCATTACAAATTTGAATAATCATTTAGTAAACAATATTTTAGACCCTTATATACAAGGATAATAAAAAAGTCGATTAAGGTTCATCTCCTCATGGAGCTCAAATTCGTGTGAAGAAGAAAATAATTAACAAATTAAAAGACAAAAGCCATAACTTCAGAGATATTAAAAGTTATGAGGAAAATACCATAAGGTAATGTGATAGATTTTATACAAAAATTGTCCCAATTCTCTAGCTCTCCATATATCAACACTCTTTGTGATATGACTTGTAGTTCCTCCCATCAGCAAGTATGGTCATTTTGTCACCTTTTGACTCTGGGTTGGCTTTGTGACTTGTTTTGGCAGAAGGCTGTGATGGAAGTGACAGTGTGCCACTTCTGTGAATGGGTCTCAGAACCTCTCATGTGCTTCCACTAGCTCTTTTAAAACAAGCCTGGCAAAACCTGCTGGATAATGAGGAATATATGAGCCTGACACCAGCATTAACCCATGCATCAGCCAGCAAACCACCAGATATGTGAGTGAAGTCATCCTAGAATAGTCAGTCCCCAACCAATTCACCACTTGATGCAGGAAAGAACCTAGCTGAGATCAGCTGAACCTGCCTGGCCTTGATGATTAGAATTACTCATCCCCAAATCCATAGAATTGTCCATAGATTTGTGGGAAATGATGAATAGCTGCTGGTTTAATCTTCTAAATTTTAAAGTGGCCTATCACACATCAATAGATAACTGATACGGATGGAAATGACTGGGAGAGAATATGGATGTTAGATACATAAACCAAAGAAGGGACATCAAAGGGACATTTGAACTGAGAAAAAAGGACAAAAATGTGTCAGCCATGAAGGCATTTGGGATCTGTCCAGGCATAAGCTACAGAAAGCACCAAGGCACTAAGGAAGCACTAGAGATAGTTCCTTATAGAAAAGGGAAGGCCAGTGTGGCTTTAGAAACATAATCAAGAAGAAGATGAATAAAAAACCTCTTTGGTAAGATAAGCAGATATCTTTCGTGTGAATTACTTTGGCCTTTTATGAGGGGTTGGACTAGTGAGGGTTTAAGGTATATAAATTAAAGAGGATACGCATATATTTGAAGCCAAATCATCTTCTTGGAGTTAATGACAGCTACTTGTGAGTCTGACTTAGCTACTGCAAATCCATCAGTAAGATGGCAAGAATATTCCTTTGTAGTATTACAGAGATATAAAACTTCAGCAGCACATTTAATTCTAGAGATAAAAGTCTCTATGGAGTTATAATTTCTTTTGATTAAAAAGACAGCAATTTCCAGAATCATGCTGTGCATGGCTCCTTTTCCTGACTTAAAGTTTGGTATCATTAAAATGATCTGGGTGATGTGATTATGGCTGGTGATGCTGTTGCTGTGAGATGTGTCAGGCAGTCTCCACTGAGAGCTACACATTCTTATTTCAGGAGGTTGCCTCTCATTCGGCGCTCTGTGTCTAAAGTGAACTACCTAGATATTAATCCTCAGCGATTAGAAAAGTATAATTAATGCTTTCCAAATTTGTCGTATAACCTGAAATCATACACCTAGTCTGGATAAAACGCTGTTTTTAACCAATGTATTTTATTTATGTATCTATCTATTTATTTATTTATTTTTTTGGCTGCATTGGGTCTTCATTGTTGTGCAAGGGCTTTTCTTTAGTTGCAGAGAGCGGGACTACTCTTTGTTGCAGTGAGTGGGCTTCTCATTGTGGTGGTTTCTCTTGTTGTGGAGCACCGGCTCTAGGTGTGTGGCCTTCAGTAGTTGCAGTATGCAGGCTCAGTAGTTGTGGCTCATGGGCTTAGTTGCTCCACGGCATATGGGATCTTCCTGGACCAGGGCTGGAACCCATGTCCCCTGCATTGGCAGGCAGATTCTTAACCACTGTGCCACCAGGGAAGCCCCTAACCAATGTATTTTCATAGGAAAAGCTCTGCAGAGTCACGACTGAGGAGTCTGACTGAGACATCAATGTGGATGACTACAAAGTGATACGACTGTCTTATGGTAATAGATCGCCTTGGTGGCAATACAAACTCAGAGATGGAATGAACCAATAACCCATGAAACCATAAATAAATAAAATTGATTCTTAAAAAAAAAGTTAAAAAAAGAAAAAAATTATAGATGCAAGTTGCTACCAGTCTAGGAAAAAATATTATTCCTCTGTCCCATCTTTAAGACACAACAAAACACAGATCAATTTTTAAAATTATATTATCACATAATATTTCTGAATTATGTTAGTATAATAAGAATACTAGATATGCTTTGTAGGGTTTAACAACAGACTATCAACTCTGCTACCAGTTCTTAAGATAGAGTGTTTCATCTTTAATCAGCAGTAACAGAAAATCTGTTCTTCAGATACCAGATAGAATTTAATCTCCAATTATGTACTCCTCAGTACTTATCAAATGTCCAGCAGAGAAAAATGATAATAAGATAGTTTAAGGGACATGAAATATATGCCCTAATATAAATGGCCAACATTCTTTGACTTATTATGTAATTGGCTTTTATAAGATATTATTCATCACTATGCTGCCTTTGAATAATAATCACCATATCTCTTTAGGAAACTATGGATCTCATGAATATTTCAGAGATGAATTATTAAGCATTAAAAAATAAGTTATCAACAGCTGAGCCATGAAATGCTTGGAAAAATGTAGTTTTCATTCATTAAAGCTTAATTTTTTGTTATATATTTCCAAGTGAATATATTTAGTGACTATCTAGAAGATCCTTTCTAGTAAAGCTAGTTTGGGAAAAAAGTACAGAAATTTTCCACTTGCTTTGCATACTACTGTATTCAAAGCCACAGAATGACTAGAAATACCATTACTTTTGCATTGAAGTACTAATTTCATATAATATAAATGCAACTGACTTGACGCTAGTTTCTTTGAGTGGTAGTTCTCGAAATGTAGCCTAAGATCAGCAGCATTAGTGTCACTCTGGAACTGTTAGAAATGCAAGTTTTTAGCCTCCATTTGCTAAATCTAAAACTCTTGGAGAGGGCCTCTCATAATGTATTTTTACAGCCCCCCCTCAAAGTGATTAAGAGGCACAGGAAAGTTTGACAACACTCTGTAAAGTCAACAGTGTTGACTCAGCTGAAGAGCAGTAATTCATGTTGACATCTTATGAGAAAAGAAATGAATGACAGAAAACAGTGAGAGTTGTAACCCATCTCAGTTTCAGGAAGGTACCTTTTCAAATTACAGTCACATCAGCAACATAGGAAAATAAGATAATTACTCCACAGAAGTTAGATGGATAAAGATCTGCTTTCAAGGACATAGTTAGGATCTACCCAAATTCCTTACCCACATTATTCCCTTCTATGGAGTTACAGGATACTTAACTAAATGCCTAAAATAAATATATAGCACCAACTCTATGCTAAAATATTGGACTAGCTAGAATTGACCTTTGTCCTAAATATACATCTATCTTAGAATTTTGCTCTCAGGGCCATAACCTTATTCCCCTTTACTCTCTGCCTTGTCCCTGATTCAAAATCTTATCTTTTTCTGGGAGATTTTTGTACCTCATGCTTAATGATATACCTTAAAAGAGGTTGGCTTTCTCCACATTCCTAAGATGTGCCTATATATAGCATATTTCCTGGATCTGACTTATTTGTATCTACATAACATTCATTTCTGAAATTGCCGTTTGTTAAACCCTCTGAACTATGGTTTTCTCAGCTGCAGGAAAATAATTATGGCCTCCTTCCCCTTGACTGTCCTGAGTTGTTAAAATTCAATGAGCAACATTATATAAGTAAATTTTGTCCATTAAAATAATAAATACCATGATCACAGCAATGCCAATGAAAACAACAACAACAACAATAATAATAATGATGGCTTTTTGCATGCTAAAACTGTCAGTACAAAGTATATTTCTGGGTTTGTCCTACTAGGATAAATTTCTATCCTTATGCAGTAGGTTGAATGTTTGTTTACCCCAAAATTTATATTTTGAAATCCAACCATCAATGTGATGGTATTTGGAGGCAGGGCCTTTAGAAGCCAATTAGGTCATGAGAATGGAGCCCTTATATATGGGATTAGTGCTTTTATTAAGGGACTCCAGAAAGCTCCCTTGCCCTTTCCACCATGTGAAGTCAAACAAGAAGACAGCCATTTATGAACCAGGAAAGGGGCCCTCCCTAGGCATTGAATCTGCTGGCATTTTGATCTTAGACTTCTTAGACTCCAGGACTGGGAGAAATATGTGTTCATTATTTAAGCCACCCAGTCTCTGATATTTTTGTCATAGTAGCCTGTATGGACTAAGTCTAGTCTCCTATCAAGAGTCTTCTAGTTCTTCTTTTTTCTCCTAAGATTCACCTCTTCATCTATTATGTCACACACCCAGCACTAGATAGTCCTGACAAACTGGAAAACAAAACAGATTGAGATTTAAACAGGAAAACTGAAGGCAGTAACCTCCTCAATTACAAAGAGTGAAAGGGAGAAAGAGAAAGAAAGGAGAGAAAGAAAGAAAGAAAAATGAAAGAAAGAAAGAAAGAAAGTTTTAAAAGAGATAAGGAAAATCTTGCCAAATATAGCAACTGGGAGAAACTATGGAAGAAAGAGAAGACACACTGGCTACAAAATAAATAAGTTGTAAGAGCAAATAATGGAACAGAATTTATATTATTCAATTGAAAAAAGCTCCTTATTATATTTTCTGTTAAACATTACTCAGCAAAATATTAAATTTATATACTTCCATAAATTAATCTTGAAAGCATTAAAGGATTCTATTCTCTCTGTAGAGTCATCTTCCCTTCCTTCATCTATTCACAGGTTCTAGAAAGAGGCAAATGTAACTGAAGCAAACAAAGGTAGGGAAAAAAACCCCTCTGCAATCAGACTTACTTCAACTCCAGTCATTAATGGGAAGATGACTCTTTCTCAATTTTAAATGTTTAAAACTAAAATAAAGCAAGATGTCTCTATTCAGCCCAAACCCCATTTAACTATCTATTTTCTTTTTTTTTTTCTTTATTTATTTTTTTTGCGGTATGCGGGCCTCTCACTGTTGTGGCCTCTCCTGTTGCGGAGCACAGGCTCTGGACGCGCAGGCCCAGTGGCCATGGCTCACGGGCCCAGCCGCTCCGCGGCATGTGGGATCTTCCCGGACCTGGGCAGGAACCCGTGTCCCCTGCATCGGCAGGCGAACTCTCAACCACTGCGCCACCAGGGAAGCCCTATTTTCTTTTGATCAGATTAAAATAAATGTTTAATTTTCCCCCTTCTCTACTAATCCCTTGGATGAATGAATGGTTAGATTGGATTAAACCTTAAATTTACTCCTAAGGATATAAAATCTTTCTTAATTCAGCTATTACTTCTGCTATTATATTCCCCACTATCCTTTCCTTATTAAAAAATATAATAATAATAACTGTGAGAGAATAGTAGAAAAGATCTAGGTGAGTTCATTTGAAAAGAAATCCCGTTTTAGACTTTAAGGCACTATAATAAAAGTGATAGAGTCTTATTTATGATAATAATTTTATTCCTTATAGACAGAAACCAAATACTCAAACATATTTTCCGCTGACACTTCTATGTTTAACTTTTATAAAATCAATATGACACATTTATAAGCATTAGAAAATATGGCTTTATACCCGGAAAATGAAAAAGAGAAACATAATTTCACCTAAAATATAAAGTTCTGAATGGCGACTTGAAGCAAAACCTTTTTATTATGTTTTATTTCCAAAATGTCAAAGAAAAGAAACAGTCATGGAAGAGATTTTGGTAAGATATATGAAAGAATCTATTGATCACCACTAGTGAAAAATACTTAAATCACATATAAGTTAAAGTTGTGAGACCTGTTTTTTTAAAATATTTAAAAGGAGACTAGAACATTTTCCAGATGAAGCGCTTAGAATTTTACCTGCCTAAGAGCAAGAGGAGGAAAATTAACTTGCGTAACATCTACTGGCTTTACAATTCAAAGATGAAGATGACATTATCAATATAGTCAAAAGAACCATTGCCTCAAAAAACAGAATTGAGTCATATATCTAAAGGCATGGTTTAGTGAAATCTAATTGGTCACAGACCTCTATCTGTGACAGCCATGGCTATGGTCATGAGCTGTGATGTTTTAAACAAAGAATCATTGACAGATTGGTAGAATTCAGGAGAGAAAAGAAATTATGCCTAGGAGAAAAGCATTCTTTCAAATAAGATCATCTGCTCAGAAGTGGAAAATGCTCAATATTACTGGCAGAGTAAATTGCATTTATCTAAATGTTTAAAACTTATGCTTGTTATACATGTGAAAGAGTAAAATACATTCTACTTTATGTTTGAAAAAACACTAAGGATTTTTTCAAAAAGAATGGACAATCACTTGATATCCTAGCCAACAAATATTTAGTTATTCCATGACAAAAACTTCATACATCACCACCCAGTTATTTAGAACCCAAGAAGCCATGGTGTTCATTCCTTTGCAGGGATAGGATATTTAACACTGTACAGTATACCTCTTGGTGCTTTTCTCTGATTGTTTAAACTTTGTTGTTAGTGAGTGAGGATCCAAATTACTCCCTGGAAACCTTCTCAAGAATCAATACAGCTGTATGTTAAATCATAGTATGGCTCTGAGCATTTCAATAAATAGCTATTGATGTATTTTTACCAACTCCACTAGAACAGCGTACATTGGATCCACCTTATTCTCTACAACCAAGCAACAGCTGAAGTAAAAACAAATGGCAAATGCAGGCAGTATATAAAAATAGGCCAGATAGGTTTGTCCTCAAACCCAGTTTCCTGAAAAGAGTTAGTCACATCTTTATTTTCATGAAAATGATACAATTTCAAAATGCTTATGTAAAAATGGATTCAGGTCTTTCAATTTTCTGTATAGGTTGAATTATTCAAGTATATTCTTCAATAAATTTTAGGCCCAATACACATCTGGCCCATGAATTCAAGTGAAAGGTAGCACTGACTATTCTTTTCAAGGTGGTATTCTGAATGCTTTGAAATAGATTCTGAAAAAAAATTAATCTGGTATCCAGATACATGTGATTGCATTAAATTATCCATGAGGACTAACATGGTGATGTTTTGCTTGATATAGAAAACCAGTAACCAAGTAGCATTTTATTCATCAACTTCAACACACTAAACACAAGCAAAAAGGGAACTAAAATTTACAAACACACAATAAAGCTAACTTCATTTTGTTTCTATTTGTATCATCAAATTTGTGTGAATATTAGGTCTTACTTTATATCTAATACCGCAACTAAAAGTGATATAAAGGGCTTGATGTCTTCATGGGAGGAAAACAGTCCCTTAAATTATTACTTTATTTTACTTCTCTATCTAACTGTTCTCAATGATTTATTCAAGGCAGTCTCAATAACATTCATGATGTGCATTAGACATGGTTTCTGACTTCAAGGCATTTATGAGGTACCAGAAAAGCAAAGACATAATCAATATAACACACATGTGGACCACAGTAATACTTAGTGTAAAGGTGATTTGGTGATTGTGTGCTGCAAGTTTACTTAGTCCTATTTAAAATGAGTTATATATATACATGCCACAATTAAAAATTTGTATTGTATGGCACAGGAAAACTAATGCAAATGATCTTGAAAATAAAGGAACAATTTTTGGTGCAAGTGACCAAAAAGTCTAGATGTTGTGGCTTAATCCATCAGCTCAAACTATGTCACCAAGGATATGGATTCTCTTCTCTTTGCTTTCCTTGGTGTTGATGTATTTTTATTCTCCACAGTGTAGTCCCACATCATTTTCCCTTTATATTTCACACAAGTCAACAGGAAACCTTTCTTACTAATAAAAAAGGAAAGGATTTTGATCACAGAAGTCAAATAAAAGACTTGGATCTGGCTCTCATTCAGTAAATAGATAGTAAGCATTAAAACATAATAATAATAAAATGATCTTCTAAGGAAGCATTAATAATAACACAGAGCTGGCACTGTATAACAGGAGAAATATATGTAATTATTATAAGACCATAAGTGTAAGATGCCTGGCTTACTGGGATCCACAGAAAGTCACATCTCATTTAGTGTTAATTTTCTATTTCTGCTGTGAAAAGTTGGCACAATCTTAGCATTTTAAAACACCACAAATTTATTTTCTAAAATCTCTGTGTGTCAGAAATCTGGGTGGGCTTGACTGGGTACCCTGCATAGAGTCTCACAAAGCCAAAATCAAGGTGTCAGCTAGCTGGCCTGTGCTCTTATCTGGAGGCTCTGAGGGAGATTCTGCTTCCAAGCTCCTTTAGGTTGTTGATGAAATTCAGTTCCTGGTGGTTGTAGGACTATGGTCCCTATGTCCTTGCTGCCTGTTAGAGCAGAGACCTCTCAGCTTCTTAGGCAACGTATGTTCCTCATTCTGTTGCCTTCTCTGCCTTCAAGCTATCAGTGGTTCACATCATCCTTCTCTTGCTTGATTCTTCCTGATTCCTCTTCTGTTGCATCTCTCTGCCTCCAGAGAAACTTCTGTTTTTAAGGGTTCTTGTGATTAGACTGAGCTAATGTAGAAAATTCAGGATAATTTTAAGATCTTAATGGTTGTAACCTTAATTATGTTGGCAAATTCCCTTTTCATGTAATGTGAAATGTTCATGGGTTTACACCAAGGGGCAAAGATCATGGGGGTCAAAATTCTACCTACAACATACCCATTGAGTGATAAATGCCATCTACAGCAGAGAATTGCACACGGTGCTATGGGAGCAGGGGTATGTCTGAGAGAGAGGCTCTGGCACATTGAGAGATGAGAGCAGACTCTAATAATGGGGAACCAGAAGCTGAAGTAATATGAAGACAATTCATGTTTTCAGTGGGAAGACATTGAGGAGTTATCTTCTATAAAATGTCATGTGCATAGTACTAGAAATTGCTATAAACTTTAAACTAAAAGGGCAAGATATCTTGAAGTCTCTGGGACAACATGGAAAGTCAGCAAAGAAAAAGAATTCTATAAAAGGACTGTCTTTCCACCTGCCATATAATTTTGCTACCTTTTTGTCTAATCAAATCCATATATTAGAGCTTCTCAAACAGAAATTGGAGCAGAAGAGTGAGGAATATCCTACTCAATTTGCAAAAGTCTATGAAGAAAGAAAAGATGCCACGTTTTTATTAGCTTCCTTAGTAGCTTTTACATACAATAATTGCCCTTATCTATAATTTGTTCATCTTCTGGTGGAATTGAATCCTTCATTGGCTCCTTGGGTCAGTCTGATTAATATAGTCCAAGCTAACTGAAGTTCAGAATAACTAGAGAAGTAAAAATAGCTAAATTTTATTCTTATAACCAGATCCATTGAAAACAAGAATACATTCATGTTATCATTTTTTAACATCTTTATTGGAGTATAATTGCTTTACAATGGTGTGTTAGTTTCTGCTTTATAACAAAGCGAATCAACTATACAGTGGCATGGACTTATATATACATTCATGTTATTTCATATTGGGGCACACTACTTTACTGTGGTTTGATTGACAAATATTTGGAAAGAAGACACCTACACCCTTTAGTTCACAGGCATATAAGGAGATGTGGTACACAAATATTCCTAAAGAATGGCATCTGTGCACAGAACTATTAAACATCAGTTTCATGACAATATTTTATATTTTTGGTACTATTATACACACCTTTTAGCCAAAAAAAAAGTTTTAATCCAATTAAAGGAAAAGAACATGATGTATCTTTCAGAAATCAGAAACAGTTAAAATCAAAAAGCTTCCCACTGACTAATGTAGCTGTACAAATTAAAAAGCATCAAAAATCCAGTAGCAATTGTTGAAATGCTGGATGTCAACTAGAGGTTCATTGCTAGAGATGGCTTTGGACTGAAAAATATTTAGGCAAACAAATGGATAGAACAGCAGGAACTCTTTATTAAGCAGAAAGATATATTTCCTTCAGTTTCTTTGGTGCCATTAATTGCGAATGCTATGTCAAGTTCTGGTGGCTAAGGGAGGTGACCCACCTTCCCATGTGGGTGAGACTGTAGCATTCCGTGATAGATGAAAAGGGTGGTCATTAATTAAATGTTTTACAGAAGAGAGAGAGCATTATGGTGTAGATAGCTGCTTCCTTTGCAGTCTATTGTAATCTAAATACCCAAGAATATTCAAATGAGGTAGTAAATTTTTAAAAACATAGGGGTAATTTATCCTAAGAGTGAAACATATACATACTTATAACTCTAAAGCCATCTCTTTCCCTTGTCAATGGTCTGATGATACAGCTGAGTTGCAGAGGTCAAGACTGAGCTAAAGGCAGTGGAGTCTAAGCTTTGGTATACATTAGAAACACATGAGGAGATTTTAAGACTTCCAATGCCCAGACTGAACTCCATGCCATTTAAATCTGAACATCTAGGGTTGGGACACAGACGTCAGTATTTTTTATTAAAGATGCCCAGTTGATTCCAATGTACTGCAACATTTGGGACCCAGTGAGGTAAAGATGAGAATCTGAGTAAACATGGGCGTATTATTAGGCTCTACAGAACTATGGGTTCCTGCAAATAAAAATGATAGCTATTTAGAAATGTAAAATTAATCAAAGGGCAGGTAATGTTTATGCCACTAAGACCTTGAAGGATATTAACATTCTGCAAATCCCATATTTTGGCAGGACTCCATATGAATAAATTACCTTGGGCAAGGAACTCAACATACTCTGGGTCTAAGATGGAGAAACAAAAAGTGGCTTATTCTATCTTCCTTACTTCTCAAGGAAATGAGGCTCATAATTGTGAATAATCTTGACTAAGGGCATTTCTATAGTACTTAGAATATATACCTGTAGCATGCAGGAAAGGACTATTACAAGAGTTAGGATACAAAACTAAGACCAGCCAATGGTAAAATAGTATATAAGTTTGATAGATGTCCAATTAGCCTCTACTGCATAGAAACTACTCCAAAAAAGGTGTGGGTTAAAACAATAACTCTATGTAACTCACAATTCTGTGAATAGGCTAGGATTTTTTTAAAGTTTGAAATGATTCAGCTAAACTCTACTAGGCTTACTCACATGTTTGCAGGGAGCTGGTAGGTCTACTGGTGGTTGGACGATCCAGGAAGACCTCACTCACTTATCTGGTGGTTGGAAATCTGTTTGACTGGGGAAAGTGTTGACTGGCCCATGTGTCTGTCTTCATATAGCAGGTTAACCCAGACTTATTCACATGGAAGTGGCAGGTTTCATGGGAATATGAACAAATGCTATAGGGCTTCTTGAGGCAAGACCAAAATGTACACTTTCACTTTCTGCACACTCTGTTGTTTTAAGTAAGACCCACTCACATTCAAGGGGTGAAGAAATAAACTCTGCCTTTTTGTCTGAAAGCTACAAAATCAAATAACAAAGGGGCATGAACATAAGAATGAGAAAATATTGTCAACATTATCTGTAGTATATAACCATAGGAAAGATATTTTTGTTCACAACCATGAATATCCTTTTTAACATCCCTTTTTTTTTCATTTCTAATCACAGCCATAACCGTCTGCACCCTAACGTCTGCCATAACTCTTTCTGTCCTTCTTTTTTCCTTTTGAAAACCCTGCTTTTATCTCTTTCCAGCTGAAAGTTCTCTGGGATACTTGTTTTCCACTAATGTGGAAACTTTGTTCTGAAAGTCAATATAAACAGGGTAATACTTTTTCCACAGAGGCTCTGATACAAGTTGAAGCTGAAGTCCTTGCATAGGTTGGGCCTAGTGAGTAAGATATTTTAAATGAGCCAGTTTCTACATTTCTTAAAACACATTACATAAGCAACATCAATTATCCTCCCCGTCCACACTCATGCACTTACTTTAGTATGACACTTGCTAGCATTTTGGAAATGCTAACTTGTACAAGAGGAACTGCTTACACTGCACTGTTCCTCTTTCCCAACTCTCTCTTCCTGCCTCTTTCCATTAAGGGAGGATCTGAATAATTGAATCTGACTAACCAGTTGGAAGAGACCACATCTACTAGTAGGAAGAGCCACTGTGTTAAAAGACTTCCCATTTTTTCCCTCAAACATTGTAATACAAAGGTCTTTTCTACCTTTAAAAAAATAAAATGACTTTCTTTCTCCATGGAGCTGCCTCAGTTTAATCCAGAGACTATCATTACTGCTTTGATTACTTGTAACACATAACCAACCAAAATATGGTACAACCCAAGATGCAGATTCAGATTTAGGCATGATTAGGCCCATGATTAAGCATGTAGGTCCAAGCCAAGTATTGCAGGTAGCCTCTGAGATGGTTCCCAGTGATCTGTACCTCCTGGTATTCATGCCTTTGTATAATCTCTTCCTGTTAAACATGGGCTGGACCTAGTAATTCACTCTAACACATGTAACACTGTGAAAGTGATGAGATGCTACTTCTGAAATGAGGTTAACAAAAGACGATGGCTTCCATTTTAGATGTTCTCACTCACTTGCTTGCCCTAAGGAAACCAGCTGCCATGGTGTGAGCTGCTTTATGGAAAGGCCCAGCGGGGAAGGAACTGAGGGAGCCTTCAGCCAACAGTCCAGGAGAAACAGAGGCTTTTAGTCACATAATCAGGGAAGAACTAAATCTTGCCAACAACACCATGAGTGAACTTAAAAATGGATTATGACTGGAATAGCTTTCACATGGAATCACAACCTCAGTCGACAGTTTAACTGCTACTTCTAAGACACCTGAAGACAGAGACACCCTACTAAGCCATGCCAGGTTTCTGACCCAGGGAAATCATGAGAAAATACATTTTTTTAAGCTCCTAGGTTTTATGGCAATTTGCTATGTAATCGTAGGTAACTACTATGCCAAGTTTATCATAGCTCTATAGCTGAAGTCATTGAACATAGAAAACTACTTCCTTCTACCATGGAAATAACTTTTTCCACAGATCTCAATCAGGATGTAGTATATTACTTATATTAATCATTTGGGACTAATTATATAGAGATAACTCTTGTTATCTCTATGTAAGACAAGAAGACTTCTCATTTAGGTTATGAAAATAATGGCAGTCTCCTGTTTGAATTCTGTGGATTGAAATAAGGGATTATCTTTATGATTTCCTGTTGTTTGTGTTACACACAAAAATTATGAACCACAAAATTTGTCAAATTCTACAAATTAAAATTACATGTGGATACAGAGCCACCAAAAATAGTGTGAAAAGGCAATCCATGATATGGAAGAAGGTATTCAGAACACACATGAATGGACAATAAATAGCACCCAAAGTGTAAAAACAATTGCTTTGTGGCATTAAGAAAAATTAAAACAAGGTACTCGAGAAAACAATCCACAGAGGAGGAAACCTAAACAACCAATATACATAAAAAATATTGACAACCTCATCAATGAGGAAATTGCAACTTATAACCACAATGAGATATCATTTTACACTCATCAGTTTGTCAAAATAAGTCTAGTAGTACAATGTTGATCCAAGCACCTAGAATATCCTTTCACTGATGTGGAAATTTAATTGCCGAAACCATGAGGGTAAAAATGTGCAATTTTCTAGTAAAGTTGAATAACCATACATAATGTCCTAACAATTTTATTTTAAAATATATACTCTAAGGAAAACCTTGCATATGTTCTATGGTAGAGATTTTTAAGATCTTTTATAGCAGCAATGTTAATAATGGCAAAAATATTACTAGAAAAAAATCGAAGGTTCAGAGTTGCTAGAATGAATAAATATTGTATATCCATGTCATAGAACAGTATTAGGCAACACAAATTAATTAAAACAGATATTTGCAACAATATGTCAATAGTAAGGTTGTGGTTAATTTGTTTTGATTTTTCATTTTTCAAAAAGTTTTAAAGCTACTATATCATATTATCAATTCAAAACAATCCCTAAAGAATATTATCCAGTATAGTATAGATTTCTCTATGGGCTGATTACCTCAGCATTACCTGTCCAAAACTCTGAAAGGACATGGAAAGGAAGGACAATAGTTAGAGGCAGAAAACATAATCCCCACCTGTCTTATCTCAGGCTGCTATAACAAAATAGTATACACTACTTAGCTTTACACAAAGGATATTTACTTTCCACAGTTCTGGAGTCTGAGAAGTCCAAGATCGTGATGCCAGCATGTGTTTTGGTGAAAGTCATCTTCCTGGCTTCTTGCTGTATCTTCATATAGTGAAGAGAAACAGAAGGCTACCTTCTTGATATATACTCATTTGTCAAAGAAAGGGAGAGAGAGGGAGGAAGGGAGGGGGAGAGAGAGAGAGAGAGAGAGAGAGAGAGAGAGAGACATACTGACCCGGTCTCTAGTTCTTCTTATAAAGAAACTGAATCCCCTTGATCCCATCATAAGGACCCCATGACTTCATGACCTCATATCAACCTAATTACCTTCCAAAGGCCCTATCTCCAGATGCCATCACATTGGGGATTATGTTTTCAATATATGACATTTGGGGGTCACAATTGAGTCCATAGCACCAACTTAAACTTGGATAACTTTCTGAGATCTAAAGCAAGCACACATAAAACAATCAAAGTTCATTGGAAGTTGTGCAGCACAAGCTGTGGATGCTGAAACTTTTTGAGGAGGAATTTAAATTATTAATCAAACATATTTATTGAATACCTGATATGTAACTGTGTGCCATACAAGGTAGTAATAACGAGTAAATGTGGCAGAGGTGGAAATGTTGGGATTTGAAAGATTGGTTGATTGTAGGTTTGGCAGGATGGAGAAGCAGCACAAATGAATGCTTGGAAGGAAAACAGTCCAGAGATCCAATGTGCAAAAAGCTGTGAAGGGTCAATGCCAGGCCTTTCATCGTCTAGCCTGGACCAATGTTTTAAGCTCACATACTGTCTCATGGACACTTCCACTTAATCATTCCTCTATCTCTAGCATTATTTTCTTTTTTCACAGCAATTTCACATCCCTCTTCTTCTCATCACAGTCTCCAGAACTAAGTATAACTACTTATCTGGACCTTGACCCACCAAAATTGAGGCCTCATGAATTTTCTTTCTTCAGGCACGCTCCTCTTTCCCATACCTAGAGGTCTAAGTTCCATCTCTGATCTTCCCAACTCTTCTAGAATTAGGGCTTTACTTTAACTGATTGTTTGCCAACAATGATTTGTCTCCCATATTTACCTCTGTCAGCACTACCCTTTCTTCAAAACTCATTTTAAATATCACCTATTCTAAGAGGTCTTCCCAAATTGGGTTAGATGGAAGGTAAACTTCTTCGAGTCCTAGTGGTATTTAACTATAACTCTCGAGAAGCCAAGAGATTCTTTTTTTAACTCTTTTACACCTTTCTAGAAATATTTGTTGAATAAATCAAGTCACTTTGAATAGAATCAAATTGAATCAAGCTGAATTGAATTGAACTGAACTGAATTGAAATGGATGGTTCTTTTTATGCTTGGGTACCAGACAGGTCATAGGAAAAGCAATTTATTTCTTTGTATTTTTTTCAGTTTCTCTTAATATATCCATCTCTAACAGAAAGCTAACAGAATATTCTACCCATAGTCAGTTGAAAAGTTTGAGATAATTCAGACTTAATAGCCACATTCATGTACAGATAATAACATTGTCAAGTGAGGGTCATCATTGACTAAGAAATGTCAGAATTCTTTAATTCTGTACTAAAAAATAGGATATATTTAAAGCTAGGCTAAATAGACTCTGTTTTTCATAGGCCAACTTGTATTCAAAATTAATTGGATATTGAAAATCCCAGCTTATGTTTAATATGTATCATTTTTCAGAAATCCCAAGATAAAGCTGCTAACTATAAAAATCGAACAAAACTATACGTTTCTTGAGCTGTGGATTTTAACAATCCTCATTCCAGCAATAAAGCCCTCTTTTGAAAATTTTCTTCCTCTATTTTGCTTATCTACAATGCTGTTCTTTCTTATGTAATCTACTTAAGGATATCACTATTTAGTGCATTCTTCACTTATTAATACCTGGCCATTATAGGGTAAGGAATATTCACAAAAAATATTTTAAATAGAAAAGTAGGGAATAGGCAATTGGGTTGAAAACAGTTGCTAAGATTCTTTGCAACTCAAAGATTCTGTGATACATCATCTCGGTTCATTTGTAATCAAAAGTAAAACAATAAAATCTTTACGCCACACACATCATTAATACATTCAGTTTTTTCTGGCCCAACTTTCACTTATAAATTTTAACTTGCAACAACAGAGGTAAAATAAGCCCTATCACAATTATGAGCAGCAGTACGTGTGGATCAATAGAGTAAGCAATATTTGCTCAGCTTATGTCCTATAAATTTCTTTCCAAAATCCAGGCCCCCTTTTTCACCCTCTATTGCTTACTTGAGAGACATACACACAGGCATACATACACATGTACACAATAGCCTTTTGCCCAAGAATATTCTAATTAAAAAAACCAGTATTTAAAAATTACAAGGAACAGCAGTTAGTATTCTAAGAGCCTTAGTTTGATCTCTTGATTTTATAGAACTAAGCTTATAGAGAGAGGAGTTGAAAGGCAGGGCACCCAAATTCATATTTTGGTGTATTTCACTAGCTATGCTTTGTTGAGTGTTTATTATGTTACATGCCTTTGTCTTGTCATTGGGTTTTCCTCACATGATCTGAATTAATTCTCACAAAAGTCGTGAGGTGATCTGCCCCATTGATCAGATTAGGAAACTGAGGTTTAATAGGGGTCTCAAGACCCCATCCCCGAACTATAATACAAAGCCAAGATCTTTTCCTCACAGTTATTAGCAGAATTGGTATGATGTCTTAAGTTTTCAATGTGCACATCCTGAGCATTTGCACAATACTGAGAAACTTCTTTTCAAGTTGTTGCTTTTATACTTCAGAAATATTCATACAGTTGTTACTTGGCTAAGTTTGTCATCTCTAGTATTTCGCATTCTTATGATGTATTTAAAATAATGGGATAAAACACTGCATGGCTTTATTTATAGATTTATCTATCTATTAACTTCTTACTATCTATCTATCATCTATCTATCTATCTATCTATCTCTCTATCTATCTATCTCTATCAACTATCTATTTAATTCAGGAATTGCCATTTTCACCATATTCCAACTAATTGTTAGATCTTTTCAAATCATCGAATCAGATAATTTTAGAGGTTCAGATTCTACATATTATTAGCCAAATGAGGCATTGAGAAGAATTTTTACTTTTTAAAAATAAGACAGAAAACCTAAAGTTGACTGTTATTTACGTTCGTTCTCTCTAACTGGAATTGTGCAAAAATGCCTAAGGGAGGCCTGTATTCATTAGATTCAATCTTCTTTTAAGTTTTTTCTTTTCTATGAATATTTACTTCTAAATATCATTAAAAAAAGAAACTTCAGTTTTTTAGTGAACATCTAACAGGATATTTTTGTATAATCATTTCTCTTCAATTCTAAGTACTATAAATTCTTTGAATTCTAGCCTCTGCTGGGCCTGTGTACACACACACAGGTGTGCATGTGTGTAGTATTTATCCTGTTTTAAAGTCAAATTTGGAGACTGGTTCAAGATGGTGGAGGAGAAGGACGTGTGCTCACTCCCCCTTGTAAGAGCACAGGAATCACAACTAACTGCTGAACAATCATTGACAGGAAGACACTGGAACTCACCAAAAAGGATACCCCACAACCGAAGACAAAGGAGAAGCCACAGTGAGACAGTAAGAAGGGCACAATCACAATAAAATCAAATCCTATAACTGTTGGATGGGTGACTCACAAACTGGAGAACAATTATATCATAGAAGTCCACCCAGTGGAGTGAAGGTTCTGAGCCCCACGTCTGGTTTCCCAACCAGGAAGTCTGGCAATAGGAGGAGGAATTCCCAGAGAATCAGAATTTGAAGGCTAGTGAGATTTGATTGCAGGACTTTGACAGGACTGGGGGAAATGCTTGGAGGACACACACAAAGTAATCTGTGCATCAGGATGAAAGGGGAAGGAACAGTGACCCCATAGGAGACTGAACCAGACCTACATGCTAGTGTTGGAGGATCTCCTGCAGAGGTGGGGGGTGGCTGTGGCTCACTGCAGGGACAAGGACACTGGCAGTGGAAGATCTGGGAAGTACTCCTTGGCCTGAGCCTTCCTTGAGTCTGCCATTGGCCACAGCAAAGAGCCTGTGGGCTCCAATGCTAAGTCACCTCAGGCCAAACAACCAACAGGGAGGGAACTCAGCTCCACCCATCAACAGACAAGTGGATTAAAGTTTTCCTGAGCTCTGCCCACCAGAGAAACACCCAGCTGTACCCACCACCAGTCCCTCCCATCAGGAAGCTTGCACAAACATCTTAGATAGCCTCATCCACCGGAGGGCAGACAACAGAAGCAAAAAGAACTAAAATCCTGCAGCCTGTGGAATGAAAACCACATTCACAGAAAGATAGACAATATGAAAAGGCAGAGGACTATGTACGAGATGAAGGAACAAGATAAAACCCCAGAAAAACAACTAAATGAAGTGGAGATAGGCAACCTTCCAGAAAAAGAATTCAGAATGATAGTGAAGATGATCCAAGACCTCGGAAAAAAAATGGAGTCAAAGATCGAGAAGATGCAAGAAATGTTTAACAAAGACATAGAAGAATTAAAGAACAAACACCTAGAAGAATTAAAGAACAAACAGAGATGAACAATACAATAACTGAAATGAAAACTACACTAGAAGGAATCAATAGCAGAAAAACTGAGGCAGAAGAACGGAGAAGTGACCTGGAAGAAGAATGGTGGAACACACTGCCACAGAACAGAATAAAGAAAAAAGAATGAAAAGAAATAAAGACAGCCTAAGAGAAATCTGGGACAACATTAAACACACCAACATTAACATTATAGGGGTCCCAGAAGGAGAATAGAGAGAGAAAGGACCAGAGAAAATATTTGAAGAGACTATAGTCAAAAATTTCCCTAATATAGGAAAGGACATAGCCACCCAGGTCCCAGAAGCATAGAGAGTCCCAAGTAGGATAAACCCAAGGAGAAACACGCCAAGACACATAGTAATCAAATTGACAAAAATTAAAAACAAAGAAAAATTATTAAAAGCAACAAAGGAAAAATGACAAATAACATACAAGGGAACTTCCATAAGGTTAACAGCTGATTTCATAGCAGAAACTCTACAAGCCAGAAGGGAGTGGCACAATATATTTAAAGTGATGAAAGGAAAGAATCTACAACCAAGATTACTCTACCCAGCAAAAGCTAAGAGAACTCAGCACCACCATGCCAGTTCTACAACAAATGCTAAAGGAACTTCTCTAAGTGGGAAACACAAGAGAAAAAAAGGACCTACAAAACAAGCCCAAAACAATTAAGAAAATGGTAATAGGAACATACCTATCGATGATTACCTTAAATGTAAATGGATTAAATGCTTCAACCAAAAGACATAGGCTCATTGAATGGATACAAAAACAAGACACATACATAAGCAGTCTACAAAAGACCCACATCAGACCAAGGGACACATGCAGACTGAAAGTGAGGGGATGGAAAAAGATATTCCATGTAAATGGAAATCAAAAGAAAGCTGGAGTAGCAATACTCATATCAGATAAAATAGACTATAAAATAAAGAATGTTACAAAAGACAAGGAAGGACACTACATAGTGATCAAAGGATCAATCCAAGAAGATATAACAATTATAAACATATATGCACCCAACATAGGAGCACCTCAATACATAAGGCAAATGCTAACAGCTATAAAAGAGGAAATCGACAGTAACACAATAATAGGGGGGACTTTAACACCTCACTTACACCAATGGACAGATCATCCATACAGAAAATTAGTAAGGAAACACAAACTTTAAATGGCACAATAGACCAGATAGATTTAATTGATATATATATGACATTCTATCCAAAAAGAGCAGATTACACTTTCTTCTCAAGGGCACAGGGAACATTCTCCAGGATAGATCATATCTTGGGTCACAAATCAAGCCTCGGTAAATTTAAGAAAATTGAAATCATATCAAGCATCTTTTCTGACCACAATGCTGTGAGATTAGAAGTAAGTTACAGGAAAAAAATGTAAAAAACACAAACACATGGAGGCTAAACAATACATTACTAAATAACCAAGAGACCACTGAAGAAATCAAAGAGGAAATCAAAAAATACCTACAGACAAATGACAATGAAAACACAATGAACCAAAATCTATGGGATGCAGCAAAAGCGTGTCTAAGAGGAAGTTTATAGCAATGCAATCCTACCTCAAGAAACAAGAAAAATCTCAAATACACAATCTTACCCTACACCTAAAGGAACCCTAGAGAAAGAAGAACAAACAAAACCCAAAGTTAGCAGAAGGAAAGAAATCATAAAGATCAGAGCAGAAATAAATGAAATAGAAACAAGGAAAACAATAGCAAAGAACAATAAAACTAAAAGCTGCTTCTTTGAGAAGATAAACAAAATTGATAAACCATTAGCCAGAGTCATCAAGAAAAAGAGGGAGAGGAGTCAAATCAATAAAATTAGAAATGAAAAAGGAGAAGTTACAATGGACACCACAGAAATACAAAGCATCATAAGAGACTACTACAAGCAACTCTATGCCAATAAAATGGACAACATGGAAGAAATGGACAAATTCTTAGAAAGGTATAACCTTCCAAGACTGAACCAGGAAGAAATAGATAATATGAACAAACCAATCACATGTAATGATATTGAAACTGTGAACAAACCAATCACATGTAATGAAATTGAAACTGTTATTAAAAATCTTCCATCAAACAGAAGTCCAGGGTGGAGGACTTCAGAGGTGAATTCTATCAAACTTTTAGAGAAGAGCTAACACCCATCCTTCTTAAACTCTTCCAAAAAATTGCCGACGGAGGAACACTCCCAAACTCATTCTATGAGCTCACCAACACCCTGCTACCAAAACCAGACAAAGATACTATAAAAAAAGAAAATTACAGACCAATACTACTGATGAATATACATGCAAAAATCGTCAACAAAATAACAGCAAACAGAATCCAACAAAACATTAAAAGGATCATATACCATGACCAAGTAGGATTTATCCCAGGGACGCAAGGATTCTTCGATATATGCAAATCAATCAATGTGGTACACCATATTAACAAATTGAAGGAGAAAAATCATATGATCATCTTAATAGATGCAGAAAAAGCTTTTGACAAAATTCAGCACCATTTATGATAAAACCCCCCAGAAAGTAGGCATAGAGGGAAATTACCTCAACATAATAAAGGCCATATATGACAAACCCACCACAAACATCATTCTCAATGGTGAAAAACTGAAAGCATTTCCTCTCAGGTCAGGAACAAGACAAAGATGTCCAGTCTCACCACTATTGTTCAACATAGTTTTAGAAGTCCCAGGCACAGCAATCAGAGAAGAAAAAAGAAATAAAATGTATACAAATTGGAAAAGAAGAAGTAAAACTGTCCCTGTTTGCAGATGACATGATACTATACATAGAGAATCCTAAAGATGCCACCAGAAAACTACTAGAGCTAATCAATGAATTTGGTAAAGTTGCAGGATACAAAATTAATGCACAGAAATCTCTTTCATTCCTATACACTAACAACAAAATATCAGAAAGAAAAATTAAGGTAACAATTCCATTCACCATTGCAACAAAAAGAATAAGATACCTAGGAGTAAACCTACCTAAGAAGGTAAAAGACCTGTACTCAGACAACGATAAGACACTGATGAAAGAAATCAAAGATTACACAAACAAATGGAGAGATATACCATGTTCTTGGATTGGAAGAATTGATATTGTGAAAATGACTATACTACCCAAAGCAATCTATAGATTCACTACAATCCCTATCAAATTACCAATGGCATTTTTTACAGAATTAGAACAAAAAAATCTTAAAATTTGTGTGGAGACACAAAAGACCCCAAATAGCCAAAGCAATCTTGAGGGAAAAAAATGGAGCTGGAGGAAAGAGACACCCTGACTTCAGACTATACTACAGGATTGCAGTGGTCAAGACAATATGGTGCTGGCACAAAACAGAAATATAGATCAATGGAACGGCATGGAGAGCCCAGAGATAAACCCACACACCTATGGTCAACTAATCTATGACAATGGAGGCAAGGATATACAATGTAGAAAAGACAGTCTCTTCAATACATGGTGCTGGGAAAGCTGGACAGCTACATGTAAAAGAATGAAATTAGAGCACTCCCTAATACCATACACAAAATTAGGCTCAGGATGGATTAAAGACCTAAATTTAAGACCAGACACTATGGAACTCTTAGAGGAGAACATAGGTAGAACACTTTTTGACATGTCACAGCAAGATCTTTTTTGACCCACCTCATAGAGTAATGAAAATAAAAACAAAAATAAACAAATGGGACCTAATGAAACTTCAAAGCTTTTGCACAGCAAAGGAACCTATAAACAAGATGAAAAGACAACCCTCAAAATGGGAGAAAATATTTGCAAATGAATCAATGGACAAAGGATTAATCTCCAAAATATATAAACAGCCCATGCAGCTCAACAGTAAAAAAACAACCCAATCAAAAAATGGGCAGAAGACCTACCTAGACATTTCTCCAAAGAAGACATACAGATGGCCAAGAGACACTTGAAAGTCTGCTCAATATCACTAATTATTAGAGAAATGCAAATCAAAACTACAATGAAGTATCATTTCACTCTGGTTAGAATGGGCATCATCAGAAAATCTACAAACAACAAATGCTGGAGAGGGTGTACAGAAAAGGGAACCGTCTTTCACTGTTGATGGGAATGTAAATTGATACAGCCACTATGGAGAACAGTATGGAGGTTCCTTAAAAAACTAAAAACAGAATTACCATATGACCCAACAATCCCACTAATGGGCATATACTCAGAGAAAACCATAATTCAGAAAGATCCATGCACCCCAATGTTCTTTGCAGCACTACAATAGCAAGGTCATGGAAGCAACCTAAATGCCCATCCACAGATGAATAGATAGAAAAGATGTGGTACATGTATACAATGGATATTACTCAGCCATAAAAAGGAACAAAATTGGGTCATTTGTAGGGACACAGATGGACGTAGAGACTGTCATACAGAGTGAAGTAAGTCAGAAAGAGAAAAACAAATATCGTATATTAACACATATATGTTTAATTTAGAAAAATGGTACAGATGAACTTGTTTGCGAGGCAGAAATAGAGACACAGATGTAGAGAACAAATGTATGGACACCAAGCAGGGAAAGTGGGGAAGCAGGGGGGTGGTGGGATGAATTGGGAGATTGGGATTGATGTATATACACTAATATGTATAAAATAGATAAGCAATTTAAAAAAAAAGTCAAATTCAAATATTCACAATTGTATGGTCCAAAGCCCTTTCAGTTAAATATATCTATCTCTTTTAGGTCTTTTGTCAGTAGAGATGGGAACAACCAAAAAGTTTGGAAGTTTCAACCTATGACTTGCTTTTCTCTGAACACAGAAACCTAGGGATAATAAATGAAGCATTACAGCCACACAAGAGCATGTATGTGACTGTATCTCTTTCCTACACTCTCAGATATATTAGGGAGTCTTTAAGTGGTTTCTGATGAGTCCATTCAAACTCATTATTTTGATAATCAGCAGTTCTTCCTTATTTGTTCAGATCATTTATGCCCATGAGTTTTCCATTGTTTGATAGGGTGAAATATGACAGAGGTGCTACCAATGCCCAACAAAGACACTGACATAGCCAGTGGAACAGTCAGTGTCTGAGGTGAAGGGCAGTGACCCCTGTCCAGAGGTGCATGCCTGCACTGATGATGCACTGCCACTGCTGTCACTAGTGCCAACACAGGGACCACAGAGCTCCCACTCCTTTTTCTAATGTGCTACCACGTCTGCTAACAGGAGCAACTCTGCTACCACTAGCACTATTGTGATGAACCAGTGGTGGTCATATATTAAAGTCAAAAAAATTCATGGAGGTTAAAAAAAGCAATGAAAAAAACCCCAGCTTTTTGTGTATTTTTTCTTTTTAAATATATAAAAATTGGGGGCCGCTGGTGTTAGTGTGTAGGGAAAAACTGAAAGCAGATAATTAAACTGGTGAGCCTCAATTTTTCTTAGGAATTATTCTCCAGAAGGCCCCCTGATTTCCATGCTAACACCTAGTCATGCTTGCTGCACTGGATTATCCTGTATAACACATTTCCTCAGTTAAATAAATTTTACAAATAAGTATATGACAAATGAAGGCAGTCAGTGGAAAAGACAGGATATTAAGGCTATGGACATGTAAAAAACTATTTTAAGGTCAATATATAACAAAATATTTTTCTAGTTTTTAAAATACTTCTGAGAAAAAACTCAATATTTAACTTCCTACTCTGTGAAGAAATGAAAATAATTCTAAATAAAATAAGTATATAACACAGTCTGATATTAAAATAGAACAGAAACAACACTTTCAGAAATGCCAAAATGATTTAATATTAATGAATTAGCACTTAGCCCAATGTCTAGCTCATATTAAGCACTCAATAAATAGTTTTCTTTAATGTTAGTATCATCTCTGAATGTAATATGTCCTATGAATAAGTCAAAGGAGGAAAGTCACAGGCTTATCTCAGTGAATAGTAAAAGAACTGTTCATAAAACCCAACATTCCTTGGTAAAATATTTTAGGTAGTTCTTTAACAATGTAAAATATCTATTTTAAATCAATGTTAAACATGATAGTATTGAAACACGAGGCATTCTTTTTAAAACGAGGATAAGACAAGGATGCCGACCGATACCACCCTTACTTATCATCATTCTGAAAGCTATGTCAGTAAAATTCAAATGAGGAAAAATAGTCATGTTTAAAAGGAGGAGATATATTTTTTAAAATGTGAATAGAATATAAAGAACAAACTGAAAGTAATTAAAACAATAAGGCAATCTAATAAGAATTTGGTTATAAGTATGCAAGAATGAATATTTTTATATCCCAGAAATGTTTTTGAATAAATATCCATAAAAATATCAGTCAAAATATAAATGTCTAGAAATTAATTTATCAACATGTATTTAAAACTTCTATGAAGCATTATGCTAAGCATCATTGAACGATGCGAGTAAATTTGAGGAAAATTGTAATTTATACCTGTTCTGGTTGGAAACTTTAATAGTATAACCTGTAAGTTCTCTCCAAATCCTAATGGTTTTTAATTTTAAATATGTTTGTATATGTGTTTATATGCATATATATATATATATATATATTTATATTTATTTATTTATTTTTGCGGTAGGTGGGCCTCTCACTGTTGTGGCCTCTCCCATCGCGGAGCACAGGCTCTGGACGCGCAGGCTCAGCGGCCATGGCTCACGGGCCCGGCCGCTCCGCGGCATGTGGGATCTTCCCAGACTGGGGCACGAACCCGTGTCCCCTGCATCAGCAGGCGGACTCTCAACCACTGTGCCACCAGGGAAGCCCCATATACGTATATATTAAAAGGCATCAAGGTAAATAAATTCTCATAAATTTGCAAGATATTTTCAAATTAGTATTAATGAAGAAATCCATGCATTGTAAAAGTTTAAAAAAATTATAAAATTACAATGTATAAAGTAATAAAAGCCCTGGAAAAGGGTAGAAGCGTCTCCAGAGCATTCAATTAAATGGATATTGCAGGATTTATATATATACATCCACACACCCATGCATGTGTGTTTGCGGGTGAATATACACAAAAGGGATATTGCAGTACAAAATAAAACTAGAGGTAGAGAACTACACAACTTTTTTATAAACTAAATAGTATACCTATTACACATACCAACCAACATTGATTCTTAATTATATGCGTTCAATTAAAAAAGAAAGACTGAAATTGTTGCAGTTGTTAGGGCCTCAGCAGAAAAGAAATGTGTCCATAACAGGATAATTTAGGGTTTTAACAGACTCACTGCTTTACAAAGCTTTGAGCTGAGTATAGAGAAATTCTAAGGGTTCCTAATGTAACCCCAGGACTGATAAGTGAAAAAAGAGAAAAAGAAGTTTCAGATACCCAGGGAAGTTTAAAATGTGCAAAGCCTACAAAACTGCCGTCACTTCTGCCTCTGAATTTATAAGGTCCTGAGAACTACCCACAGGTTTGATCATTCAGGCTCACTGAAAGTTGTTACACTCACCAGTTAACCATTTATTATAGCTAAAGAATAGAGATTAAAATCAGTCAAAGGATGAAGCACATAGGGCAGAGTCTAGGACTCAAATCTTCATGATTCCCCTCTTTGTCATCCTTCTTCTTCCCAAACCACATATATCAGTGAGTCAGTTTTTTCCATTGAATTGCACTTTGGACATCAACTGCAAAAGCAGTAAACTGCAAAGTTAGGGAACAGTTCACAAGACCACCCTCACTTCTAATACCTGTTACAAGTTCAGGGCTTTCCTGAAACCACCCTCATATTCAATAACTATAAAACTCATATTCACTGAGAGCTGTTAGACTCAGTTAATGGTTTATTAGGGGGAAAGGATACAAATATCAGCCATGAGAAGAAATGTTTGGGGCAAAGCCCAGGAGAATTCTAAACATGGAGCTCCCAGTTGTCCTCTCCTCATGGAGTCTAGGATAGCATTAAATCCTCTTGGAAATAATGTGTGACAATATACATGGAATATTGACAACCATGGAAGCTTCCTTGACCTTTGGTGTCCAAAGTTTTTATTAGGGCTCCATCATATTGGCATAATTGACAGCCCATAAGGCTGATCTCAATTTCCAGCTCCTTAGGAGACTGAGCTGATATTACAAGATTCAAAGTCCCTACCTTGAATCATATTTTATTATCTGACTGACTCAAGGACCCCAGGCAAAAAAAGGCACAACTATCAAACATGACTCTCCAGGGTCTTAGAGATTCTCTCTCACAAACCAAGGGCAAAGCCCATACTTCTTTATCGGCAAGGTTAAATTCTTTACAACACAGACTCCTCAAAGGACAGAATCTTGTAGAGAGGGTTGCCATTAAGGGAGCAGTCACTTAAGGTTGAGGGACTGATGGGTCACTTCTGCAAAAAGTGTATTTACAAAGTCAAGATGGAATAATAACACTCAATACAGTGAGTGCCAAAGAAAATAGACATCCTGTATTTTAGTCGTTTGAGCAAAAACTAACACAATATTTCTGGAAAGCAAATGTTCAATATGAATAAAATAAATATTATAAATATGCATATGCTTTGACTCAGCAATTCCACTTCAAATTATTTATCCTATAGAATTTTTTAGATTGTGTAGTAAGATTAATTAATTAAATGTACTTATTATTTTAAGAATGATTATTGAGCATATATTATATGTCAGGTAACACACACTGACAGTACAGCAATAAATCAGTGAAGAAAGTCCCCAACCCTCAAGCAACTTTATTCTAATTGTTTCTTTGCATAAGAGCAATTATATTATTATTATATAAAATTGCAAGTATAATCTATTCATTAAATTATTACATACTCATAATATAAAATAAAATATTTCAGAAAAATATCTCAAGTAAATTATGTTTTGCTAAGTGAAAAATGGACTGTGTATATGATAGCTCTTTTGTTGCATTAAAATTAGAAACTATATATATATATATATTTTTTTTTTTTGCTGTACGCGGGCCTCTCACTGTTGTGGCCTCTCCCGTTGCGGAGCACAGGCTCCGGACGCACAGGCTTAGCGGCCATGGCTCACGTGCCCAGCTGCTCCACGGCATGTGGGATCTTCCCGGACCGAGGCACGAACCCATGTCCCCTGCATCGGCAGGCGGACTCTCAACCACTGCGCCACCAGGGAAGCCCTAGAAAATATATATTTTTAACAGCTTTGCACTAATTATTGCTGAGTAAAAATTATTGGAAATATTTTTCCTTCTCATCATTTTCAAATTTTTTTACAATAAGCATAATGAGAGCAACTCATAATTAGAAATAAAATAACATTTATGTTTTTAAAAATGGTTTCCTAAATGAAAGTACTTAATTTAACACTGCTTTAATAACATAATATATAACAGCAATATTAACACAATCTCTCCCTATAAATAAAACTTGAATGGTGAGAATTGCCAAGCTAGTTATTTGAAAAAATCAAATGGTTCTTATAATTACATTTAAAAATTTAAATGTATTCTTATATAGTAGCAACAGTATGCATTTTGGACAGAACAACTTTTAGTATTAAATTTTATTCATTTCTGTATGACCTTTGGCAAGTTAATTCACCTACCTTAGCTTAATTTCTGCATCTATAAATTACAACTAATTATAACTGCTCAATAGCTTTGTTCTGAAGATTAAATGGAATAACAATGCCTGGCACAGAGGATTTTAATTATTTTTTCTTTACTTTGAAGAGGATTATAATAGAAATGTTTATTTTTATTACCTGGGTTTAGTGTTAGCAATCTTAGACTTTTAGTTACTCTGATGAATTTCCTCAAATTAATCAAACCTATATTTCAAAATACTGAAAAAGTTCTCTGAAAGTCATTGATCTGTTTCTATGTTTAGTTCTATTAGTGGATAATATTCTTGTTTTCTACATTACCATATGATTTATTTACTGTGTCTAAATTAACATCAATTTATTTGACCCACTATTCACATGGACATTCTACTTGCATTTATACTTTCTGGAGCCTGCTCTTAGATTTTCATGAAACAGAAATTTTCTTATCCTTGAGCAAAATGTTTAGACCACACAAACGCATATATTCTCACATACAGAGACTGAATTTTCAGAGAAGAAAACAACATCATTCTCCAAAACTTTTCAAAACCTGCACTCCCATGTTTCTTTTGAGTCACGGTGGCACTATCATTATTCTAACAGTTTTCTTGAGTTACAAAGCTGTACAGAACTCATATTTTCTTGAAGGAATCACATCACTTATAATTTAACTGGCTTCCTAAGAACTTAGATTGACCCTGTTGATCTTCATAGCCATCCTTTAACTAAAGAAATTAAGTCACTCTCTCGGGAGATATGTCACCTGAACCCAAAGGGGGAAAATAATACTGTGTCCCCTCTTTGTTTTTAAGCAAGAACTTATCTGGAATGCTTCTTATGCTAATTACAACTAGACCAAAGATTAAAGAGGAAGAAGGATACAAATAGAATAAGGACGGTAAAGGAAATAGTGTAAAATAATAAGGATTAATGAAGAGTATATATATTTTTATATTCTTAGTACCTATAATCATATGTAAGTATATAATAATATATGCAATATAATAATGATAACATAATATATACTGATATATATCAATATTATATACAAATTTACACATATATGTATAAAATAATATGAAAAAGGTTATTACAAACAGCGGCAGTAACAGCAACAACAAAACCTTTCTCTGAACTGAATTAGTCAAAAGCTGCTTGCAGCTTTTGTGACAAATGAGAAAAGGAAGCTGATTTCTTTTTTAAAAGAATTTTAATTTTTTTAAATTGAAGTATAGTTGATTTACATTATGTTAGTTTCAGGTGTACAGCACAGCAGTTCAGTTATTTATATATATATATATATATATATATATATATATATATATATATATATATATATATATATAATAAGGAGCTGATTTCTTAGTGGAGAAGAGTTTCTTAAGGAGATGTGTGGGAGGCAGGGGGCCCAGATAGAGGTGTCAGACCCAGAACTCTGTTCAATCTTGTAAAGGGAACGACAACAAAGCAAAGCCCGGCAGGGGCAGACTAAGATGCTTCACCATTCAGTTCCACCAGACCTAGTGCCAGTTCAGGCCTTTTCTGTCCAGGTAAGCATATGTAGTTGAGAGAAATTTCTAGGAGTAAATAAGGGTCATATATGACTGTTGGTGAGCAAAGCATGGCAATTCTTGGTTTACCTGATCTTTGGTGTACCCTGACTGAATATAAAATTGACATGGGGTAAAGGGTTTAATAGGAGTCAGGCAAAGAAACGAGCTAAAAACCTTTGCTTCACGTGAAAAGTGTAGTATATTTTCCTAAAAGGTCTATTTTTTTTTACAACTTTCTAGCTTCTACTGAAATAAAATTTGATGTTTTAGTGTCTTATATTTTGGAGCACATATACAGAAAAACTAAGGAAGCCAAAATATTAGACAAAATATATAAAGAGGAGTACTATTGTAAATATTTTAAAAAATCCAATTTCAAACTCCCATTGCTGGAGACAAAATAAGAATAATGAACTCCCTGGCTCCTGTCACTTCTCAGTGACTTCACCGTGAACACTCATACTTTATTAATAACTCCTGGTATATATGCACGGCATCTCACCCACAGGTCTCAGAAATTACAAACCCTGGATTTACACAAGAGGAAAATAAATTGCAAGTCATCTCATTTTCTGAACAGATGATTTGAAACCCAGAAAGGTTAAAATTGCTAAATATGAAGCAGAATTGTGAGTGAGTCAATGTTGTTTGGACCTATTAAAAGTGAGGCCATTCTCCTGTTATGGGCAATAAGTCCACAGCTTGATAATGGGTTAAGGACCACCGAAAAAAGGAAACCACATCTAGCTGAGTCGACTGCCTCATATTGCTTAAAATAATCCTCAAAACTCATAGGGTTATACAGAGAGAGCAAAATACAAGTCATCAAAAGTCAAACAACAAAAATCTACTTTATATTTGTAAACCATTTTACAACCTACAAATATTTCATTGGTGTCTCCTAACAACTCCAGGTGATTTTCAACAAGTGACCAACGGAAGGTTAATATTATGGTTTTGTTTTTCTGTTTTCCATCCCCCTCCCTTCTAATTGAATGTAAGCTCAATAAGGGAAAAAACATGTCTTTCTAGTGACTCTTTTTTTTTAGGATTTAAAAAAATATTTTAATAAGTAGAGAAAAGCTTTGTTCCTTTTATTATGCATATAAATTTTACAAATTACAGTTGTTTCTTTCTCTCTGAGGAAACAGAGAAGAGTGAATACAGAGAACATAAGTAAAACAAATGATCAGTCCTGGTGTTTACCCATAATACTGATGTATAACCAGAAGTCATACACAGTAACCAAGTAGAAAGAGGCTTTACCTGTGTATACTGAGATGACAGATAAGCCAAATGTTCTACAAAGGAGATTTACCTTTACATAATTTACTCTTTTTCTTTTTTTTAAACATCTTTATTGGAGTATAATTGCTTGACAGTGGTGTGTTAGTTTCTGCTGCATAACAAATTGAATCAGCTATACATATACATATATCCCCATATCTCCTCCCTCTTGTGTCTCCCTCCCACCCTCCCTATCCCACCCCTCTATGTGGTCACAAAGCACTGACCTGATCTCCCTGTGCTGTGTGGCTGCTTCTAGTGACTCTTTTTATCCCCAACTCTTCTCTCAGAATCTTGCCCAGAATAAGAGTTTAATAAGTATCTCTTGAATATTGTTGGGTGGATAAACATAAAAACTGAGGCAGGATTAAAATGAGTGGAGCATTCCTACACTCAGTTCAGAGTTTTTTTCTTGCAGCATATAACTGGCTCATGATAGACAATAAATTAAAAAATGTGGAAAGAAGAGAGAGGAAGAAAGGAAGGAAAACAATTTGTTTTCCAGAAAGTAACAAGTTAGTGTGATACTCCAACACAGAAATAACTGGGAGGGGAGGTGGGCAAACGATGGATGGTCATGAAGGGTATAGAGAAAACTCTTAAACAGAGGAGTTAGGGGAAAATAGGCTTCTCACTTATAGAACAAAATTTAACTGAATCAGGATGAAAAGAAAGAGTATTGCCAATCAGAGTAAGGTAAAGTAAAAATAAAGATATAGAGAAAATGATTGTTTGGGAAATATATATTGCTTTTCATAAGCATAGGAAACTTCACATTCAATAGATGGCTTCTCAATTTTTATCTTTAGTAATGATATTTTCCTCCTTAGGAATCCACTCCTATTGTCATATGTACTTCACCAAAACAAACAAACAAACAAAAAAACCCGACCCATTTCAAACATAGCACTCTCTGATCATAATGTCTTTTCTTCCAGCTCATTTATTCTCACTCCAAAACTTCCTTCTAGCATGTTTCTTGCCTACATTGTTTTCCCTTTCTCGGCCATGTCCAGTTAGTGCTCACAGAATATCAATTGCTTCCCTATATTTTCTAGCACTGTTGCAGTTTGGTTGGATATGTGATTGAGTTCTAGCAAATAGAACTGTGAGAAGACACTATATGTCACTTCCTGTCTGAAGTATTCTTCTTTTGTGGTAAACTTATAGCCATATGATAAGATGACAGGAAGGCCATATCTTTGCTAATTCATCAAATCAAAGTCTCCCACTTTCCTTCTTTACTTGAATGAGAAATTAAGACTTGGTTGTGTTAAACCACTGAAATAGTAGAGTTTATATGTTGCTACAACAAATCTAGCATTGATTTTCCTAATGTACCACCCTTCTAATCATTCTCCATGGAAAGCGCCAGAGGGATTGTTCAAAAATGTATTAAATAGCATCTTGTCACTCCCTTTTTAAAAAATATTCATTTGCTTCCTATTGAACTTGGATGAAATTCAAATCCCTGACAATATTCTCAAAGGCTCACCCCATGTAGCTTCTATCAACCACTCAGAATTCACCTCCCTTCACTCCCTCACTCGTTTTCATTCTCTTTCACAATTATGCCAGTCCTTTGTACTTCGTGTGCCTTCTGCTTGCAGTGCTTATTTCCAAGATCATCACAGACCTAGATCCAAGTTTAAACACAATCTTGTCATGAGTTTGCCCCAACTTAGTTAAAGGAGCATCTTCAATTACTGTGTACTCTAGGGTTAGTTACGGTTGATGTTTTTCTTAGCACATAGCATTCCCCTCCAGTTCTTTATTTGTTCACATGCTTATCGTATGTATACAATTTGAGTTCCTTGATGGCACAGACACCATTATGATTATTTCTTTCATCTTTGTATTCTGGAAATATTGAACAGTGCTGGAAAGATGCCCCTCAAGATATATTTGTTGACTGATACAAAATCAGTAAGATAATTTTGCAGAGAGATTAGTCCATGAATAAACCAAAATCCAGAGGAGGTGACATTTGAGATAATAATTGAATGGTAAGATGCTGCTAATTTGCAATGTTCTGGAAGCAGAACATTCCAGGAGAGGAGACAGCAATTGCAAAATCCTGAAGGCAGAAATAAGCACAGTGTGTTCCTGGAAGAGAAATAAGGTCAGTGAAACCAGAGAATAATAAGAAAGAGCTTTGGATTCTTTACCCAATGTTGTGCCTTTGCCTGGGAGAGGCGAGGTGGTCCTCCCCAGAGAGCAGAAAGCAGTCATATAATTAATACCCACACACCTAGCCTGAGATGGGATGCTAGGGTTCCCTGCCCATGGCTTTCTTGCTAACATTATCCATTCTGACCCTAGGCTTGAAACGCAACAACTTTTACACAATGCCTCAGTAGGAGAGATTCTCAGATATACTATTGTTTTTAAAAAATGGACTTACATAAAAAACAGTAACAAAAATTTCCCTCAGCATTTAAATAAGACTTTTGGAGACAGATTTCTAAAAGTTAGTTTCCAGGCGGGTCTACTGATGAGATTATCCTAAGGAAGAAAATAGAAATCCCACTTACTTCATGACCTACTTTTTCATTCCAGATAGGCAATACCAAAATACGAGCATCTTAGTCACTGAATGTCAGAAGAACTAACTGTTCCACAGAAATTGTATATAGTTTTGATGTGGAAATAGAAAGTTAAGAAAAAAAAGCTTTAGTCTGAGATTGTATTTTTGTTGACTGATTTGGGGAAGATAGCAAATGGGGAATAATACCTCTTATACCTACAGTATAAGGGCTAGCAAAGCACAAGAAGTGAGTCTATACAAACACATTTTTCTTCAGTAATGTGCCAAGGGCCCAATTGCCACACAGAGGTGGCTATTTCCAGGATGTGAAATCTACACTTTTTTCAGGCCACTAGGAAAACTATTTTGAGCCATCCTCAATTATGCAGTGCCAAATAGGCTCGTTTGCTTCCCCTCTTTCTCTTCATTCTCGCAGTGGCCAAAGTGAAGGAGGCCAAAATCAGTTTGAGACTTAAAGTTCCAAGATTCTACATTTTGATTCATTTAAAATGATCTAAGATCTAATTTTCTAGGATCTAGCTTCAGGGTCTTTCTTTAATTTGGGCAGCATTAAGGCCTGGCGTAATGATTTGCACTAATCTCTCAAAAGAAAGTTTTCTACTAGAATGGCCATTGATTCATTTTTACTTGGAAATCAGCCAATTGAACCAATATGCCATATCTGCTTGCTGGCCAGTGCCACCTTTCTTGAGAAGAGAAGGCAATGAGAGATTCAAAATGAAAGTCAAAATGTAGTTAGAGTATCTGGGTAAGGGGAACTGGAAGATCAGAAGAGATTTTTGTTATCAATCTCAGCATCTAAATCTCCTAATGACATAAATCTGTCAAGTTGATGAAAATATTTTTCTTCTTATGATTAGAAAGTCCCAGGCAACCTAGATGTCAATCAAACAAATTCATCCTCTTCAACTTTTCTTTTTCTAATACCCACAACAATCATCACCACTGCCTTCTTACTCATCAGTTTGGGAACTCACTTCTTAATTTGACCAAACTAGCACAAATTGATATAGCATTTTTATAATTCTCATTGAATTAATATGAGGGATACTTCTTACTGATTTGGGAGGCATCCTAATTTAATAGAAACCCACCTTCCATCATGTATGGAATGAGTTATTTGGAGGACTATGTCTTGTAGATTATTAGCACTATCCCAAAAATGTGGACTTTTTCTGATAAAAGAATTCTTTTACTGATAAAAGAATACTATTTGAAGACTATTGACATAGAACAGAGTTTCTATGTGACATGTAGTTATTAATTCATGCCACAGTCATTTATTGTCTGTCCACTAGTTGACAGGCTCTGGTAGGGGGTATCATTTAATTTATCTTCTAAAAAGTGACACTGTTGAAAATTAAACTAGGAAAACAGACATCAACCAGTACTGTCAATGAAACACCAAGAGAAACAACCACCTTATGCTCTGGGAGAAAAACACTAATTCAAACTGAAGAAAAGCTAGAGCATGAAATGGTGACTCTTATATCACCCTTCCCCTCAAGGACCCAACAAAGTGGTACTAGAGGTACATTTATAGATGCCACACATGCGTAACTTTAGTTGTCCATTCAATATTTTTTAAAATGCTTTAAATATTTTCAGTGGCTTTTTTCCCCCTAAGTATTAAGGCCTCAGTAAGAACTGTATACGTAGATCCATTTTCTATTATATTATCCAGAAAATAAACAGCATAAATTTCAACAATGAGAAAATTCCTACTGCAAGCTATAGAATAGTTTGCAGATGTATATATTTTTATATCAATAAAAAATAAATTATTCTTGAGATTCATTTTGAATTTATTTCCAGAGGATAAAAAATTAAAGGATGAACATAGTTGGTGTCAAAATTTTAAGGTTATGATGATTATGTTTACTTTAGTTTGAAAGTTTGAGCCTCAAATTATGTTGTAATGCTTCCTGGAATGATCATATTGACCTGTGAGTCTGGGGACTATGCATCAGACCTATGAGTATGTCTGAAATTAATCCTCTCACTTATCGCCTAGTTGATAGTTTTTCTTTGCAGAGGTAAGCTTTTATTGAACAGTTTGTGATTCATAGTTTGTCAATGAGAAAAGATCTTGGTTAAGCCCTTTTGATTTTATTGGAATTTAACAAATTCTATGTAACAATACTGAACAGAGCCTTGTATAGAATCAATACTCAATAAAAATTTAAGGGCTCTACCCCTTCTTTTGGACACAAATGAATTCTTCTATATCTAGAGTACCCATAATTCTTGGTTTACCCCAAACTGTCATGCTTTATGACTCCTGTTCCAGTGTCTGACCCAGAAAGCAACCTCTTTCATTCTCAGAAGGCTTCTGTTTTGGAGCACAAATTATTAGGTCTTCCAATCTAAGACTTCCATATTCACATAGCTAAGGCCTTTTCCCTCTCATATGCTTCAAACCTTTCAGTTCAATTTGACCTAAATGTTGAGTGTCCTTATTTCCTCCCTCCTATTAACATCCAATTGATTGTACTGGATATTAAGTTAATCCGTTCATTTATTCAAATGTACATATCTTCAGTGCTCAGCACTATGTTAGAGCCCAAGGATATAATGATAAGCAAGGTCCATATGACTCTGCCCTCATAAAATATGTGAATGTCTAGTGGATAAGGCTAAGAAAGGTTAAGACAAAGGAAAGTCTAAGAAAGCCAAACTGATAGCTACAGGAAGAAATTTGCCAGTGTCAGTCAAGTTCTCAGCCGAGCAAGGGAAAGAAACCCTGGCTCTCTTAGGTCTGAGCTGGAAAGCTAAACCTTTCAAATTCTAATGGGATCAAAAGAGCTCATATCCAGCACCTTTCACAACTTAGAATCTCATTACATCCACTCATAGACTGACTATAGAATCCTGAACTTTAAGACCATAATATGGCTTCTCTGGTGTGGGGAAAAAAAGCATTTCATTTTTCAATACAGATAAGGTAGGAATTGAAAATTAGTTGATTTCCTTTTGGCTCTTTTAATTCTTTCCTGAACGATCACCACAATGTGGGGCATAAGTGACACCCTGTGCTGCCAGACTCCCTGGTTCTGTGAAACTTCTTAGCTCTCACACAATTTATGAACCAATTAAGGCCTTTGGAAAGCCATAGTACAGTGACACAGGAAACATCGTACGGTGGCACAGGTACTGGGATGTAGCATTCAGAGTATTAGGGAATGCATAACTGCCTGGAAAAGTCCCCTTTGTTATAAAAAATTAAATTTTGTTTTACTTTTCTTTTGGTCTAATAAGGGAAAATATGTTAATTATGGTTTTCTAGCTCTGACTCATTCAGATTTGCAGGATCAGTCCAGACATAATACTCTCATTTAAATCCAAATAAATCTTTCTTTCCTTCTTTCTTTTATTTTGTTTAAATTGTTATTGAATCCACAGTGGATTCATCCAACCATTATAAAACATGTGTTAGGATATGTATTGGGTTTCAGAAATAAACGCTTTCTCTGAATTGCAAATGAATAGTACTACTATGGAAATAATAATATTTGGTTCCTGAAAAAATTTAAGTAGAAGTCAGAATATAATGTAACATGAAACATAGTAAATGATCAATAAATGTTATAAGTAAGTGCTGGGATTTCCTACATTAATTGAAAAGGTAAACCAAATAAACTGCTGAGTATTTCCAAATCTGAGAACCTTTTAAATAAATTTTAAACCACCATTTTAACACACACACACACACTCTCTCCCCCCACACACAGAGACATTAATATATAAAGAGAAATTATTAGGGCTTAGCAGACCAAACAGTGCAGTCTAGCAACAAATCTAAAGGGTTACTCAACCTGTATAAAATAGATCTAACAATCCAAATAGAATAAAAAGAATCCAATATTTTCAAACCTGAATAATCATTATAATATATGCACTTTAATGCCGATGTCAATACTTTCTTGCTTAAAGGATGATTAATTGTATTTTCTACTTCTAGGACTGTCATAATTTAGCCATTTCAGAGACATATTCATAATACTACCAATATTATTTTCATAGCTTATATTTTTTCAGCTATACTATATTACATGCAGGTCACAAATCCAGTGATTTAGATGAGACTTTTTTTTATTATCTCCATTTTACAGATGAGAAAACTGAGGCTTAAGAATATCATGTTACTATATACAGAGCTATAATTTATCAAATATGAAGATAAGTTTTACCATTTGGTCTTATTCCACTTGCAGACCTGAGGACATTAATCACACTTTTTCAGAATTATAAACATGTATCCTGTCTTTTTTTAGGTTTATTTTTCAGGGTAGTGGAAAGAGAACCATAGATTGAAGATGACAATCATAATAATAATGATTAATCATGACTGACATTTTGAGTGCTGTTGTCTTAAAATATAACTGCGTAAACAAGATTTGCTGCAGTTTAATTTCTGCTGTTGAGGAAAATACCCTCATTTGTATTTCCCGCAGACAAGACGCTTTCAGAGGACTGCCTGCAAATCCCAGCCTCCGGGCACAGCAGTGCCCTATCTGGGGCTTTCATGCAAATGTCTCATTGCACTCAACCAATATTACAAATTGATTATAAGTCACATAAACAGGGATCATCTTAGTCATCACAGAAGTTTAGCTGCCTCTGGGCTGAAACAAGGCAGCTGTTTAATTGCAAACACTGTACTCTTCAATAGTGTAGGACAGTGTGAAAATGGTCTGATTCACAAATGCTGCCTTTGACTGTAGCTACATAAATATCAAAACAATGTAAATATATTAAAGACAACCCAAAATAAGACTAAAAATAGTGAAATAACGAATTAGTAAACTGACATACAAAGGGAGATTAAAATTCAAAATGCAGTGGACTCTGCATTCTGCAGAGGCAGAAGTGAAATATAACGGAATCCAGTCCAAAGACTACATGACTCCATTAGTAACGTGATCTGTGTCAAGTCACTTATACATTATGAAGCTCAACTTTCTTACCAGGAAAGTATTGAGACTACATTATCTCTAACATCCTTTCCATGACTAGAGTTCTCTTAATTCTATAATATTTTTTAAATGAACTTTTAATTTAAAGGATGAGGCTAAAACAGGGCAGAGGTCAAAAGATGTACATGGTGCCTTCACAAAGCCTGGAAAATTCCTACCATCTGTGATGTGAATTATTGATCGATATATTTGTCATTCTTTCCCATCTTGAAAGATGATGAAGTCATTCCCAGTTGTTTTATAACATTACTAAATTGGTCTTCACTGGGGAGCAAAAATTATGGTTATATTACATTGTTAACCAAAATTTCAAGATGGTCACTCTGAGTCTTGACCTTTTTTTAAATAAGTAAACTACTAAATGAACAAAATTTCTGCTTTCACCAAATAAATAAATAAATAAATAAACTGTCTTTTAAAAGCCGATATATGAGCAGAACCTTAAGTGGGGTTTTCAAGAAAATATGTTGTTACTTAGGCTCAGAAAATTTTTAAATTATTACCCATGCCTTCAGCTTCTACTTTCTTCCCTCATAGTTACAAAATAGACTGCACTTACCAAAAACACAAAACACCTACTTAGGTAACTACTTGGCTTCTTTCTGTATTGTGTCAAAACAAAAGAAGTTGCACCAGACAATATTAAACAGGCAAGAAAGACTTTATTCAAGGCTCTTGCAATAGAGGAGAGGGATGAGTTCAGAATTCAGCCTGAATTAAACTCCTCTGAAACAAAGGGCAGGAACATTTTTATGAAGGTAGGGTTGGAAGTTCTTAGACACATCCATATTTGCTAGTTGGCTTTATCCATAGGAAAAATCAACTTTCTCCTATCTTCAACTTTCTCCTATCTTCATGGAGGTAGTTTTACTACTTGGAGTGAGGCATCTACCCAAGTTAGGCTCCTGCTTACCCACAGAGGATAGGAGATAGAGGCTTTATCTGCCTAGATGATTACATTTCAAATGGATGACCCCCAGGTCCTAGAGAAAGACATCCCTGGGTTGTAAAAACGAGGCTTTAAAAAAAATTGCATCTCAGAGTAATAGAGAACAATCTTACAATTACAAATAAAACAGCCTAGGAAAAGGGAGATCAGGAGCCAGAGTTAGGAAGAAGCCTGTCTAAAATTTAGTCAAGCTGAGAGAACATTAAAGCCATCTTGTCCAGTTGCAAACTTCTCTATACATAGTCAAAAGGAAAGTGGTTGGAGGAGAGAAAAGGGAAGAGAGAAAGATACAGATAGAGGTAGACAAATGATAGTAGTAGATAAATGATAGATAGATAGATGATAGATAGATAGATAATAGATGGACAGACATAGATTGATAGACACAATTTATAGTGAATACTTTACAGTGACTCCTTACTATGAGCCTCCAGAATAAGAAGTAGAAAGAAAGGGTAAAAGAAATTTAGTTTGGATTCTTAAATCCAGTGCTCTCTACTGCAGAATAAATCTGGACAGCTCTTGTTTACATCAGCAGATGACAGGATATCAGGAAGGCTGCATATAAAACTTTAGTGCAGTATAAGTACCTCTTTTCTTGGAATATTCACTTCAATTGGTATAGTCATAACATAGAACATTGATAGCCAGATGGTGGGTTAATCTTCCTCCCATACCATCATTTCAACAATTATGTCAAACAAGTGGGATATGCTGGATATTATCAGAAAAAGGCAATCCTTTATTTTGTCCCCCCACTGACCATTCATACCTGCTTCTATGCTGTAAATTTATATGTCATAGTTCTCCTAATATGTCCTCAATGAAAGATTGGGCTGATTCTATATCAAACTATTATCAGAAACCATTTTCTCTATCTCTTGGTTTTTGACCATCTCTTTGCAAGAACTGCTGAGATGACAAGCATTTCACATTAGAATATGTAGGGAGTTTTCACCTGTTGTTTTGGGTTTCAAGTCAAAATAGATACACAGAGAATCCAATCTGAACATCTATTTTACTACCTATCTTTGCTGCCATCTGCTCTCTTTTCTTTCTACTATTCCTTTTGACCATTTAAGTGATATTTAAGCACTGTATTTATTTCCTGAGACTGCTGTAACAACTACCATAAATTTGGTGGCTTAAAATAACATAAATTTATTCTTTCACAGTTCTAGAGGCTAGAAGTCCAAAATCAAGGTAAGACCACAATCTCTACAGAGTCTCTAAGGGAAATTCTGTTTCTGCCTTTTCTAGTTTTTAGTAGTTTCTAGCCTTCCTTGGCTTGAGCTCACATTACTACAGTATCTGCCTGCATCTTCACATTACTTTCTGCCAAGTAATCCAGGGTAGTTTCTTCTTCTCAATATCCTTAACTCACGTTTGCAAAGATCCTTTATCCAAATAAGATAACATTTACAAATTAGAGGGATTAGAACTTGATATCTTGGGGAGGCCATTATGTGTTCTAACTTATCGTCATGCATTGTTAAAAGGTATTATTTAGGCACAGACTAGCAATGGGATTAGTCCCTATAAAATTTTTTTTAATTAAAAAATTTTTAAATTGAAGTATAGTTGATTTAAACTGTTGTGCTATTTTTGCTGTATAGCAAAATGATTCAGTCATTTTGAATCACAGGATATTGAATATAGTTCCCTGTGCTATACAGGAGGACCTTGTTGCTTATGCATTCTATATGTAATAGTTTGCATCTGATAACCCCAAACACTCTAAGCTGTTGTGTATTTCTTAACACAAAATGTATTTTATAACAATTATAGACATAGAAAAGTAAGCCCTTAGTAAAAGTATATGGAGAAAAAAATGGGAATTTTGCCCCTTCAGCCCACTCTACAAAATTCTCATTACCATAGCATTTGCCATGATTTGGAGGCCTTTTCTTTCCTACAGCACTAATGATAGAGGCATTTAACAGTAAGGAAAAAAAATAAATAATAGATTTAGTAAACTAAAACTGTCTTAGACTAAGTTAATATTAATGAGGACAATATTTGCATTTCTGTTTGGGGAGAACATTATAGAGAAAGAAATTTAACAATTTGCATACTATTATGCATTAACTCTCTTCAAGTTATATTTTATTCTTCATTAATCACAATTTTTGCATTTTTCCAAGTTGCCCAAAATGCTATTACTGCATTCACTTGAAATATAGCATAGTGATCAAGGCCTAAGACATTAGATTCAGACATAACTGAATTTGAACCCCATGTCCTCCTCACAATTTCTGTTCTACCAAGGAAATATGATTTTCCTCCTAAGAATGCTACTTATACTTTGTAAAACTCCTGAATGCTTGAGATAATGTATGCTAAGTTCTTGGTATGTGACCACTCAATGATGGAGCCTGGATTGAGTCTGGAGGTGGATTGCCTGGGTTCAAATCCCACTCCCACTTTTTAGTCTTGTGATATTGAATAAGTTAGTTAATACCTTTCCTCCATCAGTTTTCTCATCTGAATAATGAGATAATGATCTATCTTTTAGTGTCATGGTAAGGATTAAATTATTTAATTCATGAAAAGCATAGAGCCTGGCACATATGAAACCCTCAGTGAGGATGAGCTATTATGGTCCTCGTCATCAGCTCCATCATCATTTCTCTTTATACTGTATTGATATTAAAAGGATTACTAGGCAATTCTAAGAGGTACCACTGTTGAGAGAACTCTAGATTTAAATTAGATTTCAGGAAGAAATATTATATATGTTTTAATATAGAGATGAATAAGTTATTTATAACTTGCTTGAATATAATGCCTATCTCATAAGTAAAGAAAAGGAATGCTGAGCAGAAACTTGTAGTAAATCAGAACTATTTTAATAACAAAGAAAATTTAGAGTTAGCATAATGAACAACTGAATGTCTGAGAGAATGAAGATCATTGTTGAAGTTACTGGAAACAAAACACTTCAAAGGAAACAATCTTTGCATGTAGAACAAATTATGATATAAATGCACATCCTTGTTTAAGTTGTGGTAACAATTCATGAACATCAGCACAAAAATTCTAAAACATATGCCAAGACACATTGGTGAAGATGAGAATTTTCAGGAAGACTGCATATCAAAAGAAGCCAGCTGATATGGTATTAAATTCCACCATGATTTGGTCTAGAGATTTGATCAGTTATCTTCAATTTGTCTATAATATGTTAAAGAGATAACTGTAAGATCCAGGAATGGTTGTTTATGAATGTTATTAATTTTTATAATTTTAGAATCAAAGCATTCATTGATGTTTATTCAAAGCCTCCTTCCATGGGCTACACTATTAGACAAATAAGCCCTTGTTTTAAACAATTATAATTTGTAATTATAAAAATCTGTCACTTAAGCTAAAATAATGTCTTTAATATTAGAATCTGGTACATGAAAAGGAAGGTAGTCATGTGATTCTGGTTTTCATGAATGTATAAATCATGACTAAAAATATCAGTGGTTCTTGATTTATTGAATAATAATAACAAATTCAGGAAAAGGAAAGATATGAAGATGAAAGTGAGAAATCTGAATCAGGGTGAATATGATGCCATTGATGGAAGAGGGATTTTAGGAGCAAGAAACAGGGAAGAAAACACTGTTTAATTCTGAACACATTGGCTTTTATGTAATAGTATCTGAATGAAGATTTTCTTAGATAATTAGGAAAAATGGAATTGGAATTCAAGTCAACATTTAGATAAGTTTTAAACTTGGAGATAGAATCAGATTACTAGAAAAAAAAGTGTTCATCTAGGAGTGCTGGTGATACATACTGAACTTCAGGGAGAAGTCACAGAATGGAATCAGAGAGAAGTCATAGCTTTTGGAGGACCAGAAAAATGCCATATATTCTATGTCTGGGGAGAACATCTGTTACTGTTGAAACACATTTCCCAAGAATAAATGAAAGTCTATCTTCCTATATCCCACACCCACTGCTTTCTAATTCTACCGTATAAACTCTGCAGAACAATTGTAATGTTCCCTCCTTTTGGTCCTTCAAAAGGGCAATGATTACTTTTTTCCCCTATTTGTGGCATTATATTCTTTGTACTTAGCCTAGAATCTGCTATATAATAGCTTATAAATATTTATTAAATGATTGCATACATGAAGAAATCTATCATATTATTCGAATTTTTTTCTCCCCTGGGTTATTTATGTATGTGGCCATACTATTCCTGCTACTTTACCAGAAATGCACACCCATATGAGTACTGCTTGTTTATAAAAGTTCTGCAGATGGTGGAAGCTCTGGTTTTTTCGACCGTAATGTTTTTCTCATCTTCTTCAGGCTCTGGAGAGAGAAGTGCTCTAGAAAGACAACATGGAGCTGTCAATCATGCAGGCTGACCCAAAGAGGATCCCTTTCTATGTCTATGGTAATCCATTCAAGCAGAGCCAGTCAGGTTTCCCAGTGATAATTATATAAACTTTGAGATAGAGAAATCCATTTTCTGAAGGAATTGATGAGCTAAAAGGATGTGAGTTACTGCTCGAATGGTCTGCTATTGCTGCCACAGGAGGAGAAACTGTAGAGAATGGGGATCAGTAGAAATTAGTATAGTTGAGGTCTGGAGAGAAAGTTGCCCTGTGACATTGTTAACCTAGAACTTGGCAATCAAGTTGAGCCCTGGGGCTCACCGTTTTAAGAGCTAATGAATTTTTTTCCTAAACTATATTCAGTAGGTGTTCCATCACTTGTAATTAGAAAATAACTCATTAAAACCAGCACCCCAAATGGCACACGGATTCTTAAGTGTGGTCTGATTTCTACAAAGTTCTAATTAGATGAAAAAAATGTTTGCTTGCCATTATAATTTTCCCAACATATAGTTGTGATTTATGTATTAAAATGTGATATTATTACCTACTGATTGATAATCATCTGTTTCCTTCCATATTTGTTCACCATGATGCCACCTACATTCATACAAGGGAGAATTTTGAGAGACAATAAGCCTGTCAGGTTTTCAAGCCAATTAAATGTATGTTATTTTTAGCATATATTTTTACCATAAGAAATTATTCTTCACTTGAAGAAAAAATTCAAACCTGCTACATTTTATTATGTTTCATGGGGTGTTGAAAGAGACTGCTTTAAACAAAATATTTTACTGACAAAATGTCATTATAATAAGATCCTTGTTATGCCAACCTAATTTTCTTTTAAATGGCAATAGAGCTTAGGTACACTTCTAATCCGTTTTATAGAATGACAGTGGAACTAGGATGATGAACTAGATAAATCCAAGTAAAAGTCATTTGGGGCAAACAAATAAGGTAGAGTTATTTGGTGGAGTGTTATTTTTTGAATGGTAAGTATAGGGTGAGGGGGGAAAGATTACTCACAGGAAATGTGCTGGAGAATGTCTTCTCTGTAGAGTGGTTGCAGAAAATGTAAAAGGCCCTCTAAAGTTTACCTGGAATTTTTTGAGTAGAAAATAAATGAAATTGTCAGAAAGAAGCAGAATTTTAAAAAATCAGTTTTTCCAAAGTTAGATTACATTTCCTTTTTGTTGTGCTTCAGATGGCTTCTTGAGCCTTTCATTTTCTTCTAATTGTCATCTTAAAAAACAACTCTAATGAAATTGCTGAATGTGTTAGAAAAATGTATAGAGAGAAGCAAGGTGCTAAAATCATCTATTATTATGAGACTGTGAACTGTAAACATCAGACAGGGCACCCACCACTGCAGAGGCAAATTGAAAGCTGAAAGAGGTTTGCTTTATTGTCTCTCTGATTTAAAATTGATTGAAAGGCATATACAAATGGAAAAGCTGTCAAAAACTGTGGTATGTTGATAGCTCATCTTTTCCTTCTGACCCAAAGCTTTAATGGAATTCCTTTCAGGTGCAGAAGGAAGAAGGTAGGTTTTGAACCCGTCATGTAGAAGTGTGAACTGAGATCTGGACATAGGAGGCAACCATTTCCTAGTGTCTGTTGATACAAATCATTAGCACAGTAGATTTGCCCAAGTTGGTGAAATAAGTGCGTAGACCACATTGCCTAATTGTGTAGTGTTTTGTTGTTGTTGTCGTTCACACAAAAGATAATGCTCTCAAGTCTGAAGGACATTCAAAAGTCATGTGAAAATAGGATGACATAAAAAAAAATGGTACATCTAGGACAGCATCTCTGATTTGCTCTTTGCTTCTTTCCTTGTCTCTGTGCCAACACCCTCACCAAGGCATTGTCATCTCACCTCTGGCTTGGTCCCTTTTCCTGAATCCACACTGCTGTCTGACATTTATCACTTTCTTGGGGAGCGGAAGAGGGATGGAGTGGGAATTTGGGGTTAGCAGAAGCAAACTGTTACATATAGAATGGCTAAACAACAAGGTCCAACTGTATAGCATAGGGAAATATGTTCAATATTCTATGATAAACCATAATGGAAAAGAATGTATATACATGTATATACATTCAGCAGAAATTAATACATTATAAAACAACGATATTTCAATTAAAAAATTTAAAAAATAATTTATCACATTCTCTAAACTAGACTAAATATTTTGAAGGAATTAATTTATACTTAATTTAACTTAATTTAATTTAATTTAATTTAATTCTGCACCACAAATCTTTTAAGGGCTCTCAACTGCCAGTATTCTAACTGAAAATTAAGAACTACAGGCAGGCAGTCAGAGTTCTCAGGAATATTGCTCCACTTTATACCTCCACCATTAGCATGTATTAATCCCCTGAAGTTTTCATTATAGACAAACTGGTCTCCTTCACCACACCCTCACCCGCAGACACCTCTGACCCAACACAATATACTCAGTTCTACCTTTAAACAATTAGTGAATTATTTTCCTTACATGAAGAACCTATCCTGATTCTCTCTGATTTACAAATTGTATCCATTCTTCAGATTTTCATTCAAATCTTAATGTCTTCGTGTTTAAGATGTATCAGGAAATATTCAGTTGTTTTTGCTGGAATAAGTTCTTAGCATGGAAAACCAGTCCATTTTATGAGATCAATAACAGATAAGATGCAGTTTTTTTGTGGCAACAGCATGTAACAAGACAGCACTTATAATTTTGTACTGTTTCTTGTTTTATGCACGCATATATATCCAGACCCACATACAAAATATATGCGCATTTTTGGTGCAATAGAATAATTACTCTTAAAATTAGAAATAGTTGTATGATTGAAAATAGAAAAAAATTTCAAAGACCATTTAATTATGAGATTTGATCAGACTCAAAGTTAAATATCAAATATTAGTACCAACCAATTTCTTAATATCAACCACATTGATAAAAGTAAATGAAGTAAAACAATGCATTAAAACTTACACATAATCACTTGAACTCTAGAATATCCGATTTCTAGATATCACAGATTATTTTTGCATTGGGATTTACTTTTTATGATAATAGAATTTACGTGGATCTTTAATGTTTTTCTGTAATAAAATTTTAATAAATAGTGGTTAAATTCCAAATCATTCAAAACACAACTAAATGTGTTTTGAAAGAAGACTCTCAGCTTCTTTCAGCATTAACTCAATATTATCAAATATTTTAGGCAAACAGAATTAAAATCTGACTGTAAAAATGCACATACAATATTGTTAAAGGCAAGGTGCCACCTGACACTTAGGAAGAAGCTCGTAAGTCTCAGAGAATAATTTATCAAGGCAGTGTTATTGACATTGTAATAAACATGTTAAAAGCACAAAAAAATCTGTGAAAATACAATTAGTACAATATCCTAAAAAGAGTATAGAAAATAACTCAAAAATATGAATCCAAAACACTTGAGACATTAATTTAAAGGCTAAGAATATTTGAAATCTTCACACAGCAGGTGGAAGAGGTTTCCAATGTAGCTGTTCTCTTCATTTTTCAGGTGTTTATTTTAATAGAAGATTAACAAAAAGTGAGTATGAAAAAAAGAAACAACCTTCTTAAGTGTCTGGCATTTAAAAAATATTCTGTCAAGTAAGGTGTCAAAACTGTGATGATATTTATATTGAGAATCTGAACAGCATGAGAGAGAAACTATGAAACTTTTATTATGTGTAAGCTATCATTATATGTTTCATAGAAAAATAACACCGGTTAAGAAAGTTGCTGGAAAATATTGTCATAAAATATCATCATTAAGTGTATTTTTATTTAAGTTTTGGGGCAGAGGATTTTAATTTTATTTTGTTTAGAGTTACTTGTAATCCTAGTTGGAGTCCTTTTTTTTTTACTGGAATCTGTTGTATGTTTCTATGAAAGTTTATGATATGAGAATTTCAAATGGTATTTTAAATGTTAGCAGCTCAACTCTCTACATTGTTTATGGAGCTTGCATATTTTGCTCCTAATATTAATCTAAATAAATCCAACTCACATTCACAGAGTCACCTACTTTTAAATGTAGCTAATTGTCAGCATTAAATTGTCAGCATTAAAACTGAAACTTAACATCTGATTTCATCACTCAAGGAAAAATCAATGTGACTATTTTGAAATACTGAATGATTATTTAATAGGTGAAGCCACATCTAATTTGATGATTTTTTTAAAGATTTCTAAGTTACAAGATACATTTTTAAAAAAACTCTTCTTGGGGCTTCCCTGGTGGCGCAGTGGTTGAGAGTCTGCCTGCCGATGCAAGGGACGCGGGTTCGTGCCCCGGTCCGGGAGGATCCCACATGCCCCGGAGCGGCTGGGCCCGTGAGCCATGGCCGCTGAGCCTGCGCGTCCGGAGCCTGTGCTCCGCAGCGGGAGGGGCCACAGCGGTGAGAGGCCCGCGTACCGCAAAAAAATAAAAAATAAAGCTCTTCTCAAACAATGAACATCTCTGTTGGCAAAGGAACATTTTCAGATTCAATTAAAGAGCAAGTACTAGTTAAATACTGGTAAGGTAGTGATTTAATTTTGAAAAAAATCACTGCTATTTTGTCAAGCTTCCAGAACAATTTAATTGGAAGCTTGATAGTACATAGAATTGTTCAAAAATCATCTGCAATTATTTATCTGTGTAAATCAAGAATTTCTCAACACTGTGCCATGAAAAACAAAATTAATAAATAAATTGGAAACCGAAACTGAATTAAACATGAAATAATTTATACCAACAAAATATTCTCTGGTTCTGCTGTATACATTAGAATTTCTTGTAACATATCATTTGATAAAAATGGATGCTAAACGTGGAAAAGCATTAGATAATAGCACTGTCAAGGGTACAGGACAGACTGAGGGACATTCCAAAAGCAGGATGACTTTTGTTTTATTTGTTTTCTGTAAAAGAAGGTAGGGAGTGATTTCAAGATTGATTACATCGCTAAACAAATTCTGCTGTTGTGTGTATATAGCCATTTACGTAAATGAATGAGTGGATTAATGGAGTAATAGTGATCAGCTAAATATATTTTCCCATTAAAGCATGGTAAGAGATGCTTTATGTAATCTATTTTATTTCACTTGTTGTGTGATTATAGATTTCTCTGTCTAATATCTTGTGGTCCAGTAATTCTAGACTACCATTTTCAAAAGTGTGGTAAGTCCTCTGAATTAGGAATTCAGAAAATTTTCTTCTACTTTAAGTTTTTCTCTGAATATGAGGCCGAGGGGTTCTAGACACTTTTATTTTAAAAAATGGACTCTATGGCCCGGTGAAAGCCTGAGAAAAAATTTTTTTTTCTGTATATGTACATATTTGCATAAAGGATTGGCTAATTTTTTTACTTTTTTAGATTTATGGGAAAATCTTATTCAATTATCTCCCTTCTCAAAGTATTAACAATAATCCCCATTCTCAGCAGATTTCTGTATATTGATATGACAAAACACATCCTGATACACAGAAAATGCTTCAAAGACTTTTCTGTGAACAAATAGCTAGCACATGCTTGTAATCTGGATTTCGTTTTCATGAGGTTGATCGGTTCGCTTTCTGTATCATGGTTGAGAGAAAAACATGCCTTTGACAGTGTTCAAAAAAACCTGTATTGTCTTGTATTGAAGAATCGAGTATTTGAAGCCTAGTTGGAGGAAGAATGGGTAGGTTGGGATGGAGAGAATAGTGCTGTTTTTCACTCTGTTATTAAACAGATAATAAATTGTTAGACTCTAAAATTTTAAGACCCACTTCCCAGAGTATTTCACAGTAAGAGACCACAGTTCCTCCTTGGAAAGAAGCACAGCAAACTGGGTGTGACATGAGGCCGGGGTTTCACTCATCTTTGGTTCCTAGAAACCCTCTCAGGTGGTAGCTCACTAATATCCTGTTGAAATCAAACTATAGGTGGTAACTCCGATGCAGATAAACCTTTCAGAATCTGCTAGAGTCATTTAGACTTGAGAGTAGAAGTAGCTGAAGGAGGTCTTTAATATTTATGAGAAAAGCTATAAACAGCCTTTCATCACATCTTCAGACATCTGGTAGTCTCTCCCTCTTTCTAATTTATCTGTTCTGTTGGGTTTGTAGAAATGGAGGATAATGTTTAATTTTGGCAGGTAGAATTGGAAAGAAGAAAACTTTTGCTGAGGCTCCCCCCTTCTCCCCAAATTAGATGTATGTTGTATGATTCAAGCACCTTAGACAAATGCCAATGTAGTAAATAATAATAACTGACCAGGTATCTGCACACATTCAGAAAAAATCAATGGCAACCTCTAAGTCAGCAGTATATATTAAGAGCACATTTGAATGATTTTTATGAACATATTTTACATTATTAAACTTCTGAAATGCCACATAATAACTTTTAAATTTCTCTATTTACATATTTGTAACCTTGATTTTAGGCAGGCAGATTGCCAGGATGTTGATCAACATAAAGAAAGAAGTTGTTTTAAATTAATTTTCTTGCTGCTAAAAACAAAGTCAGAAAGGTGATAATTACTTTTACCATTCATGTATCCTGAGTTGACAGATGTCATCTAACACTTTGTTTAGTGATTGATCACAATTACCATTTCTGGGGGAAAACATGCATCTATGGCTACAGCCCAGGTGAGTTTTTACAGCATAATGTAATATATTTGGTGATGCCTCTCAGACTGCTGCCACTCAGCCTGGCTATATTAGAATTAACTGAAGACCTAATTGAAAACTACAGCATTCTGAGCATCATATGACCAAATTCTGATTCAGTAAGTCTAGAGTGAAGCTTAGGAATATGTATTTCTTTTACAAGTTTTCCAGGAAATTCTAATTCACCATCAGAATTGGAAACCATTAAATAAGTTCCTCTCTTTTCCCCATTCCTTCCCAGGACAGTTGCACCATCCATCCTCTTCAGAAGACATTATCCTCTATTATATCCAAGCCAACATTCATTTGGTCAGCTGCCACAAACAAAAAAGTCTAGATACATATTCGACCAAAGAATACACATTTGTTTTAGGTATATTATGCATCCCGCATGGTGTTAAGTCTTATATAACGAGATTATCTTAAACTTATAGCAGCACATTTAGAGAGATTTTAATATACTCTTTTAAAAAAATACGGAAAGTCTCAGGAAGGTAAAATATCATGCCCAAGGCCAAGATTGAAACCCTTGTTTCCAAAACATTTTTACAGGATATCACCAGTATCACCACTATTTAAGAAGGTGAGATCCAAAACCTAGAGAATAAGTTTTGAAATCTTCAAAGGTGTTCATCCACACCAAAGAAACAGGGAAACACCAGGTGTGTTCATGATCAACTTATCATGGTCTCAAGATCTTTGGACTCTGCTTTATGATACAATATACCACAATCTTTCATGTAGTCTTTTTTTTTTTTTAAGTAGAGGCTTTGGCTTCTTTCACTTGGCATAATTATTATTATTTTACATCTTTATTGTAGTATAATTGCTTTACAAAGGTGTGTTTCTGCTTTATAACAAAGTGAATCAGTTATACATATACATATGTTCCCATATCTCTTCCCTCTGGCGTCTCCCTCCCTCCCACCCTCCCAATCCCACCCCTCCAGGCGGTCACAAAGCACCGAGCTGATCTCCCTGTGCTATGCGACAATCTTTCAATGAGGTCTCCCTTTCAACACTTTGGTCTTTAGTTTGGAATTTCTACAGTTCCAAAATTGCCTCAGTTTCATCTTTTTAAAAACTAAATCTTGGACATTCCTCTCTTGCGAGGAAGGATGTCCCCCACCCTCCCCACCTTGATTCTGGGTAAGTTTCTCGTTGAGTCAACCAATAGAGGACAACAGAAATGTCACTATGTATGACTTCAGAGGCTAGATCATAAAAGAATATGCAGCTTCCACCTTGTTCACTGAGCAGCACATAAGAACACTGAGGTGCCAGGTAAGAAGTCCAACTATTTAGAGGCTGCTACACTGAAGAGGCCACCTGTAGGTATCCTGGCTGATGGTGCCAGCTGAGAGCAGCCTCGTAGATAGCTCATTAAGGAGCAGACATGTGAATGAAGGAGCCATCTTGGAAGTGGGTCCCTTAGTCCAACCTACTGTCTTCCCAGCTCAGGCTTCACATCTCCTGGAGTACAGACAAGTAATTCCTGCTGTGTCCTGTCTGAATATTTGACCTACCAAATCCACGAGCAAAATAAAGTAGCTGTGCTTTGGTGCCACTGAGTTTGGGGTAGTTGTAACACTGCTATAGCTTGATTTGGCTTTAGATCTGAATTCTGTCATTTCTTCTTTGCAGTCCAATAAGCCCTTCCTCCACATGAGCTAACGTCCCCCATATTAGCTGGGGCTTTACTTCACTAACATCTTCCGAGGGAAAGCTTTGCCTGAACATTCAACCTCTACTCCACCCTCTAGGCTGCCCACTCATGGCTGAAACAGCCACTGCTGCTAAACCCAGGAGTTCGGATGTTACGTACTGCATAAAAGTGAGAAAATATTCCTTCTGAACAAAAGGGTTTATTTTTGTTTTCTCACTCTGCATCTTTTATACTTCAAATTAAGGGCTCTGTTAGAATTCTTTGCATAGTGGTGACCAAAAGGACCTTGGTGTTTCCCTCAGCATAACTAAACCGTAGGCAGTCTTCTTTCCTGCCCCTCAGCCCCTGATCTCTCTCTCATCCTGACCCTTACAGAATGGCCTAATCACAGAATCCCCACCCCTTTTCTTTGGGCATCTAATTTAGATGCCCTAAGTTATTTCTCTGCTCCCCTGAGATCCAATTTTTTTTTTAAGTCTCTTGCCAATTTTAAGACCCAAGAGTGCTTTCTCTAGGATATGAGGATGATTCCTTTGAAATGTAATCATCAAGAAAGAAAGTGTCCCTGTTTCCCATTCTCTGTGGGAGGTAGGAGGCTAACTTCTGTAAGAGGGTGGGTACCTTGCTCCAAGTTGTAAGTTTACTTTTCCTTGGGGTAAGGCCAATTTGCAAACACAAATGGCCTATGATCCTCCCGTCCCAGCTCTCCTACCTTTCCTTTCAGTGGAGTTGAGTTCAGACTGCATTCTTGTCTCTTTATCCTATTGTGATAACCTTGAATAAAGTCTTCCTTCTCTATTTTAACTTTGTCCAGTATAATGTTTGCTTTGCCATGATTTCAGGTTAACAGAGTTCAAAGTTTTATTTTGTATTGTTCCATATTAATTTTGTGATGTTGGTTAAATTACCTAGTGTCCATAAGAGAACTCTAGTGTGGCAGAAGGAACCTAAATTTTACCTGAAGTCAAATCTCCTAGTTGCATTTATGAGCTTTATGAGATAAACACATCACTTAAAGTCCTTTATATCTCCTTTTCCTCATCCTTAAAATGGTGATAATAATAGCTTTTTCATATGATGGTTAATAAGACTGCTTATGTAAAATGAGAAGCATAACTTGGCATATGATAAGGGCTTAATAGGTGTTACAGACCTTCATCTTCAGTCCTTGTTAAGTTCACGAATGGTCTTGGGAATCCTTCAGAAGGGCCTTCCATCACCAAGGAGCAGAGAATGGAATATACTAAATGTCAGAAGAAAAAGAAGAATCAAGCTCTTTGTTTAGAGAGGAATAAACTTTATTTAGTGATTTACTAGTATTCAGGAAGGTAGAATGATTACAAGTTGAATGTCACTTGCCTTTTCCCTCAATATTTTACCAAGGCAACTCACCAGGACCAAAAAAAAAAAAAAAAAAAAAAAAAATGACCAGAGGCTCCAGGTGAATCTACAGTTTTATGATAATACAATATTTATATTTGTCATCCAGAAATAAGATCTGTGACTCACTGAAATAATAGTTTAAAATGTCTTATTAAACAATTTATTAATTTTATTTTTATATTTCTTGGGAAAATACAAGGCATTGCTCTATTTGAAAGCACTTTAAATTTTTTTTTTAATTTTAAAATAAAAATGATGAAAAATGAGAGAAAATAATGGGAACAGTCACAATGGGAGCATCATTTTGAAATATATAAATGAATAAACTCTTATAGGGTTAGTGAGGGCCAAAAAAATAGAGAGAAGAAAGTTATTATTTCTTAAATTTGCACTGTGTGCTAGACCACAGGTCAGATATCTGCATATGTTAATTCAACTCCAACTCATAACAAATTTATGGAATAACTTCTGGAATCCCTATTTTACAAAAGCGAAAACAGAAGCTCTGAGAGATTATATAAAAGGTCCCTGGTCACATATCTAGTGCTAGAGAGACCTTACCAGCTTTGCCCTCCTTCCAGACATAGAGAGGTTTTACAGTTTTCCACTCCTACAGTTAGTCAAGGTCAAGTTACTATTTCTGTGTTGGGAACAGAAGTGACTGACATGAGCCAGTTCTGGACTGATGCACTTAAATGTAGGTGGGGGACCCTTCAATGTTCTTTTCTTTGCTACACTGACATAGGAGACAACACATTCCACATGGTACCGTCGTAAAATTATGTGACCAGTCAGCCTAGAACAATGAGTTTCCGCATGGAGAATAACAATGGACTTTGTGTGGACAAGAAATAAATCTTTGATATGCTCAGGGTGATTGGAAGCCAGACTATCCTGATGGCAAACTTTTTACTCTTTCCCTATACTTTTCTCCCCTCAAAAACCACAGTTCCAGCCCTTAACTTATACTGAGACTGGGCAGGTGGATACCATAAATTCTCATTTGGGGGGGTTGTGCCTGTTTCTTAGGCTTTTTACCACCATTCAGTTCAGAAAGAGAAATAGTATTGTGTTCTTACAGGTGAAAGACTTGTCATTTTCCTATGTTATCTTGTAGAAAACTACTCAAAAAATACACGTGTTTTCAAAATGTTTGCTCAAATTTTGATGTTCCTCTAAATGAAATTTTTGTTAGTTGAAGACTATCTAAGTCCTTTGTCAATCAGGGAGTGGTTAATAGCAAAAGGCTTGTTGTAGTTCTGAATACATAAGAACAGTTTACAGGAGTGATTTTTTTTAAAAAAATTCCTGGTTCCATACTATAATAAATAATTCAGCCTTTAAATACAGATTGGATCCCTTAAAGGCAAAGAATGAACATACTCAGCATATTAATGCTTTTCAGATTTTGCTTTGTGAAATGTTTAGCAATTTCAGATGAATTCATAAGTGCTTTTATTTGAGAATTTGGGCATTACATTCATAAGCATATTGAATGAAATACAGGAAGTGAATACAGATGTGGCTCTTTGAGCACAAATATGCCATATTTTAATAATGCCTTCGGGGTTCTAGAAATACCCTTGGGTCTATAAGTTTGGATCAAACTCCTCTTATGGTTTTCTGTTTGAATTTGCAAAAGTCACCCATTATCCTAGAATTCAGATTCCTGATTTATAAAATGAGGCTGAAATGCAACAAAATATGGTGATTTTGGTAAATAACATAGGGTGCAAACAAAACAATAGTCATACTGAATGGTCTACATACACTGCTGTGGACAGGCAAATTAAAGATTGTTTTTCAGTGCTTGCTATGGCTGAGGACACTACGCTGATATGTCTTCTTATTACATTTGTATTTTATATTGAAATATAATTGACTGTATGTCAATTAACCTATATTAGTTTCAGGCATACAACTTAATGATTCAATATTTGCATATATTGTGAAATGATCACCACAGTAAGCCTAGAGATCATCTGTAACCATAGTTACATTTTTTTTCTTGTGATGAGAACTTTTAAGATTTACTTTCTTAGCAACTTTCTAGTATGCAATACAGTATTATTAACTATAGTCATCATGCTGTATGTTATATCCCCATGACTTGTTTATTTTATAACTGAAACTTTGTATCTTCTGAGTCCCTTCACCTATTTTACCTACCCCTCACTCCCTGCCTCAAGCAACCATCAATCTGTTCTCTTATATTCGTACTTCTTTTTAAATTATTATTATTTATTTTGGGCTGCATTGGATCTTTGTTGCTGTGTGCGGGCTTTCTCTAGTTGTGGTACACAGGCCCTAGAGTACACGGGCTTCAGTAGTTGCCGTGCGTGGGCTCAGTAGTTGTGGCGCACGGGCTTAGCTGCTCCACGGCATGTGGGATCTTCCTGGACCAGGGATTAAACCTGTGTCCCCTGCACTGGCAGGCAGATTCTTAACCACTGCGCCACCAGGGAAGTCCCATATTTGTACTTCTTAAGCAAGATAAAATATTCAAGCCTCTAATAATGAAAGAATCCAAAATATTCAAGCCTACAATAATGAAAGAATCCACCCAACTTCTCTGTGTCATAGAGTTTTGCTCATGAAGTGTAAACAACCTTGGGAAAAGGATTCAGTGAGGAGCAGGCTCTGCGTTTGATGCTGTGGTGCCACCTTGATGTCGGTACCTGGTCAAAAGTCTTGGCAGAGAGCTGTGCAGTTGAGACATGGCCCAGGTAGAATCATATTGTTTTTCATTATTCAGAATAGTTTATTTATTTATTTAATTTTTATTGGGGTGTAGTTGGTTTACAATGTTGTGTTAGTTTCAGGTGTACAGCAAAGTGAATCACTTATACATATACATACAATCTACTCTTTTAGATTCTTTTCCCATATAGGTCATTACAGAGTATTGAGTTCCCTGTGCTATACAGCAGGTTCTTATTTGTTTTCTATCTTATATATAGTTATGTGTATATGTCAGTCCCAAACTCCCAACTTGTCCCTCCTCCCCTTATCCCCTGGTAACCATAAGTTTGCTTTCTACATCCATGACTCTACTTCTATTTTATAAAAAAAGCTCATTTGTACCCTTCTTTTTAGATTCCACATGTAAGTGATATCATATGTTGTATAAAGAACATGTGGTACATATATGCAATGGAATATTACTCATCCATAAAAAAGAACAAAATAATGCCATTTGCAGCAAAATGGATGGACCTAGAGACTGTCATACTGAGTGAAGTAAGTCAGACACAGGTAAAATCATTTTTAACTTACCATCAATCCTGTCTATCTTAAGCAGTAGATGGCCTAAATGAAGAGTTCCTTTGTCTTGGGGACTATGAATGGAAAAGAAGAGGAAAAGCAACTTTCCTTCACTTTCTTTCTGTAGCATTGAATGACATGTGCTCAATTACCTAGTTTACATAAATATGTGATTTCCTATTCCTTTTTCTAGCTAAGAAGCAATCCAAAGTGTTCAGATAGCCTTGAACTAGGAATTGAACCACTGGGGCTAGAGTAGCTAACATGGTCTATATAGAGAAAGCTGTCAGTCCAAATTCAAGCTTGAGCTGATAAGTACAAAGACAAAAATAGAGAGACAAGATACAAGCAAAGACACATGAAGGTAGAAATTAGATGACTTTGTATTTATTCATAGCCCAGTTTAAATCCCACATCTCCCATAAAATTTCCCAGATACCTCTTTCAGAAGAAATGACTTTTTATTTAATCTTATATTTTGTTTGCTGATTATAATTGAAAGATGTATCCAGACTTGCACAAATAAAGATAAAGGGGAGGTATGTGAGAGAGTTCATATGGCAAATAATGGTGTGTTTTGATGGATCATTTCTAATACCAGGTGGCTGATATGTGGATGAATCAACCTGGTTTAAATATACAAGGCTGATATGGACATAACCTATGTATGATAGTTTGTTTCCTATGACAGATGCAGCCTGGCTCTCTGATGAAGCTTCTGGTTGTATAATGAGAGTGAAACGATGAACCATTGAACCAGATAATGAATCATTGTTGGGCCTGATTACATTTTAAATGCATATTAACCATTTAACCTCAATTGGAAGTAGTATTGGGAAAGAGTCTAAAATGATTTACAAGTTTGATTTAAATAAGCAGAAATCTTTAAAATCTAAGCAAAAGGAGATCACTTGGGCTTCCCTGGTGGCGCAGTGGTTGGGAGTCCGTCTGCCGATGCAGGGGACTCGGGTTCGTGCCCCGGTCCGGGAAGATCCCACATGCCGCGGAGCGGCTGGGCCCATGAGCCATGGCCGCTGAGCCTGCGCGTCCGGAGCCTGTGCTCCGCAATGGGAGAGGCCACAGCAGTGAGAGTCCCGTGTACTGCAAAAAAAAAAAAAAAAAAAAAAAAGGAGATCACTCATGCAAAGTATCAAGCCAAGAGACACACAGTAGGTATCCAATAAATGTTCTTTCCCTTCTATTAATTCTTGGCTAAATCTGAGCCCCTGCCTTTGAATAATGGTTATATATTCAAGATTGTTGACTGAATTTTGCTTATGAACAATCCAACTTTATGGCCCTGAAATACCAAAAATGATTTTCTTTTTTAAAACATCTTTATTAATTTATAATGTATATATGAACTGCACATATTTAATGTGTACAATTTGATGAATTTAGGTATATGCAAACAGGTGTGTTACCCTCACCAAAATTAAGGTAATATGCATATCAAACACCTCCCAGTTTCCCTGTGTCCTTGTGTGCGTGTGTGTTTGATATAAACAATTAACATGAGGTTTACCCTGTCAACAAATTTTGAAACTCACAATACTGTGGTGTTAATTACAGGCACAATGTTGTACAGCATGTCTCTAGAACTTATTTGTATAGTTTAACTGAAAATTTTCACCCATTGAATAATACTTTTCCGGTTCCCTCACCTCCCAGGCCCTGGCAACCGTACTGTATTTCTGATTCTGTGAGTTTGACTATTTTAGATACCTCAAAAAAGCATAAAAGGTTTTATCACCTAAGTTTTTAGCATGAAATACTATAAAGAGGCTGAAATCTTATTTAACCCACATTTTTGTGAAACAAGTGTATTATTTAGTTTAATTCAAATAATCAAAAAACAATCTGTTGATAGGACAAAGCTGAGTCTATTGACTACCACCAGAGAGAGAGAGACCACCACCTCTGCAGAATTTTGGCATTGTCTCATGGGAAGAAAGGAAGAAAAGGAATTTATTGAGAAGTGGAAGTTTGATTTGGGACAAGTCTTTCAAAATGGGGCCTTGATTAAGGTTGGGAAAAGATCATATTTTTCCTTGGCGAAACCAATAAGACAAACATTGTGAGGCAAATTATTTAAAATTTTTAGGGTGCAAAATATCTGTTGAGTATTTCAGTAAGTTCCTATAATGAACAATTAAGCCATTTGCTTGGGTATGTGATTCTCAGAAAAATAAAGCCATCTAATGAGGACAGTGTAATAGCAGAGTCAGGTTGATATAGCTAGTAAGGCACAGTTTTGGTTTTCAGTGTCCAAGCTGTGGTGTGGAGACGAGAGTTTCTTCTCTTATTATGACTCCTATTTGTGTGGCTCTATGCACAATGAACAGAATAGCATCTACCCTCAAGGATCTCACAGATTTGTGAAAACTTGAAAAAAAGAGTGCTAATAATTATACCTCTATGATGTTGATGTTGTAGCTATAGATCAAGATGCTGACGAAGTTCAGAGTTGAAGATACTCAACTCCACTAGGAAATAGCAGTAAAGTTTTCTCTGAAGACTTAATATCTCAGCTGGGCATTGAAGGACAAGTAATAATAGCTAAGTGCAAGGGGACTAAGTGGTAATATTCCAGGGAGGAAAAATAGCAGGTACAAACTTAGCCAGCCATGGAAGAACTCAGGGAGCTCAAAGAACCAGTTCAGTTTGGCTGACCTGCTTTGTTCAAATAGGGGATGGATTGGATCATTGAAGAACACTGGATGCTATACCAGTAATCTGGCTTTAAATATAGGTAATGGAGCATAATTGTAGGAAAAATGAATAATATTGGTAATTATTGAAAAATTAACATCTAGATTCTATTCTTTAGTCCTAGAAGTGGAACACTTGCAATTAAGAACATTTAGCTTACTTCTAGGGCATATAGACATTGGCAGGCACAGGGCTTTGCTTATATTCTTCACAGTATTGTCATAATGCTGATGGAGAATCTGCCTGCGTTAAAGCCAATAGCATTTGGACAGGATGGATCTGACAGGTCTTCCACAGAGTGCATCTAAAGAATAGAGAGCAGACTATCACCCAAAGTATGTCAAATTACAAGGACTCTTTAGAGTCATTTTACTTACCTTAGACTACTTTGGGATTAAGCTTAACGAAAGATAAGTGATAATAGACAAGAAAGACAATTACAAGGGGAAGATAATACTACATGTAAAAGTGATGGAGAAAGAATGTCCACAAGCATATTGCATCACCTCAGTACATATTTATTAAATCAAGTATTAATGTCCTCAACCATGTTTATTAGTTACTGGCTTGTGTTCCAAGCACTCTTATAGATGTTGGGGAAATAAATAAGAATACACTCTAGCTGCTGCCTGGGAAGACTGCACAGTTTCCAAAGAGTGGCAAAGAAAAGTAGTCAACAGCTAATCATAAAATGACTTCAATACCATGTAAGTATATCTACTGGAGTGTGTATTGTAGTTAGTAAATATGTAAGAATGGAAAATGTGGCTATAAAAAAAGGAGAAAGTTAAGGTAGTCACTGGAGAGGGTTCAGAAAAAAAAGACATTTTTAAAAGGTGTAAGACATTTGAGTATTCTTTAATCTGATGGTGTTAGAGAGAATCAAATCTAAAGAGGAAGATGAGAAGTAGATTGATCAAGGGTTGAAATTCTGAGAGGTGGGTATATCAGAAAGGAAACAAGAAAAAGGAAGTAAAGATATTGACAAGGAATTGGTTGAAGAGATTCACAGTGAATCCTCAAGTGGAGAAAGTATAAGGTAAAAACAAAATAGGCTTAATAAATGAAAGAAATAGAGAAATAAAGAAGTACAAATTATGATTACAATGTTGAACCAAATGAAAGATGGATGTAATCAGTTTGGACATCTTAATCTGGCAATATGCTATCCAAGATGCCTTGAAGTAGATCTAAAATTTACAGAATAGGAAGATATGAGGCTGTAGTCAGATATTCAAATCATTTATTAATTTATTTATCTATATATTTATTTTATATTGGATCATAATACATTCCAGTTTCCGGTCTTTGGAGTGTGTAGTTGAAGTAGAGAGAAAATAATCATTACTGAGAGAGTGACCATGTACTCTTTTTTTCCCCAAGTAAGTTATGATTTAATGTTATCTTGGTGCAATTCTGAATAGCATCCCTTTTCACCCTTAGAACTGTCTCCATTAGAATCATTATTTTTTTTTTTTTTTTCTTTTTGCGGTACGCGGGTCTCTCACTGTTGTGGCCCCTCCCGCTGCGGAGCACAGGCTCCGGACGCGCAGGCTCAGTGGCCATGGCTCACGACCCCGGCCGCTCCGCAGCATGTGGGATCTTCCCGGACCGGGGCACAAACCCGTGTCCCCTGCATCGGCAGGCGGACTCTCAACCACTGCGCCACCAGGGAAGCCCTAGAATCATTATTTTTAAGTTACCCTAATTATTGGAATTGAAGTGCTCAGGCAATAGGAGACTGGATTTTGAAATAGGTCACCAGATTAACATCGTCACCGTATCTGATGGCAGGAGTTGGAATAGGAAGAGAACTGTGAAATAGATCACAAAATCTTCCAAACTTAGGTCAGAGTGATCAAGTTAATCGTAGATGACAGGGATGAGGACCAAAATGATTGTCTAACTAAATAGCAAGAATCTTATAGAGGTAGAATCTTTTCTTTCTTTTTAAAATATGTGCAGGGAATAGTAATAGACCCTGAAGTATACCTGGGTACTTACTGATGCCACTTATACCCATGAGTAGTAGAAAAATGAAGAGTGTCTACTCAAAAGAAATGTAGTGAAAGTAGCATCCTTCAGGAAGCCCTATGTTTTAGCTAGTCCAGGAAGTCTGAAAGAGCATAGAGAGATTCCAGATATTCTAGAAGGCAGAGGTAAGAGAAAGGGTCAAGGAAAATTTAGGTTAGGTAAAAGAAACCCAATTTAGGTCTTTTAAATGTTATTAACTGTACTTACTAATATTTTAGGTAATTACCAAGCATAGCAGGACTATGAGGCATTATCATTTTAACTGAATACGTGTTTTTCAAAAGGTTTGATCCCAGCGGCCACCTATAACAGGAAAATAGGTAAGTGGTAGTGCTCAGGCTTCTCAAAATGGGTCAGCTGCTGCTTAAATTGATTCTTCTGTGGATTATGCCTGTGAGGTGGTTGGCAACAGAACACGCCAAACCCAGGACTGTCTCTTCCAATTGGAAACAGCAACAACTTCTCAAAGATAAGAAGGAAATGGGTTCCTTGGAAGGAGTCAGAAGGGGGTTCCAAGATGGTAGATGTAAAGGTGGCTTTGGAATGGAAGAGTTCTTTGGAATATGAGTTCAATTGTAAGTGGAATATTCAAGTTGAAAATATCTGCAGAAGTTGGAAAAACTTCAGAGTCTGTGTTCTGTAAAAATCACATTTAGCTTAAGAGAAACATTTGCCAACCACTTTCTTTGAGTAAAAAATTGGAATTGTGACAGTGAAAAAGAACAGAGTGTTGGTGGTGGAAGGGAGAGTGGAAGGAAATGGAAAAAAGGGAAGAGGGCAAATATATTGATATTTGCCTGTAGTGAAATGTCTGAAGAAAACAGAGGAGAAGTTAAAGGATTACTAAAATATAATGCTCTCGAAAGCAAGGAGGTAATTTCAAGAAGCAGACTATTGGCACGTAAAATACAAGGGCAAACACACTGAATGAGAAAAATGCCTTGATAGGTATATGATCTTTTATGAAAATCTTTCACAAAACAAGAACAAGTATAAATTTTCCACCAGGCCTTATATACTATTGGACTTCCTATAAGGAGATAGCATTACTGATAATAATTAAAGTTCCACAGTCAGGTAGCTCTGAAAAAATTAATAGGCTGTCCCCTACTGAGTGGTTATGAAGACAGGCCTGTTTGTGGATTCTGTAGCTGCTCAAGCAATATTATCTTTGAGTTTCAACATCTGTCTCATTCTTTCCTTCATTCACTCAACAAACATTTATTGAGTTTCTTGTAGGCACAAGCTCTAGGTTTATCACTATCTTTCAGAAAACACTCACATTCCTGAGGCTTGAATGACATGTCTTTTTTTGGAGGAAAGGATAACAGAGGTGGGATAGTTTTTGGTTATTTTTGCCTATGACTGTATCCATTATTAGGAGCATCTGAGAAGCCAATGTGTATTTTTTAAATAATTCCCAGCCACCTTATTTCATGAAACTTCCTTTATCTATTTGCCTGGGTACATCCTGATGCCATAAAAATGCCCTCATTTTGCTTGTATTGGACCATGTATGTTTATATATTTGATGGGGCACACTCATCAACAAATAACAGCTTGTGGGTAATTATCTCAGGGACTCCCGACTATTATTGCAACCGTTGATTTAGAAGATGGGCTGAAAACTGGGAACAGAAAATGCTACTGAGTCTTCCGGTATTAAAAACATTGAAATAGAACACAAACCAAGTGTCAAAGAGTAAAAATCCCCTGTCAAGATGAGTCACTTAGACTAGCATTTCTCAAATTATTCTCTGCAGAACAGTAAGAAGCAAGATACTCACTTACTCAAGTGTTTCTGCTCAACCAAGTTTAGACAATGTTGGGTTAGAACAAATTAAACAGATTTCTCTTCTGCAAGACCTCTCAAAGACTTTAATTTATTTTATGATCCCCAATCAAGGGGCAGAATTGGCCAGTTATTTTACCTGGAAACTTTAACCAATATCACTTCAGTAATATTGGGGTTTTATGGAAAACATTTTGTAAACTCCTGCCTTTCACAAAAAAATGATGAATTGTAAGGATTTGTTTCCTCAATTAATCAACAAGGACCTACTGTACAGCACAGGGAACTCTACTCAATATTCTGTAATAACCTATATGGGAAAAGAATCTGAAAAAGAGTGGATACATTTATATGTATAACTGAATCACTTTGCTATACACCTGAAACTAACACACCATTGTAAATCAACTATACTCCAATATAAAATAAAAATTAAATTAAAAATTAAAAAAGAAAAGACCTGATAATACAATTCAATTGGGAATGTTTAATTGTTTGATTTATTTCTTAGGTCAAATAGAACACACAAATCGACTTTTCCAACACAAATAGCCATGTTAAAATCAGTGGAAAATACGTTACCAATAGTAAATGATGTGTTTCAACTTGCTAACATATGATTCTCTAAAATTCAGTGAAAAATAGTACGTAATAGAGCATGCTGGTTAAAGGCATGTGCTAGGGAGATAATCTACCTGTGACCAAATCCTGACTTTGGATGTGTACTAACTGTAAATTGGGGTAAGTTACAAAACTGTCCTGTTCCTCAATTTTCTCATCTAGAAAATTCGAATAGGAATAGTAGCTAACCTCATAAAGTGAGTTATAAATATAAATCACATACAGTGTCTGCTTAAAAATAAGCATAATAAATGTTACAGATTTTATTATTATATGCAAAGGCATTGTGTTAAGCCCGATAAATGGAGAATACTAATAATACTAAAGAGTTGAATTCAGAAAGATAGAGTAGTATTCAAATTTGGATATTTCTTTTAAAATGCTGAAACTGAAGACTTCGATGTTTTGTATAATTAAAATCATTTATCTAAATATATATTGTGTATATTGCAAATTACAGCTCAGATAAAACAATTTAATATTATACCTTAATAGAAATGGATAAATTACTTTATGCAGATTTATTAATCATTTGAACTCAATTTCCAGACAAAAGGATAATTATTTATATGTAATATTGAAAAGAGTGATTTTTCCTTCAGCTTATTTCACAGTCCTAAGCACAATTTTTATAAGTAAGGAAACTGAAGCACAAAGAGGTTAGAATAATTTGTCCAAGGTTGCATTATTAATAATTCACAGAACTGAAATTTGAACCTGGTTCTGTATGATTTCAAAGTAACTAAAACATTACAATATTTTCTATTATATTAAAGGATTTTTGAGCATGGAATTAAAGAGATATGTCAGGTAAATAGAACTTTTAGCTGCTTAACAAGAGCCACTGGGAGAAGAATATTTCACTTTTGGGGAGCCATAAACTGGAATTTCAGTAACAATCCATGAACAAGAAATTCTTTCAGATACTCTTTCACATTTACCAACTTTCAACACAAGAGCATAAAAGCTTTAGGTCGTTTAAATAACAGATGAGATTCAAAACAATGCACTGCTTGAAAAATGTAGAGGCTAATTGGCTAAGTCTCCAGGTGTTACTTTGGAAAATTTAGGAGTTAATATCCCCTGGGAAAACCTCATGCAGCTGCTTTTGATTAGGGAATAAGACAGTCAGCTTGCAAGCCTTCTGAAACTCATGCATGCCTCCTGACTTGTGAATAATTAGTCAATTTATTTTTTGATGGCTGGTGTCCAGTAACTAGCTATAGAGAATAAAGGAAGGACAAAGAACAAAGAGAGAGAAAGATGGGCTCTTTCTCTACCAAATACATGATGTTAAACTCTGATTGTACTGATCTTGAACATAATTACAAAAAAGTTTCGCTAGATTACATCTTAGTGATATGATTTTTGAATACTTTTAATAATTTACTACAAAGCTTAGAATGACCTGAAAAGAACACTTCCATGCACAAATAAGAGAGTGATGGATTGGATACTCATGTTAAGACATAAAGCAGGTATGCTTCTATGTCCATTCATTTCTTCCAGACTAGCTGTTAATACTTCCACAAGGTAGAACCTATTTTCAATATTAATTATTTGCAAATGTAGACTTTTTTTTAAGTTTTTTACAGCTGTTTTGCCAAATTTGGTTTTTGCTTTAAATTGTTCATTATTAGCTAACCCTAATGGGAATGAGGTCAATAATTCAGTTGTTGAGAATATATTTTAATTTCCCCAATCTTCCCATTTGTGTGTCTAATAATTATTTAAAACCTTTACTTAAACATGAACTTCTGGCACGTACAACACATCTACATTCAAATAATGATGACTAGCTCATTCTAGAGTGTTCAAGAGATAATAACATAATTTAATATATATCTTTAAAGGAAGTCAGTATTCAGGGAAGTCTAATTATAAGTAATAAAATAAGAATTTCTAGATAAAAGTTGGATGAGAGATATGAGTTTTTTTACAAAACGTTACTTTTCCCTCTTTCAACTGCTTTTGTTTATTACTTCTATATTTTTAAGTAGTTAAACAGTTGATTACTCAACCTACAAATTAACTATGTGCATATATTTTGGCAGAACATTTCACTTCTAGCAATTTATTCAACAGAAATGACACACACATATATAAAAGTGTTATGTACTAAGATTATCGATGAAGAAATGTTTATAACAGCAAAAAGTTAGAAACTGCCTAAATGTCCACTAATGGGTTCAAATTAAAAATTGTATAGTCATCTGTGAAGTGGAGCACTATATATAAACCATTAAAAAGAAATATAAGTAAATCAACTGACACAGGATGATGAATAAAAATAATACTAGGTGAGCAAAAAGAAAAGCAGAGTATGTAATACATAAAAATAAATATATACATATATACAAAATATGTAAGTTACAATTTCATATTTGTTTAATAAAACATGTTCATTGTGGTTGTCTCTATGAAAAGGTGGGGTTTTCAGGACTTCTCTTTCTACCTTATATTTCTGCACTAGATGTTGTGAAAATATATCTTTTTCTCTTTAATGAAATTATAAAGACAAAAAAGAAATAATGTAGAAAATACATTTTAAATTATATACTTAAAATGACAATTATTTTAAGCACGTATACATAGCAGATTCATGGTTATGTTTTAAAATATAAGCACTTTTTATTTTTCTTTATACAATAACAATCCAATGAGACATATTGGCACAAATTGAATCATTTTGTTCTCTTAAGAAAATATTTTCATTTTTAAAAAGAAAAAAGATATACATACACACACATGAATCTATATGCATATATATGTAGATAGATATAGATAGATAGATAGATGATAGATACAGATACATACACCAGAAGTCATTTCTGAAGCAGATGAGCATATTTACCTATATTCTTCTCCTAATCCTGCCATTTGGATGGCCCTTCTCCATTAGACCAGAGATATATACTTAGCCTGTTGAAACAATGACAATAATTCCATGTAGGCCTACTGATGGCATTTGGGGCATTACACATGCCATCCAACAGAAACCTATGAGGATTTACATTTTGATTACTCTTCTGATTTCAAAAATCATTACTTAAATATTTCTAGACAAAAAGTACTTTGCATCATTTAATCTTTTTGTTGCTGATGTATTTTGAGAAGCTCTACCAATGAGTAAGCCTAAATTCAAATTCTTTATCTGGGGGAAAAAAAGAATACTTTCCATGTTGAAGTATCATTCTGCTCTGCCAGCAGCCCTAGCCAGGACTGAGGATTTCAGCAAGTCAAATAAATTAATTAGTGGAACCACCAATTAATTTGCAGCCCATTTATCAGAAAATCTTAATGACTCTGACATAAGCCCATATCTCATTTCACAACCTGCTGTACCACCCCTGCTCCCTGCAGCTGTGCCTTGTGCTGTAGAACACAAGCATGCTTGCAAAATGCTGGCCAGAATTGGTTTCCCCGGGTTCTCCACACCTTTGGAGCAGGGGCCTGGCAGAGATCTGGGGCAACAAATGTGGCCGTGATGCCAGACATTTTCTCTTCTGCCCAGTCCTTTTGGCCTGTTCTTACATGATAGTAGAAGATGGTTTCCTATCCTCAGATGTTTTGCAAATCTCAAAAAGGAGAAAAAAAAGTTTTATTGCTGCCATTCCATTTTTCATGTTGAAAGAAATTGAGATTCAGAATGAAAGAGAAGTCCAGGGAAACACGTGTATCTCAGTGAAAAATGTTAAAACGTCAATTCTCACCTCCATTAAAGGAAAAGGAATTATGTACTAGGTAGTTTCCACATGTCATTCATTTAGTCTGTATTTAATAGTTTACTGCATCATGCTTATCTTAAAAATGTACAGATAGATGAAATATTAAAGCATTCTACCTCCTTTGTAAATGTGGGTTTATATTCAAATTGTTCATTTTCTTCCGAAAACTCAAAAAAATTGCAAAAGGAAAAACTTAGAAGTAGACTCAAATTCTAACTCTTTCTCTGCAAATGATTACTGAAAATGTCATCTTTCTGTACTTTCATTCCTGCCATACCAATTTCCCTTCTTCACTCCTGCTGGCTTCAGCACAAATACTGATTTTATGTGTAAACTGCAATTTGTAATCTGCAAATTTAAAATCGCACTTGTTTTCACTGTTTTACCACCTTAACATGTTTAGGTAACTGTTAAGTGCAGGTCAAAACACTAGCAACGCTGTTAATCACTGATCATAACTGAAGTGATCTTTCAGAGAGGACTGGGTACCAGTGAGTGGGATGAAAGGATCGTCTGATAGGACAGTAGATCGAGACTTTTATTTGAGGACAGTCTATTCTCAGGAAGGCTCATAAGGAGGGCTTGTATGCTGGCTCGGCTGAGGGGTATGTGGGAGGGGTGTCTAAGTTCAGGAGCCTGGGGGAAGGAGAGCTGCTTAACTAGAGTTTGGTCAATTCAATATATTGTAAGTGTTTTTTCCAGATTAGTCAGTGAGTACAAACAGTTCAGCTAACATTTATGAAGCAAAGAAGGCCCATGTCTGACCTTGTCATAGGTAAACAAAAGGGGTATCTGTGAATCTTGTGTAAGTCACATGGGGAAGGATTCTGCCTTGTGGTAAGCCTTTTCCAGAACAGAGAAAAGTGGAAGAATTCCTTTTTTTTTCAATTTAATTTAATTTGTATTTTATATTGGAGTATAGTTGATTTACAACGTCGCATTAGTTTCAGGTGTACAGCAAAGGGATTCAGTTGTACATATAAATATATCCATATTTTTTCAGATTCTTTTCCCATTTATGTTATTACAGAATATTGAGTAGAGTTCCCTGTGCTATTCAGTTGGTCCCTGTTGATTATTTTATACATAGTAGTGTGTATATGTTAATCCCAACCTCCTAATTCATCCCTCCCCCCTCTTTCACCTTTGGTAACCATAAGTTTGTTTTTGAAGGCTTTGAATCTATTTCTGTTTTGTAAATAAGTTCATTTCTATCATTTTTTGTTTCAACATATAAGTGATATCATATGATATTTGTCTTTCTCAGTCTGACTTACTTCACTCAGTATGATAATCTCTAGGTCCATCCATGTTGCTGCATATGCATTATTTCATTCCTTTTTTATGGCTGAGTCATATCCCATTGTATATATGTACCACATCTTTATCCATTCAACTGTTGATGGATGTTTACCTTGCTTCCATGTCTTGGCTATTGTAAAATAGTGCTGCAATGAACATTGGGGTGTATGTATCTTTTCAAATTATGGTTTTCTCTGGATATATGCCCAGGAGTGGGATTTCTAGATCATATGGAAGGATTTCTTAATTGTTGCTATTTTCCAGGAGCACTCCTCTAAGATAAAACATAACAATGTCAGCACCTGCTCTTAGGAATTTTGTCTGTTCTATTTACTATTGTATGCCCAGTATCTAGTAAGGCATCCAGCTCATCATTGGTCTTAAATATATAGTTTTAAACAGTGAATAAATAAACTAAATTAAGTAAGATTCACTGGGTTGAAGAAGAAAGGAGATAGGTGACGGAACAATTCTAGGTAACACTGTATATTTCATAGTTCAAGGACAATGTGTGATTTGAGGAGTGGAGGGTAGGGCACAGGACATAAGAGGTAAGAACTAATGTTCCTGTGGGAAGAGAAAGTTACTTCCTTTACTATTTGTCTAAATTGAGAAACAGGCAACCTTCTTTTAAAATGCATTTAGTAACATACCTAAATCACTCAAGGAGAAGGACCAGATTTCAAGGTTGTCACTATCATCACCTCATTTAAAAAATGAGTTTTCATTTGCAAAATGGAATTTGCACTGTCCCACATAGTAAGATTTTTTTTCTTTAAGAACTGTATTTTATTCTTAGCCATTATGGCCAAGTGTCAATAATATCTGATAATTTATAGTACTTTGTGCACCTCAGAGTATTTACACATTGTTTCATTTGATCTTCACCAAAACCCTGTGAGGTAGGTACAACAATTTTGATTACACAAGATTTAACAAACATTAGAAATGGAACCTAGCAGGAGAAGTAATACTTCCATGGTTTTACAGGCATTTAGGGGAGAAAACTAGACTATAGCCTAAATTAATGTTTCTCAACACTTCTTTTATTACCCCAGATGAAAAGGTTTTTATAACATTATTCTCCTAATCAACTCCCCCATAAAATCCTAATACCACAGATAAGCTATACATCGATGTTTTATATACAATATGTCTATTTGTGCATTATTCATAAAATACGATGTTTTTGCCCTCAACAACCAATTTTTACCCCCTTGGGGATAGTGTCATCTTGCTGAGGTTGCATGGCCTGTGTTGCCAATCTCCACTGCCCCGTGTGGTCTCACATAGCACGAATGCCTTCATGGATGTTCAAGTGGCTTATGCTTGCTTAGTTAATCTGCACAATAAAATTTACTCCCATTTTATAGATGAGAAAATCAAAACCCATAGTTTAAATGATTTGTACAATGGCACATATCTAGTTCACGCTAGAGAAAAGACACAAATCAAATACCTACCTGTCAGTTCTTTCAATACAACGTATTTTAAAGGCCATTATTAATATCTTGTAAAACCTATAATGGAAGAGATGTAAAAAAGAAAAAAAAATATATACACACACACACACACACACATATATATATATATGTATAACTGAGTCTCTTTGCTGTATACCTGATAGTAAAACAACTTTTTAAATCAGCTATATTTCAATAAAAATTTTAAAAAATAAAAATGAAACAAAACAAAAGACCATTCAGTGTTTTGTACCCAGAGAGAGAAATTTGCTATCATAAGTAGACAGACATTTTCACAGCTACTGAGTCTAATACATTCTTCCAGTATTCTAAAAAATATCTGATAGAAAAGAAAAATCTCTGATCAAAGTTGATAAGCTACTCTCCTAACACTGAGGGTGGGGTTATATGTTTTTTCCATTTCTTAGCACAGCACAGAAGATCTTATGTTATAGTTATTGTTCAGAAAATATTTGTTGAATCACTGATGAGTGACTGAGTAAATATATGCCCTGTTCTTTTTACATATAAATTTGGAATAAAGACAGATTTTTTTCTGTTCTTATTAGAAAATATGTGATTCCCAATGGAGGGGAACATATATCAACACAGGATGAAATGCTGAATATATGTGAGTCTATATTAAACTGATAATAGAGGTTCCTCTCTAATACTGTTGTATTGCCAGGAATACCAATTCATTGATCCTCTATCCATCTGATTCTAAGCTTTAGCCATTAGAGGAAAGATTCAAAGAGCCTAATGAGGATCAGGGAGTAAGCTTTATCACTGGGGTTAGCAACTGAACTTATTTACAAAACAGAAACAGATTCACAGACTTAGAAAACAAACTTATGGTTACCAAAGGGGAAAGGTGGGGGGAGTAAATTAGGAGTTTGGGACTGGCATGTACACACTGCTGTATTTAAAACAGATAACCAACAAGGACCTACTGTACAGCACAGGGACCTCTACTCAATAATCTGTAATAACTGAAATGGGAAAAGAATTTGAAAAAGAAGAGATACATGTATATGTATAACAGAATCATTTTTCTGTACACCTGAAACTAACACAACATTGTAAATCAAATATATTCCAATATAAAGTAAAAATTAAAATAAATACATAAAATTAAACACACACACACACACACACACAAGTGAAGGGCTTCCTTGAAAGGATAGATTAGAGAACATAAGTGAGACTTAAAGCAATCTGGGAAGTTCCCTCCATATTGAATTTTGCCTTTAACTTACCTTTGAGAGGAGTGAATTCTGCAAAGCAGATTCTATAAAGCATAACCCAGCCAACCTCACAGACTTCATCACTGGAAAGGCAGTAAACTAGAGAAATAGAGACCTCCAAGTGTGCTTTGTAACTACCAACATGGGAAGAGTAGAAGAGAACTTGGAGTTTTTGTAGATTCAAGACACTGGGGGAGAGAGAGAGAGAGAGACCAAGAGGGAAAGAGAGAGAGAGAGATTTTATGCATTTAGCAGCATTACCATCCACAGATAATATTGTTCAAGTTGCCATGTTCTTACCAAATTACTTCTCTTTTCTTGGGATAGATCAAGTAAGGAAGGGAAAAGAGCCTAAAAGAATCCCCCCTTAACAGTGCTCTCTCCTGGGGAGTGGAGCAAAGCTAGCTGAAAAAATAGATGGAGAAATAAGATTTTCCACCTAAAAACCTTGTCAAGCAGGTGCTTTGAGTCATTATTCAATGCTAGTAATAATATACCATTTGAGTTGCAAGTGACAAAATCTCAATTGAATTTGTTTTGGTAAGAATCTTAATTTATAGGAAGAATATTAGGGTATCACTTGTAATAGAAGTAATGGTTGAAAAGCTAAACAGTCTGGAGGAGAGGAACAAAAAGATTAGGATGCCACCAAGATTTATTCAATCCATCTGTCATGTCTGCTTTCCTCTGGAGAGCACACCTCATGCATGCGTGTATTCTGTTTTACTTCAGACAACTTGACAGGATCCACAGTCATCATTGACAGGACCTGAGCCTCCTATTCTATGCAGGGGCTTCCTCTCCCTCAGTTCTGTTATGAAACACGTGTTGTAAAAGAATCTTCACTGGTTCAGCTTTGGTCAATGGTTAGGATCAATCCAGGGTGGGTGGGAGAACAGATCATGCAAGTCAGAGTAGAACTGTCACTGGAACCACATAGTTGAGCAGAGACAGGAATTGTGGGGCAGTCAATAAGATATGAGTGTAAATTGTCTGGGCATATATGGGAGTAGATGGTCAGCTACTGACAAAGGCTCCGAACAGAATTGTCTTTTTTGTAGCACTGATGTTAAAGAGTATGGCTATATCCATCATTAAATGAAAAATAGGGAAAAAAATATCAAGACAATAGTCGAAATAAAAACAAGATTATTCACATGAAAATAACTTTTCAAGTAATAGCAATGGCAGGTTTCATTTTATCATGACCTCTTAGGGCACGTGTCAATTTATAAATCATTCATTGCTAAACTCAGATGCTGGGAACAAGATAATGTAAACAGTTGTCATAGCTGCTAGTACCTGAATGCCCCTAGTATATTTGGAACTATCCTATTAAGAGAATGTTGGTAGGAGGCAAAAACAGTCTTCCACTGTAAAAGTCCCAAATACCAGACATTGTTTTTCCCAGGTTTTATTGTCCTTAAGAAATATGCATTTGACTAATTCTTGATCTACCTCAAACTGAATCACAAGTTATTGAAGCAAGGAATAGGGGCATCTGGCAACAGAAGCAGAAACATCCAGTTCGTAGGGTATCAGAGAAACTGGCAATGGCCACTTTGATGGACCAGTTCCGGGCTGTCACATTGTCTCTGAGTGTAGCTGCTCTCCAGTTTTCTTTATTCCTGCTTATCTTCGGGGTCTAGTTTTTTCAGTATTCTGCATTTCTTGGTACTAACCAATATCTTTATAATAAACTCTTTTTATAAATTAAATAACTCAGAATTGATTCTTGATGATTGTGACCTAGACCTCTGCTTGGTACATAAGAACTCAATATTAAGTCTTAAGAAATACAGCCCTCTGAGAATAAATTGCATATCATGATAAAACCTCTTGGAATTTATTTTGTTGTTTAGTGAAAAATAGGATATGATTCATATATAATTTGTCAGAAATATAGTTCTGCATAAAGTAAGGTATACCTGGATTTAGTCTTTGTGAATATTATCAAAGTCATTCTTAGAATGTAAGAAGAAGATACATAGTGGTCAAGATTTCTAGTTTTTAAACATTTTATATGGGATGATTTTTTTAGATATAGCTTATAAATTGATAATTGTCCCACCAAGTGAACTACCAGAAATATTTTACTTTCTCTTTCATTGTTAATGTATAACGTAATATTTATTTACAGATTTGAGTACAACAAAGTAAGACGCCAAAGAAATACTAAGAAATTCATGATATCATGACAAGCAAAGAGCTGGAACCCTAATGACTGCAGAAGCCAAATAGGTCACATTTAATATATGATCTGGAATCTAATCAGATTAATATTTCTTAAAACCAGCCTTCCATCCTGAGCCTTCTAGGAATCGCTTAATGAATGCAAAGCTTATACCCTTGATTTTGATCTTATCTCAAATTGTTGTTCAGAGCCATATTGTTTAATTTCAGACTAATTTTCTAACTAACATTTACAAAGACACGCTGCTATTTCTGCTCAATAGAAATGTTCTACATTTTATTTAATTCATAGATATCTCATACTTATAATAAATTCATAAGCAATTGGAATTTGTGATTAATTTTTGAATTCATATGCAGATATACTTTATATAAAACATGTGTTCCAAAAAGTTTGCATAAAAATGTATTTGTCTTAAATAAAATTACATTTTAAATGTTTAGAGAGACTTTATCATTTAAAAAATCAGTCCATGTATTAGTATCAACAATATTTCATTTTGGACAGTAGTTTTTAACAGTTAGAAGTTTTAATATTTATAGTTACAAGCAGTCAAAACCCATAAAATTACCTTTAAATGGGATGGATATCTGGATGTATGTGATAAAGAATGATATAGGAGTAATAGGAAATTAAAGGTATACTTTAATAAAGACAAATATATTCATAAGGGATGCTATGTAAATCCAAGGTTTTTTGATCTTCTTTCAATACATTCATATCCTTCCCAGAGTTCTCCATATAGATTTTGCTTTCTCTTTCTCTCGCTCGCTCTTCTCTCTCTCTCTTTTTCTGTCATTGAGGACATAGTGAGAAGGCAACTGTCTGCAACCCAAGGACAGAACTATCGCCACACGCTGACCCTGCTATCGCCTTGATCTTGGACTTTCTGTCTCCAGAACTGAGATAAAATAAGTTTTGATTGCTTATACTACCCAGTCTATGGTAAATTGTTATGGCAGCCTGAGCATATTAATACATAGACTTAAACAAATCCCATTATATTTTGGCCAAATATTTATTCCCAGAAATATTTTCCTTTCCAGAAAAAAAAATATATATGGACTTCTGATTTTGAGATTTCAGAGAATTCTGTGATTCAAATAAAGTTGCCTCTAGGTGCTCCCCCAATTCTAGGTTAGGACTACATTTGTTAAGTTAATTGACACTTGTCCTACTATTTTTATAATTTCAAAAATGAAATGTTGCTCTTTTCCCCTCTCATTTTGCCTTTGCCTTTTTTTTTCATTTTTTGCTTCTAAAATTACTTTTTTTGTTGTGATTGTGAGATTTCAAAAATGAGTAGAGCTAAATGCATGTGTTCAGTCTAACATCTCTAACCAAAAGTTACTCATTTCAATGCTTTTTAAAATGAAACTATACTAACTCAAGCCTCATTTTGTGAGCACAATGGAGAGTAGGGTGAATCTATTTTCTTACTATGCAAACAAAACTTGGGCTTGCACAATCCAGAGAAACTGCTCTGATCTGGTCCTTAGTCACTATGTCTGCTGTTCTCAGCATCCTTGCTCAGGTTCAGAAGGTCCACTCAAAAGTACATTGCTGCATGGTCAGCATTCATCTATCTGTGCCCAGCTTGTGCATGGGGTTCCCAAACATTTGCACAGATGGCTTCATTTCAAGATCTTACCACTTATATATACCCCATGTGAGCTGGGACTAGATTCCTACCACTCATGAAAGCAGTATCATTCCTGCTGCCCATCACTGAACCCATGTGTCCTAGCTCCTTACCCTTTCTTATCTTGTGTGTGTGTGTGTGTGTATGTATGTGTGATAAACGTGTTTTATTTTTTTTAACATATTTATTGGAATATAATTGCTTTGCAATGGTGTGTTAGTTTCTGCTGTATCACAAAGTGAATCAGCTATACGTATACATATATCCCCATATCCCCTCCCTCTGGCGTCTCCCTCCAATCCTCCCTATCTCACCCTTCTAGGTGGTCACAAAGCACCGAGCTGATCTCCCTGTGCTATGCAGCTGCTTCCCACTAGCTATCGGTTTTACATTTGGTAGTGTATATATGTCCATGCCACTCTCTCACTTTGTCCCAGCTTACCCTTACCCTTCCCTGTGTCGTCAAGTCCATTCTCTAGAATAAAGACACAGACCTTTCTTATCTTTGAGAAGCCACTCTTATCAGACCACTTTCCATATAGGGTAGTCTGGTCTAATCACTTCCAAAAGTCTATGCCAGTGATTATTAACGAGGATGATATACCTAGGTTATATTTTCTTTAGTGTGCTATTTACTGCCACACTGATGGGTGAGATAATTACCTTCTGTGGGACAAGACCATATCAGACACTCTACAATTCACTGAACAGTTTCACCTAATGAAGAATTAATTTGCATGCTTTATGATTTTAAGTGTCTTGACAGATATGTATATAGGTGAAAACTCGAATGTAGTTACCTGATCATACAATCTAACCCCATTTTACATATTGATACATACTAATTTTTCATGGTTTTAAGATAAAATGACTTTATATGCATGCAAACTTCATGTATGTGTACAGATGAAAGACTGGATTTTATTTCATCCAGAACTTTTCAGAGTTATCGTATCTCCAAGGGCATTATTACTTCCTGAAGTATTTGTGTGACCATTGCAACACATTTGTATTAGTCTTCATTTGCATAAATAGTTTTAACTACTGATTAGTTCATGGCATCTTCTAATAAAGTAATGCAAATATTCACATATTAAATTACATATTGCTTTATAACAAATACATTTATTTCTCCATTTATTTCAATTATTCTGAACTGACTTTTGTTTACATGTCTAGGTGGTTCATATAATCTATAAATATCAATTCCAGATAGTACAGGCTGACATAAAATATTTTTAATGCTATTATGGTTCTGAAAGGGTTTAAGAATCAAAAGGCTTTTAGTCAGAAAAAAACCTCAAGGATTCAAAGCTTTATATAGCCTCTTTTTTCTCAAATTGAAGTATAGTTGATTTACAGTGTTGTGTTAGTTTCTGGTGGACAGAAAAGTGATTCAGTTACATATATATATTAATTTTCATATTCTTTTCCACTATGACTTATTACAGGATATTGTATATAGTTACCTGTGCAACATAGTAGGACCTTGTTGTTTATCTATTTTATATATAGTAGTTTGTATCTGCTAATCCTAAACTCCTAATTTATCCCTCCCCCATCCCTTTCCCCTTTGGTAACCATAAATTTGTTTTCTATGTCTGTGAGTCTGTTTCTATTTTATAAATAGGTTCACTTGTATCATATTTTAGATTCCACATGTAAGTGATATCATATGGTATTTGTCTTTCTCTTTAACTTACTTCACTTAGTATGATAATCTCTTGGCCCACCCATGTTGCTGCAAATGGCATTGTCTCATTTATTTTTTTATGGCTGAGTAGTATTCCATTGTGTATATGTACCACATATTCCTGATCCATTCATCTGTTGATGGACATTTAGGTTGCTTCCATGTCATGGCTATGGTAAATAGTGCTTCTATGAACACTGGGCTGCGGGTATCTTTTCAAATTAGAGTTTTCTCCAGATATATGCCCAGGAGTGGGATTGCAGGATGATGTGGCAACTCTATTTTTAGTTTTTTAAAGAATCTCCATACTGTTCTCCATAGTGGCTGCACCAATTTACATTCCCATCAACAGTGTAGGAGAGTTTCCTTTTCTCCACACCCTCTCCAGCATTTGTTAAATAAAATAAATAAATGGGACCTAATCAAACTTATAAGTGTTTGCACAACAAAGGAAACCATAAACAAAATGAAAGACAATTACATAATGGGAGAAAATATTTGCAAATAATGTGACCAACAAGGGCATAATTTCCAAAATGTACAAACAGCTCATACAACTCAATAACAAAAAAAAACAACCCAATCGAAAAATGGGCACAAGACCTAAAGAGACATTTCTCCAAAGAAGATATACAGATGGCCAACAGGCACATGAAAAGATGCTCAACATCATTAATTATTAGAGAAATGAAAATCAATACTGCAATGAGGTATTGCCTCACACCAGTCAGAATGGCTATCGTTAAAAAGGCTTTATAGCCTCTTTGAATGTAGATGCAACATACATTTCAGTATTTATAAGAAGCTTACAGCAGAGAAATGAACAGTTAATTTCTTAATAGGATTATTCTGCCTCATTAAATTGCAATTAATGATACTGTTATAAGGCTTAAAGGCATATGTCTTTTAAAACTATCATTTATTATATGAGCAGGAATTTACTGAGCATCTATTATATACCAGAAAGTTGCATAATAGTGTTTTTTCCAATATTTTGAATGGATCTATCTTGACCTACTCTCTCTTTTTTTCTTTCTTTCCTGATCCCTTTCTCACTTTCTTCTGTTTATTTTGTAAATTATGCAGGTAATGCATGGGTACATTATGTTTAAAAAAATCAACAATAAAAACTTTACAGATAGGAAAAAAGTCCTCTTGTACCATCCTACTCCCCTGCAATTCTACTCTTGTTACCACCAGGTAATCACTGTTTTTTTTTCTAGTGTTTACATACATATATGTACCAGTAAGCCTCATGTGTGTTTTAGTATTGGGGGAGGGTGTGATATGTTTACCTGTGCGGGCTGTGAACATATTATTTATAACTGTGCATATATATATATATATAATTATATAATCAAGAGGTATACTTTAGAGTTCCATTCTTGCTAGTACACATATTTCTCCCTTATTCTTTTCCCCTGCTGTATTATATTCCACAATATCAAAATATTAGTCTTCTAAAATTCTCCATTATATAAAAAGTAACATAGATTTCACAATGCTCTAAGCCACTTAGACCTAACTAGAAGGTGGAGAGAACAACCTCCTAAAGGAAGATGGATTAACCTGGGAGAAGGTATGTAGTGTTTTGAAAAGTATATGGAAAGGCACCAAGGAAAATCTACTACCACTTTCTTCCTAAATTTTCTTTGCTTAATCTATAAGGATGGGCAAGTAGATGACTTGATTAAAGAGAGAGTGAGAGGAGAGAAGAAGAGAAAGAGAAAACAAATTGCAAATATGAGCACTTGCCTATGTCTTTATATTCCTATATAATATGTAATAACATTGTGGACTGAAGTTTTCTCTTTAGAAATAATTATCTATAATACTCTTTAGGCTTTGGCATTATAGAAATGACAGATTCCAAGCTTGCCTCTGGAAAATATTTCTTCTGACATTATCAAAAACCAGAGTTAGTGTACTGATGAGTTTTCTTGAACAGAAGGCAAGCTATGCCTAGGACAGTTTGTGTATGTCTTACCCAAAGAAAGTAGATTAATCCTAGATAGACTCTAAATTAGAGAGGAAGCATTATCAGCTCACAGCATACTCAATCATCTCATTTAATTGAAAATTTATTTCACTTTCACCTAACCTAAATAAGAACTGTTATGAATTCTGAAAATAAAGCAACAATTATAAAATAAGATTTTTCCATTTCTGGGAAAATCTTTAGCTACCTTATTTAGATCTTTATCTTTATTATTTCAATTCCTAAGAATATGAGACAAAATTATAGAAGCCAATAACAGAGATTTAAAAAGAAAATCAGCAAGATTTGCATTGTTTTCATTTTTGTTATCTCTGTAGGAACAAGTATAGGTTTTTAAATCAGAATTTTCTTTGAAGAAGCCCAAAGCTTCAACAGTATTGTGTGATATTTTGCAAATCATTATTTTAAGTCTCAGCAAGATGGAACTTCTTTAATTTATTCAGCCCTTCTGACATGGTAATCTGAATAGTATTATCCGTAATAATGGGATTTTACTTTCTTAATTTATCTTCCATGATTTACTCTATCCTTATTCTGTCTCTAAAGCTTTAACCATGGTGATTATCTACCGAAGTAGTAAAGCCACAAGGCTTCATGAAGAGAGATTTTTTTGTGATTTTTAGCTGCTTATGTTTTATCAGCCTTTTTTGGTGATTTGTATTTTAATAACCCTAATACATTACCTGGAGTCCTTTCCCCCTCTAATTGTTTGTCAAAATGTGAATCATGATCTGTGAATGCAAACTTTTCCCATATAGAAAGATTATTTAAAGTAGAACAGGTAAAATGACAAACAATTCAGCAGAAATTTAGCCATCAATATTTTTAAACTTGCAAAATTTAATTTTAAAAGAAAGTAACATGCTATTTTTCAACAGAAGCCTTGGTGAATGTCCAGCATCTAACATGCTTTTACTTAATAGCATTACCTGTTTCTGGGGAAAAAGTTGCTAACGTAAATGATTTGCTACTGTGATATAGTAAACTGATTATGAAATGGATTTATATTAAAAATATAAATAAAACTTATTTATAAGTTTTGTAAAGTAAAATAAAACTTCAATAAAAATACATTGTTTCATCTTTATAATCTTAATATTTTCAAAAATTAATTCTTCTTAGCCAGAGTAATATAAATAAATATACATACTAAGATGGAAATTATACATTTCCTCAGTATTTCCTGAAGACACTAAAATGATTTACCCTTTATTTTGTTTCCACTCTGAGTGATTGTATATATATATACACACATAATTATATATTTTATAATTATTTATATGCATATACCCAAATGAAGAAAACTTGAATAATTAATATTTTGTTTTCCTGTGAAAAGATTCAGCTCCTATTATTTTGAAATCACAGTTTATTCTATCTTCATTTCAGTTTGTTACCTAGTTTTATATTTTGAAAAAAGTATTCATTTACCAATTTTATTTTTAAAAATTGTTTAGTTACAAATGTATGCTAGAAACCATATGAGGCACTGGACAAAAGTAAACGCAATACACATCACTCATCTCTTTATCGTCCAGGGAAGATAAATGTTAAACAAATAATCTATATCTGATTTGGGAAATGCATATTTGAATTAATAACAGAGAAAAGTTTAAAACAAATTGACAAGTATATACGAGGCAGAGGCCAACTTAAAAATTAACAAAAAGTTTATGCAGCAATATTAATGTCAGATTAAATAGATTTCAGGAAAAATATTAAATAATTAATTGATTTAGCAAATATTTATTGAACACTTACAATGGGTAGACCATTGTACAAAACAGACAATAAAGAGAACAGAAACAAAATACGTAATTTAAATTCATAGTGTGGTAAATGACAGTGGGAAATACACATGAGGGAAGGAGGATGGAGATAGGAAATTCTAAGGTTCTGGTAGATTTAAATTTTAAATATTGTAACTAGGAAGGCCTCACTGAAAGGTGATCTTTAAGAAAAGATGTGAAGGAAGAAAGCTGAGTTTTGTTTGTGTCTCAAGGAAGAGCATTCTAGGCAGGGGAAACACCAGTTAATTTTGATACTTTAACCATATTACTTGCCAAACACCTCTCAATTGATGGTGACCCTTATGTCATGTTCTAAGTTTTTTGCATTGAATCAAAAAGTTAACTTACAATACTGCTTTGGTGGCTGTTCTTAATAAAGGACCCATTTTTAATATAATGAGCACATGACTTGATTGTTTGAATGCTCATTCATCTCCAGAATCTTCTACATCTGTCAGTTTACTTTCTTCACTAAATTTTGAAGAAAAGATGTCTTTTCCCTATTACTGTGCATTCCTTGTTAAAAATGTGTAAAGTATTAGAATATCTAAAATTAATGTTTGCCCCTGGCATCACAATTTACTGTTCGCACGTTGCTACCAACCTCTGGGAAATACTGATGCTGTTCCAATAGTGTTCTAACTAGAGCACCTCTGGGGATGGTTTGGGATTTCATAAGTTTGAACAATGAGTGTTATTTTTTGGCATTTTCTGATTCAAACATTTAATTAATTTGTTTTTACGACCTTTGTTTGACTTTCTACTCTGTAAACAACTGTAGTCCCCAGCATACTGAGGTGAGTTTGTAATGACACATAACATTTTCCATTGGGTGATATATTATCGAATGGCAAACAAAAGTAAAATCCCCTTACAATATGCATGGTTGTTATATATCTTTGCTTAAAACATTTCTCTTTTAGCTAATGGGCATAAATGCACTATTTCTAATGTAAAACACTTACAGTTTAAATCTTAAACAAAATATTTTAAAGAAATTCTTCAGTGCCTGTAAATGCTGATGATAACAAAGCAAAGTCTGAGACAACATAAAATTGTTTGTCCTTTAGGTTTTCTTGTTTTTCTCAATGTTTCATCTTTTATGTCTGTCATATTCATTTATTCAACAAGTATTGTTTGACTACCTCCTAGTTGCCAGAAGCCATCATAGGCACTTGAGATACTTCAATAAACAAAACTGATAATGAATTACACAAGCTTAGTGAACATCTTAATTGAAATTTTTAGCTAAGGAAAGTTGTTCCCTTTACATCTGGAATTACAGCAGCATATACCTCCTGCTTTTAGAGAGCTAGTAACAGTAAATGAGGTCGTTGTTGTTGTAAGATCATTTTCTACCTATGTGGAGAGATTAGTATGCAGTATCTGAACAGTGTGACTCTATGAGAAGATTAATATTATTATAATTTAAGGGGCGAGGTGTTGGTGATATATGTTTAACTTATGTATTTCAGCATTGGCACATTATCTCAGTCAACTATCAAAATCATATCCATTATGACAAGAGCACATGAATCTGGTCAAGAGGATTTCATGTTGATTGGTACAAATATTTAGAGTGCCAACAATCAACTCTTTGATGTGTGTACCGTAGAGCATTTGTCAATGCTATTTGCATAGGGTGTCAATGAAATTAACTTTATGTATAATGTGTATCAGTCCAAGGTTTCTGATATGGCAAGCTTTCTGTAAGATACTGAAAGATTATAGAAATCAGAAGTGATTTTATTTATTCAGTTCATTACATGATATCGTTGGTTGATGAATATTCCTACTTTACACAGCATCTACCTTCTATGCAGGTAAAGATTATCTGTAAATTTTAGATGTTACCTCTCTTCATCCATATTGTAGCTGACTTTTTTGACATGATATTCAATTAAAAATTTCCTAACAAAAAGTCATATTTTCCAATTATAAATAAATTAGCTCATTTTTCTATCTTAATATTATATTGAATTTGTCTGAGGAAAAATGTTAAATAGACAGAATTGGCATTTACTGTTTACTGCCATCCAAAGCAAATAAATATTTTGTAATAACATATACTTACAATTTTCCTCCACCCTTTTAGGAGTTACTCTTTAATCACATGCGATAGTGCCATAGAATGATCTCTGATATTATTTTAGTGATTGATATACCGCGGAGTACAGTGGGGTCATTATTTGGTAAAATTAACCAGAGATTAATTTGTTTGGATATCCTTGGTCTGGGTCATCTTCTGCAATGTCAGTATACTAATCTGTAATGTCACTGACAAGTAAGACTACAGAGAGTGCTTAATATTGAGGTTAAAGAGATGTGAGCTGGAGTTATAGCTCTCCTAACTACTCTGTCCCTTATCATGTCACTTCTTTGAATTTCAAATACACTATCTCCAAAATGAGGGGATTGAAAGGGATAAGCTGCACAGTCTTGTCTGATCCTTAAATTTAATGCTTGTAAGATGGAGCTACAGTGTCTGACAGAAATTACTCAGACAATTGGCTCTGTGCACTCTGATGAATGGCCACCTCAAAATGTGAATACAGAGTAGATTATAGTAGAATGAAAGATAACATAAGCATATATAACCATTGCATTGCAACCTTGAAGTAGCTCAGTGTAGACCCTCTGGATAAACAAAATGGTGGACATTGCCTCAATTTTATTTGTTCTCATTCAGTATGGAGCTTCTATATTTACTTGACCATATTGTCTATATCTTTACAAACCTTACATGCACAAAGGTAGAAACAACTTCACTTGTTTGAAACAGCACTATTTTCCTCCTTATTCAAAAGAAAGTCCGGTTTTATACTTGTCAGTAACATTATTTACCACACCTGTTTCTCTTTTTATTTTCCATAACCAGCAAAACTCCTAAACTAGATAAATCCATCTATTACATTCTCCATCTATTATAGTCAGAACCAAAATAACTGTGCTCCATTGGAAAAAGTCATACAAAAGTGCAGATTTGTTCCTCTTTAGATTTATGATTACCAAGCACAAATGCAATCTCAACATGACTCAGAAATTCTTCTTTATTTCTCTGATCTATTTGTGCTATCACAATCCACAAATATTTCTGACTTTTACAACTTCTTTAAAAATCCTGACTTCTCCAATTCCCTGTTTTATTTCAGTAGATTATAGTTTCCTATCTGAAGTCCATATCTGTGACTCTCCCCCTTCTTCTCATGACCTCTGCAGGACTGATTATTCAGACTTCCTTAAGTATTCAACCTCTTTCTCAATTTAACCCCTTCCTTGTAAAGGATCACCTTCCTCCTAAAGGTTCACCCCACTTTCCCCTCAATCACTGCCCTGCTTCTCCCTCCATTCATAGCTAAACTTCGTGAAACATTGTCCTCAGTGTTTGATATCTCACCTCTCTCTCAGGTAGGAGACCAAACTCTCTGAACTTGCTTCATCTGTAGAAAGAATTCTTTCCAAATTGAGAAAATATTTTTCAATTGTTAATTTGCTGACTTCCTAGCAACATTCGCCATTTCTACTCTTTGCTCCCAGAAAGACTCAGATTTTGCATTCCGTGACCAACACTGTCTTTATTTTCCCCTCTGCTCTTTCTCTGGTTACAACTCCTTAAGGCTCAATACCAGGCTCTCTCTACTCTTCTTACAGTAAACTCTTTTAAGCAATCTCATTCGCTGCTGGCTTCAAATACCATTTATGTTATGACTTATGGTAAACAAAATCTATTCTCTAGTTTACTTTTCTTTCTCATTTTCGCATGAATGTTTCAAAGCATACTGATATCATTTCCCCCAAATGTAAGTCATGGACTTCCACATCAAATCTGATAATATTTCAGAATCACCAGCTCTTGAATAGTTCAGCATTTATTCAAAGACACACAAGACAGAAAGCTATAAATTATTCAATCTCTTTCTAACTCAATTTATGGGATACAGTGTTACAACTTTCTTATCTTTATTTCTCTAGAATTTGCCTATTTTCATCCATATGACTGTCTTCACTGCAGACCAACATTACCATCACCTCTTATCTGGACTACCTCAGTAGCCTTGCATGAACCATCTTCCAATCCATTTTGCTAGTAAATTTTCCAAAATGTTATTGTGCCATCTCCTGTTTAAATACCTCAAAAGCTTCCCATTGCATTTAGAATAAAGAGATTAACACACACGCACACGCACACACACACACAAAGACTTTATCTTCTGATTATCTGCCTTTACCTCGTATGTTACTACCACTTGCTTTCTGCTTCCCAGCACCATTGGACTTCTTCAGTTCTCCAAATGTGCCATGCATTGTCTAATACTCTTAATATACTAATACATCTAGTCTGCTTTTGCATATGCTGTTGCCTCTGTCTGGAGCACTATCACCCTCTTTCCAGGCATAATCAGAGTTTTTCTAGGTGACACATTATTCTGCAAGACTGTGCTCAACAGTGACTTTTACCATGCCATGTTCCTCATCTCTCAGACTAAATAAGATTCTCCATTACATGCTTGAAGACCGTTTACTTTTGTTGACCATCATAGTATATGAGCCAAGCCTGACACAATATGTATTTTATTACTGAGTGATGGACTATATGATAAAAATATTAAATTTGGGAGGTACTAAATATAATAATATTGATATAATTATATTATCAGGTGTTGTGGATGAAATATTTGTGTCCCCCAAAAATTCATATGTTGAAATCTTATCTCCTAACATGATGACATTAGGAGGTGGTGCCTTTGGAAGATGATTAAGTCATGTGGGTAGAGCCCTCATGAATGGGATTAGTGCCCTTATAAGAAGAAAGACAAGAGAGATCTCTCTCTCTGTGCTATATGAGGACAAGTAATAAGACAGCCAATTGCAAGCCAGGAAGAATGCCCTTGCTAGACTCTAGATTGGCTGGCGCCTTGATCATGGACTTCCAGCCTCCAGAACTGTGCAAAATAAATGTTATTTAAGCCACCCAGTCTATGATATTCTGTTGTAGCAATCAGAACTAAGATACCAGGTAAATTTAGCAACATCCATATAAGAAAGAACGTTGAGTATGCCTAGAGAGTTCTGAAACTTTTGAGCCAGTATACCTCATTATTTTTTCTTACAAAAGTACACAGACTGATGCAAACTCTCCTCAGGGAAGAAGACCTAAAGTACTAGAGCACAACTGATGTGTATTTTATCAGCCCCCACTTCTCCATGTATGAAGGTCATTTAATCTACATCCTTTCCATTCTCCACTTAACAGATCCTTCAATTCTTATTAATATATTAACCCCTGTATGGAAATACTTTTCTCCCTTTATTTTAATGGAAGTTTACCCTCATTCTTCTATTTCTTCCATTTTATATTCATCCAAGACTTAAGTTATATACCCTCCCACCATTTCCCACATTGGGCCTTTATAAATTTCCCCTTGTCAAGGTATCTGCTAGCTAACACTAAAATTTCTGGTGTAATCCTGAAATATTTTTGCTACTTAAAGAAACTTGAAGAACCTTTACTATACCTTTAAATATATCTGAGCCTTGACTTCCTGCACAACTAGAAACTTCTAATTTTATGAAATTTTTGTTCTCAGAGTGTGTGTGTAAACAGATTATATATTATATAATTCAATATTTAGGGAAGTGAACACATTTTAAATACATACAAAAAAATGGGAAATGTGAATACAAGTTTATACTAACACTAATAAAATTTCCTATCATCAATGCAAAAATTTTCCACTCATTTTCTTTGGAAACTGTATGCTAACCTAAGCCCTCAATTCATTTTATTACAAAAAATCCTGGTTTTACGTAAAATTATTTAATACCAGGAAAAGAATGGAACTCATTTGCTGTTCCAAAGTTTGAATATAGATGCTTCTGTGTTGCTTACCTAAATGAAAGATGATTTTGAAATTAACTCTTGGTAATTCAGACTTTTAGACTTAAAAATTTTAAATGAGTATAGTGATATGCCAACTTATTTTTTCATAGCATGATGCATTTATTATAACTACCCAAACCAATAGCATATGCCTAACAAACCAAAGAGAATATAGTAGTTGAGCTAAATAATATGTAAAATATTTTCCTTTAAAAGGTAACAAATTCTCAAGAATATGAGAAACACGGGATTTTTATATTTCCCATTTTTATATTTATATTCTATCTCACTTTTAAATTACTTTCCTTTTACTTCATTGCAAGAATTTTAATTACTTTGCCACTTTATTTGTTCTTTATACTTTCAAGTAAACTTAAAACATATAATATGTTCAGAAAACTGCACAAATTAAAAGCTGCTTGTTAAAATAAGCATACATTTGTAATCAGTGTCCAAATAAAAAATGAACCCCAGATGCCTCCATTTCATTCACTGACATATTTTAATACCAACCATCTGAGTCTTTTTTTCTGAGGAGAAACGACTCCTTTGTTTTTTCTAGCCCAACTGTTTTTTCCCATTTTTCCCTTTATTACCTCACGTCTACAAATTTCTAATTTAAATATTTCATTCACTAATTAAAACACACACAGAGTAATATAGTAAATAAGTAAAAAAAGAAAAATGGAGGCAAAGACTAAAGGAGATATTGCCACAGAGAGAAGGATTAGAAATATACTATTTTGCTAGGAATCTATATAGATACAGCAGTTAAAGCTATAAATATCCCTCACTATCATTTAACTGATAAATTTCTCCCTGTTAGCTTTTTGGCAATTTGTTAATGCACTATATTTAGTAGTACTATTTAAAAAAATCTTTTAGGGAACTTTTGTTAGTGTGAAATTAATGCTATTTCGACATAAAAATCTGAGTATTTATATTTAATACATGATATAGATCAAAAATAAATATATTTTCTTGTAGACATTATAAGAGATTAAGGGATATTTCAACAAGTTAGTTGCTGCTTACCTATAGATATTCCTCAGTCACCGATGATCTCTGAGAAACAGCTTATTAGTTCAATATCCATTCATTCAAAAAAGCCTCTTTCACTATTGTTCATTCAAAACCAACTGGAAAAAAAAAATCCATTCTTAAGAAGAGTCTGTTGTCAGTTCATAATAAAGGGTGGCAAAACCAACAGCTTATTAACCTGTAGAGGAAACAAAAATCCCTCATCCAACAGAAGGGAAATGTTCTAGAAATGCCTGCAAAATGATTTTGTCTTAACCTGCTTCTTTTTAAACATATTCAAAAATGTATGGTATAAATCTTTAGAGAAGTCTCATCCTTTGTTTCTCTTATAGCATTAAGAGCCCTTTAGTTTAAAGATTTGATTCCCAGTAAGAATAGGGACACTAACTTGCCAATGGAAAAAACAAAACAAAAAAACAACAACATGATTAAAAGGAGAGGAAAGAGAAATCCTAAGAGATGTAATCCTTTACATTTCCACTTAACATTTCTTAAGAGAATCCACTAAGACACATGGTATACAACAATTCAATCAGGAAAGGAGAATGCAAGAATCTCAACTAATACATAATAAGATCTATTCTCAAACCATCAAAGAGATATTTGTCTAAATCATTCCACCTGGGAAACACCACTTCATATTTCACAACTCACTTAATTCTTTTTTTTCCCACTCCTTTTTTTAGATTCTTTTCCCATATAGGCCATTACAGAGTATTGAGTAGAGTTCCCTGTGCTCTACAGTAGGTTCTTTTTAGTTATCTATTTTATATATAGTAGCATGTATATGTCAGTCCAATCTGGGAATTCCCTGGCGGTCCAGCGGTTAGGGCTCTGTGCTTCCACTGCAGGGGCCCTGGGTTCCATCCCTGGTCAGGGAACTAATATCCTCCATGCCGTGTGGTGTGACCAAAAAAAATTAAAAAAAAAAAAAGTAAATTAAAAATAACAACTCACTTAATTCTAACAATTTTTGCCAGCTGAAAGCTTTCCTATTGATAGAAGACAATGCATCCCACAGTTCCTCATTGAGAAGGCAAAATTGAATTTTGCAAAGACTTAAGATGACTTCTCAAGTTAGAAGGGGGAAGTAAGGCAGAGGTGTGAGAATGTAGGCTGGGGGGTTTGCCACAGTCACTCCACATTTTACCTAGAATACTCCTTGATGTGATGGGGGAATGGTGTATTAGTTTCCTGTGGCTGCCATAACACATAATGACATGCTTCGTTGCTTAAAACAGCACACGTTTATTCTCCTACAGAAGTGCAAAATCAGTTTCGCCAGCAAAGATCAAGGTGTCAGCAGGGCTGTGTGATTTCTAAATCCTTTAGGAGAGAATCTATAATAGTTTTTGCCTCTTCCAGCTTCTGCAGCAGCCATCACTTCTTGGTTGGTGGCTGCATGACTGCAATCTCTGTCTATGTGATCACATTACCTTCTCTTCTTCTTTCTGTGCCAAATCTCCCTCTCTTATAAAGACCCTGAATTACATATAGGACCACATTTACAATCTAGGGTAACACACCATCTCAAGACCCTTAATTTAGTCACATCTGTACAGACTTTTGTTCCATATAACATTTAGAGTCCCCAAGCCTTAGGACCCAATCTTTTGAGAGACATTATTCAGACTACCTTAGATTAAGTAATATCTCGAAAAGATAAAGGTTTCAAGTTCAAGAGTGTCTCCTGAGTAAAAGAACTACAGAATATTTTTAGAATACGAAAAGTTACTTTTACAGAGAATTTGAGAATAAAATATGGAATGCTGCCTTGACCTTCGTTTTGCTATTAAAAAAGAAAATTTCGTCACTTAAAAACAGCAGATGGTAGGAATAACAATATTTCACTTTAACATTCTCTTAAAATTACAACTGCAATGTTGGATATACATTTAACAGAAATCAGCTTTCCTTTTTATAGATTCTTTAAGGTAAGCAGGGCAAAAAAAGAAAAAATTTCAAGACACAAAACAAATGTTGCTTTTCAGCGTCTGTGAGATCCAGGGTTAGAACTGATCAAAGCTTTCAAAACTGATGAGGCTGACTCTGCTTTCTTGTAGTTCAGAGAATCAAGCTCTTCTGAGAACAGAGAAAGCAAATCAGCATCTATCAGGGAGGATAGGGTTTGGCAGTAGAGCTGCTGGCCCTACTCAAGTAAGAGGGCATGTCATTCTTACTTTGCATGTTCTGGATCCTTTCATGAAGCACAAGCATGTACGTTATACAAACACTATGCTTTCGGAAAAGCAAGAATGATTTTAGAGGTGAAAAGACAATTCTGAATTTTCTTTCTCATTTGAGTAAAATACTACCCCAAGATATATCATCTTTTTAAGAAAATTTTACAGGCATATGAAAGACATGGGAAGTGGGTCCTTCTGTATGTGCAAACTGCTATTTCTTCTCGACACATTCAGACCCTTGCTCTCAGCATTTTGTTCCTTTCAAGCAACTTGGAAATGAAAAGCACAATAATACAGTAGACACAGTTGCTAATGTATTATCCTTCCATCGCTTTTTCTAACTGATTAACAGGAGAAAAGTAAAAGGTTAATTTTCTAATTACATACTTCCCAGAGGTAAATTATACAGGTTATCATATTCATTGACACACTATAATGGGCCCTTTATGGAAAAGTGATTTTCTCTGAAGCTATGAACAGTCAACAGTACATTTTTAGGGATCAAGTAGGCAGCAGGCAAATCAGTGAAAAGACCTGCCTCTACCAAAAATGTATTTAGAAGCAGCTTTTGCCTTGCAAGCAAGCTGTGGTGTTTCCTAATCAATCAGTCTAATCAAGCTTAATGTGACTTAAGACTAGGCTGCAGAGACCAACCTGGGTTTGACTCCTGGCTCCTCCACAACTAGCAACCTGACCTAAGCATATTCTTACATTACCTATACGTTGATTTCTTCATTGACCCATGGAAATAATTAATGTGATGATGTAATTCAATGCAGAAAAGTGGTGATATATGTATAGCAACCAATGCAGTGTCTGTCACATATCAGACTCAATACATTATGAGTCACGAGAGACATTGAGATTAGGGAGTGGAATATATGGGTTAAGAATATCCTTAGTTATGGGACTTCCCTGCTGGCGCAGTGGTTAAGAATTTGCCTGCCAAGGAAGGGGAAACGAGTTTGAGCCCTGGTCCGGGAAGATCCCACATGCCACGGAGCAACTAAGCCCACGAGCCACAACTATTGAGCCCGTGTACCATAACTACTGAAACGCATGCACCTAGAGCCCGTGCTCCGCAACAAGAGAAGCCACTGTGATGAGAAGCTGCACAACACAACGAAGAGTAGCTCCCACTCACCACAACTAAAGCTAGCCGCAGAAATGAAGACCCAACGTGGCTAAAAATAAATGGATAGATTTATAAAAAAATAAGAAAAAAAAGAATATCGTTAGTTACAAGTGTCTATGTAAACAGAGTTTTCTCAGACCATGTTTTCATTCAGTTTATCCTTTGTGAGGAAAGGAGTTTTAAGTCCTGGAGATAGAGGTAAATCGTTTCCCGTGATAATTTTGTTTCAGAGCTCAGAGCATTTTTATGAAAAACAGAAGAATTAGGGATGAGAGAGCATTTGTACCTTTAGTCCAGTTAGTATATTAACCTCAGGGAGGCTCCTAAGTCTCTTCCATCCTCTGGATCTTTCACCCAGAATTGTTAGAGACCAGTCATGCTTGAAAGAACTAAATGCGGACAATTTGGACAAGGCTGTCATAGAGCTGCTCGAGAAGTTTGGTGAAAAATAAGAAAGTCCAAGATCAAAGGAGATGTCCCAGTAATTTAAGTCAGATTTTGTATCCCTGTTCCTAGCACAAAGGCTCAAGCTAACAGATAATACATATTTTACGTAGTGTAGCAGCTTCCTTCTACTATAATCAGTAACATTAAAATATGTTTTTGTGAGTTTTTAATTGTGCATTATCAGTGAAAAGTGAAACCCAAGGATAAGAGATACTTGTTCATTTTAAGAGGCAAACATTTCTTTCTAATTATTTCATGGAAAATTTGTTATACCACACTTCCTTGCATTTTTAGACAAAGTAAGCTTACCTTTAATAGAGGTCATGTAAGGTAATGGAAAGAGTATGGAATTTAGAAGGAAACCTAGGGTCGATCTTACTTTCTCTGTAACTTTGGGAAAATTACTTAACCTCTCTGAAACACAGTTTTGTTACTTGTGAAATGGACATAATGGCAACAATATGAAGGGCTGTCAGGAGGATTAAATACCATCACAAAGTACTTGGCTCAATGCCTAACCAGCTTGAGTCACTAAATAGGTTTTTGAGTAAATGAACAAAGTAATTGTTTTAATCATCTCTGCCCTCTGTTGGTGATGGAGGACTTCCCACCCTAGGGTTTTAAGCATGGCCAAACGCACAGCATTTGACTGGGCAAATAAAAATCCATGTCAGTTTATTAGTCACAAATACTCACAGCCTGGAGAAGGAGGATATCACACGGCAAAACACACTAGGATTATACCTGGGAACAGAGCAGACAAGGTGGTCTGGGAGACAGGCTTTGTACTAGAAAGTAAAGTATCCCTGATACTTGCGAGAGGCTATGATTGGCTTGTCTGATTCATTCTGCCAGTTGGAAGGAGCTGAGACCTGACACTCAGGGATGAACAGGAAGTGTGACTGATCCATTTGGTAGGAAGTGTTGTTTTGCTGGGGCATCTTATACACGGGAACAGAATGAAGAGGAGATCTTAAAGTTAGGCAATTTCAGACTTTCCCACATTTCCCCAGATGTCAAGGTCACACATAATACTGGGTCTCAGTTTTAGGCCTGACAGCACAATAATAAAGCGTAATCTTCCTGCAATCATCTTTATCCCACATTTTCCTCAAAAGAAAAAAAAAAACAGGGCTTCCCCGGTGGCGCAGTGGCTGAGAGTCTGCCTGCCGATGCAGGGGACACGGGTTCGTGCCCCGGTCCGGGAAGATCCCACGTGCCGTGGAGCGGCTGGGCCCGTGAGCCATGACTGCTGAGCCTGCGTGTCCGGAGCCTGTGCTCCGCAACGAGAGAGGCCACAACAGTGAGAGGCCCGCGTACCGCAAAACAACAACAACAACAAAACAGAATATTTATATTTTTCAGAATGACTATCAATCCCATAGATAGTGTTATAACCTGATGATAATTTTATGCAGAAAAGAAGAGGGAGGAAGAGCAGGAAAAGGGGAGAAGGAGAAGAAATATTTAATCCAGAAACTTCTTGCAATCAAACTGGGACGTTGCACCAAGTGATGATGCTGGCTCTATCAATCTGGTGTTTGAATTAATATTACAAAAGGTGGGAAAATGTGGGAAAAAAGAGGATAAATGGCAATGTTGGCATAATTTAATTATTGGCTGATTCAATTAGAATGAAGGAAGCAGAAAAATTGTTTTTTCCTGTAATTCTTTAAAAAAAAGTAATAAATTACTTTTGCAACAAACAGCTAAGAATAACAGAATAATGAAATTCTATTTGTTGATGTCTAACCGACTCAACTTTATCCTTCCATCATGGACCTGAGTCTTTTGTCCTAACCTCTACCTGTCCCTTGTGACTGACAGTGACTTCATTTTCTGTTCTCTTCAACTCTATGATTGGAAATGTCATCGAAATCTCCCTTTTCCTAGTTCAGCGTCATACTGCGTCTATAAACTTATCCTTTGCTTAGTATTTTGCATATTTTGGATGTAGTAAAGTAAAATTTTAGACCAAACTTCTGATCTTGATAATTCCTTTTAACTCCAACATCTCTTATCATTAGTCAGGTGGCAGCAAATGTTTTCTTTCTGTCCTGGTTTCAAAGACTAAGAGAGGAGTAACAGTGTCTAATTTTAGGCTTTTGAGCTCTTAAGTAGGCTTTGTAAAATCTGTAGGAAGAAAAAAGTGTCTTACAGTCTACACTTAAAAAATTTTATACGAGCTAGGAACTTGAAAGAGAAATGGTATTTTATTCTTCTGAATTCCAAATGGTTTGGCTTGGGAAGTTCAGGAGTCAAAACCTAAAGAAAAGCAAAATTAAGTTTATCAACTGAAGAGAAAAAGAATGTGAAAACGAGGCTAAAAGGTATGAAGCTAATTCCAACTCAAAGGGACTTAAATTTCTACCTGCTGGAATGAGAAGTCGTAAGAATGTGATTAGATGAGAAACTGTCTGGGGTCCTAAGAATGAGCCCGGTGCCCATTTCTACTCCCAACCTCTACCCTAGCCTGGAGGCTAGTTTGAATGAAGTTCGTATTTGGGATGAAGAATTTATGCATCTGGGGTTTCCCTGGTGGGGCGGTGGTTGAGAGTCCATCTGCCAATGCAGGGGACGCGGGTTCGTGCCCCGGTCCAGGAAGATCCCACATGCTGCGGAGCGGCTGGGCCCGTGAGCCATGGCCGCTGAGCCTGCGCGTCTGGAGCCTGTGCTCTGCAACGGGAGAGGCCACAACAGTGAGAGGCCTGCGTACCGCAAAAAAAAAAAAAAAAAGAATTTATGCATCTGAAGAGCAAAGAGATGCTTGGACCACGGACATCAGTAGAAAACAACATTGCACAATGATAAAGGCCTTCTGCTTTACATCTGAACAGAGGCCAGGATGGACAAGGATGTCCCCTCTCCAACACCAGGACAACACAAGCCTCAGCTTCCCCTGCATCTGTTCTATGTAGAGGGAGAAGGAGAACATTAAACTGACTCATTTCAAATCAAGAGTCAAACATTTAAACTCAGGAATGACATAATTGACATAAAATTTGCACAATTAAGTTTCTTTTACTGAATGAAAGCATGAGCTTAATTTTACTAACTTCTTTAAAACAGTTAGTTTTAATTTTTATTTTATATAGGAATATAGTTGATTTACAATGTTGTGTTAGTTTCAGGTGTACAGCAAAGTGATTCAGCTATACATATACCCATTATTTTTCAGATTCTTTTCCCATATAGGTTATTACAGAATATTGAGTAAAGTTCCATTTCCTATACAGTAGGTCTTTGTTGATTATCTATTTTATATATAGTAGTATGTATATGTTCACTCTACACCTGAAATATTTCCCTTAAGTATGGCCATATAACCCGTATTTTTGGTTTCTCCTTAAGTAGTCTGTCATTGTCTGAATAACCAAATTACAGGCAAAACATGAAATGCAAACTTCAAACTGGTAAGAGGTACTTATGAACTTAAAGACATAATGACAAAAATCATTCTTTTAAGCGAGAATTTAGCATAAAATATGATATCATATCAGAGTAAAATAGTAGGAGAGAAAATGGCACATGAACTTGGCCTATGCCAGAGTCATCTCCAAGGCATGGTGAATTGGAACTCCGTAAAGCAGACATGGAAAGATGTGATATCATCAGCTTAAGCTAAAACAACCAACAGGTGGTGGGACTGCTCTCCCTTCATCTCTCCCACTGCAAAATTCTTTACTACTTGTACCATTTAGAATGCATGTTGGGCTTTTATGTTATCTAAAAAATATCCGATACTTTTAGAATTACAAGAACTTTTAGAAGCCATTTAGTCCAATCTTGCAACAACATAGGAATCTCTTTTACAGTTTAACTGTCAGCAAATAGGCAGCTTATTTATGAATTCTTCCAAAGATGGAAAATGCTAGTAGTTCTTCAGAGTGTTCTGATACATGAAAACCTGTCCTAGCAAATATCAAAAACTCTTGTCAAATTAAAATAACACATACTGACATAAAATAACACTATGTAATCAGTCCTTTCAATATATCAGGCACATGTGAAATATTTTATTGAAGTCTCACTACAGTGAGACTTCTGCCAACAGAAATTATTATGTGCTACAATATCAGTTGGAGAGAAGAACATATACACAAAAATTTCAGTAAACTACCACGTATAATAAATCCCTTCATAGTAACATATATACATGCACAAAGAGAGTTGTCAGATTTAAGTTGATATAATCCAAAACAATATCCTGGAACATGGCAGAAACAGTTAGTATGATAAATTGTCAACTCATTCTCTCTGGATGTGCCCTAGCCAAATCAGTTGCAAAATAATTGGAATATTTCCTTAAGGTGACCATCTATAGACTGTACTGAACAGTTTTCCTGTTATTGCTGTTCCCTTAGTTACTATTTTCACCAGCATGTTTTATTTTAAGAAAGTCTCCATCTTCACATATCTTTGTTTTTTTATATTCACTTACAAGTGGTGCTCGCTTTAGATGCAACGTATTCTTAGAGGCTGGATCTTAAAGTGGATCTGTCAGGCAAAATCCAGAGTGCACGGGCTTAGACTGTGTATGTGCTGTTAGTCTCATCTGTTCAAAAACTGATGACAGTTACTGAATGATGTAGTAGAATTAGCAAGAAGTGAGGTTTAGGATGTTACTAGAAACTTCTTTTCTTCAACTGAGGTAACATGGGTTTATAACATTATACAAGTTTCATGTGCTACAACATTATATTTTGACTTCTGTGCACACCACAGCATGCTCACCACCAAAAAATTTAGTTTCCATCCATCACCATACAGCTGACCCCCTTTTCCCTTTTTATCCTCCCTGTCTGGTAACCACTACTCTGTTCTCTGTATCTGTGCTTGTTTTTTTTGGTTTGTTCATTAATTTTGTTTTTGTTGTCATCATTGTTGTTTAATAATCTACATATAAGTGAAATCACATGGTATTTGTCTTTGACTTATTTCACTTAGCATAATACCCTCAAGTTCCATCTATGTTGTCACAACTAACAAGATTGCACTTTTTTTTAGAGCTGGGTGTATTCCATTGTATATATATACCACATCGTCTTTATCTATTCATCTGTTGATTGGTATTTAGGTTGTTTCCATATTTTGACTATTATAAATAATGCTGCAGTGAACATAGGAGTGCATTTATCTTTTTGAATTAGTGTTTTTGTATTCTTTGGGTAAATACCCAGAAATGGAATAGCTGGACAATATGGTCAATAAATGGTGTTGGGAAAATGGAACAGTCACATGCAAAAGAATGAAACTAGACCACTATCTTATACCACACATAAAAATTAACTCATAATGGATTAAAGACGAATGTGAGAGCTGAAACCGTAAAACTCCTATAAGAAAACATGGGCTGTGTGCTCTTTGACATCAGTCTTCACAATATCTTTCTGGATATATCTCTTTCTTTAGGCAAGCAAAACAAAAGCATAAATAAACAAACAGAGCTACCATCAAACTAAAAACTTCTGTACAGCAAAGAAAACCATCCACAAAGTGAAAAGGCAACCTACCAAATGGGAGAAGATATTTGAAAATCATGTGTCCAATAAGGGGTTAATATTCAAATATACATAATAACTCAAGCAACACAAGAATAAAAAAACAAACACCCAATTAAAAACTGGGCAGAGGATCTAAATAGATATTTTTCCTAAGAAGACATACAGATAGCCAAAATGCACACAAAAAGATGTTCAGCATCACTTATTATCAGGAAAATGCAAATCAAAACCATAATGAGATATCCCCCCATGCTCATTAGAAGGGCTGTCATCAAAAAGGCAAGAAATAGCAGACATTGGAGAGGATGTGGAGAAAAGGGAACCCTCGTACACTGTTAGTGGGAATGTAAATTGGTGCAGCTACTATGGAAAAAAATATGGAGATTCCTCAAATATTAGGAACTTTTGATTTAGCAGAGTAGGGTATGATGAGAGCTGCCTGAATTTGTTTTTGAGAACAAACCCAGATTTATCTTTCTTTTTACAAAATTCTGCTGTTTTAGTTTTTATTGTCATTATACAAGGTTGAAAGAACTACTCTGGTTCAAGACCTTGTCCTATCACTACTATAATATTGCAGTCTCAATTTCTTTTGGTCCCAAATGACAAAGAAACTTAATTTATTTGAGTGAGCCTAGGTTATACCACATGGAGCTGGGTTCAGCCCAAGTTACCAATCCACACAATTATGAGTAAATAAATATTTGTTGTTTTAAGACACGAAAGTTTGAACGGAAAGAAACACACGCACACACACAAGAGATCCATTAATTAATCCAAAAGAAAGCAAGTAAATAGGACAAAATTAGTGCAAATTAGGCTAGTAGAAATAAATCAAATGTATAAAACACATAAGTAATTGCAATAAACATAAGTAAACTAAACAAACTAAAAAAGAAATCTAAATTTAGATTATACAATATGGCTAGAGTTATGATTATCTCAGGAAACATGGTAATTTTTTGTGAAATATTAGAATTCCTTTCAAAATTAGGAATGAGAACAATGTTTACTAATACTTGAGACACACCTAATACCAAAGGGTACAGAGGCACAATTTAATATGATGGATCAAAGCAAATTAAGGTATAAGTACTATCACATGATTTCAGGTCCAAAACAATTTTGTTGTGAAAAATAGAGGACTATGTTACTGCAGATTTAATAAAATAACTAGAAATCCAAGAGGCCTACCGTGCCATCTGAATAAATTCTGGACTGTTACTTAGGAACAATTAAAGACTGAGCAGCAAAGAGAATGTTTCTGGGTGCTGTGGCTGACCAAGACTTCAGAGACAGAAGCAAAGATTCCAGTAAACTCCTGAATTAGAGTTCATTTTGTTGCCCAATGAGAATACTGGGAACTCAAGGGTCACAGTCAGCTTTCCCTCTTTTCTACATATAGGGTTATGTTGTAATTCTTTATCAGTTGTCCTTCCCTAATTATTCCCCATACTCTACTGAAGATAAACTATTGAGGACAATAAAGCCTCACTATATGGTGTTTCCCATAATAATGCAGATGCCACTGATTACTGATCAAGTAGACCGAAAGGGACCTGATCCTGGGTGAAGAATGTGGTCGATACCACCCTATCAATCAAGGCTGGATGGTGTAGAAATGTAACAGAGGTTGGAAAGGTAACCAAAATTTCTGCTGAAAGGGGATTTAGAGCTAATCTTCACTATATGATTCCTGTCATCTATTTGCCCCTGTTGTGAGTTGATGTGTCCTCCAAAAAGATATGTTAGATTACTAATTCCCAGTACCTCAGAATGTGACTTTATTTGGAAATAGAATTGTTGTAGATATACATTACTTAAGTTAAGATGAACTCATGCTGGAGTAAGGTGGGCCCTTACTCAAATATGACTGTTATACAGAGTATGTCCTTATATGCATATGTAATATGTATATGTCCTTATATGTAATGTAATATGCATATGTAATATATGTCCTTATATGTATATGTAATACCTATATGTTATATGTAATATGTCCTTATAAGAAGACGATGTAAAGATGATGTGAAGGTACAGGCTAGAATATCATGTGATCACAGAGGCAGAGATGAGAGTTAGTCAGCTGCAAACCAAAGAATGGTGAGGATTACTGGCAACAGGAGAAACCAGTTTTGAATATCTGGTTTCCAAAGATTTTCCTGGAAATAAAATTCACAACAGAAATTAGTGCTTGAAAGATAAAATATATTAAGTTTTCTGAGTGAATTAAATTTTTTTTCTATTCTGGTACATGAGGACTAGTTAGTATATTTTAGATCATATTAGTTCTTATTACTTTTGAAATATAGCAACACATATATAAAATCTGAGTCTACTCTGGACTTTAATTACTTTCCTAAGTTATTTTTGTGCCTTATATTTATTGATGATCCACTGTGTGCCAGGTACAAAGCAGGAGAGGAGAGGGTAAAGAACATCTTCATTATTCAAGGATATTTAGCAAGATAACTTTAATGCAAAGATATATTATTGTTAGATGATTATTATTTTCCTAGTTAGTGGCAAAGTGAACAATATGTGCAGAAATAGGCCAGTGAGTGGAAAGAAATATGCTCAACTTACCCAATAGTCTGAGAATATATTGTGAGAGAATCATGGAATAATGTATGTATTTAAAATGGAATAATGAGACCCTCCTGCAGAGAAATAAGGCAGCAACTATATATATATGCATATATATATATGTATATATATAACAAAACAACCATTTTTTCCTAAATTATTATTATTTTTCTAATGACTTATTTTGTCTGTTTTAAACAAAACAACTGATAATTATTACTGATGCCTAACATATAGTTGCAATTGTGGCACACTACAAAACCACTTTCAAATCTTTTCTCATTTTTATCACCAAAACTCTGTGAGTTGGATTTTATGATTACTCCATTTTGCAGATGAGGGGAAAAAAAAAGCAATAAACACTCTGACATGAGTTTAGCTTAACCACAATTATACACTATTAACTGTTGGTCCCAGAATTTAATCTCAAATGGTTAAATTCCCTTGGCAATATAAAGTAGCAAATCATTCCCAAAATGGACAGTTTGGAGACAACTCTAAGCTGCAGGTCTTATGTGAGCTTTTGTTCTGGACTATTGTTTCAAGGATGTTTGTAAAACAAAAGTATTAGATAGACATGCTAACTCTTTCTTAGGTAGAGGGAAGACTTGCTTTCTGACCAGCATAATAAAGATAATGTCTCTTTCTAAGGCAAATATTGAGTAGATTTGCTAGCAGCTCCCTTAAAACTTGGGGTTTCCTAAGCTGGGTGCTCTTCAGTGGTAGAACATATATACCAAAACACACTGTATATACAGCATCCCTCTGGGTTTCTTCCCCTCATCCCACGGGCCTTGGGAGCCAAAAGAAACTAAGGTAAGCACAAGCTCAGGCTTCCTGCCTTGCTGGGAGTAACAAAATCTTTTCTCTCTGACTCAGGAGTCTTGTCTTCTGTCAGTATCCATGATACTATGGCAGATTAACTTGTCAACTTGAAAACAGGAAATGATAACAGACTTCACTGTTCCTGACATGCACTGTAGAAAGATAGAAGAAATTCACCTCAGATGTCTCTAGCTTCTAAATAAACTAGGAGGAAAAGAAAGTTATCCTATTAAAAATGAAGGAGTTGGTCTAAATTTTGCAAACTCTTGATCTAATTATTTAATTTCTAGATATTTATCCTAAGGAGATTAAAGACTGTGTACAAGGACATAGATATAAATGTATTTTTGTAATACTATTTTAGCACAATTTCAGATGACCCTGCCCTGATCAAGGCAGCGAGTGAGAGAATTTCTGGCTTAGGCAAATTGGGATTCATTCAAGCTCTGCTTGATATAAGCCATCTCTCATGGAACTTCAACATGGTTACAAGATACTTTTTCTTATACTACTATTCACAAGATTTAATCCTAGTTCAGATTCAAGTCTTTAATCACGCATGACAATATTTCCCTTAGCATCATTTGCTTTAATTTAGAGTTCACTAGACAGTGTGCTCTTGTCTTCCTTCGGACATAATATCCTTTACTTTCTAGATCTGATCCATCAGTAAAAAACCTAAACACTTTCAGTATTTCAATCAGCTAATTTCCTCCACCATAGTGAGTGATGGAACTCAGCCTTTTAAAGCTGACACTTTTACATTTGTAATGAAATGAAAAACAACAAATATCCATGTTCCTCCCTCAGTCTTTGAGTTTCCTTCCTGAAAATAGATGCAGCTAGAAATAAATATAATTATGACTTAAATGGTGGATTGGCTTTTCTGGATACATGGTAAAAGTTCTCGTTCTAGAGAAAGCTAAGGAGGACCAGGTTCAAACTCTGTCTCAGCAACCTGCTATACCGCAGATCACATTTGTGGTCTAGACTCAGTATTTTTTAATTTGTTTGTTGGTTTCAGGGTTTTCCTTCTATTTCAGTCATTAGAAAGAAAGAACTGCTTACTCACGATTGGATCCTGCCCACACAACTCCCAGCTTTGGCACATAAAAGATCAGAAGAAAGTGTGTCCTTCTTTTTATTTATTCCTAAATCCAGCTCATTATATGAGAGTATGTGTTTGTGGGGGTGATGGGAGCTATTATCTTACGTAGAGAAGTGTTTTTTAAAGTGAATACATGTCTTGTGTATTAAGTAAGGAAATAAATATCATGTACAACAAAAATAATGAAGATGGACAGGATTTTAAAGGTTGGGAGTTTAAACGAGAGGAGTAAACTTAGACAAGTCACTCTGAGAAATGTGCTAGTCATTTTGGAACAATATTTTTTAAAAAAATCAAGCAATAATGGAAGCCTACTGAAATATAATAGCATGAATTTCCTCAGTAACACTCAGTGCCTAAGATCAGGGAGTATAAAAACTGCATTACCAGAACCCAGGAGTAGAAAGAAGAAAGCAGCAGAGTGTCAAGGAATTGAGGATTTGAAGGAAGGAATAAAGAGTGTTGTCAAATTTCTTGAAACTTTGACCCAGATTGGATAAAATGGTAAGTAAAAGGGGAGCGAAGCTAATGATTTGAAACAACTGGAAAAGATTAACTGAAGTTTTATTGAGAATGAAGAGCGGTCCAAGTGAAGGGACAGGACAAGAGTGGTGCAGTATAGGACCTTGGCCAGAGGTTAATATTTAAGATTTTGAAATTTTGTAGAAAAAAATAGTTCCCCTCATTGTGGGGAGGTCTGAAGAACAATGTGGTACTTAGAAAGTAAAGTAGAGATGGCCATCACTGGAGCTGGCGAATTCAAGAAAAGAAAGGAGAGGGTTGAAGAAGCAAGGGGATGGAAGGGGAGGGAAGAGAAGGGGAGAGGAAGGAAGAAGAGAGGAGAAAGTGAAAATAAAAGAAGAAACAGAAAGCCCTTGGAAATCTAAATCAGCACCTAGGCAGTAGCTCTAATTTAGTGTACTAGAATAAGCCATAAAATACAAGTCTTGCTTTTTTCACCCATGTGGTCCTTGGTGTTACTGGAGAAAGCCATAAACCATGCAAATACAACCATTGCTCTTTATAGTCAGGTTATTCTGGAGTGTACATTTCTAGAGAATTTGGACATTTTAAGACTTCTTTTGGGCTAAAGTTGGGGGTATGGTTCTTACCAGCTAATCCAGTATTTTTATAGTCCCATTTGGAACACAGTTTAATCCATATCAAAGTCATTAACATAATAATATCATTTTTTTACTAATTTACTTAAATTACTTCATTGAATTCTCTTAAAAAGCTGATAGCCTTACACACATGACATGAAAAGCTCAGGGCAGATTAATTGTTCACTCAAGGTAACACACAGTGATAGAGCCAATTTTGAACTGAAGAATCTGTCGGTATTTATTTTATTTAATTACGAGTCTCTGCTGTTTCAAGCAACTGTAAGTATAGGATAAGCTCTTCTAAAGAAAATCTGAGATCTCTGTAGTCACACAGATTAGATCCAAATCCTAATTCCACTTCATTCTAGGTGGGTACTATGAACAAGCTTACATATTCATCCATTCGTTCATTATTTGTTTATTTCTTCACTCATTTATATATCTATTCCTTCATTCATATATTTCACATATCAAATAATATTTATTGAGCACCTACTATTTGTTTAGACATTTAAGCATCAGTTGATCATTCCAGTCAAAAAAATGGGGATGTTATTACCCATTTCACAATGTTTTCTTTTAAGAATTAAACAATCCAACATAAAATATATACATCTAATATTGTATCTGGCCCATAGTATACACTCAATAAATGATAAATATTTTATAATACTCTGCACCACTTTGCATTATTATGTGTATCTGATGAAGTGACTGGAAATAACAGTTTTAAGTCTAGTTGGGAAATGTCTTTACTCAGATAAATTCGAAAGAATGCAAGAAGCTATGTATAACAATTGCCAGAAGAAAATACCAAACGGAGGATGAAAATTAAATATCAGTCTGCTTTGCACAAATATAAAGTAAATATTAGGTATCAATAAAAAGTATTTTTCTCAGATCCATAGGTATATATTATCTTCAAAACCAAGGATCAAAGTTTCAGAAAATTCTCTGTGAGAGAAAAGTCAATAGTTTAGAAAAAACTCTTTATGCAAAATAAATGTTAGGAAATCATTTTGTTATCGAATATTTGAAAAAGTGTACAATATATATATATTTATATGTTTTTCCAAAGAATAAAGATTAATATTGTGTGAATGACAATTTATATATTTTACATTAAAACTAATCGGTCTGTTAAAATATACCGCCAGCTCTCTATATCCATGGGTTCTGCATTCACAGATTCAACCAAACACAGATCTAAAATATATGGAAAAAAATTCCAGAAAGTGTCAAAAGCGGAACTTGAATTTGCCACACACTGGCAACCATTTACATAGCACTTACGTTGTATGAGGTATTATAACTAATCTAGAGATAATTTAAAGTATATGGGAGAATGTGCATAGATTATATGCAAATACTACATACACCATTTTATATAAGGGACTTGAGGATCCTTGGATTTTTGAATCTGCAGAAGGTCCTGAAACCAATTCCCAGTGGATACTAAGGGACAACTGTGTTTCTATCTAGCTTCTCATGTGTAGCTCTTCAGAAGTAAGTCACACTACCTTTTTTTTGTGTGTGTGGTACGCGGGCCTCTCACTGTTGTGGCCTCTCCTGTTGCGGAGCACAGGCTCCGGACGTGCAGGCTCAGCGGCCATGGCTCACGGGCCCAGCCGCTCCGCGGCATGTGGGATCTTCCCGGACCGGGTCACGAACCCGTGTCTCCTGCATCGGCAGGCGGACTCTCAACCACTGCGCCACCAGGGAAGCCCCTACCTATTTTAAATATACAGTTTATCCTTGAAAAACACAGGAGTTAGACCACCTCAAAGTCAAAAATCCACTTATAAATTTATAGTTGGCCCTCTGTATCTATGGTTTCATATCCTCTGATTCAACCAATCTCAGATTATGTAGTACTGTAATAGAATGTGTTTATTGAAAAATATCCAGGTACAATGGACCCATGCAGTTCAATCCCTTGTTGTTCAAGGGTCAAATGTATATAAAAGTTATACACTGTTCTCTCAGTTCTTTTTGATGGTGTACATTTCTCAGTTACATAATTAGGCACTTTTGACTTTTTAACTCAAGTTCCCTTAGTTATTCTTTCCATCATGACTCAAAGTGACTTTTTACCAGAAACCAGAGCAATGCTATCCAAATTGTCCCATTACAGGTAGTAATATGCCATGTAATACCTTTATATAAGAATGTCATGAATGAGAATTATGTGGCTGGGGAAGAATTAATATTTTTGGTCTAAGTTAACCAGTACAATGTTTATATTAGTTTGAGCAAAATAGAAGCTCTATGGATTGTAGAGTCAGTCATCCAGTAAGCAATAATATCAATTAATATACTAATTGTCAGCTGCATATAAATAACAGAAGCAATCTCTTTACAGCTTTGATTTTGTCACCCATGAGGTTATTTGTAAATTCTGGAATTTTGTCAATAACTCTTGATCCAGGGGCTATAGATCTTGTAATAAATAAATAAGTAAATAAGCAAACACTTGCCTTGAAAATCCATTGACTCTTTCGTCCTTTTCAGTACATTGGTGTGCATGTCTTGGGGGCTGCAAATGAAGTTCAGGGATCAGTTTGACTTACTCTATCATTGATTACAAAAGCCATATTATTTGCTTTGTACTTCACTACAAACACTACCACCCTCTAGCTAGTCCTCCCCCTCTTCACATGAAAAATACTTTTGATTGAATATTAAAAGGTTTGGGGTTGTAAATATCTATGATTCCTTATTTAATTATTTATTGTTTAAAAAATTATAAAAGGTCATGCAAAAATCAGGTTTTCTTATCTCCAAAGAGAAGGGTTTATTTTTTTTTTACACTCTAAACAAGAGGCTTTATGTCTGTCACTTATGAATATTCTCAGATACTGGAATTTCTGTGTGTTTTTCATATTTTATAATACATTATGTACAATAAAAACTTCCCTTCAAATATTCTAAAGAACAACATATTTAAACTACCACCACCATTCTAATTGTTTTTCAGAGTGTTCAACACTCAATGCTCTGATGATAACTGATTCCAAGAATACTTGTACACAAACCTCATAGCCTACAATGTATATGCTGCAAATAATGGTTCAAACAATTAAAATTAAACTCTCCATTTCAATTACTGAAACCTCCTGTGCATGGATAACCTTGACAATAATTGGCACTTGTCATGCCACCAATCCTCTCTGCTATTGAATGAATAATTGCCAAGTGTCTGTCCATAGCAAGAGAAAAAACAAAATCTTGGATTCCTATGAGATATCCCTTTTTCAAAAGGCAATATAGAAATGCCACCTGAAATATATCTATAAAGTTGTGTTTGACTCTAACACTGGTGCTTGGAAAAGGAGGATAACATATGTTTAGCTTTACATATTTCTGGGAAAGGAGCACTTGGATAGAGTGAGCTTGATTGGAAATGCTATGTTATCAACCATGACCCAGTGAAGTGTTTTACAAGAGGAATTTTTATTGTACTAAGACTCTAGAGTGTTGAACCTTAACAGTAAATTGAATCGCTTACAAACCCATGCCAGATGTTATACATATCAGTTGCTAATTAATGCATACACTTCATTTAGAGGAACTTAATATTGAGTTATTAAAATGGGAGGCTGTCAGTTTCAGAAATGATTGATGGCTAGAATTAGAAAGATTTAAGAGCTAGGTTTGAAGCAGTACATAGAACATTTCTAGAGTGGATCTTTCAAGTTGGAAAATTATCAATAATCTTTTTTCAGCATTCTACTAAACTTGCAGTAGGTACCTACTATATCCAAGACCCTGATATTTGTATTGTGATCTGTCCTGAGATGGGTACTGATTCATAACTGAGTTATGGATCATGCTCTCAAAAAATCCAGATAAAAATTACATATATATCCACATGAAAATGCTGAGGCTGAATAAAATAAATACTATAAGAAAAGTGAACTACTGAGATAGATCATTTGCTATTGAAACAAATGAACTTAATAATTTTGGGGTCAGTATCCATTTGGTTAGTCATAACATTTGGTCTTTTAAGATCTAGTCGCATAAACCCAATGCAGGAAAAGTATTACTAAACATAGGATGATACTGAATTAAGGAAATGAGCTGGCCTGCAATAGAATCCCAGTACATTGTTTAAGATTTTCAGTCTGTGAAATGTGTAAAGCTTGGGCTTGGAGAATAAGATGGTTAGGTGAGATGATGAAGCCAGTCATAAATGGATCTAAGTGACAAACTCAAAGTTCAGATTTTACTTCATTGATGGTGTGGAACACTTAAGTTTTCTGAACAGAGGATGATACCTAAGGATCTAAGTTTTTCTCAAAGAGCACTGGAAAATCCACTGTAGAAAAACCAATACAGTCCCATTACTGCAAAGATGGCCTTGAGTTTTGTGACAGCCACTAAGCGTATGCATTCCAATTAATTTCCAAGCTAATGATCTTGACGTCTTTAATACTAGGCTGCTATAGTATTAAAGTAAAGGGCTAGAGTATCCAAATTTTCAATAGAACCATTAGGACTTGACTAATACTTTTGGATCAAATTACAATTGAGTTGACCTAGAATCACAGAACTCTTCTGCGGGATTTTTTTTTTTTAAATAAGATCTTAATAAGACTTTGATACTGGGATAATGCCTCTAGATATAATAGAGCTTATTTTCATTTGCATTCAAATGAGAAATTTATATAATGCATATGCAACTTTTGAAATACTGACTTTTAAAAATTTAGGGAAGAAAGACAAAAGAACATCAGACCGCTATTCAGTTTGCCTTTCACTGTATAAGCTCTAAGCGCTTTAAGTATCTCAGTTGAGAAGTCAAAGTTGACATGAAATGATGAAACATTTTCCCAGTCAGAGTTCTGAAGTGAAACTGTATAATTCATGGCTTCAAACTGAGAAGGCAACATCCAGTTTTCCTTCTACTATAACTAAAATGCTCTTAGCTTCAGCTCAGCCAAGTTCCTGCTTCCTGGCATTGGAAATAAGGGCCAGATGGCCACCCAGAATTATCAGCCCCCCATGGCAATGAACAAGTGACAGATTTGCTGAGTGATCAAACATAATTTAAAGTCTTTTAATCATTGAAATCCACAATATCATAGTGACAGACTCAATCATTAAAACAAATGCCAATAATTATCTGCTCTGTCCCCCACCTTCTCCCCACTGGACCAAATAAATACTTAAACTTCCATTGCTTAGGTATAAAACCTCTTTGCAAGTCTCAGGTATAAAATTCTTTATCACGTATCCAAAATGAGAAAGATACCATCCAGACCATAAGCAGGTAAGTAAAATAAAGACTTGTGTATCTTCCTGGAGGAGACTACATATCCCCACATAGAGAAGTATAAAGAAATTGTGAATTCCCTACATAGTTAATAGAGTTTTGCAAAAGATGCCTAGATAATTCAAGGGAAAAATGTAATCCTTTTATAAAATGGTGTTGACAATGTTCATTGCAGCTCTATTTACAATAGCCAGGATGTGTAAGCAACCTAAGTGTCCATCAACAGATGAACGGACAAAGAAGATGTGACACATATATACAATGGAATATTACTCAGCCATAAAAAGAAACGAAATTGAGTTATTTGTAGTGAGGTGGATGGACCTAGAGTCTGTCATACAGAGTGAAGTAAGTCAGAAAGAGAAAAACAAATACTGTATGCTAACACATATATATGGCATCTAAAAAAAAAAATGGTTCTGAAGAACCTAGGGGCAGCACAGGAATAAAGACACAGACATAGAGAATTGACTTGAGGACACGGAGAGGGGGAAGGATAAGCTAGGACGAAGTGAGAGAGTGGCATGGACATATATATACTACCAAATGTAAAATAGATAGCTAGTGGGAAGCAGCTGCATAGCACAGGGAGATCAGCTTGGTGCTTTGTGTCCACCTAGAGGGATGGGATAGGGAGGGTGGGAGGGAGACACAAGAAGAAGAAGATATGGAGATATATGTATATGTATAGCTGATTCACTTTGTTATACAGCAGAAACTAACACACCATTGTAAAGCAACTATACTCCAATAACAATGTTAAAAAAAAAGTGTTGAAATGATTGGATATCCATACATAAAAATATCTTGACCTTTTCTTTTCTCTATCTCTATATATGATATATATTATATATATATATTTAAGTATTGAAAAATTTATTAACATTTAATTTAAAAAGCTTTACACCTGTGACACACTAAGATATAGGAGTGCTACTTCTTAAAAAAGTTATCCTTTAGGGTTTGGTCTTTGTTTTAGAAGTTGTGGAGTTTGGGTATTTTTTGTTCAGTGCTATAAGAATTTATATATTATACAAATGAAATAGATCATATACCTAAAATTAACAGCTAAACTATACAACTTCTGGAAGAGAATATAGGAGAAAATCCTTGTGACGTTTTAGACAAAAATTTCTTAGGACGCAAAAAGCAATAACCATAAAAACAAACAAACAAAAAATGTAGGTCCAGTTGCCTACAGGTTTATTTGTTTTTCTGGGGCAATTTCTTCAGAGATTCATTAAGTCCATTTTATTCTACAATATAGTTTTACCAAACCTTTCTGTTTTGTAAACTATGAAACCCCTGAGGGCAGAAACCAGTTTTTAGATATCTTGGTTGTTTTGAGGCATCTAATACAGTGTCCATCACTTTAAAAATAATAAACGTATACTAGAAAAAAAAACACAGTAGACTAAGATTTCCTCCATTTATTTTATTGCTATTACTATAAAATACTAAATATTTATATATCTTTATACATAGTAATAGATAATATACATATGTGTGTATTTATTTATATACCTGGAACGATATATCTTGTCATTGGAGTTCCATGGAACCAAGCCAGGGCATTAGTTTCCTTTTATGGGAAATAGAGAAATCTCTTCTCAACCATAGATTTGCGCTTCCATGGTTTTATATTAATATAGCAAAGTCTTTAGTATGCAGCCTTTTATCTATATGATATTCAATTTGTCTCTTCTTTCCTTCATGAGCAAATACTCAGAAAGATTTATTTACTCTACCACCTCGTATATGTAGAGACCACTGTGGCTAGAAAAGCACGTCCTTCAGCAGCAAGATCATCCAGTCTTATGAATTCTAGATAGGTTGAAGCTGTAAGACTGACAAAATCTGCTTTCTTGTAGGAGTTATTTATAATAATCCTCTTCCCATTTGATCCATTTACTCATAACAGTAAAGTTTATCATTGCCCTTATTTCTTGGGCCGACCTTAAAGGCAGCAAGAAATGCACATATTCCTGAGACAAGAAAGGTTACCACGAACCCCACACTTCTATTCCCTTCTGGAGATAATCATAGCAAACACCCTTACTACTCTCTGCACAGGATCATCTTGGAACATGTTTTAACTTTAAAATAGGGGTACATTTTCTGAAAGTCCCTCAGGAGATGTCAGGAAAAGAGAAAGATAGAACTCTAGAGATAAGTAAATTATTTCTTTACAAAGTTATTAAATTATTAAAGTTTCATGGTGTGCTATTGCAAGAACAAACTTGTCTCTGTAAACTGGATTAAAAGGATGTCACCTTCAAGCTTCCTCTCATTATTATTTGATGTGTGTTGAGCACCAACAGGGAGCTTTGATAGCTTTAGAATCACCCTAAATTGTCAACATTACAGTTGAAGCGGAAAAAAAAAAAAAAAAGCAGTTCCTCTGGTTCTTAGTGGAGCTGAATTGGTTCTATGGAGGATTTGAAGGAATTTTTCCCTGGCTGTATACTACATAAAAGAGCTTTCTTGAGTGCCCTAATCTTGAACTAACCTATGATATTGACAATCTATAGTGCTTCTTCAAAGATAATGCCCCTTTTATATAACTATGTGCCCACAATATTGTCTCTTCCTATATCCAGGTCTGCATCACACTTCTCCCTACAGCTAAATCCAAGTACTCCCATATCAAGACTATCCCTAGGGTTCTTCCTAGTGTTGTGTACCTGCCACCTAAAGAGAGGAAAAAGTTGCTTCCTCTTCTCTGTTAACTTGATGTTTTACTGTACTACTGTTCCATGCTTATTACTGTATTATCTATTTTGCACATTCTGTCTGTGATGCTGAAAGCCCAGAAGTATCACTTCCTTTACAGGAAAAAAAAAAAAAATATATATATATATATATATACACATATATACACATACATATATGTATATCTCACCTTCACATACACTAGTCTTCTTTCTTTTCCTCAAACGTATCATGCTTATTTTCACCAGTTTCCTTTTCTTAGAATCGTCTTTTTTCAAAATGTTGAATATCTCATTCCTCCTTATTTTACAGGTCTTTTCCTCAGATAAGATACCCACACAGTATCTAACAGTAAATACCCAGCTAGTCACTATCTATAGCATAACATCAATTATTTCTCATTATAATACATATAAATGCTGGATGTTATGTATATATGTATAATTTTCACTTCCATACCAAGACCCAGTCACCCAATGTCATCTATGAAAATAGAGACCTCATCAGTCTGTTCATACCTATTAAATCTAATGTTTAGAATAATGCCTAATATCCTATGGATATTTTATAAATGTTGATTAAGTAAGAAGAGGAATAAGGAAAGAGTCTATAGAAATAGACTTTCATCTTGATAATCCCACTATTGGTAGGAAGGGCATCCACAGTGCTGATATCACTTCTCTCAGAGCAAACCTTATTTTCTTCCCTCATAAAATAAGCAATTAGGAACCCCTTAATCTTCACAAGGCACTGTGGAGCTTAAATTCTGCCCTTCTTAGGATCACACAGTCTAATCAAACAAACAATATATGTTAATAACTGACTACTGCATAATATGTTAAAAGAGAGATACAAGTAAAGTCCATGGGATTTCAGAGGTGGATGAATCTACCTCTGGTTGGGTGAATCAAAGAGGGTTTGTACAAGAAAGCATCCAAAGCACACTTAAAAAACAATGTAAAGGTGATTATGACAATGATCCAGACAGAGGAAAGAGAGTACCTGAAGGTCAGATCAGCAAACTACGATTGAAAGGGAAGTATTTAGAAGAGTGTAGGAAGAGCATGAATGTTATTGAAAGACAGGATTAAAAAGTCAAGATGTAATCTGCAGGTCAATGTTTCTTAAAATGGAATACCTGTATCCCTGAATTTATTGGGTATAAAAGGACCCAAATGTTATATATTTCACATAAGCTTCAATTAATATTTTTCTATATCATAATTAACTTTAAATATATATTGGAAAGAAATGCAATGTGCATTTAAACATATATTAAATATGAAAATGTAACATGAGATTTCAAGAAAAATGTCTAGACCATAACAAGTTACTTTAGGATATTTTGGTGGAAAAAAATTTTTTACAGTAATGCCAAGCAGCGGTCAGCACACTTGCTGACAGATCAAATCCATCTTTCTTGATTTGAAAAAATCTTATTGGAATATATGCAAGCCCACTAATTTAGATATTGTCTATGACTGCTTTTGCATCACAATTGCAGATCTGAGCAGCTGTAATGGAGACCAGATTACATACTGCAAAACTTAAAGTATTTACTATCAGGCACTCTAAAGAAAAATTTTGCTGTCCCTTGCTATTGGCATTTAATGTTTTTCAGAAAGTAAAATGTAATTATAATAGTGACTTGGAACTTAATTGCATAGAAACATGTAATATGAGAGAATAATAAATACATTCCAGAAGCAAGGCAATAGATTAGGGAAAAATCAGAGTCCAAGATAATGTTACAAGGATCTGGAAAAAAAGTCATGGTAACAAAGTGGAAAGGAAGGAATAGATATAAAAGAAAAACTTTAGCAATTGTAGAACCTCATACCAAATAAATAATGGCATGAAGAAAATGAAAGTTGATTGAGTTCTAGAGTCTAAGTTACTGATGGAAGCCAAGGTAGGAAACCCAGAATGATAAGTTTGGAGAAAAAAGCATGTAATAAAAATGTTTGATTGGAAATTTCAAAAGGGCATTATTGTGGACAAATCCAATGGACTTCCATTTGAGCTGAAAAATAGAAATCAGAAACAGAAATGGAAAAACAACAATAGTTTACTTTGTTGTATGAATTATAACTCTGAGAGTTGCTAAGAAATAATTTGTAGAAAAATAGGGTGAAGGTAGAAAGTAAAACTCAATTTAAGAGTAGGGGAAAGAAGAAAACGTTGAGATAGATGCCTACATTTTTCTTTGACTCTCTATTCTACCATCTGAATAATGGGTCTTTTCTTTCATCAACATGCTTCTAGGAAGTGAGGTATCTCACACCATGGTGGGCATAAACTACTAAAATGAAAATCAATCCAAGACATTTTGCTATCAAGAGCTACTATTTTGGTACTAAAAATTCAAGGGAGGGCTTCCCTGGTGGCTCAGTGGTTGAGAGTCTGCCTGCCGATGCAGGGGACACGGGTTCGTGCCCCGTCTGGGAGGATCCCACGTGCCGCGGAGCGGCTGGGCCCGTGAGCCATGGCCACTGGGCCTGCGCGTCTGGAGCCTGTGCTCCGCAACGGGAGAGGCCGCAGTGGTGAGAGGCCCACGTACCACAAAAAAAAAAACAAAAAACAAGGGTGCAACACACTTGAACAGACACTTTACAAAAGAAGACAGGCAAAATGCCAATGACGATATGACAGCTACTCGGTATCATTATAGATCAGGGAAATGTAAGTTTGGTATTAATTATATTGAGGAACTGTGTTTCACTTGTCTTGAGCCAAATATTTTAAGATGTGTGATGGATTTATAAGTATGACTTATCTCGTTGGAGGGTTTTTTTTTTTCCTATTTTTAAAGTGATAAGCTGTTAAGGACTTTCCTGAAATCATAGCACATACATACAAGGCAAGGTATTTTGTCTTCTTTTAGACTATACTGAGTCAATTTCTCTTTTCACCTTGTATATGGAGAGAGATCCAAGTGGTCAGGACTAAGCTCTACTTGATAGCTCATATCAAATAATTTATAGGTTTATGAAGATTCTTCATACTCCATTTCATTTAATATTACTTTTGAATACTATCTTTTAAGACGAGTGTTATTTTTATATTGTAGATGTAGAAATCGCGGCTTCAGAAAACCAAGAAACTTGCCCTAAGCAGTAGTTAGTAAATGTTAGAGGTATAAACCTTGAGCTTCTGATTTTAAATTTGTATAATTTTCACAGAAAGTACACAAAATATTTGCAAATAAAGATTCATCAGGAGAGAATCTCATTCTACAGTCTAAGAGCCTTCCTTATTATAATAGTTTAAGTGAGTTGTACTTGGAATTGAGAAGGAAAAGGAACTTTTCCTTTGTGAAAAAAGGAAACGTAACAGGGTGTATTAGGGCAAAAGCTCTGAAGCTACTTGTATCCGGGTTTGAATTCTATCTCTACAACTTAACTATTAGGGGACTGTGGACAAGTTACTAAGCCTAAGTTTCAGTTTCCTCAACTGTAAACTAAGTATAATAATAATATGTATAACACAGTGTTTCATATGAATTTAACTGATGCATGAAACTATTAGCTTACCGTAGATAAAATGCTTGCTATTATTTACCTTATTAAGAATTGACATAAGGAGTCAAAGGGTCATGGGAAGAGAAACTCTTGGAACTACAGTTTCATAGAAATCTGGGTTCACATAAGCTATCACTCTGAGAAGTTTCCTCAGCAGAGGCCGAATTGTTCTTTAGCACTTGGGGAAACCTCCCTGCTACTTACTGTTATCACCTTGATTCATGCTCTTGTGCTTGTTTGTTTTCCTTTCCTGACATTTTGGCACTTTTCATGTTTGATGCATCTCACACTGGCAATGCACTTGACTGCTCTGTCTTATTCAACAGGGAAGGATATTTATTATAACTGCTCATCTTTGTTTTGGTACATCTGAAGTCAGAAGTCTCATGTGTGTCAGCATACTGATAGACATATAAAGATTCTTCCATACTTTACCTGGATAATTTAAGTAAATTGAAAGTGGACAGTGTTTCTCATAAATATTATCAAGATAATAGCTTCCCTAGACTGTAGTATTTTGACTTCGCAGAAGTAGTCTAGGTACCTAATTGCATTTCCCTTTCTCTAAGAAGAAACTTGAGAATTTACTTTTGTGTATTTCTCTGATAAAGCCTAACCTCCAATAGTAACCCTGAAATTGCTATATGTTAATTACAAAATGAATTATTTTCTAAGTAACAACACAATTTATTTTACATTGCTGTAGCTTTAACTTATCTTCAAAATATAGAATATTTCATTCAGTTCTATAGAATAGAAATTAATTAGATGCACATTTTTGTATATACAGTATTTAATAAATGCTGAGTGATTTAACTGATAGCTTGATTATCTGATTAAACTGATGATTCTTCTCTGAGCTAAGGATACTGACTTAAATTGATTTATCTCAGTATCATTTAAAACCAATATGAACTAGAAAGAATAAACAAAATCTGTCACACTTTTAGATTTTCTGGTTCTTAATATACCTCAATTACTTCTAGATTGCATATATAAATATAAGTATTTAAAATAAATATATAAATTATATATTTATAAAAATAGTTTTTATATAAATATATAAAATATAAATATATACATTACAAAGCATCTGACAAAACAAAAACACTAATTCAAAAAGATACATGCACCACAATGTTCATAGCAGCATTATTTACAATTGCCAAGATATGGAATCAACCTAACTGACCATCAACAGATGAATGGATAAAGAAGATGTGGTATATATATATATATATATATATATACACAATGGAATACTATTCAGTCATAAAAAAGAACAAAATTTTGCTATTTGCAAAACATGGATGGACTTGGAGGACATTATGATAAGTGAAATAACACAGAGACAGAGAAAGACAAATATTGCATGATATCACTTATATGTAGAATCTAAAAAATACAGCAAACCAGTGAATATAACAAAAAAGTAGCAGACTCACAGATATAGAGAACAAACTAGTGGTTACCAATGGGGAGAGGGAGAGGGGGCAATATAGGAATGGGAGAGTAGGAGATTCAAACTCCTGGGTATAAGATAGGCTGCAAGAATATATTGTATAGCAGAGGGAATATAGCCAATATTTTGTAATAGCTGTAAATGGAGTGTAACTATTTTAAATTGTATTTTAAAAAATTTTGAAAAAGAGAATATTAGTACCAAGTAATGTTTACAACAAGTGTGAATAACTAGCAGCTTTTTAACAAAAGAGAAACTGTTTTACTGCTTTTCTTATTTAGTAGTCTGCACCATAATTACACGTAATTAATAATAAAAATTTTAAAGCCTACAATCACATTTTAAATTTGAAAATTTTTACTTCAGATGTGATCTTCTGTCAAAGTTTTCTTACATGAGTACAGCTCTTCAAAGAAGAAAAGATAATGGGAATAATAGTCTTGAAATTCGGGTATCAATAGAAGGATAATAAAGTTTATTTCCTTGTTCTCTCCTGCTGCAGTACTTAATTGGTATTTGGTCTTATACAAATGGCAAAGCTTCTTTAATTTATATATAAATATATAAATTTATATATATAATATATATAATGTGTATATATTATATATGTATACACAAAATCTTAAAGATGTATAGTCAACTGAATATATAAATTATAATTTATATTAAATTTATAATATTATATTATATACAACTCAAAACCACATTACTTAAAGTTTTTATGCAATTTTTAAAAAAATTTTATTTATTTAGTTAGTTAGTTTTGGCCACGCTGTGTAGCATGTGGAATTTTAATTCCCCGACCAGGGATCGAACCTGTGCCCCTGCAGTAGAAGTGTGGAGTCTTAATCACTGGACCACCAGGGAAGTCCCAAATTTTTTAAAATGTTGGAGTAATTTTAGACTTACAGAAAATTTGCACAAATAGTACAGAGAGCTCAAGTATACTTTTCCCCCAGCTTTTCCTAATGTTAACAGCTTACGTAACCAGAGTACAATGATCAAAACGAGGAAAATTAACATTGGTACAATACTGTTAATTAAACTACAGACCTTATTTGAATCTCACCAGTTTTTCCTGTAATATCCTTTACCTCTTTCAAGATTCAATCCAGGATCAGACACAGCGTTTAGCATGTGTCTCCCTAGGCTCTTCTGATCTGTGATAGTCTTTTCTCATCTTCCATCACCTTCATGCTTGTGATGAGTGTGGTCAGTTATTTTGTAGAATGTCTCTCAACTTTGATTTGTCTGATGTTTTCCCATAGTTAGATTGAGGATGTACATTTTTGGCAGGAATACTAGAGAAGTGATGCTGAGTCCTACTCAGCACGTCACATCACAGGATGCAGGGTGTCAGTATATCCTATTAGAGGTGATGTTGACTCTCATTAAGGTCATGTCTGTTAAATTTCTCTACTTGTAAAGTTACTGTTTCTCTTTGTAATTACTGGATATCTTGGGGGAAATTCTTTGAAACTGTGCAGAAATCCTGTTCTCATATTTTTGCCCACTCATTGCAGCATCCTTTGGTAGTTCTTGCTTGTAATAATTATTATAGTTGTGTTCACCTGATGGCAATTTTATATTTTTCTCATTTCCTTCTACACTTATTGATTGGAATTCTTCTATAAGGGAGAACTGTCCCTTCTCCATATTTGTCTATTCAGTAATTTGTTTGTATCAGTGTTGAGTCATAGATATTTGTTTTACTCTATGGTTTATAATCTAATTCTATTATTATTTATTTTATCGCTCAAATTGTTCCACGATGGCTTTCAGGTTGGGTCTTTGTCTTTTTTTTTTTTAACAATTTTATTGGTGTGTAATGTTTACAATGGTGTGTTAGTTTCTGCTTTATAACAAAGTGAATCAGCTATACATATACATATATCCCCATATCTCCTCCCTCTTGCATCTTCCTCCCACCATCCCTATCCCACCCCTCTAGGTGGTCAAGCACAGAGGTGATCTCCCTGTGCTATGCGGCTGCTTCCCACTAGCTATCTATTCTACATTTGGTAGTATATATAAGTCCATGCCACTATTTTATTGTTTTCTTTTTCTCTCAACAGATTCAAACATTTACATTCCTATTTAACTTATTAAGAACATTCTTAGATAAATTATGCCCCTAGATACTTATTCCTAGTTAATTTATTTGCCAGCTTTATATCTGCACAACCTCTACTGAAGTGTCAAATCACTATCATTTGGTTCAAACTCTGTTGATGCTACAAGGGCAAATGTACAACAGAGAGAAGGAATATTAACAAAAATTCTAAACTAAATGTTAGCTCCACACTTATCAATACAAATGACTCTTAACATATCCTAAAATCAAGACATTACTCAACAGTTTCCATGGATTTCCATTATGCAGTAATCTGGAAAATGAGTTAGAAAATTACTAATAAAAGATTTTGGGAAACATAGAAACAATGAATGACCAAATAAGCATATAAAAGAGTAATCTTTAAAAAGAGCATATTCTTACTAGAATAAAATAAAGATTCCCAATGCATTTTTTTGAGATTTAACCTGAAGACTTTCAGTTAGATAATCCATAAAAAATTCTCTGAACATCTTACTATATACTACCCCCCCATTATAGTAATTTTAAAAATGGTAATACATTATTGTTAAAATGACTACTTCTTTGAGAATTCTTTAGAGAAGGTATGCAAGTTTCCTGCCTGTCATATTTGTAAACAAACACTAAACTGAATTAATTTTACAATATTTCAGCCCTGGGTGACATTTATTCCTGCTTGAGATTTCAAATGAGCTCAAGGAACGACTTCAGACTCAAGCCGTGACCATATAAATATAAGCTCTGAGACAAACAAGCAGATTTCCTTTCTCTGTCACAGGACTATATATTTTGCCATTGCCAAGCAAAAAGACTTTATATATGTCAGTAGAATCTCTTTTTGTAATGGTGACCTTATGTGCTCTTGACATTCCCTTTCCATTTGATGAAGGGAGGCACTCAAGTCAGCTTTGGAAGAAAAAAACCTCATGAATAAATAGCTTGACACAAGAACTTCAGATTTAGCATATTATTCTGTGATAAGCAAATCTCCCTGGATCTGCATCATTCTTTGATTTAAAGTAGAGCCTACACACCAGAGAGAAGACCAAACTCTAGCACATGTTATTCATCAAATGTTTGGTCTTCTACACGTTCCTTGCATAAAGTGACGATTTGCTATCAAATTTAAAATTCTCTCCAGTTTTTCATTAACTGGTACAGATTTAACCATATTATATGTTATATTCTGCACTAAATGTGTTTTCTTTCACCATTATTGGTAATGCTCTTAACTAAGTATTACAAACCTGATTTCATAGATGAGGAAACTCAGTCCCAAGCTGCATCCTTCCTGGGAGCTCTCTCAATTCCCTTTTGGGAAACTCCCATTTTATGTAATCTCGGTGGAAAGTAGAGGTTCTTTAATCTCATGCTGTAGGTGGGCAACGCATAAGAAGTCTCCAGGAACTCTAAGTCCTGTGCAAGGTCATGGGGGGAATTGGCAATCACTGCAGTGGTGTGCCACTATGCAGACTAGATTATCTCTGACTTTGAGTCTTGCTACAAAGGACTTCCAGTCTCCCTTTTACCTTCCTCCTATTTAGACTGTAACTTCTTGGTCTCTTGACTGCTAAAGACAAAGTTAATTTCTGAACGTGGAAACAAAGTACCATGGGTGAAGCTAAGGTTCTAAGAGAGGTATAATTGTCCCTGACCTGTGCAGCTGGGAATGGCTGAACAAAATTATGCAGTTAGATCTGTTCTAATACCAAGGTTACTTCTCTTTCCCTTATACAAAAATTTCATTCCCGAGATACCTAGATTCTGTGTCAATATGCTTTTTAACTCAATAACTCCTTAACAGAGAAGAATATATCTCCTTACAAGAATATTGAAACCATGTCTTTTTATTCTGATATTTTCAGAAAGAAAACAAATGGAATTGATTGATATGGTATGTTTTATTAGTTACTGATTTTCACTTATTAGGCCAAGAACCACACTGATGATCTTTAAGTCATTAATGCATATAAAGCTGAGAGAAGGTTTATCACAAAATTAAGTAAAAAATTGGTAATAAATAAGTAAATTTTAACAATGTAGAGACAGACAAACTAATCGATAGCATACAGACTAAACAACATAGCTCTTTTTTATTTGGTGTATTTAACATGTACAAAGTGGAATATTATTTTTATTACCTGATCAAAGAAAATGGGGACACATTTTTTGTATTCTTGAATTTTGGTTATATCTTTAGAAGACATAAATCAAAATTCCTGAAGGAAATATTTTGACTTAAACTCTTTTACCCTAAGGAATACAGAATGAGGTTTTTGTTTGTTTAAATAGATACATAAATATAAAAACTTACAAATTCTACAATTTTAATGATGCAAAATTACATGCAAAATGGCTTTTATTTAGAGGTTTATGTTTCTTTCAGCTGAGGTTAACTTAGTTTGAAATACTCAACTGGCAAACTTCAGTAGTTCTAATATTTTGGGTACACACAAATTTTAGCATCTTAAATGTATTTCATTTCCTTTCCACTAAGTATTAATTTGATCATATCACAATCTCATACTTCATTAAAGAATTCAGCTACATTATTCCATCCACACCATATTTCTTGATTTAAATAAATTCCTTTAAGGTAGGGATTTCCAGGTCTTTGATCTCTCACAAAAAGAAACTTGGAGGCTTAATCTAGTACACACTTCCTAAGATTTTTGAATGAATAAATGAATGAATAAAAAAGTAAATATCAGAGCCTCAAAGATCTGTAAGAATAAATCTGAATTAATCTTTTTTTTTTTTTTTTCAGTACGCGGGGCCCCCACCGCTACGGCCTCTCCCGTTGTGGAGCACAGGCTCCGGACGCGCAGGCTCAGCGGCCATGGCTCACGGGCCCAGCCGCTCCGCCGCATGTGGGATCTTCCCGGGCCGGAGCACGAACTCGCGTTCCCTGCATCGGCAGACGGACTCTCAACCACTGCGCCACCAGGTAAGCCCTGAATTAATCTTTTAAAATGACAATATTCTTGATTCCAACTTCTTTTGGAAGTCTAGGCTATATGATTACAAAAAGACCTCTGCCCTAAATATAGAAGATTTGGAAATGAATTAAATCTAAGCTGAACACTTAACTTATATTTGAGAAAAAGACTAGGTATTATTGAATTATTGGAAAAAAAATTGTAAGAGCAAACTTGTAAATAATTGAATATAATAAATCAAATGAATAAATAAATCAAATTTTCATTAGAAGGCTGCATATTTCCAACTGACATAGTAACTAGTTTAGTTTTTCAGAAACTACTTATTTAGTGCTATTACCAGTAAACCTCTTACTTTAATTCCATCATCTTCCAAAAAATTACTTTGAAGTTTTATTTTTTTATATGTCTGAAGTCTACCTTTACCTGAAGTTTTAATGCCATAAAAAATGACACACTTTCCTCAAACATAAATCCACAAATACTTTTTGGAACCTATCTGTGCAGAAGATGACTTGGATCATATATCAGTCCAGTTACTGCCCTTGTGGTAAAGAATAGTTAAATAGGGCTCTTTCTGTGAAGAACTTAAGAAGTCTAAACAGTTATGAATCTCCTCAGAATTTCTTTTATGTTTTATGTGTGAAAACTTTGTTTTCACCACAAGTTAAAGATTATTAAATACATTATAATTTGTTAGTCAATGTAAATTTTAAATAATCTTTGTTTTATGGCTTTGGATTAAAGTTTCATCAGATTTACCTAAGTCACCTGAATTTCTCTAAAGCTGATTTGCCTTTTTTTAACAGCTAACTCACTTTATCACCATTGAATATATCCATGCAGACTAAAATTCCAGGTCTTCATAAGTCACAAAGTTTTCCACATCAGTGCCCTTTAATTGCTCCAAAATACATTGCTGCTCCTAGGGTGATGTTTATTTATAGGTTCAAGAAGTGGCATGGAATGATGTAAGCTGTGAAGCAAAATAGTTTGAAGACGTGTATATTTGTGTTAAGATGACAGCTTCTTTTGGAAGAGTGAGCTAGCAATAATCTCTAGTTTGCAAATTGAATCAATAAACTTTTTTGGATGAGTAATAAAGGAGCAAGAGGACACAAACCATTCAAATTTTTTTTTTCAGAACACTTGATTCAAGTTGCTCATGCTTGTACTTGCATGGCTAACCTTCTTCAATTTAGTACAACTCGTGAATGATATGTGATATACTAACAAGTGTAAACGCTTCTCAGTCTTCCTCCAAAGACCTAACTAAGATCTCTGGGTTAACTATGTGCTGGCTATACACCACCTAACAAGATGTCCCAATCCATACAATTGATTTCTTCCTCTAAATCCTAAGCAACACTTTCCTCTACAAGACTGGAATTTCTTATGGAATTCAACAGACAAGGCAAGGTCCACACCCTGCATGCATTCTCCTGTCTTTAACTGGTAACAAGAAATAAATAATCAGTCAAAATGCTTATACAATCATTCGTTTTAAGTTCTAGTTTCAAGTATCACCTGTAAATTAAACCCCCAAAATTGAAATGAATAAAAGTTGTTCTCTGCAGCACAGAAGAGAGAGCACAAGGTAAGAACTCTTAATTACTTATTTTAGCTAATGGAGTTTGGAGCAATGATAGCTAATCAGTTTAAGTTTTCTTCTTTTTCCATTTCCTTTCCTTTCCTTTCCTTTCCTTTCCTTTCTTTTCTTTTCTTCTAGTTGTCCTCCAAGTATTCTAGATCCTTTGTGAAATCCACATAACCTTTTGTTATATATTGTGAAGAAATGAACATGGAAGATACATAGCTGCTTTAGAGCAAAGCATATGGAAATCGCTGGAGGAGTATGAGGCAAGATGTTGGGGAGGAGAGAGTGAATAGAGGAAAAACCTAGCACAGCTATTCAGAATAAAAGCTGGCAAGTGGCAAATAAGATACATTGACACTTTTCATGAAGGCTTTGAAAATATTTGAGAGGGGCTAGATTTAAGTTGCATGAATATCTAAACACACACAGTCCTCAGAACACTGCTTGGCACCAGAAAATACGTATACATGTGTTAGCTGTTATTAATATTATTGTTATTATTATTATATTTATTCCTGCCCTCACCTAGAATGCTGGATTTGAGCTTTGGCTTGTTTATTTGTCTTATTTTTTGGATATTTAAGAAGAGAGTTACCCCAGAAAATCAGAAAACTTAAAAAAACTCAGGTTACACATACTATACAGTATCACAGTTTCCCCCGTTAAGGTGCCAAATTCTCCATTTAAACTGATTAAAAATATGTATCTCAATTAAGGATACAATTATTTAAGAAAAATCATCACGGTTAGAGTTGTTATCATAGCTTTAACCCTCATGAGATCTGTGTCTTGTCAAAAAAAAAAAATACATAAATAATAAGTTCTCAGAACCTCAGTTTCTGTCTCAGAGGTCAATTGTGAAAGTTAATTAGATTGAATTTATAAAATCATTTAATCCATTTATTCATTAAAAATTATTTTATGAATAATTTTTCATTATTGAAAATAATGAAAAATAAAAATTATTTTATGAATAATTATTCATTATTATTTTATGGAGGGTGTTGTTCTAGGTACAGGAGATAAAATTACAAAAGCGGTAGACATTGTCTACCCCCATGGAGCTTTCATTCTTGTGTTTAGGAGATAGAGAATAAATAAATAAGCATAAATAAATAATGTAATTACAAACTGTGGCGATGCTAAGAAGAAAATAAACAGGTTTACCTGATAAAGACAGTCACAAAAGGCATCTCTGAGGAGGTGTCATTTGATCTGGGATTTGAAAAATGAGCAAATGCTATCCAAGGAGGAAAATAGAAAGTGCAGAGACTCAATGTGGAACACATTTGACATATTGAAAATCAACAAAGAAATAAATATGGCTGAAGTGAAGAGAGTAGCAAAGGAGATAAGACAGGAGATGTAAGCAGAAGGTAGAGCATATGTGAGCCTTGTATAGAGCTTGGCATTTATTCTAAGTTCAAGGGGAGCCATTGAAGGGCTTTAAGCAAACAGTGGTGAATGACGTATTTGATTTTCTTTCTTAAAATCACTGGCTACTATGAGGAGATGTATTGTTAAGAAACAAGCACAGAAGCAAGGAGCCTGGTTAAGAGTCTGGCACTAACCAGCCATATAGTAGCACTAGAGATAGAGAAAAGTAAAGGGAGTCTATATTTTGGAAGTAGAACCAACAGGGATATATGGATTGCATGTGAAAGATGAGAAAAGGAAATAATAAAGGTAACTTCAAGTTTTTTAACTTAATGATCTTGATGGACGGTGTGGTCATTTACAAACGTGGAAAAACCTATGGAAGGAACATGCTTTATTTTATGTATTTCATTTTATGGGTGTTTGTGGTTTTGAAGACATAGACAGATTATATTTATATGTTATTATACTTCAAAGAGAAGATGCCTATGGCACTCTGGGAGATCTCAGGAATGATGATATAGATTTGAGACTCAGTAGTAAATTGCTAATATTCTAAATCTGTAACAAATGAGATTGACTGAGGAGATTATATAGACAGGGTGATTAAAATTGAACTCTGGAGCATTCCAAAATTAATGACCAACCACAGAAAAGAAGGGAAAATAAAGTAATAGAGAAGGAACATCTGATTTTAAAAAGTCAGAATGTTGTTTCGTGCCAGAAACCAGGAGAAGAAAGTGTATCTAGAAATTTACTATAAGATAAATGAAAGGAAAATGCAACATAGAGATTAAAAGGACAGAATGCAACCCCAGATGCCTGGGCTCTAATCCAATCTCCACCAACCAAGTGGATAATCATGAGAAAGTTACTCACTCTCTTTGTGATACTCAATTTTTTTTTCTGTAAAAGGTGATCATAATCTCACCAACCTCAGAGTGGTTTTGTATTAAATTAATATATTTAGAGCTCTTAGAACATGTTTGGTACACAGGAATTTTGATATAAGAATTTGCTTCTAAGGAAAATATAAACAACTATTTCAAGTATTCCTGAAAGGTTGAGTAAAAGGAGGATCTGATTATTAAATTGACTATTTGCTTGTCAGCATGGTACTTGTTGCATTAATGAGGTGATTTTAATTGAGTAGTAAGGATATAAGTCAAATTGGTGTGGGCTAAAAAGTGATTAAGAGGTTACCAATTGAAGAAGCTATACATATACAACTCTGTTGAGAAGATTGTGTATGTGTGTGTGTGTGTGTGTGTGTGTGTGTGTGTAGAAACAAACAACTGGAGGATGGCTGGAAATGGGTTTAGAGATAGGATTAAAGGAGAATTTTGTTAGATGATAGACATGAAAACAAAATGTGAAGTCTGGAGTAAAGCCCTAAAGAAGAAAACAAAATGCCCATTATAAATAGTGGACCTTTGGTAAAGCAGACCTAGTTTTCTCATCAATATATTTTATTATCATTAATCACCAAAACATCATTGATGAAGTCATTATACTTCCCAGTGTGAACACAAGAACTGAATACATACCATCTCAAGTTGAATGAAAAACAATAGATCTGCTCACATAACTGAATTCTCCGAGTAGGAGTAGCTTAGGTATGACTAAAAGGTCACAAATAATGGCACCAGATCCCTGTCTCTTTTTCCATTGCTCATACACATAGTGTCCAAGTGGCTAATGTAATGGTGAATGATAGTCTAACATGCCCCTACCTGAGAGAACCTGGAGAGAAAAAAAAAAAAAAAAAAGGTTGTCTTTGTTGATAGTTCAGGTAAAGACATTTGGACACCTCTGACTTCCCTGGCTTGAGCCATGCACCAACCCTTGAGTGAAGCCCAGGATGTAGAGAGCTAAAACTGGTCAGGACTGCATCAATTTGGGGGATTTAGGAGAGGGGGAATCAACCCCAAACTAAATGAATAGGAAAAAACTTTTATTTTAGAAGGGAGAAGAGTAGTTTACAAGAAGGTACTGGCAGATCAAACAGAGCAAAACAAATGAAAATGTATCTATTCTAATCATCCAATAAAAAAGGGTTTAGTTCATTATCTCAGTTGTACTCTCATGTCCTCTTTAACTTGGTCTGTGACCGTTTTTGTCTTTTCTTTTGGTGATTATAGGACATATTACCATACTCTGCACTTACTCTATTCCAGTTATAGGTTACTAGGGCTTTTCTCCCTTGACTGCAAATCGTTACACACTTGAATTCTGTTTGTCTTTCCTAAACAGTATTTTTTCTTTCCTTCATTATCCTCTTTCCTTTTGTTACACTATGGATTTTGCTGCTTCATTACCGTCTTTTGGGCTCCATCCTAATGATGTTATGGAGCCCATGTGCATACATTTTCTATGGAATACTTACTTCTAAGAAGAGGTACCAGATCATAGCCTATCATTTCCTGGATCAATAATTTTCCTGGATCAAAGGAGATGCCTCTCTACTCAAGATACATGTTTGTATTTGTGCTCCCAGAGAAATTAGGCATTTTGAATATGATGATCCTGGCTTCTCTGTTAAAGGGCTTCAATACAAGGAAAACTAAACACCCAGTTTTAAGGGAATCTCTTAAGTAGAAAAAAATTTCCTTTAAATAACACTTCCTATTTTCCTCATTTTTATATGTTCTGCTGTAACAGTATATAAAATAGGGAATCTGTTGTGCTTTCAAGACCCAGCCAGAAAATGCTTATCTTCTTTGTGCTGAATATGCAATGGATTTTTTATCTCCTTCACTTCTGCAATGTTTCAGTTTATTCTTCCTGTGAGAGGAATAATGGTGACTACAGATGGACACAGGCTTAATATTAAACTTTCACCTTCCAGTCTCTGCCTAGTGATTCAGATCTGTTCTGTCAAAAGGTCAAAGCACAACCACTGTAAAACAAAATGCTCAAAAATATATTAAATGCATATTTCAAAAAATACACAAATTGTGAGAAAGATATTCAGCCTATTTCTGGGTCATGTTTATATTCATTCACAGGTAACCGCATATGTTTTTGTATTTATAAGTTGTGATCATTTCTGATTTGTAATGCAATGGTCTTCCCAGGGCACATCTGTCAGAATCATTGAACAGGCCTTTACTGGTTTCTCAATGGAGGTCTTTTTTAAATATGTAAGGCTGGCTTCGTACAATCCTAAGACTGGCATTTTATTCAAGTAATGAAATCCTATACCTCCCAAACCTCTTCAGATTCTTAATGAGAGGAAAGGAAAATAAGATATTATTTTAAAGTACTTCTATGGAAGGGAGGTGATCAAGAAAGATGAAAAATCACCTGGTGATTCCCATTTCTTCTAAGGCTCCTGCCAAGGGTACTTTCTCTTATCCTCTGAATGTTCCTGCAAAACTTCTGCTTATCATGTATAAGGTAATGATTTACATGAAAAAAAAATCATTCAAGCACACTTACTCATTACTGCTTCTTCCTACCTTTTCTTAGTTCCTGACTGTTACAGGAACTGTGGTAGATAGAGCACAGCACACTTTTATTTCAGCTCTCAAGAGTTAACAGAATAAGGGCAGCACGATGGACTAGACCAGCCTCCCAATTCTGAGAACTCTGTGGGCAAATTCTTCCGTGAAAGACTTTAGAGAACTTGGCCACCCCCCCATCAGGAATTCTTCAACAAGACCTCCCTGTCCCAGACTCAAAGCTCTGTCCATGTGACTGAGTCTCTTTGATTGAAGCAAAGCAGATCTCTTCTGGGGGCTTTTATAACTGATGTCTTATCCCTAAGAGACTGACTGGCACCTGGAAGTTTCAGGGAGACTTTTCTTCACATCTAAGAGGCACATTATTTATATTTTTCTGTATCTAAAAACTCAGTGTACCAATGTAAAGGGACTTTAGAATACATTAAGCCATTTACTTCACTTAGTAAATTAGCAGATTCTTAGTAGGGTCTTGAACAGGGGGGCAATGATGGTTTTAGGGTGTGGTTTTAGGTAGGGGCTTAATCAGGATTGGGAAGATTAGTGAATAAGAGTTAAGGGTTAGTGGGCAGAATAAGGCAGAATTTGGAAGTGAGTCTTGAAGAATAAATGGTTTTTAATACTAGCTATTGTCCTGGGAAGGGGATATTTATGCTAGTAAGAGTAAATTGAGTTGTATGGTGTTCAAATAAATGGATTTTTGAAAAGTTCCTGAAATGAACAATAAATTCATTTTCCATTAGTAGAACTATCCCAGAATACCTACACGGATTAGCATTATCAAGTACCCAAGAGGTGCCTTCTCAAAACTTTCATTTATGATGCTTAAACAGAAGACGGACAAAACAAATAAGCAAAACAAAAACAAAAACATGATTAATAACAATAAAATGTCTCACCTTTTCTAACCTAACTAAACAATCCTGCCAATGCATAGCCAAAGGTCGAAGGGAAGTGCAATTTTTATTACAATTTAGGCTTAGCTAACATCAAGGGAGAGAATACAGAAACTGTATTATATCATTTCCCACACCTCTACCAACCCAAATTTTGCGTTAGAAAAATGTAGATAAAATAATTGTTAATGGTGCAGGCTTTGGGGGTCATATACTTCCAGTTACACTCATTTAGTGATGCTTTGGTTTATAAGACTAAAAGACAGTAAGCAAGACTGATAGTTTCAGAAATTTTTTTTTTTTTTTGCGGTACGTGGGCCTCTCACTGTTGTGGCCTCTCCTGTTGCGGAGCACAGGCTCCGGATGCACAGGCTCAGCGGCCGTGGCTCACGGGCCCAGCTGCTCCGCGGCATGTGGGATCCTCCCGGACCGGGGCACGAACCCGTGTCCCCTGCATCGGCAGGCGGACTCCCAACCACTGCGCCATCAGGGAAGCCCAGAAAATATGTTTATGCCTTTGGAAGTTTTATAATTTCTTCCTATTACGGCACTATAAGTGTTGAAGGGGAGTAGATTCTGCTGCTCCCAAATATGCCTCCAATATGCCTCCTTGTCATAAGGTGTATTTTGAGCTGATTATTTTTAAAAAGCAGCGGACACAGGAGAAGCTCTGAAAACCAACTAGAAGTCACCCTTTGTAAGAGAAAATTACACTGATAAGAGAAATTTCCTTTGTAAGGGTGTCTCCCTCTCTGCACCTGGAAGAGAAGGATGACTAAGTCTCTAGAAACTCTTATCAATGGAGAAGGCAAAAACCTAAATCTGCACAACCTTACCCTTGTTTACTGTGCTTTTCCTGATAGCCTTACATAATTGGCTTCCCTATCCCCCATATTCTTTTATCTTTAGCAGGTGATGACATTTAAGGTGATGGTTGGGTCATTTTGGAGTTATTCAGTTTTCCTGGGTAGCCCTCATGTATACAAGAGGTGTATATATATTATTAAACTTCTGTTTATTTTTCTCTTGTTAATCTGTCATTTTTATTCCAGGAGGTTTCTCAGCCAAGAACATAGAAGGTTAGAGGGAAAGTTTTTTTTTTACTCCGTAGTGTTGTTAAATAAGTGTCTACTCTTGGAAAATATCAAGTTATTGAAACTGAATCTGGAGCTAAGGATTTAGATATCTCCTTGATTTCCCTTTCAAGACATACTTGAGGGTTGGGAACCCATGGAAGTCATGTGTCCAAATAATTTTTCATTTGACACTCAGAACAAACATGCCAATCTCTTTCATTTAAAATATGGAGCCTATTAAACATTAGGAATAGCAGCATGGAATCCTTAAGACTTAAAGGCAAGCCCAAATGTCAGCTTCATAATAGAAGTGCAAATTCTCTAGGATGAAGGTAGGGGAATTGAGAAGCAGAAAGGAGACAGAGATTGTCTTTTTTCATCAGACACACAATTACTATTAAGCAAAATTGAAAAATTCTTTCATTTAACAGATATTTATTGAGCATCTATTATGTGTTAAGCATAATTTTATGCGAGAACTTTACATTAGGGTACAAAATAAGCTAATTCCCTGTTCATGGAGCTTACATCATAACTGAGCCATAGACAAAATAAACCAATAATCAGATTACTACATAAAATCCCAGATGGTGATTAATGCTATAGAGCACAGAAAAATGAAAGGAAGATTGAAGGCAAGAAGAGGAATAGAATGAAACCAAAGGAAATTTCTTTTATTATTCTGCATTTCTTCCCCTATAAGTTCTCTGTTCTCTCATCTCTCTTTCTCAATGTCCAATTAGATTGATTGTTCCTCCTGAATTAACCCATCAGTTGTCTGAGTTTTTGGTTTTTATTCTCCAGAGCTGTGTCAATTCACTTTATGTTTTGGGAAATTTCTTAACATGTTTTCCCAATTCCTTCATCATTGTCTGATTGTCATATTTTTATTTAATAAAGACACCTTTTCAATTTGTGATCATTTCTTTTTCTTTTCAGTCTATTCTTATTTTATGATGCTAATATCTCAAATACTTTGTGAGAACATCAATGATATATATTAATTATAATATTTTTAAGTTGTGCTTCCTGAATGATTACTGTTTCCTTTGGCATCAATTGTTTCATTTGTTGATTTTACCTTGATATTTTTGCTCTTTTGTCCAAAAGAATCTTGATTGTTAATTCGTATTTGTGGACTAAGTACTTAGTTGTTTTATACATTTAGCTTTTGAAGTAGGTAGAATAATGGCTTCTGGAAAATGTCTATGTACTAATCCATGCGACCTTGAATAAGTGACAGCACATAGCAAAGGGAAATTAAAGTAACAAAGAGAATTAAGGTTGTTAATCAACTGAGTTTAAAACAAAGGTAATCCTGAATTATCTGGTGGGTCAGATGTAATTACATGTGTCCTTAAATGTAGAAGAGGAGGCAAAAGAGTGTGTCAGAGTGATGCAGTGTGAGAAAAATTCTACTAGCCATTGATGACTTTAAAAATGCAAAGGGTTCATAAACCAAGGAATGAAGGTGACCTCTAGAAGCCAGGAAAATGACAGCAGCAGCAACAACAAAACAAGGAACCAAATTCTTCTCTAGAGCCTCCAGAAGAAATGCAGCCCTGTTTACATCTTGATTTTAGAACATCACGACTCACTTTGGACTTCTGACCTCTAGAATTGTATAATTCTCAATTATACAATATCAATTAAAAATTGATAATAATCAATTTGTGTTATTTTAAGCCACTGAGTTTGTGGTAAGTTGTCGCAGAAGCAATAGGAACCTAATACAGCACTCCACTGGGTTTTCTTTCTGGGTTTTCTCCACGGACCTGTATATATTTTATTAAAAAGTATTAATTGTCAATATTAATTTTCAGATGCAAGGAGGAAGCAGGTAGACCAAGCTGTGAGTGATTTTATTCTCAGAAGTATAAGTCTATACTAGAAATTGTTGCCTGATCAAGACAGATCATTTAATTTTTAGAGTATATTGCTTTTTTAAAACTGATGGTGAATGCTGCTATTGCAATTACAGAAGTGAAAATAGGACAAAGACCATTTGGCATGAATATTCTGTAGATGCTGGCTAGCAGTAACTTTTGTTTAATCTTTGATATATTTCATCTGCCTATTGTTTTCAGGAGTCACCAAAATTTCCAATATTCTCATGTTCCAGCATCCAATTCATATCTTTAAGGTTTTGTTCCTGTGTGTACATTTTTACTATTATTCAATGGGATTTACAAGTGGAGAGATCAAATGTAAAGTCATATGCCCAGCCATCCAACTTGAAGTAGAAACAAAATTTAGTTCTTATATTCTTTTCTTTCCCTAGAAATCACCACCACTAGAATGAAAACTAATAGTTGGCAGCAAGAGCTCAAGAGTTGTTAGAGCCTTTTGGACCAAATACTATTCAATGCTCAGAAAATAGGGTGAGGTACTTCTCTAGGCTCATCAATCTAAAGAAATTGTTTTTATTACAGAATGTTAGCATCAGGGAAGCAATTGTGCCTAAGTAAATGGCCATAAAATGCAGGGCTGAAGAACTTGGTTTTGCTTCTCTTGCCCTAGAAACTCTTAGAGTGACACTTACAATCTCTCTACACTTACAGTCTCTCTATATGTGCAATTACCTATGGACCATGGATGTCTCTGTGGTGACAACTTTCCAGTCCCAATTCCTTCCATATTCCTGTAGATTTTATCTGCATCTATCTTACAACAAGATCTACACAGCTTTAACTTGCACATGCCACCTGGTTTCATGATGACTGACTTAGCTTGTCCTCTATTTTTCTGTTTTATATTATGATACTTAACCCTTCACAAAGAGAAGTGGTAATCCTCTTAAAGAGTTATTAGCTGGCTGACTTCATCACACCACCAATAACTAATCGATAGGTTGGGGGTACATATGAATACAGACATTCCTGAGAAACTCCAATAAAACCTTATTCCCAAAATTTGTCCTGTTAGGGGAGACTAATCCTTACCCCTGTGAATACTATATTTTAATTTTAATGATGGCAGAAAAAGAATATTTCTCTTGAAAGGGGGGCCACTCTAATAGAACTGATCCAGATTTTACATATGTAAGCAAAACCTGATTTAGATTTGGTTGACCACTGCAGTAATTGCAGTTCAGATTAAAACTTCATTGATTTTCCTTGTTTCTACCATTTTAATGGACTCTGAGTAATATTTACACTTGCCTTAGAAAATTCTTTGCCAAAGGCAAATTTATCTCCCAGAAGTCCATAATGTCAAATTCTAGAATGAATTCATCCATGTGCCTTGGGTCTTCCGAAACCAATCATTCCTATGAACACATCCAGCTAACTTGACTGTACCGGGCAAAAGAATACATTTATCTCACCTAATCAGATGGGTACAAATAATTATAAGCAGCTAAAATTTACCCTCAAAATTAACAAGCACGTTTGTCCAATTCAAGCATTCAAAGAGCCAAATTCCAGATTTTCAACCATGTTAAACCCGACAGATTAAGTCTGCCTGCCTGTCAGAGATGAACCTGAAATGTCAGAACAACACTTCAGAGATATGCCTTACATGGTGGGACGGGAGTGTGTTGCTATTCAAGCCAGTTAATAAAATAACAGATATGCTAATTCCTACAAAAATAGCATTGCTAATTAGTCTTTTAAATCAGACCACTTTAAATGTAAAAATGCACGTGCAACTTTCCTGCAAAGCCTTTGCAGAATGGAAGATCATTATCTACTGACCCCAACATATGGTGAAGGTACAAACCATATGTTGGAAGCTAACTTTTAGAATGGTGAAGAGTGAGAGATCACTGCATACATAATAACTTTAATTTTTAAAGGAATACTAATTGGGTAAAGAGCTAATGAAGGGTACTTGACTGGCAGCAGCAGGGAAGGATGTCCCTGTTGTTCAAACGTAAAGCCTAGTAACAGAGTTGTCTCTTCCATCAAGAGCCTCTAAGAAGAAAAAAAGAAGAAGAAGAAGAAGAGAAAAGAAAGTCCCTCTGATAAGAGAGCCCAGTGTCATTTTTTGCTTAGGTGGTTCCAATAGGTCCCTTATCCTCAGACTGAAAGCACAGATGCAAGTTGACTAACAAGAATCTTTGCAATATAGTAAAGAGCTACAATTAATTGGCCTTTTAATGCCTCCAGCTATAATGTTGTTGAAGTCATTGTTATTGATTTGGAGCAGATAATTCTAAGTAGTTGGAGGTAGAAAAACAGAGTGTATGTGTGATGTGTAAATATGATGGAGAGAGAGAGAGAGAGAGAGAGCATGTTGAGTAAAAGAAGATACTTGAAAAATGGTAGGACCAAGAGAACTTTGAAACACATTCAAGGACTTAAAGAAAATTACCAAGATGTGCCATTTCTTGGAGACAAATCAATCGGCTCCCATGATTTAGACTTGGTTCCTGTCAAATATCTGTAGAAAAAAAACAAAAACAACTGAGAAACAAATGTTGATGAGAAACAAATGTTGGAACCTTACAATGGCTGAGGAGATTACTGTCTTAAGACAAGAAGCCATTTTCTATCAGCTATAGAAGAAAGAGAAGAATAGCAATTCTCCACAATAGGTAGCTGATTCCGTAAGTAGATAAAGATTCAGCAGTTACAACTTTCATGCGTGCAAAGCACTCACCAGAAATATGTGAGCAAGCATGTGACATTTGTGTGACTGTAACATATGAATAAGCAGATATTGTTATGTGGAGTCAATAAATTTTTAAATGAGTATACTGTGCCAACAATAATTTAAATCAACACTCCCTTTTCAATTGCAGATTAATTTGTTTCAACTAATAGTATCTTTTCTTTTGGAACTGATTCCCTGAAGAACAATCAGGATAGCTGTGGTCTCATTAAGTGATACACTTAACATCAAGGATGTTTCTGGAAATGTGGCATGTGGGATCTTAGTTTCCCGACCAGGGATCGAACCCAAGCCCCCTGCATTGGGAACACAGAGTCTTAACCACTGGACCACCAGGGAAGTCCTTGGAAATGTGGTAAACATCAGAAGGGTTAGTTTTCACTTTCAGTGACAATTAGGCAGTAATGATTAGACCTCTCTTTGGAAGCAAACTTGGTTTGATTAAATTGACAAGAACCATTGTAAGAGTAGTTTTGGTTATGAATCATTTTAACAACTTTTATTCTCTTTTTCTACTTGTCTAGGAGAATGAGTTCTTTCTTCACCAATGAAGACTTGTTCTCATCCATAATATTACCTTTGTCTCCAGAGTAGTCTGTGACTTTTAGAGCATGACAGCTTCATCAAATTTTCTCAAATTGTATTTTTTTCCCCTTGCTTTCAAAAGCAGGGGATTCTTACTTCTAATTGGAATTGAAGCTCTATGCAACCTAACTGTATCTAACAAACTGGACACTCCGATCCTACTAGAGTTAGAAATCGGTCCTTTTTTTTTTTCTTTCCTTGCTAGATTCAGATACTAGAATTAGATGCCTTATTTTTGGCAATAAAGGAAAATATTAAAGATGGATTCAGGAACAAGTGTGAGAGGGGATGAGGAGCTCATACTTCATAACATGATTGATCCATTGCAAAGCTCTTTTAATTCACCTGTAAACGTTCAAGACTTTTCCACACAGAACTAAGCTGAGGCCTGTGGGGTTTCAGACACAGTAAGCTGACTTAGCTTTTCTGCTCTGCACCCTGTGGCCCTTGCTATAAGCACTCTCTTCCCAGAGTCCAGAATCCCTTTTTCCTCATGGTAACTTTCCAATTGATAGCTCAGTAAAGAGTTAATTTAATAGGCCTGAGTTGCCCAAAACCCTGCACCTTCTAAAAGTCTTCAGGATTAGCCCTATGGCTAACTCCTGGGAGATAACTTCTGAGCTCTTGGAATATGATGACTGATAAGAGAGTCTTTGTGTACCTGAGGCTTTGGGTCACTGCAGAAAAATTATGCTAATAATATGATTGATGGTCAATGTCTATTTTTGTTCGTTTGGCGTCCTAAGCCATGTTATATTAGATTGACTCTGGGAGATTGGAGGTTGAATATCTAATTCCAGTAATACTGGCATTCCACGTCACTCCATTTGGAAAAGATAACTTGCAACTTGTGCCTGGTGTGTCCTGGTCTCTGCTTTACACACATTTTTCCATTGCTGATTTTAATTGGCATCCTTTTCCTGTAATAAACCATAACCCTGAGTATAACAGCTTTTCTGAGTTCTTTGGGTCCTTCTAGAAAGTCACTGAACCTGAAGGTGATCTTGAGGACCCCCAAAAGGATATTCTTTCTAAGGAAAGATCTTGGTCATGGACCCAACAGTTTACTCCCTAAGGTTTCCTTAACCTTGGAATCTCATGAAAAAACAGAGTTGGATTTCAATCTTCTTTTTTTTTAAATGCTTGAGCTTCTTACTTAATTGGGCAACTACCCCCCTCTCTAGATGGCTACGTACCAAGGGTAGGAACACAGATGAACAAACCAAATAGTGGAGAAATGTCATTTTATGCCCTCTTCCAAAGGTAAGGTTTGCCCATGGGCCTTATTTTAACATATAGAAAGAAAGATGCTCAAACAAATTTTCCTATAACAAAAATTTGTGCCCCAAGATGACTTCCTATTTCCACCTATAAAAGTGGCTAGTAAATGTTTTTTCAAATAATGAAATTTTATTCTATATTCAAATTTCTTCTAGAACATTAAAGTGGAGCTCATAACCTACTGTAAGCTCTTTCTTCACTCCCAAATTTGCTCTAAATAGGTATCTACATACATAATAAAAATTCAACATAGGTAATAGCTTACAAAATTTTGTAACAAGGGTTCCCAGCTTGGTGGCTTGTCTTCCTTCTGAATTGATATTTGAGCCCTAATATGGTGCTCCACTCAGTCAATCAATCAGTCAATCAAAATAATGAAGAATGTTTTTTTTTAAATCACTGAAACTATAGAGAAATATCAAGAAAAATATAGTTAATAGCTCTTGCTGCAATTTGCTTACCATTAGCACTAAACTTACTTTTGAGTAGAGAATGGGCTATATTTATCATCCTTGAAAAGCCATACCCAAGTACCTAGCAGTGCTATTCACTATGGCCAAAAAGTGAAAACAATCCAAATGTCCATCAACATATAAATGGATAAACAAATTGTAGTATATACATACAACAGAATATTATTCCACTGTAAGAAGAAGTGGAGTACCGACGCATGCTGCAATATGAATGAACCTCGAAAATATTGTTCTGATTGAAAGGAGCCGGACAGAAAATGTCACATATTGTATGTTTATTTTTACATGAAATATCCAGAATAGGTAAATCCACAGTCACAGAAAACAGATTGGAGGTCACAAGGGGCTGGAGAAATGGGCGAATGTGGAGTAACTGTTCCATGACTGCAGGGTTTCATTTTGCAGGAATGAAAATGTTTTGCAACTAAACACAGGTGTTAATTGCACAACTTTGTGAATGTACTAAATGTCACTGACTTGTATACTTTGAAAGGCTTCACTCTCTGTTATGTATATTTCACTTCAATTCAAAAAATGAAGAACAAGAAAAGAAAAAGAAAATCACCCGAGGTGATTTTTCTTTTTCAAGGTGCCTGATTCTCAAAAGAGATAGACAACTCAAAACAGCAATCCAAGCCAAGTATTTTAGGTGCCCTTCTCTTCAGGCAGATTTACAACTCTGAGAGGCTTTAACCCAGGGAAGTTGAGCATATCTTGATCCTAAAAGTGGATCTCAGAATTAAAAACTCTAAGTTCAGGACTTTTAAAATTACTTATCAAATGTTCTTCAGTTTGGTGTCCTTAGGACCATGACCTCCTATCTCTAAATCCATTTCATCCATTATTGTCTGGGAAACTCAAATTGTTCTTTATAATTCACAATTAATAAACTTTTTTTTTTTTTTTTTTTGCTGTATGCGGGCCTCTCACCGTTGTGGCCTCTCCCCTTGCGGAGCACAGGCTCCGGACGCACAGGCTCAGTGGCCATGGTTCACGGGCCCAGCCGCTCTGCAGCATGTGGGATCTTCCCGGACCGGGGCACGAACCCGTGTCCCCTGCATCGGCAGGCGGACTCTCAACCACTGCGCCACCAGGGAAGCCCAATAATCATGTTATATTGATGAATTTATTCACCAGATTTTTAATAAATGTACTGTGTGCTGGTTCTGAACTAGTTAACAAAACAGAGTCCCTGCTCTCCCAGTTTTAATATTACACTGGAGGAACCAGAAAATAAACAATACACAAGTAAATCAGTTATTTTCAGAAAACCATCTGTATTATGAAGAAATTAAAACTTGATAATAGAAGAGAGAATGTGTGACAGACAACATTAAACAGGGTGTTTAGCCAAGGTTCTTTGGAAAGATCATATCTGAACAATGATGGGAATAACTCAAAGAATCAAATGCACAAAGATGCAGGGGAAGAGAGTTCTGGGCAGGAAGAATAGAAAACCTAAGTGTTGTAGGACAAGAATGAGCTTGGCAGGTCCCAGAAACAGATAGGAGGCCAGAGAGACTGGAAGTTAAGGAAAGGAAAGAAAAAAAACAAAACAAAACTGTAGAAGACAAGGAGAGAGAATAAACAGAAGCCAGATCTTACAGGCCAGGCTTAGAAGGGCTACTTTAGTTGAAGTGTTACTCCTTCCATGAAAACTGGGGATAGGACTGGGAAATAATTACTAAACCTTATAATTCTTTTGTGCTCTATAGGGTCTAGAGAAAAAATAAAATGAGGCAAGGAATAGCCTATTTTAAATAGCTGCTATATGCAAAGACAGAATTGGACTTATGATTGGCTCTAGATAAATAGGGGAGGATCAATATAAACTAATTTAGTTATCAAAAATTTCCTTCTTCCTTCATATGGCTTTCTTCTATTGTATCCTACCTTTTGGCTGGTCACATTCATTCCACTTAATTTTTAGTTTTGGGGTTCCACGCTACACTTCAGTCAAACATCCCAGCAACAAGCATTGGATAGCCATTGTTTCATTCAGACAATGAATTTCAGAAAATGAAAGGTGGTTGATTTAAGAGAGCAGCTGCTAAATTTTCCACTGTCTAAAAGCACTGTTTTTGCAGAGTGGGTGCTTTTACCAGAAAGTTCTAGTCCTCTGTTTTCAGCCAGCTCAATGAAGTGAGGATCATTACATGAAGGACCATTCCTATCACTTCTCCATTGCGCATTTTACTCTCAAGCCACTTCTCCAGAACTCCCCATTTCAGCCAAGCTCAGTAAATACACACCAAAATAATCAGGATAAGTCGCGTATGTTGTGATGCAGGAAGGATAACCTTCAGAAGGAAATTAACAGCCTGAAAAAACACTAACTACAACTCTGATTTGGGGCCACTGGATCATTTCTCTCAAACTGGGGAAGATGACATATTTATTGTTGAAAACAGAACATCATGGTGTTTCAAAATTGATTTGAAAGTGGCTGTGTGGGTGACTATCTTGAAAATATGTGACAGATGAGGCATTGTCAATTTGAGGTTTTATTTCAATATAGGTAGGCTCTTCTTTCTTTGTACTAATATTTTAGAAAACCATATACCATCTGTAGGAGTTAATTCTTATCCATTGTTTTTATAACAAATATACTGCATAACTGTTTGCTTACTATGAAATAATTTAAACAAATTCTTTGATGCAAATGAATTAATTTAAGAATTAAAGCCCATTTCCCTTTTCATGTTGGTCACCCACCAATCTCCTAGTCTCTTCTGTAGCAATAGCCATTAATTACCATTTGATGTTTCTTTCTAAATCTTTTCATATACACCCACAAAGGCATTTAAATACACACACCCTCATTTTTGAACATCAGTTGCAATGGTGGTCTGCTTCATAAGAACATACTGTAAAGATTGTCTATGAAAGTAAATATAAACTTACTTTCTCCTTTTAAAACTGTGCTTGAAATTTCAAGTGTGGATTCCCCATAATTTAACTTGCAAGTTAATTAATCTTCCACTGATAGATATAAAAATTGTTTTAAATTTTCCTTCTGGCAATATTTCTTACATCATGCTTTTATATACTTCTTGTCCCTAAATAAAATTTAAAACTTGGAACCCAAATCTATCATCATAACCATTCCTAAGATTTCACTCTAAATTTCTAATTCAATGGAATAAGAACAATTCTATAACTCATACAAATTTCACATAACAAATATGAAAAAAATACATTACCCATTATTAAAATATGTTCAAATATAAAAATCCTATTGTAGAAATTCTACTTTTAGATTATTTTAATTTTTAATAAATATCCTTATTACAAATACTTTTTTATTAATGCTTCATGAATAAAATGACTTGGGTGAAAAGAATGTGTACTAATAATTTACTTGAGAATTATTTTACATATATTACTAGAATATCCAGGTGATGGGAGATACTGGGTAATTCAATAAAATGAGAGAAATTTTGTTCAGTTTAGCAGCAAATGGGAAAGTTATATTCTCCAAATATTTGGCAGATAAATGCTGGGTCATCTATTAAAAATAAAACCAATTAATTATGAAAATAATAAGTATAAACAACGAATACTACAGAATGGAGGAAAAAAAGCTCACACAGTGCACTATTCCAGCCACCAGAAGACTAATATTAGGGGTTTTCTTTGCAAATACCTGATACATAGGAACCAGCTTTGTACAAAGCAAAGGCAACAATGCATTGTCCTCTAATAATAAAAATGACAATAATAATAATTTTAATAATAAATTTAAATAGAAAAATTATAATATGTTTTGTAACTTTTATTAGATATTTAAATTATAGAAAAGTTAAAAAAAGTGTAAAAAGGTGAAAATGTTCTATAAGTACTCTTCCCAGATTTTTCGGTTATTATTTTTAAAAATTAAAGATTAGAAATACATTCAGGTTATAAAAAAATACATTGCATAAACCACAATGAGGTATCACCTCACACTGGTCAGAATGACCATCATCAAAATATCTACAGACAATAAATGCTGGAGTGGATGTGGAAAAAAGGGAACCCTCCTGTACTGTTAGTGGGAACATAAATTGATATAGCCACTCACTATGGGAGAACAGTATGGAGGTTCCTTAAAAAACTAACAATAGAACTACCATATGACCCAGCAATCCCACTACTGGGCATCTACCCAGAGAAAACCATAATTCAAAAAGATACATGCACCCCAATGTTCACAGCAGCATTATTTACAATAGCCAGGACATGGAAGCAACCTAAGTGTCCATCAACAGAGGAAAGGATAAAGAAGATGTGGTACATATATACCATGGAATATTGCTCAGCCATAAAAAAGGAAGAAAATTGTGCAATTTGCAGAGACGTGGATAGACCTAGAGACTGTCATACAGAGTGAAGTAAGTCAGAAAGAGAAAAGCAAATATCGTATAATATTGCTTATATGTGGAATCTAGAAAAATGATACAGTTGAACTTATTTGCAAAGCAGAAATAGAGACACAGACATAGAGAACAGACATATGGATACGGGGGGCGGGGAGAGGGGGTGGGATGAACTGAGAGACTGGGATTAATCTAGTACGTATAAACTAGATAACTAATGAAAACCTACTGTATAGCACAGAGAACCCTACTCAATGCTCTGTGGTGACCTAAATGGGAAGGAAATCCAAAAACAGAGGGGACATATGTATACATATAGCTGATTCACTTTACTGTAGAGCAGAAACTAATACAACATGGTAAATCAACTATACTCCTATAAAAAATTAATTTAAAAAAATAAAAACAACAACAAAAATGAATCTATCTGCTTCAGGAATACATATTTTAGTAATCCCTCTATGAGAGAAACTGAGTAGAAACTTCCTGAATCCTATTTACTTCTGGAACCCAGACATACACATTTTTTAAACTTCTGAAGTGATTCCGATGTGCAGCAAAGTTTTACAAAGAGCTAGGCCCAATCATTTTTATTAAAGCAATTATAGAATATTATAGAGCAGCAGAAAGGAAAACATTATATATTGCATGTTGTATATGCATACAATAGCATTATTAGTTTAAAACACAATGTGTTCTTATTTGCACAGTGAACAGATATTTATTAGTCACCCGCCATTAACAATATAGCAAATTACAGAATAATATGCATAAAAATTAACAATGAGTCATTATCAACTTGCTTCAAACCATTTGTGTAAAAAAGAATATGATTATCTACAAATTGATGACAAATATTTTTATGTGAAAATATAAAAATGGTCTTGAAGAATACAATCAAACTCATACTCATATCTCTCTCTGGAAATGGAGGAGGTGTAAGCTTTGGCAAAGGGATAATATTTGCACTGTGTACTATTTTATTTTTTAGAGGAAAACAGGCAGGAAGCTAACATATTAAATATTATCAATATTATTTCTTTTCTTTTTGAATTTTATTTTATTATTTTATACATCAGGTTCTTATTAGTTATCTATGTTATACATATTAGTGTATATATGTTAATCCCAATCTCCCAATTCATCCCACCACCACCAATTCCCCTCCACCACTTTCCCCCCTTGGTGTCTGTACGTTTGTCCTCTACATCTGTGTCTCTATTTCTGCCCTGCAAAACAGTTCATCTGTACCGTTTTTCTAGGTTCCACATATATGCGTTAATATAAAATATTTGCATTTCCCTTTCTGACTTACTTCGGTCTGTATGACAGTCTCTAGATCCATCCACACCTCTACAAAAGACCCAATTTTGTTCCTTTCTATGGCTGAATAATATTCCATTGTATATATGTACCACATCTTCTTTATGCATTCATCTGTCGATGGGCATTTAGGTTGCTTCCATGACCTGTCTACTGTAAATAGTACTGCAATGAACATTGGGGTGCATGTGTCTTTTTGAATTATGGTTTTCTCTGAGTATATGCCCTGTACTGGAATTGCTGTGTCATATGGTAATTCTATTTTTAGTTTTTTAAGGGACCTCCATACTGTTCTCCATAGTGGCTGTATCAATTTACATTCCCACCAACGGTGCAAGAGAGTTCCCTTTTCTCCACACCCTCTCCAGCATTTGTAGTTTGAAGATTTTCTGATGATGCCCATTCTGACCAGTGTGAGGTGATACCTCATTGTAGTTTTGATTTGCATGTCTCTAATGATTAGTGATGTTGAGCAGCTTTTCATGTGCTTCCTGGCCATCTGTATATCTTCTTTGGAGAAATATCTATTTAGGTCTTCTGTCCATTTTATGATTGGGTTTTTTGCTTTTTAATATTGAGATGCATGAGCTGTTTATATATTTTGGAGATTAATCCTTTTCGTTGATTCGTGTGCAAATATTTTCTCCCATTCTGAGGGTTGTCTTTTCGTCATTTGTAGTTTCCCTTGCTGTGCAAAAGCTTTTAAGTTTTATTAGGTCCCATTTGTTTATTTTTGTTTTTATTTCCATTACTCTAGGAGATGGATCAAAAAAGATCTTGCTGTCGTTTATGTCAAAGAGTGTTCTTCCTATGTTTTCCTCTAAAAGTTTTACAGTGTCTGGTCTTACATATAGGTCTCTAATCCATTTTGAGTTTATTTTTGTGTATGGTGTTAGGGAGTGCTCTAATTTCATTCTTTTATATGTAGCTGTCCACTTTTCCCAACACCACTTATTGAAGAGACTGTCTTTTCTCCATTGTATATCCTTGCCTCCTTTGTCATAGATTAGTTGACCATAGGTGCGTGGATTTATCTCTGGGCTTTCTATCCTGTTCCATTGATCTATGTTTCTGTTTTTGTGCCAGTACCATATTGTGTTGATTACTGTAGCTTTGCAGTATAGCCTGAAGTCAGGGAGTCTGATTTCTCCAGCTCCATTTTTTTCCCTCAAGACTGCTTTTGCTATTTGGGGTCTTTTGTGTCTCTATACAAATTTTAAGATTTTTTCTGTTCTAGTTCTGTAAAAAATGCCCCTGGTAATTTGAAAGGGATTGCATTGTATATGTAGTTTGCTTTTTGTAGTATAGTTATTTTCACAATATTCCTTCTTCCAATCCAAGAACATGGTATATCTCTCCATCTGTTTGTGTCATTTTTGATTTCTTTCATCAGTGTCCTATAGTTTTCTGAGTATAGGTCTTTTACCACCTTAGGTAGGCTTATTCCTGGGTATTTTCTTCTTTTTGTTACAATGGTAAATGGGATTGTTTCCTTAATTTCTCTTTCTGATATTTTGTTGTTAGTGTATAGGAAAGCAAGCGATTTCTGTGCATTAATTTTGTATCCTGCAACTTTACCAAATTCATTGATTAACTCTAGTAGTTTTCTGGTGGCACATTTAGGATACTCTATGCGTTGTATCATGTCATCTGCAAACAGTGACAGTTTTACTTCTTCTTTTCCAATTTGTATTCTTTTTATTTCTTTTTTTTCTCTGATTGCCGTGGCTAGGACTTCTAAAACTATGTGGAATAATAGTGGTGAGAGTGGACATCCTTCTCTTGTTCCTGATCTTAGAGGAAATGCTTTCAGTTTTTCACCATTGAGAATGATATTTGCTGTTTGTCGTGTATTTATTATGTCATGCCTTATTAAGTTGCAGTAGGCTCCCTCTATGCCCGCTTTCTGGAGAGTTTTTATCATAAACGGTATTGAATTTTTTCAAAAGCTTTGTCTGCCTCTATTGAGATGATCATATGGTTTTTATTCTTCAATTTGTTACTATGGTGTATCACATTGATTGATTTGCATATATTGAAGAATAATTGCATTCCTAGGATAAATCCTACTTGATCATGGTGTATGTTCCTTTTAATGTGTTGCTGGATTCTGTTTACTAGTATTTTGTTGAGGATTTTTGCATCTATATTCATCAGTGATATTGGTCAGTAATTTTCTTTTTTTGTAGTATCTTTGTCTGGTTTTGGTATCAGGGTGATGGTGGCCTCAGAGAATGAGTTTGGGAGTGTTCCTCCCTCTGCTATATTTTGGAAGAGTTTGAGAAGGATAGGTGTTAGTTCTTCTCTAAATGTTTGATAGAGTTCGCCTGTGAAGCCATCTGGTCCTGGATTTCTGTTTGTTGGAAGATTTTTAATCACACTCTCAATTTCAGTGCTTGTGATTGTTCTATTTATATTTTCTATTCCTCCTGGTTCAGTCTTGGAAGTTTGTGCATTTCTAAGAATTTGTTCATTTCTTCCAGGTTGTCCATTTTATTGGCATATATTTGCTTGTAGTAATCCTTCATGATCCTTTGTATTTCTGCAGTGTTAGTTGTTACTTCTCCTTTTCTCATTTCTAATTTTATTGATTTGAGTCCTCTCCCCATTTTTCTTGATGAGTCTGGCTAAAGGTTTACCAGTTTTATTTATCTTCTCAAAGAACCAGTTTTTAGTTTTACTGATCTTTGCTATTGCTTTCTTTTTTTTTTTCTATTTCATTTATTTCTGCTCTGATCCTTATGATTTCTTTCCTTCTACTAAATTTGGGTTTTGTTTCTTTTTCTTTCTCTAGTTCCTTTAGGTGTAAAGTTAGATTGTTTACTTGAGATTTTTCTTGTTTCTTGAGGTAGATGTGTATTGCTATAAACTTCCCTCTTAGAACTGCTTTTGCTGCATCCCATAGGTTTTAGATTGTAGTGTTTTCATTGGAATATTTCTCTAGGTGTTTTTTGATTTCCTCTTGGTTTCTTCAGTGATCTCTTGGTTATTTAGTAACGTGTTGTTTAGCCTCTATGTTTTTGTGTTTTTTACGGTTTTTTTCACTGTAATTGATTTCTAATCTCATTGCGCTGTGGTCAGAAAAGATGCTTGATAGGATTTCTATTTTCTTAAATTTACTGAGGCTTGATTTTTGACCCAAGATGTGATCTATCCTGGAGAATGTTCCATGAACACTTGAGCAGTGTAATCACCTGTTTTTGGATGGAATGCCCTATAAGTATAAATTAAATCTCTCTGGTCTATTGTGTCATTTAAAGATTGTATTTCCTTATCAATTTTCTGTTTTGATGATATGCCCATTGGTGTAAGTGAGGTTTTAACATCCCCCACTATTATTGTGTTACTGTCGATTTTATCTTTTATAGTTGTTAGCAATTGCCTTATGTATTGAGGTGCTCCTATGTTGGGTGCATATATATTTATCATTGTTACATCTTCTTCTTGGATTGATCCCTTGATCATTATGTAGTGTCCTTTCTTGTCGCTTGTAACATTCTTTATTTTGAAGTCTATATTATCTGATATGAGTATTACTACTCCAGCTTTCTTTTGATTTCCATTTGCATGGAATATCTTTTTCCATCCCTTCACTTTCAGTCTGTATGTATCCCTAGGTCTGAGTGTGTCTCTTGTGGATGGCATATATATGGGTCTTGTTTTTGTATCCATTCAGTGAGCCTGTGTCTTTTGGTTGGAGCTTTTAATCCATCACGTTTAAGGTAATTATCAATATGTATGTTCCTATTACCATTTTTTGAATTGTTTTGGGTTTGGTTTTGTAGGTCCTTTTCTTCTCTTGTGTTTCCTACTTAGAGAAGTTCCTTTAACATTTGTTGTAGAGCTGGTTTGGTGGTTCTGAATTCTCTTAGCTTTTGCTTCTCTGTAAAGCTTTTGATTTCTCAGTCGAATCTAAATGACATGCTTGCTGGGTAGAGTAATCTTTGTTGTAGGTTCTTCCCTTTCATCACTTTAAACATATCCTGGCACTCCCTTCTCGCTTGTAGTTTCTGCTGAGAAATCAGCTCTTAACCTATGGGAGTTCCCTTGTATGTTGTTTGTCATTTTTCCCTTATTGCTTTCAATAATTTTTCTTTGCCTTTAATTTTTGTCAATTAGATTACTATGTGTCTCGGTGTGTTTCTCCTTGAGTTTAATCTGCCTAGGACTGTCTGTGCTTCCAGGACTTGGGTGGCTATTTCCCTTCATATGTTAAGGAAGTTTTCAACTCTAATGTCTTCAAATATTTTCTCTGGTACTTTCTCTCTGTCTTCTCTTTCTGGGACCCCTATAATGTGAATGTTAGTGCATTTAATGTTGTCCCACAGTTTTCTCTTAGACTGTCCTCATTTCTTTTCATTCTTTTTTCTTTATTCTGTTCCATGGCAGTGAATTCCACTATTCTGTCTTCCAGGTTACTTATTCGTTCTTCTGCCTCAGTTATTCTGGCATCTTCTTGATCTTTGCCTCCATTTATTTCCCAGGGTCCTGAATCATCTTCACTATCATTATTCTGAATTCTTTTTCTGGAAGGTTGTCTATCTCCACTTCATTTAGCTGTTTTTCTGGGGTTTTGTCTTGTTCCTTAATCTGGTGTATATTCCTCTGCCTTTTCATTTTGTCTATGTTTCTCTGAATGTGGTTTTTGTTCCACAGACTGCAGGATTGTAGTTCTTCTTGCTTATGCTGTCTGCCCTCTGGTGGATGAGGCTTTCTAAGAGGTTTGTGCAAGCTTCCTTATTGGAGGGACTAGTGGTGGGTAGAGCAGGCTGTTGCTCTTTTAGGCAGAGCTCAGTAAATCTTTAATCCACTCCTCTGCTAATGGGTGGGGCTGGTTTCCCTCCCTGTTGGTTGTTTGGCCTGAGGCGGCCCAGCCCTGAAGCCTACCCGGCTCTTTTGTGGGGCTAATGGCAGAGTCTGGGAGGGCTCACGCCAAATAGTACTTCCCAGAACTTCTGCTATCAGTGTTCTTGTCTCCACTGTAAGCCACAGTTGCTCCCCACCTCTGCAGGAGACCCTCCAACACTAGCAGGTAGGTCTGGTTCAGTCTCCTATGACGTCACTGCTCCTTCCCTTGGGTCCCGATGTGCACACTACTTTGTGTGTGCCCTCCAAGAGTGGAGTCTCTGTTTCCCCCAGTCCTGTTGAAGTCCTGCAATCAAATACTGCTAACCTTCAAAGTCTGATTTTCTAGGAATTTCTCCTCCTGTTGCTGGACCCCCAGGTTGGGAAGCCTGACATGGGGCTCAGAATCTTCACTCCAGTGGGTGGACTTCTGTGGTATAAATGTTCTCCAGTTTGTGACTCACCCACCCAGCAGTTACGGGATTTGATTTTATTGTGATTGTGCCCCTCCTACCATCTCATTGTGGCTTCTCCGTTGTCTTTGGATGTGAGGTATCTTTTCTGGTGAGTTCCAGTGTCTTCGTGCTGATGATTGTTCAGCAGTTAGTTGTGATTCTGGTGCTCTCGCAAGAGGGAGTGAGCACACGTCCTTCTACTCTGCCATCTTGAACCAATCTCCATCAATGTTATTTCCTGATGGTGAATCTTTGAATTACTTTTCTTGTTTGCAATTTTCCAAATTTTTATAAAAATGAGATTCTATTCAACTGTATCAGTTTAGGTTCTGTCAGTAAAATGGAAAACTATGAATTTTAGGCAGGAAGAAGTTTAATTCTGGGTTTTGTGGCTTACACTTTCACACGTTCATTGGAGAGGCTGGAGGAGCATACATCTGGCATAGCCATTGATCTGAGGAAGTCTGGCAGTAGTAGAAATCATATGAAACTATTACTTACTCACTAAAGTAAGTGAGTCATAGGAGAACTTTCCAGAGCCACTGGAAAACCAGGCGTCAGCTCTCTGCAAAATTACCTGCCAGACAATGACAGAGAAGTTACATTGGCTTCTACTTCACCACTATTCTCCAGATCTCACAGGAGCTTGTCTCCCTGACAGATTCTAAATCTGAACTCCACTGGCAAGAGATTCTGGGAAATGTAGTTTCCAGGCTTCTATCCCTAACAAAACAGGGAGAAAAACAGAGGAAGGATTCTTTCATGCCCAAACACAAACTACCAAGTGAACAAATCAAAATAAACAAATGAAATAGTATACAGCATGCCATACTGTCCTTTTCATCTTTACAGAGATGAAAGAGTAAAAGCACAAATAGAGTGCCTTCAGAAAAGTGTATGAGGCCACTTTGAAGCACACATTTCAGCTGGGATTGATCATAATACTGACTTTATATAGTTAGTGATTCCTGTCATTAAAAAGCAGAATCCTGGGAAAATGTACACATGGAAGATGAGAATAATAACATCTCAATTTACTGAGTATTTATCATGTTGTAGGCACTTGAATGTCATTTTCATTAATCCTCGTAGCAACCCAGTAAGATGGATGTTATTAACCTCATTTCTTAGATAAGGAAAATGAATTAGAAAGAGAATATTATACTTGCCCCATATAACCTGGGTAGCTAGAGGAAATATTAAAATGAGACTGCAATTTGGTCTGATTCCTAATCAAAATTTCACATCTACTCCCCTATAGCAAATTGTCACTTGGTTTAAAAGCCTTAATTTGCAGTGGATACAATTACAATCGATAACTGAACTAAAAAACCAAACAAACAAACAAAACAACAAAAAACTACAAAGCAAACAGTACCAGACTGATAGATGAAAATAAACTGGAAGAGACAAACACAGAAATAAACCTTTAGTCATAGTAGTATAAATATTGCTAGTGAGAAACTATTGGAATTACTTTTGTATATATATGTATCTGTGTGTATATCATTGCTAAGATATATTTTTCCAACAGCTCTCTATAATCTCATTCAATCTTCACAGTGACTCTGTTTATTAGTTTCCTAGGGCTGCTATAACAAAGTACTACAATCTGAGGGGCTTAAAGCCACTCACAGCTCTAAAGTCTTGCAGTCTAAAATCAAGTTTTCAGCAGGGTCTTACATCCTCTGGAGGCTATAGGGAAGAATACATTCTTTGCCTTTCTCAGCTCAGGTAGTTGGCCCTCATTCCTTGATTCACGGTCCCATCACTCCAATCTCTGCTTCGGTGGTCATATTGCCTCTCCCTCTTTTCTTTGTATCAGATGTCTCTTTGCCACTCTCTTTTTTTTTTTTTTTTTGAATTTTATTTTATTTTTTTATACAGCAGGTTCTTATTAGTCATCAATTTTATACACATCAGTGTAAACATGTCAATCCCAATTGCCCAGTTCATCACACCACCATCCCCACCCTCGCTGCGGCTTTCCCCCCCTTACTGTCCATATGTTTGTTCCCTACATCTGCATCTCAACTTCTACACCGCAAACCAGTTCATCTGTGCCATTTTTCTAGGTTCCACATACATGCATTAATATATGATATTTGTTTTTCTCTTTCTGACTTACTTCACTCTGTATGACAGTCTCTAGATCCATCCACGTCTCAACAAATGGCCCAATTTCACTCCTTTTTATGCCTGAGTAATATACCATTGTGTATATGTGTCACATCTTCTTTATCCATTTGTCTGTTGATGGGCATTTAGGTTGCTTCCATGACCTGGCTATTGTAAATAGTGCTGCAATGAACATTGTGGTGCATGTGTCTTTTTGAATTATGTTTTTCTCTGGGTATATGCCCAGTAGTGGGATTGCTGGATCATATGGTAATTCTAGTTTTACTTTTTTAAGGAACCTCCATACTATTCTCCATAGTGGCTGTATCAATTTATACTCCCACCAACAGTGCAAGAGGGGACACTTTTCTCCACACCCTTTCCAACATTTGCTGTTTGTAGCTTTTTTGATGATGCCCATTCTAACTGGTGTGAGGTGATACCTCATTGTAGTTTTGATGTGCATTTCTCTAATAATTAGTGATGTTGAGCAGATTTTCATGTGCTTCTTGGCCATCTCTATGTCTTCTTGGGAGAAATGTCTATATAGGTCTTCTGCCCATTTTTTGATTGGGTTCTGTGTTTCTTTAATATGGAGCTACATGGGCTGTTTATATATTTTGGAGATTAATCCTTTGTCTGTTGATTCATTTGCAAATATTTTCTCCCATTCTGAGGGTTGTCTTTTCGTATTGTTTATGGTTTCCTTTGCTGTGCAAAAGCTTTTAATTTTCATTAGGTCCCATATGTTTATTTTTGTTTTTATTTCCATTACTCTAGGGGGTGGATCAAAAAATATCTTGCTGTGATTTATGTCCAAGATTTTTCTAAATATGTTTTCCTCTAAGAGTTTTATAGTGTCTGGTCTTACATTTAGGTCTCTAATCCATTTTGAGTTTATTTTTGTGTATGGTGTTAAGGAGTGCTCTAATTTCATTCTTTTACATGTAACTGTCCAGTTTTCCCAACTCCACTTATTGAAGAGACCGTCTTTTCTCCATTGTACATCCTTGCCTCCTTTGTCATAGATTAGTTGACCAGAGGTGCACGGGTTTATCTCTGGGCTTTCTATCCTGTTCCATTGATCTATGTTTCTGTTTTTGTGCTAGAACCATGTTGTCTTGATTACTGTAGCTTTGTAGTATAGTCTGAAGTCAGGGAGCCTGATTCCTCCAGCTCTGATTTTTTCCCTCAAGAATGCTTTGGCCATTCGGGGTCTTTTGTGTGTCTATACAAATTTTAAGGTTTTTTGTTCTAGTTCCATAAAAAATGCCATTGGCAATTTGATAGGTATTGCATTGAATCTGTAAATTGCTTTAGGCAGTATAGTCATTGTCACAATATTGATTCTTCCAATCCAAAAACATGGTATTTCTCTCCATCTGTCGGTATCACCTTTAATTTCTTTCATCAGTGTCTTATAGTTTTCTGCATGCAGGTCGTTTTTCTCCCTAGGTAGGTTTATTCCTAGGTACTTTATTCTTTTTGTTGCAGTGGTAAATGGGAGTGTTTCCTTAATTTCTCTTTCAGATTTTTCATCATTAGTGTATAGGAATGCAAGAGATGTCTGTGCATTAATTTTGTATCCTGCTACTTTACAAAATTCATTAAGTAGCTATAGTAGTTTTCTGGTGGCATTTTTAGGATTCTCTATGTATAGTATCATATCATCTGCAAACAGTGACAGTTTTACTTCTTCTTTTCCAATTTGTATTATTTTATTTCATTTTCTTCTCTGATTGCCATGGCTAGGACTTCCAAAACTATCTTGAATAATAGTGGTGAGAGTGGACATCCTTGTCTTGTTCCTGATCTTAGAGGAAATGCTTTCAGTTTTTCACCATTAAGAATGATGTTTGGGGCTTCCCTGGTGGCACAGTGGTTGAGAGTCCGCCTGCCAATGCAGGGGACACGGGTTCGTGCCTCGGTCCGGGAAGATCTCACATGCTGCAGAGTGGCTGGGCCCGTGAGCCATGGCCGCTGAGCCTGCGCTCCACAATGGGAGAGGCCACAACAGTGAGAGGCCCGCATACCGCAAAAAAAAAAAAAAAAAAAAAAAAAAGAATGATGTTTGCTGTGGGTTTGTCTTATATGGCCTTTATTATGTTGAGGTAGCCTCCCTCTATGCCCACTTTCTGGAGAGTTTTTATCATAAATTGGTTTTCAATTTTGTCAAAAGGTTTCTCTGCATCTATTGAGATGATCATATGGTTTTTATTCTTCAATTTGTTAATACGGTGTATCACATTGATTGATTTGCATATATTGAAGAATCTTTGCATCCCTGCGATAAATCCCACTTGATCATGGTGTATGATCCTTTTAACGTGCTGTTGAATTCTGTTTGCTAGTATTTTGTTGAGGATTTTTGCATCTATATTCATCAGTGATATTGGTCTGTAAACTGTCTTTTTTGTAGTATCTTTGTCTGGTTTTTGTATCAGGGTGATGGTGGCCTCAGAGAATGAGTTTGGGAGTGTTCCTTCCTCTGCAATTTTTTGGAAGAGTTTGAGAAGGATGGGTGTTAGCTCTTCTCTAAATGTTTGGTAGAATTCACCTGTGAAGCCATCTGGTCCTGGACTTTTGTTTGTTGGAAGATTTTTAATCACAGTTTCAATTTCTTTACTTGTGTTTGGTCTGTTCATATTTTCTTTTTCTTCCTGGTTCAGTCTTGGAAGGTTATACATTTCTAAGAATTTGTCCATTTCTTCTAGGTTGTGCATTTTATTGGCATAGAGTTGCTTCTAGTAGTCTCTTAGGATGCTTTGTATTTCTGTGGTGTCTGTTGTAACTTCTCCTTTTTCATTTCTAATTTTATTATTTGATTTCTCTCCCTCTTTTTCTTGATGAGTCTGGCTAACGGTTTATCAATTTTTTTTATCTTCTCAAAGAACCAGCTTTTAGTTTATTGACCTTTGCTATTGTTTTCTTTTTTTCTATTTCATTTATTTCTGCTCTGAACTTTATGATTTCTTTCCTTCTGCTAACGTTGGGTTTCATTTATTCTTCTTTCTCTAGTTCCTTTAGGTGTAAGGTTAGATTTTTTATTTGAGATTTTTCTTGTTTCTTGAGGTAGGCTTGTATAGCTATAAACTTCCTTCTTAGAACTGCTTTTGCTGCATCCCATAGGTTTTGGATCATCGTGTTTTCATTGTCATTTTTCTCTAGGTATTTTTTGATTTCCCCTTTGATTTCTTCAGTGATCTCTTGGTTATTTAGTAACGTATTTTTTAGCCTCCATGTGTTTGTGTTTTTTCCGTTTTTTTTCTTGTATTTGATTTCTAATCTCATAGCATTGTGGTCAGAAAAGATGCTTGATATGATTTCAATTTTCTTAAATTTACTTAGGTTTGATTTGTGACCCAATATGTGATGTATCCTGGTGAATGTTCTGTGCGCACTTGGAAAGAGAGTTTAATCTGCTGTTTTGGGATGGAATGTCCTGTAAATATCAATTAAATCTATCTGGTCTATTGTGTCATTTAAAGCTTCTGTTTCCTTATTAATTTTCTGTTTTGATGATCTGCCCATTGGTGTAAGTGTGGTTTTAACGTCCCCCACTATTATTGTGTTACTGTTGATTTCCTATTTTATAGCTGTTAGCATTTGCCTTATGTATTGAGGTGCTCCTATGTTGGGTGCATATTTATTTATAATTGTTGTATCTTCTTCTTGGATTGATCCCTTAATCATTATGTAGTGTCCTTCCTTGTCTCTTGTAACATTCTTTATTTTAAAGTCTATTTTATCTGATATGAGAATTGCTACTCCAGCTTTCTTTTGATTTCCATTTGCATGGAATATCTTTTTCCATCCCCTCACTTTCAGTCTGTTTGTGTCCCTAGGTCTGAAGTGGGTCTCTTGTAGACAGCGTATAGATGGGTCTTGTTTTTGTATACATTCAGCTAGCCTGTGTCTTTTGGTTGGAGCATTTAATCCATTCACGTTTAAGGTAATTATCGATATATATATTCCTATGACCATTTTCTTAATTGTTTTGGGTTTGTTTTTGTAGGTCCTTTTCTTCTCTTGTGTTTCCCATGTTGAGAAGTTCCTTTAGCATTTTTTGTAGAGCTGGTTTAGTGGTGCTGAATTCTCTTAGCTTTTGCTTCTCTGTAAAGCTTTTGATTTCTCCGTAGAATCTGAATGAGATCCTTGCTGGGTGGAGTAATCTTAGTTGTAGGTTCTTCCCTTTCATCACTTTAAATATATCATGCCACTCCCTTCTAGCATATAGAGGTTATGCTGAGAAGTCAGCTGTTAACCTTATGGGAGTTCCCTTGTATATTATTTGTCATTTTTCCCTTGCTGCTTTCAATAATTTTTCATTGTCTTTAATTTTTGCCAATTTGATTACTATGTGTCTAGGTGTTTTTCTCCTTGGGTTTATCCTGCATGGGACTTGCTGTGCTTCCTGGACTTGGGTGGCTATTTCCTTTCCCATGTTAGGTAAGTTTTCAACTATAATCTCTTCAAATATATTCTTGGGTCCTTTCTCTCTCTCATCTCCTTCTGGGACTGCTATAATGCGAATCTTGTTTTGTTTAATGTTGTCCCAGAGGTCTCTTAGGCTGTCTTCATTTCTTTTCATTCTTTTTTCTTTATTCTGTTCCACAGCAGTGAATTCCACCATTCTGTCTTCCAGGTCAGAGGGTCCATTCTTCTGCCTCAGTTATTCTGCCTCAGTTATTCTGCTATTGATTCTTCTAGTGTAGATTTGATTTCAGTTATTTTACTGCTCATCTCTGTTTGTTTGTTCTTTAATTCTTCTAGGTCTTTGTTAAATATTTCTTGCATCTTCTTGATTTTTACCTCTATTCTTTTCCTGAGGTCCTGGATCATGTTCACTATCATTATTCTGAATTCTTTTTCTGGAAGGTTGTCTAGCTCCACTTCATTTAGTTGTGTTTCTGGGGTTGTATCTTGTTCCTTCATCTGGTACATAGCCCTCTGCCTTTTCATTTTGTCTATCTTTCTGTGAATGTGGTTTTTGCTCCACAGGCTGCAAGATTGTAGTTCTTGTTGCTTCTGCTGTCTTCCCTCTCTCTTTGCCTCTCACTTACAAGGACATTTGTCATTGGATTTAGGGCTCACTCAACGAATCCATGATGATCTCATCTCAACAGTCTTACTTTAATTACATCTGCCAAGACTCTTTTTCCAGATAAGGTAAAGTTCACATGTTCTAGAAGGTGGACATATATTTTGGAGGACTATTCAGCTCCTTATCCTCTGGAATGTAGGTACCATTATCACTATTTTATTAAGGAGGAAACTGAAGCATTTCATGTTTGACATAAAAAAATATATCAAAGCTTTTCTGTGTCAAAGTCAGGTTTAAATCCTGCTTTTTCCAAACTCCAAAGCTTATTACATGAAACCCCTTTTAACGGTTCTGATCACCAACCCATTTCAGTGTGTGTTGTGTTTAGATTCAGGAGGAAGTCTCCACACCTCTGACATCAGCTAGGTATGCTAAAATTCAACTCAATTCTGACACTATCTACCTGGATGTAGCATCTGATCCTGCAGGTTAAGGGCTCAGTCCTACAAGACTGCCATCTCCCAACACACTTCAGATGCCAATCACAAGCCCAGGTTGTTAACTGTGCTTCTCATTGACCTAGTATAGATTGGAGGTTGTAATGAACCCCTCCTTGGGTTTGATTAATTTGCTAGAGCAACTCACAGAACTCAGAGAAACATTTTACCTACTAGATTACTGGTTTATTGTAAAAGGATATAACTCAGGAAGAGCCAGATGAAAGAGTTTCATAAGGCAAGGTGTGTGGAAAGAGTCATGGAGTTTTCATGCCCTCTGCAGAAGGACCACTCTCTCTGTATCTGTGTGTATTCACCAACCCAGAAGCTCTCTAAACCCTGTCCTTTTAAGTTTTTTATGGAGACTTCATTGCATAGGCATAATTGATTAATTCATTGGCCATTGGTGATTGATTTAACCTCTAGCCCCTTTCCCCTCCTTGTAAGTCAGGGAGTGGGGGAGGTAGGACTGAAAGTCCCTGTCTCCGGTGATAAGGATCCCTTCTACCCTCTTTTTCAAGGAAGGGTACCCTTCACATGAGAGATTTATCTCTTGTTTCAGGAGGAAAAAAGGAGAGTCAGAGTGTCCTTCTTATGCTGGCTTTTTCTCAAGTACCTTTATTTCAAAATAATCAATATGCAAAAGTAGCATACTTGGGATGATATATTTTAAACCCCAATAGCCACAATACAAAATTATTATTTTCCTAAACAGAAGAAAGCTTAAAATGTACTGTTTACCTTATTCATTGAGTAAATAGAATTTTATTATTATTTGGTTGTTTTTTCTTTGACTATGTATCCTCTGAAATTTTGTAATCCTGAGTGATTCTTTTCTTTTGTAATTCACATTTAAATCTAGGTGCTTATTTCCAAAACACTGATATTCAAAGGAGCCATTCTGAAAGACTGATTCTGTCTTTGTTTAAAAGTCTTTCTTCAACAATTTTGGTTTAACGGATAGAAAAATATATGAACTGGAAAAAGAAGGGGAAAAAATGGAGCAGGGAAAGAAACACAGTGTTAATAGTGGTCAGCAAATTAAAGCTTATTATGTGATAAGTACATGAAATGCAGTCAGCAAATTACATTCCAAAAAGAATGTAATTTTAGGTATGTTATCAACATATCAATAACTGGGTGATGGGTACAAAAATATTGTACTGTGTAATCAACAAAGCAAAGCATTTTTCTTGTCATTTTTTAAAAACTCCACATTTTCACAAGACTTTAGGATATAAGAAAGCTTCCCAAAGATGAGAGAAATCTACCCCATTCTTGTCCCTACCCCCACTTTTCCCATAAATGTGTTTCCATTTACAAATAATATACCAGGTATAATAAATCTCATGCCACAAACCAATTGTACAAATAAAATTATTTCCCCCATAATAAAACTTAATTTCTATTTTAAACCCCAATTCCAGCAGGATTTGAAAATTTAGGTTTGGCCAATTCAAGGACTCAGTGATTTGGGAGTTCTGCCTCTTGACTTACCCTGTGTTTTATTCTAAAGCCTCTTGGGAGCTATTTGATTGCTAAGGTATTGGATAGGAAGATATCTACCTGGCCCTCAGTCACTGTTCCCCTCTCCATGCTGAAATAAGCACTGTTTCTTTAATAAACATTTTGTCCATCCATGTACATAACAGACAACCTAAGTTCCATCTGTTGTTTGGTCACTTATCTATAGCTACATCCTTGACCACTGGCTTCTCAGCTCTGGCTCTCTCTCAAGTATGGCTTTTCTTGGGCATTCAGGTAGCACATCACTATTTTCACACTCCATTGGAGTTCAGGGATTGCTGATATGTCACAGACCCATTTCCTATGTATCTAATGTGGCCATCTCTCTTTTCTTGCTCTTAAAGCATGCTGTTCATGCAGGTATTGTGTGGAGCTGGCTATCTTCCTGGTTCTCCCAGGATGTCCCCTGCTCTTACAGCCTCTGAAACTACATGGAGTTCCTGTCATCCCTCTCAATGTCTCACCCTACCGTGGTTGAAAGGCAGGCACAGGGTCCATTCTCTGATTATTTTTACTCCCATAGTCAACCTAACAAATGTTTCTCTAACATGGGCCAGATAGTCTTTGATATCTGTTATGAAGGGCAAAAATATAATGTTCTGAATCCTGTAGGATTTAGGAAGGTGAATCCCAGTGGTTCAAATTTGTGCATTTCAAATTATTTTTTCCACTAAACACTATTGTCATGCCATTAGTTTCAAAAATCCAAAACCTTTGTCAAAACTCATTGGACTACACATTTAAAAAGAGGATGCTATATTTTATGTAAATAATACCTCAATAAAGTTATCTTTAAAAAGACAACAAACACTCAAATTTAGTAAATAAATCTCCATATTTATTAGTTATTTTTCTCTCAGGCAATTAGTAGAGAATACCCTTACCACTGCCTTATTTGTGGAATGTAATATGTGAGATAAGAGGATGCAGGAGAAGGGAAATCTCAAAATAATATCTTATGCTATAATATTAATAACAGTAATAATAGTGGGATGAAAACTAAACTCATAGGTTTCTACTGTGTGCCAGAAAACAGTTTCTATCAGTTAATCTTTACTATAATTCCATCAAATAAGTGTATGATTGGCTAGGTTTAGAAGATTAAGAGAGGTATGTAAAATCATTAAGCTTTTTTGTGGTGAGGAATGATTTAAAAGCAGACAGTCTAACTTCTGAATCTTTACTCTTAACCACTACTCTATACCAATATTTAAAGCTAATTTTTCTGGTCAAAGCTACAATGATAATGCAAATGAAAATAACGATGATGAAAACATGATGATATTGTCAATTTTTAACATTGATGCCCCTCATTCTTAGTGTCTAATGTGCATTTTATCCAATTATTGCTCACAAAAGTCTTCTGACAATGTTATTGTTATTATCTCAATATTTAAAATGAGAAAACTGAGGCTCAGGGAAGATAAAAAACACACGTGAAATATACAGCTGAAAAGTATTACAAGTTAGATAGGAATCTAGGTTTGATTGGCATCAGAGCTCACTCAACCACTTTGATGTAATTCTCTCAATAGCTTGTTTTTCCTCTCTCTTTTTGAAATAAGCACATATTTCTAGTGTTATCATGTTTGGATCCCCATACTGAATAACTTAACGATATTCCATTATTGTTTTTCATTTGTGATTGTTAACTAAATAATAAGTGTCACTGCTTTTTCAAGAAAAATACATGCTGTCATCTTGTATAAAGATGGGGACTGAGAAAATGGGAAAAAAATAGAACTCAGCCCTTTCTGAACTCTGGTTTGTATCACTGTATTCAACTCCATATGCATGTTCATCTATCCATCTCTACCTCATACCTATCTCTATCAGTAGAACTGTTCAACGTCTGTATAATTGTGTTGTGTTAAGATGCATGAAGATCGAAGGAGAAGCAAGTAGAGAAAAGTGATCACTTTTATAGCTCCCTTTTTTCTTCCTTACTACCAGTTGATAAGTAATGTTTTATAAATACTTCTGGAATCCACAAATGCACATAAACTCACAAGCAATTATTTGCTAGTCTCCCACGGGTTCTTAGTCCTTAGTGTGAAAACACATTGCTCTACAAATTCAAGAGTCTCAGGGAAAAAGGGAAATGTGAGGCTTATGAAATAACTCCAGTCATGCTGTTCAGACCCTTGCAGGGAATCCAGGCTGGTAGCAAAGAAATGTTGGCCAGTGTTTGAAGGTCATAAGAATGTCAGGTAAACAGGAGCCAACAACTGGATCTTTGGGTTGGACATGTATATTTGGGACTAAGAAATTAGAAAGCCCTTGAGGGTAGAATAGGGGAAAAAAAGGAAAGCCTGAGAAATCCAAGTTGAGCTTCGATGCTCTTCAGGCAGGCATGAAGCTAGAGGCAGTAGCAAAGCTTAATTTAAAAGTTGTATTTTCAGAGTTATTTTCTTTAATACTGCTTAACACTATAATTTTATTAGCCACTGGACAGAGACAAAGATGATTTCAGCAGCTCAGTGTAAACTGAACATGTTTTAGCAACTCCCATGAAAAGTCACCACATTGTAATGACATGCTGCCACATACATCATCAGAGAGAAAACTAGTTTTGTTTTAGGAAGAAAATCATGCTCACCCAAGAATATTTCGTATGTACCTATTATTAGAAAGATCTCTATAGCCTCAAGGCTAAGATCCTTTTAACCCTCCAGTAGTGTTCTAAAAATTTGTAACCCTGAAAATGTTTCAACAATTTAACTTTACTTCAAAATTTGAAAACCTACAGGGATAAATGGTTTTTCCAGGGGCTGCTATTAGTATAAAAATATGTCCAGTATATAAAGAGCATATGTCCACATGTTTAAGTTAACATTATTTATTTTACATAAGTTTTATATATGAAAAACAAATTCCATTCCAGAACCCAAGTGAAGCAGTGATTTGGAAAAGGGAATTTTTTAATAAATTCAAATTAAAGGTTTATCAGAGTCATTACACTTTTTCTACTTTATCAGGCTACAGCATTGTGAAAGGAAACTATTAGGATACAGTAACTGTAAGAGTAACCAGGAGAAGTGGTTGGGGGAGTCTGAGAAATAGCGAGAAGGTGGGAAGCTCCTGTTTCTATTTACTAAGTAAACCTTTGACTGCCCAGTAGGTCCATGTATTTGACCAATAGCGGCTAGGATATATGGTTGGAACATTTAGATGAAACTGCATCAGTTCAGCATTTTTGCAACTACCAATCAAGCCATCAAATTCAACAGTGCATCCTATATGCCATTGCACAGGTGTATGTCAGTGATAAAAAAAAATGCTGATAATATGACTTACCTAAGTTATGGAACATTAAACTTATGAGACCCTAGAGGCCGGGAAACAAACTGCACTTTATTGCTCTCTCTTGAAAGGTTTTCCTTATTTATACCTTTCTTTTCTTGCAGAATGGGGGAAAAAAAGTGAAAGTCAACAGTCAACCAGAATGGTTTCAGGTCTGTGGAACCCCCATACCTCCTTTAAGCCTTTATAAATAAAAGCATAATATGGGTAGTTCTCAAATAAAAATAGCACTTCAATTAATACTCATGAAGAAAATAGAAATATGTACCCCCATCAAATTATTGTCCTAAATTTAAGTGACATTTTCTTCTCTGTGGAATTGCCTTTAATCATCTAATGAAAATATAGCAAATGGCATCTGGTTGCCACAGCAACATTTTTTTTTTCTTACATATAGTTAGACAATTTGTTTTTCATTTCCTTGGCTTTGTTTTAATAGGATAAAAGTCTCTCTAATAAGTGCGATTTTGCAATTTCACTATCCCAGTTTCTGGGTTTGCTTCATTATAATGAATAAATTTGAAAAATGATATACATCCCAATAATGGAATATGTTCATACTTAATTACTTGGTGGCGTTATTTTGAAGACATAATGCTGCTGACAAATATAGTGGTTTCCTGCTTCATGAGGTAATTAATAGTGCTGTTTATTGTTCTATAAGTTTTCTCTTTTGTCAGACATAATTCGTTAAGTAAATTAGATGCTAAAATGCATTTGAACTTAACAGATACCAAATAATAAAGTATTAACAAGGATTTAATGATACAGAAATAGCTCTGGGAAAAAATAGTACTCTGATGCAAATAGTTGCCATGGTGAGAGCTTGAAATCACTGTGTGATTTTTTTAAAAAATATATTTTAAGAACATGTGAATTTTACTAACATTGAAAAAAACCGAGACTACACTAGATTAAAAAAAAACAGATTTATTTTTCAAAGTTTTCATGTTTCTATTTCATATCAACCATATGAATATTGACTTGCAGAAATGTTTACTTACACATATGATAACTATGTCAAATGGTACAAAGCAGTTCATGTGTTGCTTGGGGGATTGGACTAAATGAACTTTGTATCATTACCAAAACCAAGGCTCTATGACATATAAATATATAATTATATTGATATGATTATATGATTTAATAGATCACAAGCAGGAAAATTAACAGTGTCAAAATCAAGATTAATCATTAGAAATACCTAGAGAAATTATAAAACATAATTAAAAGTTTATCAAAATACTCAGTGTCAAAAATACAGTAGACACTCAAGAATTTGTTACATGAGAAAATAAATGCTCTAATAATGCCATTTACCAATCTTCATTCCATAATATATGTTGAATCCCTACAATGTGTAAGATTTTAGTAATATTTCCCTTCAATATGTAAAGTTTAAAATAGTAGAAGATATATTATCTAAACCTAATGAATTAGTATACCAGAGGGGATACAAATCCTAGTGTTAAAAAGCAACCATTACCAATAAAGAATAATAATAGACAATGGATGGCCACCCATTACTTTCACAATGCAAGGCAATACTTCCTAAATCAAATGGAAACTTTGGAAAAAGTCATCTAAGAATACTGCCTTATATAAAGGAATGATTCAATGACTATGTCAAATGGGTTAAATTAAAATAAGTCCATGGATATGCTCTCATATACTGGCACTTAGAAGGTCCTGCATTTTAACTTTTTTAAAGAATCTACAGATGGGAGAAAACTCTACCTCCACACTCTTTCACATTTATTTATAAACTATTCTCTGTTTTCACTGACTAATAGATTGCTCTCAAATAATCTTGAATTACTAGTGATTGGTTCAGATACAAACACACACACACACACACAATTTAGCTAATCTTTTAAGTAATAATGTTATTTGGTTAACATTTTCTTACTGTTTAAAATTTACCTATCATATTCTTGTCAATTAATTCATTTGATATCTATAGCAATCCTGAAAAATATCATAATTTCAATTTTACAGATTGAGACTAAGAAGCAAAGTAGTTAAGTGTTTGAACCAAGGTAACTAAGGACTCAAACACAGGTCTTTTGATTAGAGACCCCACATGCTTGCAAATCTAGCCTTTTTTTCATGTCACATAGGTTCACATACTGTATTTTATGATTTGAACTCTAAAATGGGGAAAGGTTTGCTTTAAATTTACATATAAAATCCAGTGACCACACAAGGTGACCTGAAGAATTGGTGAAACAGTTCTTGCAGGTAGCTGGGCAGATAATTTTTTTCCAAGTAGAAGAAATGCAAAAACCCTGGGAAACAAGAAGAAACAGAGCACTGTGAAATGGACTGCTTCTGAGTTTTAGGAAAATGAATCAGACAGGTTATTGTGGGAAAGGCAGATTTTGTAGAACCTCATATGCTGTGTATTCAAGTTTAATCTAAGTGAGGTGAAAAGACAATGGGGTGTTTTGAGCAGAAGTATGTCATCTGACATGTTTTAAAAGATTCACTCTGCCTGCTGTGTTAAAGAAATTAAACAAATAATTCATTTGAGAGATGAAAGAGGCTTGAATAATGAAGATAGGGTGGAAGATGTGAAAAGGGTCTGGAATCTAAGTATGTCATAAAGGTAGAGATGGTAGGGTTTATTGATTCATAAAATGTAGGATACTTGAGTAAAAGAAGAATCAAGAATAAGTCCAAGATATCTGGCCTGAGCAAATATAAAAATTGGCTATTTATTGAGACAAAAAAGAGGGTGGCAGAGGCAGATTGTGATGGGATTGAGGGCAGATTGGGGGCTTAGTTTTTAACATGTTAAGTGTGAAACACAGGTTATATATCAAAGTGGACAGTTGAGCAGGCAGCTAGATATTTGAATCTGAAGTTCAGGGAACAAGTCAGAGCTGGAAATGTAAATTTGGGTTTGTCAGTATATTGATGGCATATAAAACTATGAGATTAGATAAAATTGCCAAGGAAATAGATTTTTAAAAATGAGAAAAAAGTTCAAGGATTAAGCCTTAGAGAGATTTGGGAGATGATGATGAACAACGGTTTGTGACAAGGAGAAGTCATTAATAGAAAATCCTGGAGAATGTATTGCCTTGGAAATCTAGTGAAGAAACTATTTCATGGGGGGAGTGATCAAGTATGTCAAATGCTACTGACAGATCAAGTAGGGAAAGAGCTGAGAACTGATCATTGGATTGACATTCAAGGACATCACTGGAGACCTTGAAAATAACCGTTTGTTTAAAGTGGGCATTAAAATCTGACTGGACTGGCTTCAGAAAATAGTGAGAGGACAAAAACTTTCAGACAACACGTATAGAAAAACTTTTGAGTTTTGTTCTAAGAGGAAGGCAATAAATGAAGTTGATGGTGATGACGGTAAGTAAAATCAAGAGGTTTTATAGATATGAAAGGTATTGCAGTTGAGCATATTTGTATCACCATAATAAAGATTGCATTGAATGAGAAAATTGATGCTGTAGAATAAAGAGAGAGAGGAATTAATAATGCAACACCCACTCACATAAGAGTTTCGCCTATGACACAACCATACAAATTACTACTTAAAGTTTCCAAATACACTGAGTCTTTTCACATTTTAACATTGTTCACTCACAGTGTATTTTTTTCTCCTGTATTTTTTTTTCACTTGGTAAACACATATCTACATTTCAAGACTTAGACTAAGCATACTCTCATTTTTGTGTGCCAAGTGTCTTCAATATGCTCAATAACTCCCTATGTGTATTTCTATTAATAGTACTTATTATACTTTATTGTATTGTTTACACATTTATCTCCCTCTATGAAACAATATGCTCTTGAGAGAGAATCTTAACCATCTTAATTTTCTCCCTACTCCGTCAGACTACATTAAACATAGTAGGTGTAGAACAAATATACTTTGATTAGATGAACTGAGACATAAATCTATGAATTGATTATTAAATAAATAAAATTCTCAAACCTCATAAACTTATAATCACAATAAATATATATTTACCCACTAAATTGCTGTAATATTGAGAGACATCTTTTTGGTATCATAGAGATAAGATTTTAGTTACATATGTTTAAAAAGACAGAAATTTAATAAACAAGTGTGCATGATTTAATCAATACATAGATACCAGATAAATTTGTACTAATTACTAGTATTTCAAGTTCAAGTTCACATCATCTTCCCATTTATGATTTTCTAAACCATCCTAGACTACAGTGATCTCTTTCTCCTCCAAACTTGGCAAGTACTTATAGTCTGTTTTACTCACTTGACTATTAACTATGTACTGCCTTGTGATCTTTCTTATACTGTTATATTAAATAAATTGAATTAGTTTTTCCCTTTAGCATTTTGCATGGTTGTTCTGTGTATCCTAAACCAATTATAATATCATAGAGAATTTTAATTTATGAATCCTGTCGGCATATACTTATTGAATGCCTGTGCTATGCCAGGAACACTTCCAGGTATTGAGATAAATTTTATAAAAACAAACTAACAAAAAAATGAACTTTTCCAAGAGTTACATCCAGCAGGAGATTAATGCAATAAATATACATAGCAAATGCTAAGAAAATCCAGGGGACTCATCCAAGGAAACCTCACACAAAACGTAGGATATTTTTGTTTTAAAGGACAAGATAAATTTTTTTCAGTTGAAGAATGAAAATAAGACCATTCTTGGACAAGAGAATAGAATATACAACATGAGTGGATATTTGAGTAACTAGTAATATTTTAATATGACTAGAGCAATGTAACATTAAGCTGATTTTATTTTAATTCTCAATTTAAATTAGGTTCAATTTATCAATCCACCACCACCATTCCCCTACCTCTGCCATGACACACACAAAATAGAAAATTGTAGTTAGTTGAACTAGTTTGAGAGAAATACTTGACCTTTTAAGTAATATTCTGAAAGATTTTCTCTCACTCATAAGCTAAAATCATCACATTAGCATATTAAAATCTGATATTAAAGGATTTAACTGATGGAGTTCTCCCTTGTCTTGAGAAGAGAACCTCTTCTTTGCTGGAGTAAAGAAGAAATAATATATGCAATAGGGGAAAGAATCAGAAAAGCCCACTCCTTTTTCAAGCCCAGGCATTTGAATGAAAATTTTAAAAGTAAGTAGGTAAAGCTGTCAAAATTTAACTACTGATTTCTGCTCTCTGAACATCTATTTGGAGGATATGGATAAGTACATAAGCTAGTTAAGCATTTTCAGGCAAGATGTTGTGATGGAAGTTAATTACAAAGGTTTGAGGATAGAGGTGGTTAGCTTCTGTGGCTTAGAAGTGACTGGACTGCATAGCTAACTTGGCCAGGACCTGGAAGCCTGTAGACCCTCCATGGTCAGGTGAAATGGGAAGAGCAAGCTAGGGAGAACTAACTAGCCACGAGAGATTAGATGACAAGCCATCCCAGCCACAAATGCCAATAGAACAAGGAACACACAGGTGGACATGGAATCAAGCATCAGATATCCCAGGGGTAACAAAGGATTCCTTTTATTTATTTTTTCATCTCTGATTGGTGTGGCAGGACTTCCAAAACTATGTTGAACAAAAGTGGCATAGAGTGGACATCCTTGTCTTGTTCCTGATCTTAGAGGAAATATTTTCAGTTTTTCACCATTGAGAATGTTGTTTGCTGTGTGTTTGTCATATATGACCTTTATTATGTTGAGGTAGGTTCTCTCTATGTCCACTTTCTGGAGAATTTTTATCATAAATGGGTGTTGCATTTTGTCAAAAGCTTTCTCTGCATCTATTGAGATGATCATATGGTTTTTCTTCTTCAATTTGTTAATATGGTTTATCACATTGATTGATTTGTGTATATTGAAGAATCCTTGCATCCCTGGAATAAATCCCACTTGATCATGGTGTCCGTTCCTTTTAATGTGTTGTTGGATTCTGTTTGCTAGTATTTTGTTGAAGATTTTTGCATCTGTGTTCATCAGTGATACTGGCCTGTGGTATCTTTGTCTGGTTTTGGTATCAGGGTGATGGCCTCCTAGAATGAGCTTGAGGGTTCCTCTCCCTCTGGAATTTTTGAAAGAGTTTGAGAAGGATAGGTGTTAGCCATTCTTTAAATGTTTGATAGAATTCACCTGTGAAGCCATCTGGTCCAGGACTTTTGTTTGCTGATACAGTGTATTTTTAAGTGGTCACATAACTAAGGATTCTCAATGAGGGGTTAACCACCTACTAAAAATATCAAGCTAGCACAGACTCTAAAGAAGAGAGAATTTTATGTTATTACATTAAATGGCATTATTGTAGGTAAGATTGTTCATATTTATTTATTTGTTCTTTTTTCATTTTTGTTTTTGTCCAGCACCTAGTCCTGGAAATTCATATAACAAGGGCTCCATAAATGTTCATTAACAAAGCCATTACCTCACAAATTTATTTTTTTCTTTTTGGTAAGAACATTTAAGTTTTATTCTCTTAGCAAAATTCAATTATACAATACAGTGTTATCAGCTATAGTCACCATGTGTTTCATTAGATCCTCAGGCCGTATTCATCTATAGATGAAAGTTTGTACCATTTAACCAACCTCTCCCTATTTCCCCCACCCACTGTCCCTGGAAACCACTTTTCTACTCTCCATTTCTATGAGTTTTTCTTTTTTTGATTCCACATATAAGTTATACCATGCAGTATTTGTCTTACTCTGACTTATTTCACTTAGCATAATGCCCTCAAGATTCACCCATGTTGTCAAAAATTTCCTTCTATCTCATGGCTGGAAATATTTCATAATATACAAAAGGCATGAACTGTTGAGGAATACACATCTGGAAACAAACAAAAAGCTTTATCGCTTTTAGTGTATGCATTTTTCTATATGTGAGTTTGCTAACAAGAGCAGAACTAATAGTTGTTGCTGTTTTAATTTGTGTTTGTTTTAATTGTGACTGTTGCTTTGTCATTCCAGTGGTCATTCCATCTTCCACACAGTTTGTTCCACAAGGACGGCTCTTGAAGTTGAACTTTCCCTGGTATTCTTTTGTGTGGAGTGTAATGCTTCTTTTTCCTTCAAATGGAAAAGAAAAACAAAATTTTCACCTTTGATTGAAAAAAATTTTGTTGTACTTGAAAAAGGAGTGAAACAATTTCATTCTTGTCTTAGTTTAGACTGCTATAACAAAAATAACATAGACTTGGAGGCTTAAACAACAAAAATTCATTCTCACAGCTCTAGAGGTTGGAAAGTCCAAAATCAAGGCACTGGCAGATTTGGCCTCTGGTGAAGACCAGATTCCTGGTTCGTAGATGGTCATCTCACTGTGCCCTCACATGAAGGAAGGGATGAGAGAGCTCTGTGGGGTCCCTCTTATAAGAGCACTAATCCCATTCATGAGGGTTGCCCTCATGACCCAACCCTCTCCCAAAAGCCTCACCTCTGAATGCCATCACATTGAGGAATAGGTTTCAATACATGAATTTTAAGGGGCACAAACATTTAGCATATGGCAATTTTGAAACCCAGATAAGCTAAAAACAAGTATCTTGTTAGCATGGCCCTCCATAAACACTCACCTATTCCCCTGATGTACTCCAATGTTCTAGCATCTGGGCTTTTCCAAAAATAAGAAATATATTTTTGAGTTGACCAAGAAATTAAAAGTCTCTTAATAAAAGCATTCATTTTTTGAAATGATAATTTGTACAACTTCCTGCTTATCACTCACTTATACTACCAATTTGTTTGTTGTTGTTGTTATTCCCTTTGTTAACAAAAATATACTCCTCATAACATTCCTTTTAAAAAACAATTACGGTAAGCCAACACGGATACATGCTACATTCGGGTACAAAATACTAAATGCTGTATCCCTTATGATCTATAACACTGGAGACAAATTAATAAACATAAACGTATTCGTGATTTTAATCATAGCTGTGATTTTCATTGTCATTTTCAGTTCTCAGAAGTGGTGGAGTTCTGCAATGGTATAGTTCCCCAACCCAACCTCCCAGAATAAGATATATATTACAGTAAGAAAGTGATGTTCATTGGAATGAGGGAGAATTAAATATAATAGTAAGATTCAAGCTGGATGATGAATATACTTAAACACTTTTTCTTTGTTTGAATTTAATTGCTTTTAATTACACTCTGCCTTGCTTTATTGATCAGTGGTCCTTTGAAGTGATACTTGAAAAGAGAATTCTGAATTATTCTTTCAAGAATATCCTGATGCATATATCAACTTCGGTGAATTTGGACTTTTTTCTCTCTTAGAATAATAGATGTCTCACTACATTGGAAATTCAATTAAATGACATGTTAAATGCATACTGTAACTAACTGAATTCATCATGGTGTCTGATTTTTGTGGGTATCAAATAGCAAAATGAATCAAAAGTTGTAGAACAAAGGTGACATTTTTCAAAGTCTTTCCAGATGTTTCTACTTTCTTTTTGTGCTCAATTTTCACTTCAAGTTCTGATAAAAGTGCCTTATATTTAGCTGCCTTGTTGAAAGTTTCTTGTCTTGGCATCTATTGCTCTTAAGACCATGTTTCTTTTTAAGGATAAAGATACACAATTTAATACTTGCAGTAGCATGAGAGTTGGAGCCCTTGTGATGACTTTGGATAAGAGATTAGTCTTTGTCAAAGTGTCTCCACTGTCTGAGCCTCTACATTGTAGAGGGGGGGTTCCTCTTAGTCTTTAGGTCCAAGAGCCATTACATGACAGTCCATTTAATGAAAGATCACATCTTCTTCTACAACTTAACTGAGTCATAGGTATTAAACCTATATGGAATAAAATAAGTAAAAACTAAATTATCCTTTTAGTTAGTCCATTGATAGTGTCTTAATCACTGCTATATAACATACTTTTTTGCAAGTTTGGGAAGGATACAGAAAACATGTTCATGATAGAATATTTAGGAAATGCAGAAAACTAAAATTGAAGGACTTTTTTTCTTTATTAAATGTAATTCTCCCTCTTAGTGGTAATGTCTATAAACTAAATTGTTTGCATATGTCTTATTTATTAATGAGCAAATTTTACAATATGATATTAATATCACATTATAATCCTATACTTTAATTCTTTTATTTTTACCTAATACATAAAGAATATTTTCCTATGTCATTGAATAGTCTCATACAACATAATATTTAATAGCTATACAGTATTACATGGTATGGTTTTATGATAATTTATTAAATCTTCTATAGGTATGTATTCAATTGTTTCAATTTTTTCAGTGAATTAAATTCTTTAATAAACATTCTTATGGAGAAAATTTTCTGTCTTTCTAATTATTTCTTTAGAATGAATCCCTAACAGATGACTCTCTGAGACAAAGTATAGTGAATCCTTTTAAGACGTCCAATGCATTTTGTTAAACTATGCTCAAAAAGTATATTTTTCCAATATATACTCCCAGTAGAAAAATTTGAGAGTATAAACTACTCAAAACCCTCATAATGTTGTATGAAATTTTGAAAATTTATAAATTATTAGTGGAAAATATTATCCTTATTTCCTTGACTGCTAGGGAAGTTGAATATATCTTGGCTAAAAAGTAGTTCTTATTCTCTTTGATTTGGGACAATTGAGAAATACACCATGAGCAAATTTTATAGGTGAGAAATGGAGCCTGAGGAGTGATACAGGCAAGGAGAGTGGAAATGTCCTGAAATTATAATTTTCTAATATTTTTGTATGGAAACCTTTTGTCAACAACAGCAAAAATGTATGAAGAAGCATAAATCAGTGGTGGTTCTGTTTGAAGTCTAAGTGATGATTCTGCAGTATCTTCCAGCACCATCGTTTCTGTTCTGCATCTCCCATCCCTGAGGAGGTTCTGGAGATATCCCTGTAAAGCCCTCTCCTATGGATCAGCTGTTTTCATGGCTGAGACACTCACACCTCATTCCTGTGTGGGGCAGCAGAGGAGGAAAAAGCTTTTCAATCAAAACTCTTTCCTGAGGAACAAAGAGTAACTTTCAAATCAAAAACCAACGACTCTGGACTTCCCTGGGGGTGCAGTGGTTAAGAATCTGCCTGCCAATGCAGTGGACATGGGTTAGAGCCCTGGTCCGGGAAGATTACACATGCCGCGGAGCAACTAAGCCCGTGCGCCACAACTACTGAAGCTCGTGCACCTAGAGCCTGTGCTCTGCAACAAGAGAAGCAACCACAATGAGAAGCCCCCTCACCGCACCGAACAGTAGTCCCTGCTTGCTGCAACTGAAGAAAGCCCACGTGCAGCAACAAAGACCCAAAACAGCCAAAAATAAAAATAAATAAAATAAATTTATAAAAAAAAAAACTCAATGACTCTGATGTTAGCATCTACACATGGCTGAAAGTACAGCCTTGGGAACATTTTTGCTGTAGTTTTTGAGAGGCTCCATTTTCTTCTTTAATATTTTTAAGTTTTTAATAATGAAATAGCAATGAGAAAATTGAGTTGTAAGGAAAACTCATCAAGTAGGAATTAAAGCAGTCAGATATTCCAAACAGTTAGGGAAATTAACCCACTGACCTGTCTTATTCAAACATGAACTTTGCCAAATTAGCACTGTCTCTTGAGAATGTATCATCAGAGATCATTTCAGGAGACACTGATCATATGACATAAACAGAGAGAACTGTGTGTGTTTGCTTGGTTAAACCAGAGGCAAATCCCAGGGGTCTATGGGTCACATCTAAACCCACAGCCTAGTTCATGCAACCAAGTATTTGGTGGTGCAGTGTTTATGTGAAAATTAGTTCACACTACTCTAACAGATTTCACAGAAAAAAAAGATAGATTTCTGACTTCTTTTTTAAAAATTGATAATCAACTGGCTTGAATTTCCATGTAGCAAACATCAGTTGTTGCTGAGAAGGGTCTCTCATCTTTAGACAGGGCATGCCTTTCCAGTTACCACAATCCCTACTACAATCTACTGCCTCCCTGACACAGACATAATGTCAATTGCCATTTGTCATTTTACCCATGACTGATTTTACTTCCTTTATATACTTCTCAGACCTTCTAGGCATCTGAGCTTATGATTCCAGGCAAATATTATTAGATCATTTACATGAATCTGGAAGGAAAATAATACAGAGTGCCCCCAAACTTGAAATGATGTATTTTGAGAATGTACCAAGACATAGGAACATTTTTCATGTATTCATTAATTAATTCATTTACTCTCTTATTTATTCATTCAATATTTATTGAAAACCAACTACATACCTGGGATTGTGCTGGTTGTTAGACAATTCAGTAAACAAGATGGCTATTGTTCTTCAAGCAGAGAAAAAAATTACAAACTTGAAATCATATATAAAGAAAAACACAGGATGCTATGAAATCATGTAAGAGAGGACATGGATCTTTTAAAATAGGGAAGCAAGTCATTCAAGTGCAAACAAGATAGCCAAATTATAATCATGTGACTAAAACATGATTGATGAAAAAGAGCTGTAACAAGATAAATTATAGTAATAGATCTGAAAAATAAGAGCTGCATTGCTATAAAAAGAGACCATTTTACTAGAGACCAAAAAAGATACTGTAGAACCAGAACTGAAGTAGAATATGTAATAATATATTCTATATAGTCTATATATTCCATATATAATGGAAGTGCATATATATGCATATGTATATATACGTGTACCTATGTATACACAATTATTATTCGGCAGGCACTGCATTAAATGCTATGATATGCATCATCTCACTTAATTCTTTTAAGAAACTTATGAGGTAGGCAGCATTATTATTCTTGTCTTAGAGGTGAGTCCATTGAGGTTCAGAAAAAATAAACTTTTTTCAGCTGCACTGCACAGCATGCGGGATCTTACTTCCCAACCAGGGATAGAACCCGTGCCCCTGCAGTTGAAGTGCAGATTTTTAACCCCTGGACTCCCAGGGAAGTCCTTAGAAAAGTTAATCTTACCCAAAGTTATATAGTAAATGACAGGGCCAGTTCTCAAACACAAATTCTCTGATTCTAAAATATAAAAATAAAACAACTCAGTTTTCCATGACCTAGAAGGAATGTCCCTCAAGATCAGCTAGATGGCTTTGTTTAAAATCCAGACCCATCAATCAACCTTGTACCTAATTATCTGCATGCTCATGTAGCCTTATCCCAGAGAATGTGGTGCCCTAGATAGTAGACATACATTCCTGTTCATGAGAAAAACACATAGCATTGTAAATTCCAGGATTGACAGTTATTTGTTTAATCACTCTTATTTTTTCTTGGCTACATGAGTCAAAACCCCAGAGTTTAATCAACTCCACATGGGTTGAACCACAGAGCTTTGGGGTTTGCAAAGTTTGAAAGTATTGGACTTATACTGAGTTTAGCAACAAGTTAGAGTCAAACTTTAAGTTCAACACGTGAAGAGATGGGAATCAAAGTACCATTTAATTACATATATATATATAAACACCATATCTTCTTTAACCATTTATCTGTTGAAGGATACTGAGTAGTTTCCATATATTGGTTACTTTATATTTTTATTTTTTTTAGAAAGAAGATATTTTATTATTTCTCTTTTTTTTAACATCTTTATTGGGGTATAATTGCTTTACAATGGTGTGTTAGTTTCTGCTTTATAACAAAGTGAATCAGTTATACATATGTTACCATATCTCTTCCCTCTTGCGTCTCCCTCCCTCCCACCCTCCCTATCCCACCCCTCCAGGTGGTCACAAAGCACCGAGCTGATATCCCTCTGCTATGCGGCTGCTTCCCACTAGCTATCTACCTTACGTTTGTTAGTGTATACATGTCCATGCCTCTCTCTCGCTTTGTCACAGCTCACCCTTCCCCCTCCCCATATCCTCAAGTCCGTTCTCCAGCAGGTCTGTGTCTTTATTCCTGTCTTACCCCTAGGTTCTTCATGACATTTTTTTTTCTTAAATTCCATATATATGTGTTAGCATACGGTATTTGTCTTTCCCTTTCTGACTTACTTCACTCTGTATGACAGACTCGAGGTCTATCCACCCCATTACAAATAGCTCAATTTTGTTTCTTTTTATGGCTGAGTAATATTCCATTGTATATATGTGCCACATCTTCTTTATCCATTCATCCGATGATGGGCACTTAGGTTGTTTCCATCTCCAGGCTATTGTAAATAGAGCTGCAATGAACATTTTGGTACATGACTCTTTTTGAATTATGGTTTTCTCAGGGTATATGCCCAGTAGTGGGATTGCTGGGTCATATGGTAGTTCTATTTGTAGTTTTTTAAGGAACCTCCATACTGTTCTCCATAGTGGCTGAACCAATTCACATTCCCACCAGCAGTGCAAGAGTGTTCCCTTTTCTCCACACCCTCTCCAGCATTTATTGTTTCTAGATTTTTTGATGATGGCCATTCTGACTGGTGTGAGATGATATCTCATTGTAGTTTTGATTTGCATTTCTCTAATGATATATTGGTTACTTTAAATAATGCTGATTGAACATGGGAATGCCGATATCTTTTGAAGACACTAATTTTGTTTCCTTCACATATGTACCCAGGAGTGCAATTGCTGAATCATATGCAAGTTCTATTTTTAATTTTTTGAGGAGTCTTTATAATGTTTTCCATACTGGCTGCACAAAATTTACATCCCCCCGAGTGCACAAGAATTTCCTTTTCTCCACGCCCTTGCCAACACTTGTTATCTCTTGTCTTTTTAAAAATAGCTATTCTACCGGTGTAAGATAATATTTTACTTTGGCTTTGACTTGCATATTCTTATTGATTAGTGATGTTGAACACCTTTTTCATATACCTTTTGGCTATTTGTATGTTTTCCCTGGGGAAATGTCTATTCAGGTCCTTTGCCTAACTTTTAACTGGGCTGTTGTTTTCTTGCTATTGAGTTGTTTGAGTTCCTAATATATTTTGGATATTAACCCCATTTTCTCCCATTCTGTAGGTTGTCTCTTCATTCTGATGATTATTTCCTCTGTTGTGCAGAAACATTTTAGTTTGATGCAATCCCCTTTTTCTATTTTTGCTTTTGATGCATGTGCTTTTGGGCTCACATCCAAAAAATCATTACCCAGATCAATGTTGACAAGCTTTTCCTTATGTTTTCTTCTCACATTTTTGTGGTTTCAGGTGCTACAATTAAGCCTTTCATTCAGTTTGAGTTAATTTTTTGTATATAGATTGAGTCCAATTTTATGTTTCTGCATGTAGTAAACCAGTTTTCCCAGCACCATTAATTGAAGAGTCTATCCCTTCTGCTTTGTGTATTCTTAGCACTTTTGTTGAAAATCAGTTGACTGTTACAGTATGAATTTATTTCTGGGCTCTATTCGGTCCATTGGTCTATATGTCTATTGTTATATTAGTACCATATGTTTTAATTGCTGTCGTTTTGTAGTATATTTTGAAATCAGGTAGTGTGATAACCCCAACTTTGCTTTTCTGTTTGTTTCTTTTGTTTTGCTTGAGGTTGGTTTGGCTATTTGCAGTCTTTTGTGGTTCCATATGAATTTTAGGATTATTTTTTTCTATTTCTGTGAAAAATGCCACTGGAATTTTGATAGGTATTGAATTGAATCTTTAAATTGCTTTGGGTTGTATGGACATTTTAACAATATTAATTTTTTCAACCCATGAACACAGGATATTTTTCCATTTATTTGTGTCTTTTCCAGTTTCTTTCATCAATGTCATAAGTTTTTAGTGCATAGATCTTTCACCTCCTTGGTTAAATTTATTCCTAAGTATTTTTTATGCTATTGTAAATGGAATGGCTTTCTTTATGTCTTTTTCAGATAGCTCATCATTAGTGTTTAGAGACACAGCTGATTTTTGTATGTTGATTTTATATCTTTGTGTGTACTGAATTTATTAGTTTTAAACAGTGTTTTGATGGAATCTTTAGGCTTTTTCTCATATAAAATCATGTCATCTGCAAAATGATTCGATTTTTTTCTCTTTCTTTCCAATTTGGGTGTCTTTTATTCTTTTTCTTTTTCCCCCGATTGTTCCTTCTAGGCCTTCCAGTACTACACTGAATAGAAGTGGTGGTCGGGGGCAGGGTCTGGGCGGCAAATCTTTGTCTTGTACTTGACCTTAGAGAAAATGCTTTTAGCTTTCTGTAATTGAGTTTGATGTTAGCCGTGAGCTTGTCATATATGGTATTTATTTGTTGAGCTACATTCCTTCTATACCTAATTTGTTGAGAATTTTTATCATAAAAGGGTTTTGAATTTTGTTAAATGCTTTTTCTGTATCTACTGAGATGATCATATAATTTTCATCCTCCATTCTCTTAACAAGATATATCACATGTATTGATTTGTATATGCTGGACCATCTTTGCACCCCAGGGATAAATCCTCCTTGATCGCGGTGTATAATTCTTTTAGTGTGTTGTTGAATTTGGTTTGCTTGTATTTGTTAAGGATTTTTGTATCCATGTTCATCAGGGATATTGGTCTGTAATTTTCTTTTCTCGTAGTGCCCTCATCTGGATTTGATATAAAGGTAATACTAGTTTTGTAAAATGAGCTTGGAAGTTCCCATCTCTTCAATTTTGGGGGGAGTGTGAAGACTGGTGCAAATTCTTTTTTACATGTTTAGTGGAATTCACCAATGAATCCCTCAGGTCCTGGAATTTCTTTGTTGGGAGGTTTTTGATGAGTGATTCACTCTCCTTGTTATGGGTCTGTTCAGATTTTCTATTTGTTCATGACTCGGTCTTGGTAGGTTGGATGTTTCTAGGAACTTATCCATTTGGTCTGGAGGTTATGTCTGTGGGGACCAGCCTGGCACTGGAGTGGCTTAGAAGCCAGTAGTCATGGTAGCCATCCTGGAGGCTGGGGAGAGCCTATCTTGAGACTAGTCTGGCGTTGGGGTGGGCCCTGAGGCCTAGGGCTGCTGGTGCTGGCCTGAAGCCTGGATTCATGGAAGCAGGCCTGGTGCTGGGAGGTGGGCGGTGAGGTTGGCAGCCAGGGCCCATGGGAGCTGGTCTGGAGGCTGTCTGCAGAAGCCTGGGTTTATGGGAAGAGGCCTGATGCTGGGGTGTGCTGAGAGCCTGGAGCCACAGGAGTAGGTCTAGAGGCTGGATCTGTGGGGCCTTGCCTGGTACGGGGGGAAGTCAATAGTCTGAATCTTCAGGAGTCTATCTGGACCCTGGGACCCCAGTGACTGACCTGGTACTGGTGAGAGCCTGGTGCTGCCAGGCACTCACTATTCTCTCCATCCCCCATGGGAAGGGTGTCTCTCCACTCTGGGCTGCCCAGGCCTGAGGGAGGGGTGACAGGGTACTGTAAAACCATCCTTCCTATTCTCTTCAATGTGATCTTTCTTATTTCTGTGCTCCACCCACATGTAATCATCCCTTACATGGAATCCTTAGCCTTGTGACGGTATTGTCACATGTGGATAGTTGTTCAAATTGATGTTTCTGAGAGAGGAGGAGTGCTGGAAACCCCTATACCTTCATCTTGCTGATGTCACTACTGAGAATTCTTAAAAGTTTCAACAGTTTTAGGTATAGTTAGATTCCAGATTGTAAAGGTCCAAGTAACATTATATAAGAAAAAAATGACTTATCTGCTTAATTTTCAGATTATATGCATTTGATTATTTTATTGTTATAATTATTATTTTAGATCTGTAAAGTGACATGTCTACCACAGGGGAATTTAGGTGTTTTCTTAATGTGCACTTGTTGATAAAATGTGTGTGCATAGCAGTATGCCTAGGGAAACATTATACTTTATTGATTGACTCAACTACATTGGTGTAGAAAATAAATCTTTCACAATAAGGGATATTTATTGTCCCATCTACAGAGAGCAGAACCAAAAGGATTGACAGCATTAGAATCACTTTCATGGACATTATAGAAAAGTGGGTAAAACTTTATATAAGTCCTAAAAAAAGCTTCTTGAAACTCAATTCTTTCTGATAGATATATATACATGTTTTCAAACTACTTACTATATCTGATAGAACTATAGCCTCATAAAGGATACTATTAAATTAGTATATTACCCAGATTTACTTACTAGATGAGGCATATTTTATTAAAAATATTTAAAATGCATAATTCACTTTGTCAAAGCACATAGATCTCTATGAATATCCAAATAATAAACTCCCTAAATCAAATATGTAGATAAATAATACATGTTGATACAAATAATTTCTATTATTAATTTCTTTTTTTTCTATTAATGGAATTTCACTGGTCAAAAGTATCCAGAAAAGATGAGATATTAGGACAATAAAAAATAAATAAAATATGTTCTTCTTTTATTTAGAACCATAATGTGGTCATATGAAAAATGCTGAAAGCATTTTCAGCATGGTAGTTCATAAAATCATTATGGTATATACACAGATTTATGAAGACAAGAAATAATGATGAAAAGGATATAAAAGGTGATTCATGACTAGAGAAAACATCAAGAAACAATAACGAAACCTTTAAAAAATAATCAAATAGAGGTATGAAGAGAGGCAAGAACTTGGGAAAACAGATAAAAAGGAATAAAAAAGAGAAAGAGAAAAAAACGGATCTTCCTCTGCTTGGAATGATAATGACAGATATGTGATGATAGAAATTTCAAACACCATGATAAGTCTTATCAAGGATGAAAATGACATTGCACCTAATCTTATAGTAAAACTAGAGCACATGACATGTTTAAGTCCAATGAAATATGTCCTGACAGTGTTTATAAAATACTCATAAAATTGTTTATTCTGGAAGAAGCCCAGACATTGAAATGAGGATCCCAGATGTCCCCTCAACATATCAGCAAAGTTCAGATTAAAACCATTCCATGGGTTGCTATGAGAAATGAACATGTTTTGGTAACATTCTAAGACATAATATTGTTGGATATATATTTTTCCATGTGTCACTCATGTTTTTTTCAGAGAAGAATACAGAAGTAAATTTTGTGTCAGGCCCAGAACTCAGAATGTTCTCACAGAAGCAAACCATTCACTTGTTGTTACTTGATTGTTATTTTTTTTTTATTATTTTTTTTTTTTTGTGGTACGCGGGCCTCTCACTGTTGTGGCCTCTCCCGTTGTGGAGCACAGGCTCCGGACGCGCAGGCCCAGCGGCCACGGCCCAGCTACTCCGCGGCATGTGGGATGTTCCCGGACCGGGGCACGAACCCGTGTCCCCTGCATCGGCAGGAGGACTCTCAACCACTGCGCCACCAGGGAAGCCCTTGATTGCTATTTTGACCAATATTATGAATGAAAAATAGTGCCTGGCAAGGAACATATTGTAAATTATGTAGATAAGAGTATTTTTTTCCATACAAATTTAATTACCTGTTTGTCAAGTTTGTGAAAAGAAATAAGGTTTTATTAAATCTTGCTGAAAAAGCCTGACCCAGGTATTTTCAAAACCTGTGTGTGTGTGTGTGTGAGAGAGAGAGAGAGAGAGAGACAGAGAGACAGAGAAAGGGAGAGAGAGAGAATTAAGGTTATATATGACAGAAAATTATACTTTTGCTCTTAGACCTTTTCATTCATTCCAGAATTTGTGTTATAAAAATAAACCTGTATCAGTCAGGGTTCAATCACAGAAAGGGAACTACTATAATTAGCATGGAATGCAGGATTTATTTTAGGATAAAAAGATCTATAATTACTGAAGAAACTGCAGTAATAGGGGTCAGAACCTGGGGGAGCAGAGAAAAGTCTTTGAACAGCCATCCTTGAGCACTGACACAAGTGGACAAGGGCACCTCAGCAGCCACTTGTAATCAGCTGCCAGAGTGCTTCTCAGGAGAGAGCTGGTGTAGGTGTCCTTGGGCGATGTTGCCTCTTTGTTTGGTAGTGGGCCTGGGTTTGCTGTTGTCCAGAAAAGCCCTGGTTGGAAAGAAGAGCTGAACACAGAGTAAAGAGGGGTGAGGATAAGTTGGAATTAGCCAGCCCTCTTCATCAGTCTCCCGTTACTTGTAATACATCAGATATACCTAAGGGCTCTGCTGGTCTTCCAGTTTGGACAAATATCCCAACAATTTCTCATTTGGACAGCTCTACCTGAAACCATTCAGAAAAGATGGTTCTGGAAAACTTATTTCCAGCTTAGCCAAGTGGACACAATACAAAACTATCATAAAACATCATATAATAATTTGCTTCCTCAACTGTTCTCTGGTTTTCTTATTTTTTTTTCTTTTTACTCTTCCTTAAAAATTAAAAAAAATACCCCATTTATTCAACACTTCCTAAATATGTCAATATGCTGGGTGCTAAGATACAATGATAAGTCATATGTAGAGATAGTCTCTGACATCCTGTAACTTAGTGTATGGTTTCATAGCTTGCTTATTTGAGTCAAATCTACAGAGTGGGTTGCCCTGCGTGTGACAAACCTACCAAGAGAATGGAGCCAAGAGTCACATGTTCAAATACCTTCAGGGCCCAAGCATGTAATTAAACTATGCCAAGACTCTTGGCATAATGTAAGAAGTAGAAGGTTTTGTAGGAACTCAAGAGTCTCCCTAAGCCTTCCAAGTATAAAACATAACTTCTAAATCTGCTAAAGGATAGAATAAATTGCTTTTACTTTTGTGTGCTAAAGAAAAAGATAGATGCAAAAATCAGCAAATAAGATATGATTTCTTTGGACAGCATGATTAAGATTATCCATGAAGGTGTTACCGAGTCCAAGTTCATTCTGCTTGCCGCGCCACAGGCCAAAGAATTGGAGACGAGGTGTTGAGTCAGGGAATACGACTTTATCTGGAAAGCTGGCAGACTGAGAAGATGGCAGACTAGTGTCTCTGAAAAACCATCTTGCCTGGGTCTGGATGCCAGTTTCTTTTATAGAATCAGAGAGAAAGTAAAGTAAAAGGGCCATCAGTCTTGCAAAACATCTCCTAGAGTGACCAGCCTAGGTGAAGGGATGTGTTAGTTTCATTTTTCTTGCAGCCATTCACAGCTGGGCAGGTTTCCCTGAGGCAGGCTATTATGTATAATTATAATAACAAAAGCAATAAAAAGCAAAGGTTAAAGTCAAAGAAACAGATCCAACATGGAGTCTGAGTTAGCTCTTCCCTGTTACAAAGGGAGTTAAAAAGTGCTGCAAAGAATAAATTGTGGCACTAGATCCATGATTGCTACGAGCCCACCAAAAGCGTATTTCTACAAAGTGGGAAGCCTTCCCTATGTACTTCAAAGATATTTGAGCATAAGTTAAATCAATTTAGCAAATTTAGGGTGGGAAGGTACAGCAGCACACTTACTTTATTATCCTTATTTGACTGAAAAAATCATTAACTGTCCCCATTACCAAAAGTGGTATTTCCTCTACCATATGTTGAAGCATGAAATTGAGATGAGAATCTCTCTCTTTGCTTTCTCTTGTACATTTACTTTCATTCTGCCTAGTGATCAGATCCTCCCAAGGCTAAACAAGGGGCAATGTCATAGCTTTTAAATCCATAGGCCAGCTGACAGAAACAAAAATAATTTCAAAAAGCTTCGTTCATGGATTTGCATTTTTGCTATATCTTTGACAGTTATCCAGGGCCCTGAGAGTAATAACAAAGGGGAAAGAAAAGAAATTTAAAAGGTTCCAGTTTTTTGTTTACTATGACAGGTTACTGAGTTAGGAAAATCTATTAGGATCCAAACAGGGAAGAATAGTGCCTCTTACTTATTCCATGGGGTCTTGACTAGATCTGTTTCATATTCTAGTGGATTGGCCTTTTGTGGCCTGCTGAAAAGCCAAGAAAGCTTTGACAGCAAGAATGACTGTATCACAGATGAGCCTTCCTCTCATTTCCATCTCTGTTCTCCCTTGGGACTGTCTTCATTATGAGAACATCGAATGCACTAGCTTCAGGTTCTTATTTCTTCTTGATTCCATGGTGCATGCTTTGACTGCTTCATCCCTTCTACCTGGAGTCTCAGAGTTATCCAGAGAACACTCTTTGTTCCTTTTCTCACACTGATAGTCTTGAGAAATCTATTGGTTTTATCAAATGCTTGTGAAGGAAACCTTGATAATGATGTCATTTGTCCATCAGAATCCGAAACAATCTGCCAACAACTTAAATACACGCATGCATACACACACACACACACACACACACACATCATACACATCAGGGTGAGGGTTTCTGAAGAGCTGTGGTTAATTTATATTTACAGATGAAATTAAGCTTGGACTCATGACTGGACTCTCTTCTCTGTTTTGAGAAAACATCCTTAAAAATTAATTTGGTTTGAGATAAATGTTATTTTTATAATTTTTAGGGGGTAATGAATTTTGTGACTGTTAAGAAATGCTACCTAGCCAATTTTTTAAAAACTCAAGTCATGCATACAAACATAAAAATGAAAATTTACAAAATCCTATCATTTATAACCATTATTATGACATTTGGTGAATGAGGTCTCAAACACTTGTCTATGCCTATAGACATGCACACAAAAGGTACAATGAGGTATCTATATTTTTAAAAGTTAGCACTCACAGTTTACTTTTACTTAACTTTAAACAAATGCAAAGAAACCACATGGAATAGAAGATGTATGCCTTACTGAGTCCAGAAAAATCTTTCTTTACAAGACGTATAATTTTTAGAAAACTCTTCCAAAGATAAGGGAAAATATCTTGACTTCTTTATGTGGTCGGATACCTTATAGTTTAACTTTATAGTGTCTATTGACTCTGTACTATTGGAAGATGATACCCATATTCTTCCTATTGATCTATTATATTTTATTATGTCATTTTATATTGACTATGTCATTATCAAGTTTATTAGACAAAATTGTTTGAAAATTTGTTTAACTTGGTACATAAATCATTTCAATGTCTTTCTCTGGCTTTTTACCACAATTCCCATTTTCTAATCTCATTATATTTAATATATTTTCATCATTGTCTACATTTCATCACCTGGTAATTTTTCAGAAGACAAGTGCATGGGTTTGCTTGTCTTAGTCCCCAAGATCTTACAAACTTGAAAGTATTTTTCTATTGCCCTTAGAATTTAAAACCAAATTGGCTGTACATAAAACCCTTGAATCATACTCTCTTTCCTTTGAAATTCCGTCTATTATTTTATCTTCTGGCTTCAGAGAAACATGAGGAACACTCCAATCCATGCTGTCCATCCAAAAGTATTTACAAAAGTTTTTTTTTTTTTCTGCTTGTACATTTAAATGATATTTTCCTTCAGATTTTATTAATTTTACCAGGGTATATCTTGGTGTGATTGTTTCTACAAATTTCTATTAGGACACAATTGCCACATTTAACTTAATATATAGGTCTTTAAGTTAGAAACATTTTATTTTATATTTAACAGTTTTACTTTTTCTCTTTTAGATATTATTTTCTCTTTCTTAGTAACAATGTTTATGTGAATGGAAAATCTCCTTTGTCCTCATGTAGCATCCTCCTGATCTTATCATTTGTATATCACTGTTGTTTTCAATTTTGTGTAATATGTTGTCTTTAGGCTGTTATACATATTCATTTGATCCTTGAGTTTTGCTATTTCACTTTGCATTTCCTTTCATTGACTTCTATTCTCTTCCTGAACTTTCATAATTGTTTAGCTCTTTTTGAACATAGCTCATGCTGTCTACAATTTTTGAGACTATGGATAATATTATGGGATGTGTGCTTTTCACTCATTTTTTGCTTATGCTTTTTCTCACTTAACTAAAGCTCCAGATTTTGTTCATGCAGATTTTATTTTATTCATGGGACTCATGTTGGTTTCTTTATACTTTTTAATACTCTTGTAAAGGACCAACTGCCTTCTAAGTAATAATACAGGGAGTGGCAAGCATGAGTGAGGAGAAATCTTTACTTGGATTTGTTGTCTCAAACACCCTGTCATCCAATATGTTACTTTCTTCACTTAAGGGAAGAGAACATATTTCTCCTTGGTTTTTCCTGCTCAAGAGTTCAGTGTCATTATAACAAAGCCTTTCATGTTTCAGAATCTATGGATTTCAATGTGGTCCTTACAGCCTCCTTTTCCTTAGCACTTCACTTTATCTCCTGTAGTCACACTCAGCTAAAACACTTGGCCATAGACATAGGTTTTCATGTCTTCTCTGTCATCTCACTCCTCACCTGACATTTTGTAGTATTGAGCTGAGGGACATTTCCCACCTTCATAGAGGCTTCTCCATGGCATTAGATCACCTGCTTTAAATCAAAGCATCATTGAATATGTCTTTCAGGACGGTGACACTTACTTTGCAGGAAATATGCATGCTGCTGGCCATCTGAGGTACCATGTGTAAACTCTCAGCATGCTCCTTTATCACAGACATTACAGTATTTGGCAGATGTACTTCAAGGTTACTGGCTTAGGGCTATGGCATTTCCCTTGCTTTGTCAATTTATCTCTTTCTATCTCTCAGCCTTTTCCTTATTTATTATTTATTGTGGTATTCAAAGACACCAGTGGAGTAAAAAGTCACTACTTGATCATTAACATAAAATTACCCAAAATATTTTCAAATAGAAGACTATAACTTAAATACATATAAACTGATGAAACAAAGGCTTCTAATACAATTTAGTTCAATCCACCTTTACTGGAACACACTGTGTTTCAGCTACTAGAGAAAGAAAACTATATTAAAGAATGAAATAAAGGGAAGGGCAGGTTTTACAAAAGGCCAAGATGGTCAGTTGACAGGGATAGTGACCCTGGAAAAGGTAGAAAAGTTGCAGAAAAGAAATTAATATGATAGCACATACTGGCAAAACCAGTAGTATCTATTGCTTGCTATATTAGATTTATTGCCATGTATATCTCCAGGGAACACTGCTTGATAGGACCCAGCTAACATATGGCTTATAGGTTATGAAGTAACAAGACAGCAACCTGGGAAGTGTGAAAAGGAGAGATGATAACCTTTTGTCTGAGACTGTCCTACAGGATAATTACCAGCTATTTCCAAGCCTTTGCATATACTTAGGGGTCCAGTGCAAACTTGGAGGCTGATTATGAACAATTCCCTCTCGTAAGGGTGAAGTCATCTACATCATCACAGAATGGAGTAAGCCATCAATGGTTGCAGGTAATAAAAAATAATCAACAATGGTCAAGTACTTCTAATTTACAAGGCCTTGTTCAAAGCACTTAACTCATGTAATTCTCACAGCAGTCTTGTGAGAGGTCAACCCTTCTGTGGTCATCATTTTACAAATGAGGGAACTGAGAAAAGAGAGCATAATTAACTGTCAAAAGGATATTGAGTAAGAAAACAGCGAAGTTGAGATTGAAACCCAATTCTGACTAACCCCAAAGCCTTTCAATTCAGTCACCCTGTTAAGCAATTTCATCACATTTTTCCATGCTCTTAGAGAAACCATCCCTTAAGCCCAGCTAGTTCCCTTTGTGGTGGGTACACGCACTTTTCAGAAAATGTAAAGTAATACATAAATAACTTTCATTCACAACTACACCCTTAGAATACCTAGAAAGTAAATATCTGTTGCAGTATTTATATGTGGGGCGAGCTTGCAAGTCATTCGATAATTCCACATTCTGCTCTCATTCCTTTGTTCTACATTTTGTCGTATATTGTGTGCACAATCTTTTATGTCACATCTCTTGATTCAGTTTGTCTCTGAGGCCCCTCAATGAGGTCTGCTACTGAAAGACCCCTTTCCAGGAGCAGCAAGAAGCTGAGCTGTACACAGGTATTCAAATTAAGTAAGTCTTTCTTTATAAGCCTCCAAATACCAACATAATATTATTACACTATTTTTCCTGCAATTGTATGACTAGCCAAAATTTTATCAGCCAGAAAAAGTGAGAATTTCATTACATCTTTTGCTCAAAAGTAACAGCATAAAGTTAATGTGTTGAATGTTGGAAATTTGGGGAATGTAAGAGAATGTTGATAAGCTCCATAAGTAGAAAATTATAAACTCCATATGTAGGAAGTTATTTATTTATGAGGGAAAAAGAAAACATCTTGTTTGGAAGGACTTGAAAGTTTTGACAGGAAATGTTAGGAGGTAGAATTTTGTACATGATTAAAACAGGCTATGTGATTAAAAAGGGCAAGAAGGGCTCAGGAGCTCTGCAAGAATCACAATATTCTTAGAGTAGACCAGTGACCACAAAGTGAGAGAGAGAGAAAAAGTCTTCTATTTTTTATTATTTGTATAATTAACATATGAATTGACATATTTGTATACACCTCTATGGCTTTTATCATGTATAGATTTGCATAATCACTGCTCTGATCAGATTATGGAACAGTTCTATCACCCCAAGAGATGCATTCTTGAAGCCCCTTTGTAATCAGACATTTTCCCTCCTCCTAACTCCTGTGAATCATTGAGCTACTCTTTGTCATTATGGTTTTGTCTTTTGGGAACATCAGATAAATGAAATCATACAGTGTGCGACCTTTTGAGACTGGATTTTTTTCACAACCATAATGCCTTTGAGATCCAACTAAGTTGCCTGTGTCAGTAGTTTCAATCCAGCTTATGGCAGAGCAATATTCTTTTCTATGGATGTATTGTACAACAGTCTTATTATCTATTCTGTCAAAAAAATTTGGGCTGTTTCAACTTGTTCTTTATATATGTGTATATATATATATATATATATATATAATGAACAGAATATATATATTATGAACAGAGCTGCTCAAACATATATTTTCATTTCTCTAGGGTAAATACCTTGAAGTGTTACAATGGCTCAGTTAAATGGTAAATAAATGTATGCTTAACTTTGTAAGAAATTATCAAACTAAAGTAACAATATTTTTGAAATAAAACCACCATGAGGGCCAAAAGTAGAGTGTGAAATATTAGACACCAGCACTTCTCTTGACCCAGATACCCATATGTCAGACTCTTGCCAATGGGAGACATCTGGTTGAGTGAATCTACAGGGTCACAATTTTGGGAGGTTCAGGTAATTTCTGCTTGGCTTACTGTTAGCAGAATATCTCTCAACTAAGTACAGTATTCCCTTACAGTTTGAAGAATTTGTCATTTTGACATAGCAACAAGTAGAAAAAGAGGTTCGTTCCCAGCTTCATCATTTTGGAAAAGCAATAAATTATAAGAGTAGCTTCAAGCACAGTATCTCCAAAGATTGTCCAAATTTTGATTCTAACATTAAGCCTCTTACTTTTATTGGCAGCAACACTGGTTCTCATTCTAGAGCAACGTCCAGGCACATTTAGAGTACTGTAACATTTATCAAGGGAGCACATTGGAGATCCAGCTCTGGGGCATGGTAAAGAAAACACCTTGACATGTTCATGGTCATATCAGTGAGGAGGAGACTGCATTTCCTGCTAATCTGGTTGGATTTTGTACTTTAGGATATTGGTAGGAAGCCACATAATTGAATTGCTCTTCAAGATGTAAACAATGAGTTGACATTAGGTGATAAGCATTAATGTAAATTTTGCTATATTTTGCATTTGCTCACAATTTGGGGAGAATTATATTGCCAATAGAAAGAATGAGATACATACCTCTCACTATAACATGGAAAACTTCATCTTTTGTGTTATGAAGAAATAATTGTTAATAAGTGGGTGGATTATTGTTATTAATAATAGTCAATCCTTAAGGAGTGAAGACCACATATAGAATACACACACAAATGCATTTCGTCCTTTTGACAATCCACGATAGAGAATGCTTCTATCTTCATTTACAGTTTTTTCATGGCTTTTACATCCACTGATATAAAATCAGGAAAACAAAGCCCACAGAGATTATATAATTTGCTGAATATTGTACAGCTAGCAAGTTGTCATACAGGAAGTTAAACCCAAACACCTTGATTCCAGAATCCAGATGTTGAACAATGATGTTATGTGACTTAAAATATGTCACTTTTTACAGACTAATCATTGTGGTAGGCAGACTCCAAATTGGCCTCCAATGATCTCTATGCCCTGTAGAGTTCCCACTGATGTTAAATCAGGACAGTCCTTTGTGATTAATAGAGTATGGCAATACTCAGAATCCATTATTTCCAAGCTAGATCACAGAAGGCATTCTGTTTTCTATTTTGGTCACCTAGATCAATTGCTCTAAGGAAAGCCAGGTACTATGTTGTGAAGACACCCAAGAACTGTGAAGAGAGTTCCCCATGAAGAGGAAACAACTTGCAACACCAACTCACCCACCTTTTGAGTGAACTACCTTGGAAAGGGACCCTCCAGCCCCAGACAAGCCTTCAGGTACCTACAGCTCCGGCTTCAGCCTCAGAAAAGATCTGGAGTCAGAACTGTCCAACCAAACTGCTCATGAATTCTTGACTCACAGGAGTTGTGATAGGTAAATAATTACTGTTGTAAGTCATACATTTTGGACTAGTTTGTTAACTGGCAATAGATAACTAATATAATGACATATTTATTGTTCATTAATTCAAAACAATTTTGTTGACAATAAGTAAAAGTGTACTAAAATTTTGTTCAATTATTTTACCTTCTTCCCTACCACCTCTTATTTCAGATTCTGAGACAAAGTAGGATTACAGACATTCTATATTCATGTATAGCAATACTCAATATTGGCAAGGTGTCAGTTCTTCCCAACTTTCTCCATAGTTTCAATGCAATCTCAATAAAAATCCCAGGAAGTTATTTTATGGACATTGACAAACTGATTCTAAAGTTTATATGAAAAAGAAAATAATCCAGAATAACCAACACAGTATTGAAGAACAACAACAAAGTTGGAAGACTGATGCTACCCTATTTCAAGACTTACTATAAATATAAGCCTACAGTAATCAGGACAGTATAGTATTGGTGAAAGAATAAACAAATAGATCAATGGAATGGAATACACAGCCCAGAAATATATAGAGTCAACATATCTTTGACAAAGGACCAAAGGTAATACAATGGAGCACAGACTGTTTCTTCAACAAATATCCAACCGGACATCCACATAGAAAAAATTGAATCAAGACCCAGACTTAACAGCCTTCACAAAAATTAACTTAAATTGGATCACAGAACTGAATGTAAAATGCCAACTGATGAAACTCCTGGAAGATAAAATAGGAAAAGATCTAGAGGACCTTGAGTATGATGATGACTTTTTAGATATAACACAAAAGATACAATCCATGAAAAAAATAATTGATAAGCTAGACATCACTAAAATGAAAAACTTCTTCTCTGTTAAAGACAATATCAAGAGAATTAGAGGACAAGCCACATACTGGAAGAAAATACTTGCAAAACACACGTCTGATAAAGGACTGCTAACCAAAATATACAAAGAACACTGAAAACTCAACAGTAAAAAAGCAAACAACTAGACTAAAAAATGGGCCAAAGATCTTATCTGACACCTCACCAAAGAAGATATACAGATGAGAAATAAGCATATGAAAATATATTCCACATCATATTTGCTTTAAGGAAATGCAAATTAAAACAACAATGAAATACTACTATTCACCAATTAGAATGCCCAAAATCTAGAATACTGACTTCAAATGCTGGTGAGGATGTGGCACAACTGGAACTCTCATTCAATGTTGGTAGGCATGCAAAATGGTAAAGCCTTTCTTGAAGATGTTTGGCAGTTTCTTACAAAATTAAACATACTCTTACCTTACAGTCCAGCAATTGTTGTCCTTCGTATTTATACAGAGGAGCTGAAAACATCTTTACACAAAAATCTGCCCATGAATGTTTATAGCAGTCTTATTCATGACTGACAAAACTAAGAAGCAACCAATATTTCCTTTAATGGGTGAATGGATACATAAACTGTGGTACATCCAAATGAACTATTACTCAGATTTAAAAACAAAAGAGCTATCAAGCCATTAAAGACACATAGGAAATTTAAATGTATATTAGTAAGTGAAAGAAGTCAATATGAAAAGGCTAAATACTGTATGATTCTACCTATATGACATTCTGATAAGGTTAAACTATGGAGACAATAAAAAGACCAGTAGTTGTTAGGGGCAGGGGAGGTGGAAAGTTGAATAGCCAAAACGTAGTATTTTCAGAGCAGGGAAAATGTTCTGCAGGATATTGAAATGATAGATGTATTTGTTCAAACCCATAAAATGTGCAACGCCAAAGTGAACCATAAGGAAAATTATGGACTTGGGATAATTATAATTTGTTAATGTAGGTTCATTCTTGGTAAAAAAAAAAAAATGCCATTCTGGTAAATGATATTGATAATGAGGGAGGCTATATATGTGTGATGCAGGGAGAATCAGGAAACCTTTGTACCTTCCCCTCAGTCTTGCTGCAAACCTGGAACTGCTCTTAAAAAATCAAATCTTTAAAATAAAAGCTTACTTACAAAAAAGAAAAGACTACAATCCAGAACAAATCTTACATCATAAAGAATATAATTTAATTTTTCTCATATCACAAAATTACTAAAATTTCAATGCAAAGAGTTAAAAATAATAGAAGCTCAAGCACTTTATGAAGAGTAAGTGAACGTTCAGTCAGTCAGCAGAACTACATGTGTACCAAACCAGTGGGGAGGGTAGTATAAATATTTGAGTTTTGTATGTTAGAGAAACACAAGAATAACTGGAGGAGGAATCTCTGCCCTCTAAACTGAGGACAGTTGGCAGGTTGATATTCCCTTCTGTGTTTCCTTTGAATGTTATTCTTGTCTTTCCAATAAGATTTTGAACACACTCTACTATTAACTTTTTAGATCATCTTCTAAGTTGCAGATTTTGTCTTCTAGAATCTAACATAATATCTGGAACATAATAGAAATTCAATAAATATTGTTGAAAAATAGTGAGTGAACAAATGAGTGGAAAAAATGAATGCTTTCTTATAGAAAGGTTAAAAAAATTAACCCTCTATAGCAGATTGTGTTTATCAAGAAAACAATTGCAACAATTTTTCTAGTCTCACAAGCTCTTCTATAACCATGCCATGCCCCTCACAAGAGGCAGGGCTTGGATACCTTCCCCTTGGACAAGGGCAGGTCTTTGTGACTGCCTTGACTAATAGACTATAGAGAACATAATAAATGTGACTTCTGGAGTTATGTCATGAAAAGAGTTACAATATTTTCCTTTCTCTTGGAACACTCATCCTTGAAATCCAGCCACCATGCTGTGAGGAAGCTCAGACTACTTGGAAAGATCATACATAAATGTTCAACAACCATTTAGGGTTGTCTTTTCATCTTGTTTATGGCTTCCTTTGCTGTGCAAAAGCTTTTAAGTTTACTTAGGTCCCATTTGTTTATTTTTGTTTTTATTTTCATTACTCTAGAAGATGAATCGAAAAAGATCTTGCTGCGATGTATGTCAAAGAGTGTTCTTTCTATGTTTTACTTTAAGAGTTTTATAGTGTCCAGTCTTACATTTAGGTCTTTAATCAATTTTCAGTTTATTTTTGCGTATGGTGTTAGGAAGTGTTCTAATTTCATTCTTTTACATGTAGCTGTCCAGTTTTCCCAGCACCACTTATTGAAGAGGCTGTCTTTTCTCCATTGTATGTTCTTGCCTCCTTTGTCATAGATTAGGTGACCATAGGTGATATCTCTGGGCTTTCTATCCTGTACCGTTGTTCTATCATTTTTTTTGTCCCAATACCGTACTGCCTTCATTAGTGTAGCTTTGCAGTATAGTCTGGAGTCAGGGAGCCTGATTCCTCCAGCTCTGTTTTTCTTTCTCAAGATTACTTTGGCTATTCAGGGTCTTTTGTATTTCCATACAAATTGTAAAATCTTTTGCTCTAATTCTGTGAAAAATGTCATTGGTAATTTGATAGGGATTGCATTGAATATGTAGAGTGCTTTGGGTAGTATAGTCATTTTCACAATAGTGATTCTTCCAATCCAAGAACACAGTGTATCTCTCCATCTGTTTGTGTCATCTTTGATTTCTTTCATCAGTATTTTATAGTTTTCTGAGTACAGGTCTTTTGAGTCCTTAGGTAAGTTTATTCCTAGGTTTTTATTCTTTTTGTTGTGATGATAAATGGGATTGTTTCCTTAATTTCTCTTCTGATATTTTGTTGTTAGTGTATAAGAATGCAAGAGATTTCTGTGCATTAATTTTGTATCCTGCAACTTTACCAAATCCATTGATTAGCTCTAGGAGTTTTCAAGAAGACAACCCTCAGAATGGGAGAAAATATTTGTAAATGAAGCAATGGACAAAGGATTAATCTCCAAAATATACAAACAGCTCATGCAGCTTAATATCAAAAACACAGAAAACCCAATCAAAACATGGGCAGAAGACCTAAATAGACATTTCTCCAAAGAAGACATACAGATGACCAAGAGGCACATGAAAAGATGCTCAACATCACTAATTGTTAGAGAAATTCAAGTCAAAACTACAGTGAGGTATCACCTCACACCAGTCAGAATGGCCATCATCAAAAAAAATCTACAAAAAATGAATGCTGGAGAGGGTGTGGAGAAAAGAGAATTCCCTTGCACTGTTGGTGGGAATGTAAATTGATACAGCCACTATGGAAGACAGTGTGGAGGTTCCTTAAAAAGCTAAAAATAGAACTACCATATGACCCAGTAATGCCACTACTGGACATTTACCCTGAGAAAACTATAATTCAAAAAGACACATGTACCCCAATGTTCATTGCAGCACTATTTGCAATAGCCAGGACATGAAAACAACCTAAGAGTCCATCAATAGATGAATGGATAAAGAAGATGTGGTACATATATACAATGGAATATTACTCAGCCATGAAAAGGAACAGAATTGACTCATTTGTAGAGATGTGGATGCACATAGAGTCTGTCATACAGAGTGAGGTAGGTCAGAAAGAGAAAAACAAATATCATATATTAATGCATGTATGTGGAATCTAGAAAAATGGTACAGATGAACCTAGCTCCAGGGCAGGAATAGAGATGTATATGTAGAGAACAAACGTGTGGACACAGGGAGCGAAAGGGAGGGTGGGATGAATTGGAAGATTAGTTTGACATAAATACACTATCATGTATAAAATAGAGAGCTACTGGGAACCTGTGGTATAACACAGGGAGCTCAGCTAGGTGCTCTGTGATGACCTAGATGGGTGGGATTGGGGTAGAGGGTGTGGGAGGGAGGTCCAAGGGAAAGGAGTATATGTATACATATAGCTGATTCACTTCGTTGTATAGCAGAAAATAACACAACATTATAAAGCAATTATACTCCAGTAAAGAAAAGAAATATTAAAAGATTAAAATAAAAATGAAGTGCATTTTAAAATAAAAACAAAAAACAAGCAACAACAACAACAACAAAAAACACCCACTTAGGTCCTAAAGACCAATCACCACTAGCTGCCAGACATTAGAATAGGAAAGTCCACATGCAAGAGAACACCAGCACTAGCTGTTTTTTGACAGCCACTGCATAAGATATCCTGAGAGAAAACAACCTAATTGAATGTAAATCCCCCAAATTTTAAGAAATAATAATGAACTCGAGAAGCTGACATAAACTCATTACCTGCTGGGGTTTTTTTGTTTTGTTTTGTTTTGTTTTTGCATACAACACTTGCCTCTACACTAGGGCTTTGAATAACTCTTGCTATTATTTTATTATATGATCATCTAAGTTGTGTCTTATTCTTCTATGGAGCTAATATGGTATCTGGATCATAGCAGAAGTTTAATAAATATTTGATGGATATAAATAAGGAATGACTATATGAATTAATAAAAATGAATATTTCTTTATGTTAAGATTAAAAAGTTTTTGACAGGTTGTATTTTTTTTTAATTTACTGTAGCAAATTTTGGGGTAGTTTTTTATGCAGTAATAAGTAACTGGAGCATCCTCTTATTAGTCCCAATTTGTAGTATCTCTTGAATCCCTTTAGTAAGAAATATTTTTTAAATTGCCTTTACCATAAATTCTTTCATGAAAAAGCAAAGAGAAATCAACCCTAAAGTATTTGGAGTTTGACATTGTCACTTCTTGACATTGTCACATCTTAGTTGTGAAAATTTGGACTCTACCTAACCTCTGAAAGCCATAATTTCATGGTATAGAAAACTTAAAAAATTACCTGAAGTACAGTTTACCCCAAAATATCACTGTGTACCCCAAGTTAAGTTTATTAGATAGATAGATAGACAGATAGATGACATAGAGATATATAATTATTTGCCAACATTTAAACTTAAGAGATTTCACCTAGATATCTAGGTGTCTGGTTTCTTTTACATGAAATGAGTAGAATTTTTTCCTTAGTTTGGCACAGGCTTGTTACTGCTTAAAGTTTCTTATATCCACTCCCTTAAATTTATACCTTCCTGTCTATGTGGACACTTGAGTTTATGACCACGGTTCCAAATCATTGAAGCCATATTAGACATTATTTTTATTCCACTGGGAAAGTTCTCTCAACAGCTGCTACAAAAAAGAGTTATTTTTCTTTAAGTTGGTTTCCTCAGATTTGATAAAAATTACCAAACGTGGCTTTAAATTAATTAATTTTGTTATTCATTTAGTAAAAACTTTTTTCAAATATTATGTTAGGTACTCTACTGAGTATTAAGACATCATTTTGCAAATATTAGTTTGCTTCCCAAACACAAAGTCATTTTTTTTAGTAGTTCATGAATAGGACAGAATTCTCATGACGAGACTGTTGTTTCTTTTTGCTTAAAACTGAAAAATGCACTCCAGTGGTAGAAATGAGAATTGAGCCAGGTCCAGTAGAATGTTCTGCAATGATGGAAATAGTCTATATTTGTGTGGCTCAATATGGCAGCTTTCAGCCACATGTGGCTACTGCAATTAAGGACATAAATTTTAAGTTAAGTTCAATTAAGTTCAATTTAATTTTGTATACTCACATGGCCAGACGCTATAGAATTGGACAGCACAGATCTACACTTTATTGACTTTTCTATGAACTTACATAAAAAAGCAAACCCACAATGATGCTATTGCCAGTCTCAAGTGTTCTTTTAGGATCCGGACAAAATACCAGAGACAGAATATCGATTAAAACAGATAATATGATCATAGACAAAAAATATTGGGCATTGGGTGATCATCAGTGGAAAATAAGACAATGAAATCAATCATTCATTGAGTAAAACCATCTTGCCTGACTTAATAGAGATGTTAAAAAGACCTTTTACCAAGCAAGGGCTCGCTGCCCTATATAGAAGCCAGCATCGTGGCACAGGCTTTTGACAAAAGAAAAAGCTCGACTGCAAGGTCCACAGCAAGCAGAGAGGAGGCAGGACTCAAATCTCTCTCTCTGATTTGGGGCTGGGCCAAGCTTTTCTGAGTTACAGACGGACGGGTTTGTATGTGGAAGCCCTGGCAAGACAGATTTGGAATGGAAGGACTTTAAACCAGGCCATTTATGGTAAGGTATGAAAAAGGGGTTTAACACTGGATCTTTCTGCATAATGTACCCCTCGCATCTGAAGAAGTTTTGGCTTTCACGTTCCAGTCGTGTCTTGATCTTTGGTTTTGTTGAGGGGAGACATTCTGGTTCTGGCAATATCGCGTCAAAATTTCCTCTTCTGCGCATGCTCCAGAAACGCGCCTTGCAGTTTTGGCTCACGGTCCTTTACAAGAAAATTTTGACATTCTGTTATTAAGACAGGGCCAGTTTGAACTAATCTATGATGGAACTAGTCTAAGGCCATTTTGACCTCATCTCCTTTAGCCTTACTTTCTAGATGAGAAAACTGAGTCCTGGCCGACCTGACTTGACCACTATTACACTAGTCTGTAGAAAAACCTGGACAGAAACTCACGCCTCCTGGTTCTTGATCACTTCTCGCCATGGATGTTTTCTGCAGCTTGTAAGCATAACCCAAATGCTTTGGCCAAGCTAAAATTTATCTATTTATTAATTTATTCAAACTGTGCACATAATACTTTTAAGTAGCGTAATGATACTTTGGGTATCATAATTATTTGGAACATTTCACAAAAATTTTAAAAAATGATGTGGGCATCTGATCATTAATAAGCAAATGGTATTCTATACATACTTTTCTTTTTCGCTAGAAAAATAATCTGAGAGAAATAGAGATATGGACAACTCTGTCATATTCCAACTTCTCAGGTAAATGCAGCTTTCAAACACACTTCAACAGAATCCCAGTGATGCTGTTACCGTGGAGACAGCAAGCATTGGGAGAAGGCTTTAAGAGGAGAGTGCAGGAAGAGACACTCAGAGCCCTGTTTTACATGCAGAGCCATCATTTGACTCTATTTTATGCAGCACTGCGGCAATTTCTGATCATACAAGTGCAAAATGCTAACAGTCTTGACAACAGCTCTGTACGAAAGGTCAGGCAGCTTTTGACTGTGCTTCTTGTCTTTTTCTTTTCTTTTTTTTTTAGAAGATGTTGGGGGTAGGAGTTAATTAATTAATTAATTAATTTTTGCTGTGTTGGGTCTTCGTTTCTCTAGTTGTGGCAAGCAGGGGCCACTCTTCATCGCGGTGCGCGGGCCTCTCACCATCGCGGCCTCTCTTGTTGCAGATCACAGGCTCCAGACGCGCAGGCTCAGTAGTTGTGGCTCACGGGCCTAGTTGCTCTGGGGCATGTGGGATCCTCCCAGACCAGGGCTCGAATCCGTGTCCCCTGCATTAGCAGGCAGATTCTCAACCACTGCGCCACCAGGGAAGCCCCTCTTTTTCTTTTCTTAATCAGAGGCTGTATAAGAGTAGGTGAGGTTTCCCTTTGGGTAGCCACAGAAAATACTTTAGGCACAAGGGTGTGTTGAATTTAATCAGTTCTGATACTGGTAGCTTCCAGTGTTAACCCTGAAACCCTATTACCATCATGAATGACATAATAAAACCATGGACATGTTTTGTATTTGTTAGTTTCCTCAAGGAAATTGGGAAAGAAGGAACTCAGGTAATGAATCCTTTTGTATTTGTAATGAACTTTATCTGTAAACACAATTCAGTCAATAAATATTTGTTAAGTACATTTTTTAAAATATAGGCAGAGCACCATTAGAGGAATTATGGAAGATATAAAGACGTATCCCACTTTGCTCTGAATTTTTTTTTGAAAATATCAATTTATGCATCTGACTACTCCAGACTGTGAGTCCTGATTGGAAATGATGACACTGATGTCTTCATCTTTGTAAATGCAAGGCTTGACACAATGTCTGACACAGGGAAATCAGTCAGCGAATGTTTATCAAATGAAAGATCACTGAGATACAGTTCCTATTTTCAAGGTATTTACTATCTTGGTAAACAATCTCTAACTGTGATTTTATCCCACTTGATGATTTTTAAGTGTGAATGATTTATGTGTGAACGGATGAGTGAAATCACCATTCAACTTATTCACAGATCCATTCATTTATTTAGTGCCTAAACTTGAAAGCTGTGTGTTCAACAAACTTTTTTTGGTCTCCCTGATGTTCAACCAAAGTTGGCAGTGTAAAACCTCTCTTGTAAAGAAAATGCAAATAAATGGCAGCTCTAAGAGAAGAAATGAGACAAAGCCTAGGTTTTGAAATGCACAGCACCAAGAAAATGGCACTTGGCTCATTTTTATTTCTTGCCCTGAGAAAGAATAGGCAGCTTAAATTTAGGTCTCCCAGGGCAACCAGGATATGAATTAACTCAGTACCACCTACTCAAGCTAATCTCTGCCATCAGAATCACGATGGCTTCTATGTAAGTATAATGCAATAAAAAGAAGATGGCTGCGGGGCATGGTTATAATCTGCTTCATAATTTGAAAACCTCATTTTAAAAGGTAAATTTAACTCCTGACTTGACTATTGCAGAAACTGACATCTTCTGGGAATAGGAAAAAAACCTCATCCTCACAAAGTAGTATTTCTTCATCTTGATTCTAAAAGAAACACACCTGCAAAGGAGACACTATTTTGCTTACAAAAGATCTTTAAACTTCTAATCTAATTTGTTGGTACACATCATGCATTTTAAAATAATAAAGACTATGCACACTCTGCATTTTGAGACCATATAATCTCCTTTCAAAAGTACAAAAGTTATGGAAGACACTGTCTTGAGTCAAACAAAATGCATTTCCATATAATTATAGTTCATCAATTAAAATATCAATGCTGGAAATTTTATTTATTGATTTATGTGTATTTGTTTGCAGTAAATTTTATTTGTTTCCTTTTATTTATAACTCTTTGAAGAATTTCATAGACACTGGTGTTTAAATTTATTTTTAATTTATTAGAAAGACTGGAAGACATTTTCCTTTGAGTAATTGTAGATTGACAGGTTTTTTTTGGTTTTTTTTTTTTTTTTTGGTAAAGCAGATGCCTGACTTTAGCTTTGATTGCAGAGGCATCCGTTTCAAAGAGGTATCCCCCTCAAAGACTGCTATCTGGGATTAAACACGTTGCCTGCCATAAGAACAGATAAGGAGCCAGACCACCTCCCCACACTGAAGCTGCTTTGTTTCAGAGATCTAGGTTAACTGGTTGGTTTCAATAACTGATCATTTGGGCTACTTGGTTTTTTTTTTCTCTTTCTCCGCTTTAAATTCCTGCTCTTCTGTTTTAAATTCACCAATAAAGAGTGAGCCCAAAAAACCCTAGCTCCCACCCTACAAGCCCCAATAAAAGCAAGAACCCCAGGTCCTGGTATTCTTTCTCCCTTTAACTGTTGTGTGGCCTCAGGTGTGCTGTGTAATTTCCAGGTCTCTTAAGTAATAAACCTTTATTTTTTCAAAGTTTCCTGATGGTTATTGCAGAAGGGTGTCTTGCAATCATAATAAGAACCACAAGCGCTGATTCAACCACAGCGTTGGTTATTGATATTCTGAGAACAGCACAAAAAAGTGATACATTCTAAATGAAGCTGGAGTTTCAAATTCCCATTATCCACTTTTGTTTTCTCCTTTACCTCCGTGCCTCCCCTTGGATTTGAAATTATGTACATATATATATATATTTATGTAAAAACAAAAGACATAGGGCTTCCCTGGTGGCGCAGTGGTTGAGAGTCCGCCTGCCGATGCAGGGGACTCGGGTTCGTACCCCGGTCCAGGAAGATCCCACATGCCGCGGAGCGACTGGGCCCGTGAGCCATGGCCGCTGAGCCTGCGCGTCCGGAGCCTTTGCTCTGCAACGGGAGAGTCCACAACAGTGAGAGGCCCGTGTACCGCAAAAAAAAAAAAAAAAAAAAAAAAGACATAAAGACTTGTGTTTTTATAGGGTATGTTTTATACAAATTTGTTTTTTATAAATACAGATTCATTTGTATGACTATACTACATCTTGTTATACTTTTCCCAATTCATGGGAAAATGTATTTTCCCCATTTTTTACTATTACACAGTGTATTTATGGTCAGAATGTCTTAAGCTATGTGCTGTGCTATATTTTTTTATTAACAGAGTATAAGGTGGCATACCTTTCTTTTTTCCTTCCTTTCCTTTCCTTTCTTTATATTTTTTTCTCTTTTACATAAAATTGCTATCAGTGAAGGTTTTAGACTAAACACAGCAGAAGCTGACTCTGGCTGGTTAAGCAGAAAGTTTTTTTAAAAAGGATATTGGGAGGCCTGGAAAATCTTCCTGAGCCAAGTCTGTGCTTCTGGGAACAATGTCCCAACCTGCACTGCAGAACTTGCTTTACAGAGGATCCACGATCACTGCATCTGCTTTCTTGGCTCTTAGAGGGAATCCTACTGTGCCACTTGTACCAGTGGACCTTCTCCACGCATCTCCTGTGTGTCTCTCCAGGCTGCCAAGATTTCCGTGGAAATGTGGCCTCTTCTGCCACCTGGGCCTGGAGCGGATGAGAGAGTGAGAGCAAGAGAGAGAAAGAAAATGGAAAAATGGAAGCCCCACCCAGAGCCCATGTGCTTGCATTGCTCTCTTCTCAATGGAAGTTCAGTACGGGTGATTCTGATTGTTGGTTCTGAGGCCACAAGCCTGTCCTCTACATGCAAGAGGGCTGGAAGTTTGAGCTCTGACTTCTGTGTTAGTTCTAGGTTAAGAAACATAAGTTGAAATATCCCTCAATGGGAAAAACTATTCAAACTTGACTGGTAGCCATGAATATGAGAGATATTCACTCTACTGCCTAACTGACATATAAAGAGCTAAATCACCAGTAAATAATAGCACAGGTTTCCTCATCACTTTGCTGAACTTTGATAGTGGAAAATATTTTGACTTTTGCCAATAGTGATGAAGAAAAGGGTTATTATTATTTTTTAAACTTTGGTTAAAAACGTTAGACATTATTTTGTATATTTACATGGCAATAATATAACTTTTTCTGTGAATCTTTCTGCCTTTAGCTTTTACCCATTTTTCTAAATAATAGTTTTTGTTTGTTTGTTTGTTTTGTATTTAATGGCAGGTGTTCTTTATATAGTCTGGGTATAATTTTGTTATCAGTTATATATGTTGTAATCAATTTCTCCCAGGATACTGTCTGATTTAACTTTGTTTATAATAGCTTTTGTTAGACTTAAAATTTTGATGTTAAATTTATGATGTTTTTAATAATTTTTATTTTTGTGATTTTAAGATGTCTTTAATCAAGGTGATATATTGTCTCTGATATTTTTTATCTAATAATTCAAAAAAGTAGTTTTGTTTTGGCTTACATAATTGTTTTTAATTCAACTGGAATTAACATTATTGTTAGTGTGAAGTAAGAAAATTAATTTTTCCATGTAGTTAACAATTTGTCCTAACATCATATAATTAAATATTTCACCCTTTCATAACTGATTGGAAATGCCCACACTTCTTTTTTATTTTTCTTTTAGATTTTACTGAAAATCACTAGATGGTCCTTCCATCTCTTTTCAGTTGCCCAATTTAGCAATCCCTCAAGTTTCAACATGAACTGTACCTCCTTTGGGAAAACTTCCCTAAATATCCAAGCCAAACTGCTCTTTTCTACCTTTAGATTGTTTTAGAGTTTGACCCAGTATTGATTACCTGTTTCCATGCTATGGGAATATAAACACAAAGCATCTAACGTAGAGGGGGATGCCCAGTAAAACTTCTTGGAGGAGGTATCATTGAGGTGAAAATTCAAGGACATGGAAAACACACTTCAGGCAAAAGGAACAGCATTCTCAGACACTTACTATGTTTGTATATTTATCCTTTTAATTTTATGTAAAAGTTCTTGAGTGAAAGAGAAAAAAATCTATAATTTCAAATATCTCCATAGCATTACCCTTAAGAACTATTTAATGAATTTTTGCTAATTGATGTTCTAATTAAAACAGTCATTCCACACAACATTTTAAAGGTCATAATTCATCAGAGTACAATATCCAAAGAAAAACGTACTTAAATCCCTTTATACCAACTGGGTAATTGGACTCTGGCTAAACACAAAGCAGAACTTACCTTATTAACGAAAAAAGCGTTTTGCATATTTGTTAATTGAGAGACTTCTAAATGGCTACATCTTCAGATTAAAAATGGAAGCAGTGTATATATGTCTCTATTACATGTTACTTAATATTTACAAAGTTTTTTTCTTTTAGCTCATGAAAGTACCTGTTAAAATCATCTTCCCAGGAAACATCGTAGTGCAGGATACTGCAAAAGTAAAATAGTTTAAATCATTTGTGTCCCATACTCTTGAACCAGCATACCAGTCTTGACAAGAGATGCCAAATGGACATTTCACTAAACCTTACCTCTTTCAGTTGTAGAATGTATTTATTGTGAAAGCTGCACCAGTAATTGGATGGGAAGAAGGTAAGACAGTGGCTAGTGAGAGAAATAGAAAAAAATTTAAAGGGAGAATTCACAATTAGAACTATTTAAATTTATGCTTCTAATGGAAGATACAGTTACCATAAAAAGTGGAAATATGACAACGTTCTTATACTGAATCTCTAAGGAAGAAAGATTACCTTTCTTCTTATTACTTAATGTTGAAAAAGTATATTTAGCTTGGAAAGCATCAGAATTAACTTAAATGATAAAAATGTGTTCCACCACCAAGAAGAAAGAAAATGTACCCTCTCAGCCAATATAATTCATTCATTAGCCAGGAGAAAGGGGTGTGCAGATACTTACAGTCTACCTTAAATCTACTTTTCCTAAGCAGACACTGTAACAAGGTCACATTCATTATTGTGGGAATATTATAAGTCTGATTTTCACACATATTTTTTTTCTTAAAAAAAAAGCTATAGATTTTTAAAGTTAGGTATGTTCTTAAGACATGTGTAATTTTGGAACTCAAAATTATTGAATTCATTACAAAAATATGACAAATCACTTTCAGTCATTTTAAAGGTACATAAATGTGCCCACGATTACGGGTGTTTGCATGGTGGTTATTACAATGGTTTTTATCCTTTAAAAATTGTCCTTGGGGAAACAACTTCTGAAAATGCAACATCTCATTTTCATAAGAGAATGAAGGGACAGAGTGCACACAACTACTTTTACAGCAAACCATCACCATTAGAACGAAGGAACATTGACTAACACTATAAATCAAGAGCAGTAGTGGAACAGGAATGCACAGCCTGGAAGGTTAAAAGCAATTAGTAAATAACAAAGGTGGCTTTGAGGCTATGAGGCTCACTTTTTGGCTCAGCTGGGTAATATCTGTCACCGCGTCTTAGTCACGCTTTCAGCTAGAGATATTTATAGGTTGTAAATACTGTTTGTAATGCTGAGTATTCTCTTCTGTGGTGTACTTGCATTTTCACTGATTAAAGAAGGGAAAAGTCTCCAAACTAAGATAAACCATGAGCATGGTTATCTTTCAGTAATTCAAGAGCAAAAACTGCCTTATACATTGATATATTCTCCAGGTCTATTATAATCTCTGGACAGAGTAGATTTTCAAAAACTATTTGCTAAATTAATACATCAGTGAGATATAAATAAAGAAATGAACAAATGACCACATGGGATTGAAAACTCGCCTGGTACTACAGTTCAGGAACTTGATAACAGTCCCTCAACAATTTTAGATTTGTTCATTGGTTTATCTCATTACTCTTCATTCATCTACTCAGTTAACTCAGTAGCCATTCCTTGAGTACCTACTCTTTGCCAGATGCTGTGCTATGTACCATAGATACAATGAATAAAATAATCATTAAGGAATGTTTAAAGAATTTTTAAACTACAATGTGTTGTGATAAGAATGGAATAGAGTTCAGTAGAAATTTCTGTAATGGTCCAGAAAATGGAACAACCAAATCAGTTAGATGAGGAAGGTTTGATATGGAAACCAGTATTTTTTTTGAATTTACTTTTTATTTTATATTGGAGTATAGTTGACTTACAATGTTGTGTTAGTTTCAGGTGTAGAGCAAAGTGATTCAGTTATACATATACATATAACAACTCTTTTTTAAAAATTCTTTTCCCATATTGGCCATTACAGAGTACTGAGTAGAGTTCCCTGTGCTATACAGTAGGTCCTTTTTGATCATCTATTTTTTTTTTTTTTTTTTTTGTGGTACGTGAGCCTCTCACTGTTGTGGCCTCTCCCGTTGCGGAGCACAGGCTCCAGACGCGCAGGCTCAGCGGCCATGGTTCACGGGCCCAGCTGCTCCACGTCATGTGAGATCTTCCCGGACCAGGGCACGAACCTGTGTCCCCTGCATCGGCAGGCGGACTCTCAACCACTGCACCACCAGGGAAGCCCCTGCTCATCTATTTTATATATAGTAGTGTTTATATGTTAATTCCAACCTCCTAATTTATCCCTCACCCACCCACCTTTCCCCTTTGGTAACCATAGGTTTGTTTTTGAAGTCTTTGAGTCTGTTTCTGTTTTGTAAATAAATTCATTTGTATCATTTTTTTTTAGATTCCACATATGTGATATCATATGATATTTGTCTGACTTACTTCACTTAGTATGATTATCTCTAGGTCCATCTATGTTGCTGCAAATGGCATACTCTCATTCTTTTTTTTAATGGCTGAGTAACATTCCATTGTATACATGTACCACATCTTCTTTATCCATTCCTCTGTCAATGTACATTTAGTTGCTTCCATGTCTTGGCTATTGTAAATAGAGCTGCTATAAACACAGGGGTGCATTATCTCTTTGAACTATAGTTTTGTCCGGACATATGCCCAGGAGTGGGATCGCTGGATCATGTGGTAACTCTCTTTTTAGTTTTTAAAGGAACCTCCATACTGTTCTCCACAGTGGTTGTATCAATTTACATTCTCACCACCAATATAGGAGGATTCCCTTTTCTCCACACCCTCTTCAGCATTTGTTATTTGTGTTTTCCTAGAAACCAGTTTTGAGGGTGGGTAAGTTTGCCATGTTGATAAGCATGTGCTTTAAAATAGTAGGATATTCTTCCCAGAAAGAATAGCATGTTTGGTGCCATGGGATCCTCTGAGACCATGATGCTTTGGAAGTACAAAATGCTAGGGACAAAGAAGTTTAGAGAGCAATGAAAATTTCAAAACATTTACAACATATCCATTCCCTTCATAACTATTCTCAACTCCCACAAAGTACACATAAAGAATTAGTATAGGACCAACGAAAACAACAAAAGTATAAATTTCAATGGCTATTGGACAGGGCTATGCTGGAGGAGTTTGTGAGATTGCTTAGAGGTTTATAAATCTCACAGAGGTGTATTTTTATGGTAGACAGCCTTATCTGAGTCTCAAAGAAAAGGTAACTCACTGAGTTCCACGCCAGACTATTCTATCTCAGTGTGGATTCTTCATCTGTCAACATTTGGTTTCATCCAAGTACAACCTTTCTTTTTCCTGTTATGAGAAGGGGCTTCATGGTTTCTTTAAATCACAGAGAAGCCTTCATTTCATGCTACAAGAAAGACATTGTACTCTTTCACTCTCGGTGGTGATAAAAACCTCATGCCATAGACTGTGTTGCCTTAGATGCCAATATCACAACTTCCACATCCTCCTATGTCCCATTGTGACTTTTTTTTAAGAGACAAATTTGAAAGTAAAACTCCAGTTCCTACAGCCTTCCTACGGGGCATTGAATTTAATCCTCATGGAAATGAAGAATTAACAGCCCTGAACCAACTGACTCCAAAGCTCACTATACTGGCTTCGAAAAGAATGCAGACTCAGAACAGACCCAGGGCCTGATGTATATGAGAAAGAAGCACAGCAGGGAGAAAGGAAGGTGACCACAAGCACATTACAGTGTTCTTTCTGGCTGAGCCTGGGGTATCTTTTTTTGACATACACTCAAGTAATTTCACTATTACACATGGTTTCCAAGACTTTGTAGCTCTTGGAGAACCTGCTGACTAGTTACTGCAGAATGCTCTTATCTGATCAGCAGTGTGTTCCCTTAGAGAGTTAGAATTTGTTGTTCCGTTGTCAAAACACAGGACTGTGCATGCCAATAGGGCATGCATATGCCTGACACAATTGTCTTTTCCTTTTCTCTCTTATCAAAAATTTAATAAGGCAGACTAAATAAACCATAATGGGCCAGTACTCTGAGGACCGTATGTGTTTATTGCCTTCTGTAGGAGCTGCAGAGACCTGGTCCCTTGCGCCGGTCAATCTGCTTTTATATGTTTCAAGGAAAAGAAGAAAAGAATGTGATAAGAGGAGCTGACACCTATACCATGGTGACTAATAAGCTGACTCATTTACATTTTGACAAAACATACCGACAAAACATACCAGTAGGAGTGTTTAACATCAAATTTCATTCCATTAACGTATGCTCTTCAAGCTTTTTTAAAATTCTTTTCCATTATGGTTTATTACAGGATATGGAATATAGGTCCCCATGCTATGCAATAAGACCTTGTTGTTTATCCATCCTATATATAATTTGGTTTGCATCTGCTAACCCCAAACTCCCAATCTATCCCTCCCCCACCCTTCTTGGCAACCACAAATCTGTTCTCTATGTCTGTGAGTCTTTTTCTGTTTTGTAGGTAGGTTCATTTGTGTCATATTTTAGATTCCACATATAAATGATATCATATGGTATTTGTTTTTCTCTTTCTGACTTACTTTGTCTAGTATGATAATCTCTAGGTCAATCCATGTAGCTGCAAATAACATTATTTCATTCTTTTTTATGGCTTAGTAATTCCACTGTATATATATATATATATATATATATATATATATATACCACATCTTCTTTAACCATTCATCTGTCAATAGACCTTTAGGTTGCTTCCACGTCTTAGCTATTGTAAACAGTGCTGCTTTGAACACTGGCATGCCTGTATCTTTTGGAATTAGAGTTTTCATCTTTTCTGGTTATATGCCAAGGAGTGGGATTGCTGGATCATATGACAACTTTATTTTTAGTTTTTTGAGAAACCTCCATACTGTTCTCCATAGTGGCTGCCCCAGTTTATATTCCTACAAACAGTGTAAGAATGTTCCCTTTTCTCAACACCCCTCCAGCATTTGTTATTTTTAGACTTTTTAATGATGGACATTCTGACCAGTGTAAGGCAGTACCTCATTGTAGTTTTGATTTGCATTTCTCTAATAATTAGTGATGTTGAGCATCTTTTCATGTGCCTGTTGGCCATCTGTATGTCTTCTTTGGATAAATGTCTATTTAGGTCTCTGCCCATTTTTTAATTGGCTTATTTTGTTGTTGTTGTTGTTACTGAGTTGCATCAGACATTTTTATCCATTTGGGGCTTTAAAAATAACATAAAACTTTAAGAAATCGTTCTTACAAGACACTGGTTTGTTGAAGAGTATATTTCTACTGTCTAGTCAATCAATCCGAATCTACCTGTGAAGTGAATTTTCATTTTCTTTGCTCTTTCAGATGTATAGCTTTCAGGAGATACATGAGAACCAAGAAGAAAAAAAAAAAAAAAACAAATAGATGAAGAGTAAAACCAGGCTCACAATGCAATTTAGGAATAAATTAATGTGAAAATGGAAATTTGTTAGCACTCATTCAGCATAATAATTTGGGGCATTTAGCAGGGGATGGAAGAAAAAAATTATTTTCCCTCTCCTCCCAATCTTTACTGAACATATTTAGGAAGTGCATAGTTTTAGAGTTTCTCTTTTTTTCTTTCTTTTTTTTAGTGTTCTTGTCATGTTTTCACAATGCAACAGGAAATATAGTGAGGAGTTGTGAAGAGTTGTCCTTCCTCTCCCCTGATTCAACAGATTTCAAGTTTCTGTTCTGGTTGTCTTAGTTTCTATCTAAATTGGTAGTTATCCACTGTCCTAACACCCTCTATATCAGGAACTAAAAAACTTTTTTGGCAAAAAAGTTGATTAAACTCATTTATTCTTAGGGTATTAAAAAACCACACACAGTTCAAAGTATTATTCTGTCAAGGGATATTTGAATTTTAACAAACACAAAAAATTCATTCAAACGGAATATTTCTAGTGGTGTATTCAAGCAGTCAGTAAAGGAACTTTGGGTGGGAAGACTCTTAGGATTTGACTCATTTCCTGTCCCCTGCAGGTTGTTTTGTCTTCCAGGAAAGCCAGCCCTGAACCAGTTTTGTGGCCAACACCATCTTTGCTCACCATTTACAGCCCAATGTTTTCTCCAAAGAAACTACCTTAACCTATTAGAAACAATGAGTGCTACAGGCTGAATTGTGTCTCTCAAAAAGATGTGTTCAAGTCCTAACCCCCTAGTAACTCAGAATGTGACCTTATTTTGAAATAAGATCATTATAGGTAATAATTAGTTAAGCTAAGCTAAGTACATACTGGAGTAGGATGGGTCCTTATTCCAATGTGATTGCTGTCCTTATAAGAAGAGGAATGATGCTGTAAAGGCAAATACACTGGGGGAATGCCTTGTGAAGAGAGAGGCAGAGTTTAGAATGAAGCATCTACAAGCCAGGGAACATCTGGGACTGCCAGAAGCTGGCAGAGGTAAAGGAAGCATCCTCCCCTAGAGGCTCTGAAGGGAGCATGACGCTGCCAAGAACTTGGTTTCAGATTTCTAGCTTCCAGAACTCTAAGAAAATAAACTTCTGTTCTTTTAAATCACCCAGTTTGTGGAACTTTGTTATGATAGCCCTAGAAAACTAATACAACTAGTGATTTCTTTTTGTTTGCTCTTTATCTTTTCTGTTTCTCTACTTCTATTTCCTTCTTTCCATTTATTTATTTATTTATTTATCTATTTATTTACATATTTAGCCAACATCTAAATACGATGTTGCTCATTGACAAGGAAAAGGAGTGGGACCATGAGAAAAACAAAGTCTCTTTTTCCTTTTACATTAAAATATTGGGAAACCTGTTCAAAGTCGCATCCCCTCAGTGGGCTTCAACTATCTACAAAAACAGATTTTTTAAAACATTTACAGGTTTTAGCTTTAAAACTCTTTAAAAGAGTGCAATTCTTTAGTCAAATGAAATATTACATGGCTCCTCAAAATGTGAAATAGATTTTAAAACTTCACTTTTCTGTTTGAAGTCAGGAAGATACCCCGAATCAAATAGTACAGCTTCTCTTTGTCATCTTCCTTCCCTAGATGACGCACATGGTAACTCCATTGTTGCAGGTATTTTATTAGAATAATGTTTTCAATAAGAATATAGTTATATAGTTAAGAATATCTTAAGAAAACTCTATTAAGGATGAGAAAACAAAACAGTGGTTACTACTAGTCAGGGAGTATACCTGAAGACCAGAACTGTACATCATACATGGCTGTTCCAACACATATAACCTGACAAGGAGGGGAAAAAAATTGTTTTGAGTATTTGGCCATTTGGTATATCAGCTAATCTTCCTGCTGAGTAAATAGGGAAAGTCCAAATCATAAATTTACCACTAAACAGAGAAACTGATGTTTGTGGAGTGCTGAAAGTATTAATGTATTACATGTTCATACTCAGTCCTCCAGAGGTAAACATTATTCTCCCATATTACTGATTAAATCACTGAGGCTGTAACTCCAAATCTGTAATATGCCCACAGTCAGTAGTGAGGCAGATACCAGGATTCAGAGCCAAGTCTGAAGTACACACATTGTCATGAACTGCGCTCTCACCCTGCGTGAAGAGTAGAAATCTTTTTGTGTGTGTTATTTGCTTCCATCTCTTTTAACCAACATTTTGTCAGGGTTAAATCTCTCCTAACTATGCTGGATGTGATGGACCCAGATAAGAGAAGAATGACAGCTCTTGTGAGCCATCTGCAGGAAACACCAAGCGTGGGTGGTAGATGTAAATGTCACAGCGGGTGGTGGATACAATACCTGTGTGGACAGGTGCAGATGAATTGACAACCAACTGTATTTTCTCCTCACTGTGCAGTGTTTTGTTTTCACGTTTAATCTATGAGGACAGGCATCATGTTCAGACCGTTTTGCCACTGCGGTGCTAAAGCAGCAAGCATTTCCTTCCCTCGCCCCATACTTTCACATTCTATATAAAGTTATGCTCACATGGCACTGAAATAGACATTTTTATGTTCTACAAAAATACCACTGCAAAATGGCAAAAATGCTATAACTTGAAATAGATTATATTCTAAGATTAACTTTGCCTAAAGAACAGATTTTCCCCACATATTCATTCTGAAATCTTTAAGTCCTAGAAAAACTGCCACTAATTCTCCACTCCTCTGTGATCTCAGCTGTACCCTCACCTTGACTGTCTTCTTTAGGAAAGATGTTGACCACAGGAATGCAAAGAAAATCACTTCCTACCTATGTGAACTTGAGCTATTCACCTAAACTTTCTAAATCGAGATTCCTTATATTTAAAATAGGAAAAACACTTTTAAAATTATTTTCACTTGTATTTATTTTGCTTTCTAAGTTTCCCCCTCTAAGATAAATTTCATGACAACAGGAACTTAAAAAATGACAATGGAATCATCTTGTACATACTATTATGTCAATTGATTTTACATACACACAGAGTTTTTCATGTCAGAGAAACTGACATATCAATAACAAAACTTTTTTTAACACATTTCTGTCTGACTTGTTGCATTCCATAACTTTTGGTATGTTATGTTTATATTTTAATTCCTCCTAAATTATTTGCTGGTTTCCCTTGTGATTCTTCACAGCCATTTATTATTTATGAATGTGTTGTTTCATTTCCACATATTTGTATATCTCACTTATTTTTTTCTGTTATTGACTTCTAATTTCATTCCATCATGGTTAGAGGACATAATACATACAGCAAAATTACAAGAACTGATTGGAGAAATATAGTTCTACAATAATCATTGAACATCAGTGCCTCACTTTCAACCAAGGATAGAACAATTAGACAGAAGATCAGCAAGAAAATAGAAGATTTCTTTATTGAAGTATAGTTGATTTAAAATGTGTTAGTTTAAAATGTGTTAGTTTCAGGTGTACAAAAAAGTGGTTCATATATATATATTCATATATACATATATATGAACATATATATGTGAAACATATAAAAGAACATATATATGTTCTTTTTCAGATTCTTTTCCATTATGTGTTATTACAAAATATTGAGTATAGTTCAATCTATTTTATATATTGTAGTGTGTATAAACAAACTAATATTAACAGACATCTATAGAATATTCCACCCAACAACAGCAGAATACACATATTTCTCAGTGTACAGGGAACATGCTATAAGTTAGGCCATAAAACAAGTCACAATACATTTAAAATGATTGAAATCAAATAAAGGAATAATAAATCTTAAGGGGCAGGGTCACTGAAAGGGTGAAGTGTTTTTGCTGCTACTTCAAGTTAACATTAGTTGAACATTTACTGTACACTGACACTGCACTAGACATTGGAACAAAGATTACTAAGGCATTTGCAAACCACAGGGACCTAACATTCTAGTGGGAAGGATGAACAGAGAAACAACGAACTGCAATGCATCCTGATAACTGTGAAAAATGTCACTGGGAGTGGGACCAGTCAAAACTGGCCAACTGCTAGGAAAGGCAGGTCACGATGGCAGGGAGTGAGATGAGAAGGATCAGACATAGATTTATCGAGAAAATGAGAGTTGTGGAGTCTTGATCTCAAAAAGTATGTGTTTTCTAACAGGAGAAAAGAAATTGAAATCTCACAGTTTTGGGGAATAGGGGTGAATGGACCTGCAAAGCAGTTTGAAATAACCATAGAAGGTCTTTTATGGCATTCTCCAGATCCTAGCCTTGATTTCTTCATATAGGTTTCTAAGAAAAAAAAAAAGAAAATGAGAAAGCATAAGTGGCATAAATAGTAAACATTCTGAAAAGGCAAAACAAGTTTACACATTTAAAGTTCAAAGTTAGTCTGGTGTTTTTAGGGTCTGGCAATCACCAGAAACACTGAGCAGCTTGGATTCCAGGGCATATGTCAAGTGTTCAATTTGACTGAGCATGGTGTAATTTTAAGTCATAAATAATTAAGCCATGTCCTCAGCCTATGGAAGTGAGTAACATTGAACATTTCAAGGGGATTCTTTGCCATTTTCAAAGACTAAAGATACACTAATGATGATTATCAAGTGAGTTGCCACATTTCAAAATTACTCATGGAAGTGTTCCTAATTACCTGTCTTAGTGTGGAGCAAATAACAGCCTTACTAAATTAGTAATGCTCAGCATGATTTAACAACTAGCCTTGACATCTAAGTCCCTTATAACGTGTGGATGACATTTTTTGTCTTAAAACCAATGGCAGTCCACAACCCAAGCATTTAGTTCACCAGCGACATACTCTTTTACATGAGCCTCTTGGTGATAAGTGATAAAGTTGACTCCTGTGTGAAAGCCATTCTAAAATGACTTGGGAAACAAGTGGCATGCCAATTTTTCCTGTAATTCAGAGTTGAGGCTTCAACTGCGGAAAGGTTAGAAAAAGAGATGTCCCCTTCACTCAATGAAGAATTGCAATTACTATCTTTATATTAGCTGAAAAATTAACATCCTAAATCCTCAATTTTGTGATAAACAAAAAGTAAGACACAAAGTAAAAAACAAAGTCTCCTTTAGTAGGAAGGAAAAACGAGGAGCCCCTAGAAAAGATTTCAAATTTAGGTTAGTTTTCCAGACAAAATGTGCTCTAGTAGAAAAGGACTGACTTTCTTGTCTTCTGAGCAGGGATGTTCTCATCTTTAGTATTTAGTCTCTGACCCCATCCTATGATGTGCCTTTCACATTTTAGATTCCTCATCTTTAAAATAGGGGGATGATATTATCTAACTAACCATTTTATTGTCAGAATTAAATAATATTATATGAAATGGCTGTAAATGTTCAAGTGCTCTAATATCAATATTTTGGCAATTAGGCTAAAAATTCAGAAATATCAAATAAGACTATTTTCACACATTCAGTGTGTATGGAATGTTTCTGAGTAAAAGCAGTCTTGGTACCAGAAGACTGAGCACTGCAAGATGTAATATAAAATACAACACAGAGTACACAAGACATAGATAAATAGATAATAGATAAGCTATAGTATAAGAGATTATTCTAAGATTATATATGGCTTTATAAATGTGTCTCATGTCTCTTCCTCAATTTCTCTACTCTATGTATAAGTTATATGGACATATATCTTAAAAGACCTTTTACTTGAATGTATTGAATATTTAGCTCTAGCTCTGGTTCTTTTACTACTTATCTCACCCCAGGGGAAAAACACACATGTACATGCACATGAACACACACAAAAATTATTTTCTCCAAACCTCATTTTTACATTTACAAAATATGAGACTTTGAGTAAATGATCTCTAAGATCTTTGGACACATTAGCTTTCTTTGATTTTAATTTTATCACCATCTCTTACCCTACCGCTGTCCAAATGCCTAATCATGTATTTAGATATCAATCAGGAAAAGAGGGGGAAAAAAATGGAAAGAAGGGGCTCAGGAAGAAATGGCTACAGAAAGAGAACCAGAGTTAAAGTTGTGAGAGAAGAATTGAAGCTGAAAAAGACAGGTTGTTCTTAATCTCTCCTGCATCAAAAATTGAATCAAACTTCTTTATCATTAGGTTAAAGAGACTATATTTTCTTATAATTCAGGTACTTATAGGACATTACTTAATGAACTCAGTATCTACAGTAAAATTTTTTGGAAAAACATCAAAATTTCTCTGAAAATTTAGATTGTAAAAGTAGAATGTCATAATTTTATTGATTTATTTTCTATTTTCAAAGTCCCCAATTATTTAAACTCTGCAAACTCAAATATAGGAGCTTTCTTGAAAATGAAGCATTGTAATGAGTAAAGCTAAAAGCACTAAAGTTTAAAATTTCCTGGAATATACCTTTTTGGCGGAGCAGATCTTGCTTAGGAATCTTGCTATGACTCTTCTGGCAGTGTTTATTGTGATATTTGTCAGTGGGGATACGCTGGAAACTCTACTAACAGAGATGTAACAACTCAAAGCACTGTTTTTGCCAATTCGAAGTTTTAAATAGTGCCAAGTGTAACATAGTGGTGCTATGACGGAGAGACTCCAAATCAGCATCACCCCATTGATGATGCTGAGCTCGAGAACTGTATGACATTTATTCTGATATGCATGGATTGTTTAGGCAATCTGTTTTGCGCATGCACAGGTATTAACTATTTTATCATCAGAATTAGCCCTTTTCTTTTCTCTCTCAACACAGGTATTGAGCACAAGGGTATTGCTGAGTTTGATACACCAAAAATCCCCTCATAATGTGAGGGAAAGAAAAGCACAAGTTTGCATAATTTCTTCTTTCTCCTTCTGTAAGGTCATACTGTAGGGAAAGAAAAGATATCTAGAGTAATTATACCCAGTAGAATATAGGACATTCTGGGGGTGTTCAGGATCTATCATAGTTTGAGGGGGAAATATTAGGAATATTAAATATATGTGTTAACGTAAAGGTTTTATTTTTTTATTTTGAATATATTTAATAATGTATTAGTACAATAATATATTTATGTGATTTATGATTAAGTATAGAAATAGCCAGAAAATATAAAAAGGTGCTTGACATCACTAACCATCAGGGAATACAAATTAAAACCACAGTGATATTCTTTTAGAGTTTATTCACAAAGTACACTGAATGAAAAAAACTGTAACATCTTTGTTGGGGAATGATTGGCATACAATAAACTGCACATATTTAAAATGTAAAAAAAAAAAAACAAAAAAAAAACACAGTGAAATATCACCTCACTCCTGTCAGAATGGCTGTGATCAGAAAGAAAAAACAACAAATGTTGGTGAGGATGTGGAAAAGGGAACCCTCATGCATTGTTGGTGGGAATGTAAATTTGCACATCCACTATGGAAAACAGTATGGAGGTTCTTCAGAAAATTAAAAAGAGAGTAGAATAATGGTTGCCAGGAGCTGGGAGGTAGGGTAAATGGGCAGATGTTGGTCAAAGGGCTTAAACTTTCATTTATAAGATGAATCAGTTTTGGTGATCTAATGTACAGCATGGTAACTATGGTTGATAATACTATACTGCATACTTGAAAATTGCTAATAGAGTAGATCTTATGTGTTGTTACTACATACACACACACAAAGGATAACTGTGAGGTGATGGATGCATTAACTTCATTGCTGTAATCATATTACTGTGTACACAAATATCAATTCATCATGTTGTACACTTTAAATACATAAAATTTTAGTTGTATATCAATACGTCAATAAAGTTGGGGAAAAATAAAATATTTGTAACATATGACAAAAGGTTAAAATATTTGTTTTATAATGAGTATTTATATATCAGCAGTAAATTTATTATCTCAATAATATAAATTGTATAAACACCTCAACAGAAAGTTATCAAAGGGAATAAACAGTTTCTAGCATAAATGCAATTGATTAGTTTATTTACTAAAATTTGGTTACCCTCATTAATTAAATATTGCAAATTTAAACAAAAACGTGACGTCCTCTCTCACATAGCAAAGATTATATTACCAACGCTCAATACAGGCAGTGTTGTTGGGAAATGGCCACCCTCACAGTTTGCTGTCAGCAGTGTAACTCTGGCCATTTTTTACATTTTATGCCTTACTGTAATACGTAAATGTGCATGTCCATTAGTCATAAAATTCCACTTATAGAAATTTATCTGAAAGGAATAATTAGACAAAGATGCCCATAAAATGATAACAATAGCTAACATTTTTTGTGTATTATATATGAATTATCTAATTTAATCACCATAAAACACTATGAATGATTTTTACCTATTACTATCCCAGTTTTATAGCTGAAGGATCGCAGGATAATAGAAGTTAAATAACTTGGTCAATGTCACAACAGTTGTGACTGAAATAGGGCTGCCTGTCTCCTAAGCAGATCTTCACAACCAGGTAATCTTAGTAAATAAAGTGGATTGAACTTCAGCCTCCGTTCCACCCTTTTTCTGGGTAGTCCTTTACTGAAGAATCGGGAAAGCTAACACACACATTTCGCAGACTCACTTGAAGCTAGGGTTCCTGATGTGTTTTAGGTTCATTTATGCAGGTGCACTCCCATGAGATTTGGCAGACAGGATTAATGTGGAGCTCATTTAGCAGTTCTTTCCATTTTCTGCTGGCAAATACAGTGTGGAAGCATTTGGGTTTCTTGTGGCAGCAGCCAAGGACCAATCACTAGCTTCATGGGTGTCAAATCTCATGACATACACTTTGTCAGTGCAATTCTTACAGTGTGGCAAAGCTCTGGGTCCACATATCCTGTGACAGAGCTTCCTGATACCTGGTCACAGCTCAGCAGAATTTTCCTGGGACCAGCTGTTGAGATGGCAGCAGCACCTTTCTGACTCTGGAGATGATAGCTTTTCTTTTATTTCTTGGGTCAAAAGTTTCATGATCTGTGCATCATAAGTAAGGCCTTGTCCTCTTGGAGTTAAGAGTTTCAAGGACTGCTTCCTGATGGCCAAGCTTCCAGATTGTAGGAAAAATAGCCATTCTCCTGGTGGCCCTGTTCCATGGAATTGTCCTGGAAATCACTCCTGCAAGCCCAGTCTAGAACTCAGTCTTTCAGCCATGCTAACAATTTTTATAAAAGCTCAGACCTTTCTCATTTCTGCAATTAAACATTGACTATATGGCTAGCCTAGGATATATACTGAGTTTGATTTAATATTTGTTAATTGATAACAATTTAAATTATTATAATGGAGAACTGGATATATAGCTATGTAATACATTTGCACAATGAACTAGAATGCAGTAATTAAAATTAAAATCTATATCTATATCTATTTATTAACATGAAACCTATTACTTACAACATAGTATTGAGTAAAAAAGAAGGCTATAAAATAGCATGCTGTGTGTGTATGTGTGTGTGCTTAGAAAAGTGTGTCCAGATAGAAAATAAAATGTGAATAATCATTTTAATATTATTTAATACTTAATAATTTTTAGCATTACTCTTTTGGATAATTCTCACTTTCTTCCTTAGAGCTTTTTATATTATGGGAAATTTTAATGATTACCGTTGCTTTAATAACAACAACAAAAAATAAAAGCTATTTACATTTTGGGCCGAAAAAAAAGAAAGACACCACCACTATCTTACCTTGGGTGCGTGGAATAGGTTATTCTCACTACTCTTCTTTGATTATCTCTAAACTTTCTTATGTATAATTTTATATTAGTTTAATTTTATAAGTCACCTTCAATTCTTTGGAAAGAATATGAAGTTTAAAGGCTATGACTAAAAATGAATACTTGCTATGTACTTATTTAAAAACTACCTCTTATTGTGTGGCTTCTACTTGTTGCAATATATTTATTTCATATGGTGATCTTGTCAGCTGGTTCCACACACACTGAATGTAGAATGCCTTTTTAACTTCATTGCACAATTATATGCTCTTGGTATCAGAGTCAGGGTGAGGAGACATTTATAAGCCTTTAAGACGTCTTCCTCCAATTCTCTCATGTATCTGTTCACTTTTTTTTTCACCTTTTACCTACACAGTAAGCTGAGTGAAATAAATGTTAAGATCTAAGCGCTGCTGTGGGCAGAGATAGGAGAGGGAACCTGTGTGCTGACACGAAAACTTCAAGGTTTGGGTGACGTGACTTGCTAAACATGAGAATCGTTTTGTACAGAGATGTAAGTTATTTCTGGGCACTACAGATGCTAAGAGTATAAAAAGGCAATGATGCTCACTTTGTAAATATACCATCTCATGTGAACTGCCAAGATCACCAAATTTGGAGGTTCTGTGTGAGCTGCTAGTAGGAATCAGTGGGGAGCTATGTAGCCCAATTTTAGCCATTCCCATATACATACTTTACACTGTCTACTGGTATTTCAGAAAACAAAAACAAAGTACAAAGATAGCCTTGCTCCAAGTCTCAACAATTCTCAAATTTGTGATCTGGCCTAGTTCACCTAAACTATATCCATTATGCCCAAGACCCTCCCTGCCTTTCTACTATGATAAATATTCCAAGGCAGCGCTTTCAGTTCAGCTAGGTGGAAATGCAAAAATATCTGCTCCAAAGTACTATCATACATGGCCAGAACTACTAACTGTTTAAGAAAATAGGGAAAATATTCTTAGGTCTTTGAGGTCTCAACTTTATCACAGACACTCTACCTCCATGCCCTTGAAGCTTTTTAAAGTACAGCACTTACAACCTTTTACTTTATTTTTTTGTAAACTTATTCATATCCATCACTGGCCTGCACACTCCTTGAGTTCATGGAACACTTTTTATGCATCTTTAGTTCTCTCCTTTTAACCCAGTCCCTGGACAATAGTTCCTAAAGCTGCAGCTGCAGTTTCAAAGATCATTTAAACTCAAGAGAATGGATACCTAAAAGGGAACATCACCTGTGTTCTGATGGTGGCTAATGGTGAAATGTTAGAAGAAATGGTGGTAAGCAGAAATAGACAGTCTTTGAATCAAGAGCCTTCTTTCACCTCTCAAATCACATTACTATGTAAAAATGAGTAAAAGACTGGCTAAGGCTTAGAGCTAAATGGGATCTTTCAGTGCACGTAATTTGTATGTCCTTCAAGAAGATCACACAAATCATCAGAGAATAATAAGTTAAAGGATGTCCAGGAGCAGGTAAAATTGAAGCAGCCCCAATTTCTTCTTTCCTCCATTTTTCTTATCCCTCTACACTTTGGATATATTCTTTCATATTATCTCAAGACAGCTGACAGTTTCCTCAAGGACTTACATTCACACTATTTAGGTATGAATGTGGCAGATGCCATGGTACCCTATCCAATATCTATTTTTCTTTCTTTTTTTAACCAATACAAGACAAATATTGCTATGAAAGACATATAACTGCCTGAAAAAGGGGAGTCTTCTAAATATAAGCAAAAAAAATGGAGTAAAATTTCCAGAAATATACTTTTTTAGCCTTTTCCTCCTTCTTATTTTTTGACCTAATATACAGTCTAGATAGCTATAGTCTAGCAGTTATTTTGTACCATAAGATGACCCTCAGTATGAAAAGAACACACAAAGGATTCTGGAGCAGAAAGATAGACAGAAACTTTGTCCCTGTTGAGCCATTGTAGAGCTACCGGAAATATTTGGGAGTGAGAAAAAACAAAGAGTAAAACCTATAATTTGTTTAAACCTGCATTTTTTTGTTCAGGGTTGTGGTCTCAGTTACAGTCAAACATAGAACCTACTCAATAGTTTCAATTTCTCTTTATCTATCCTTATTGAAAGCTAAACATAGCTACTCCCCATCATCTAGATTTTATAGCCAACATACGTTTGAATACTATTAAATTTCATCTGTTTTTCTCATTTTATTCTTATACTTCATCTATTTTATTTTATTTTTTCTACCATGACCCAACTTAGTAATTCTTCTTGGAATCAAACTCCTCCAGTGTATTTGTAGTATTCATGGTAATATGCCAAACCTCTCTGATGAAATAAAAAGTGTGCTTATTACCCACTGCCATCTACTTAAACTTTGTCTTACAGTGAAAAGATAATCTGTGTGATAGAAAAAGAAAATCCTTTCCCTTTAACTTAACTTTGTCTTTTTCCCTTCCACATAAAGCAGCCTTTTTATTCCTGTAGAGGTGTTCCTGCAAAGGCCCAGAATACAGTGCAAATATTAATTAAGACAACATTGAAAACTTCAACTCACCAATCCATTAATCGATGTATGGAATTGTAAAATGATTTGCCCAAGGTTCCAAAACAGCCTCAACTGCCAGCTCTATGCAAATACACAGGCACAAGCAATGTTCACAATTTCACGTTCCGTCTGAATGCTAAAAGCTTTGTTTCTGCCAGTCATTTCCTCGCTAGTATTTAACTCATCACTTTGAAAACCACTTTGATAAGCAGATACCTTGAGCATGGAGAGAGCTATAAAAAAGGCCTAAATTTCTGTTTCAGCTTTTAAAAATTCTATTACAGAACAGTTACTGAAATGGAGAACCTACCAACTGCTTATATGGGAATTTTCTTAGAGAAATAGGAGAATAAAATTGCATTTTTCATTTAGATTACTCAAATACATGGTTATCTGTGTTCCTCTTCAGGAAAGGCAGGAAGAAAACTAGCATTGTGGCTATCTGAGGATTCATTGCTTCTTAATCCTTTGTTAATTGCCCAATATATATCTTAGTAGGAGTTTATGTACATGTCAAAACCATTTATATGATAGTTAAGTTGATTTGGAGACATCTAGCTATTAAAATAAGAACACCTCACAACATGGACGGACCTAGAGATTGTCATACTGAGTGAGGTAAGTCAGACAGAGAAAGAGAAATATTGTATGACATCGCTTATATGTAGAATCTAAAAAGAAATGATACAAATGAACTTATTTACAAAACAGAAACAGACTCACAGACTTAGAGAATGAATTTATGGTTACCAAAGGGGAAAGGTGGGGGGCAGGGATAAATTAAGAGATTGAGATTAACATATACACACTACTATACATAAAATATCAATAGATGACCAACAAGGACCTACTGTATAGCACAGGGAACTCTGCTCAGTATTATGTAACAAGCTAAATGGGAAAAGAATACAAAGAAGAATAGATACATGTATATGTATAACTGAATCATTTTGCTGTACGCCTGAAACTATCACAACATTGTTAATCAACTACACTCCAATATAAAATAAAAAGTTAAAAAAAAAGAATATACAGTGGAGAAAAGACAGTCTCTTCAATAAGTAGTGCTGGGAAAACTGGACAGCTACATGTAAAAGAATGAGATTAGAATATCTCCTCATACCATACACAAAAAAAACCCCCCAAATATGTATCTTTTAAATTCTGTGATTCAGCGTAATGCTGTGCTTTAATGTTTCTTGTAGTGCATGTTTGATGGAAGTAAATCCTTTCAGATTTTGTATGTCTGCAAAAAAATAATAAAGGGTGTTGATATATGAAGTGGAAAAAAATAAAATAAGAACATCTCAGGAAGCTGTCTGTATATACAGAGGAAATGCACATTCTCTTTATATTCACAGAAGGTCACGTGCCCACACATTTTAAGGGTTCATCAAAGAGATGTGGCTATTTTTTTCTGTTTAAACCCATATTGCTTCAAATTATCTCGATCTTTTTTTCCCCAATTTTTCAGTCATTCTGCTATGTTTACAAACTGGAAATAAAAGAATCTCCACTACCTTCTTCCATGTATGATCTGTTAGCAAATACACCTCGTTGGCCCACTGATGGAGAAGCCAAAAACAAAGTTTACATGTTTTTATCTAAATTCCTATAGCATTGTGGCAGAAGAACCTGGGTTAAGATATGCAGCCTGAAATTCCTATCCCCTTGATTTTACTTAGGCCCAAATACCATTTTTTCTCTTTTCTAAATGTCTAAATCACAGTCATGAACACCAAGGATCCTTTAGTAGTGACTATGGATGGAAAGGTCAAGCCTTCTATTAACCTGGTGTCACAATGTCGCCTGTACAGTTTATTCCATAGATTTGGATACAGTATTATAAGATTCTACTGCCTCAAAATACTTATTCAGGGAAGGGAAAACAATCTACCATTTACCAGTAATTGATGTTGCCAATTCTCCACATTGCCCCTACCAGCATTGATCCATCTATTCATTTTTCAGCAGGTGAATTTTGAACATCTCTTATTTCCCAGACACCATTCAAAGCTCTGAAGATACAAACATGCAAAACATGTTATCTAAGCTCAACATTTTAGGGAGCTCCTTCTATCTTAAAAAATTCTATTACTGTAATTATTCTACCTCAAGTATTGGTCACGGTACCTTCCTTAGAAGAAACTTGTTTCTTTCTAAAAGAAGCAAACGCTAGAAGGTTTCCAATGTACAAAAAAGTTGCAAGAAGTGTAAAAGGAACACCCACATGTTCTTTATCTTTTATCTTTAAAGATAAAGTACCAGGTACGCCAATTAGCAATATTTCCCCGCTTTTCTTTGTTTCTGTGTGTATTCATATAATGCTTATTTCTCTGAAGCTTTTGAGATTGAGATGTATACATCATGTTCTTTTACCTCTAAATACTTCAGTGTATATTTCCTTAGAATAGGATATTCTCTTCCATAAATACAACACCGTTGTCATCTTAATTAAATTTAAATGTGATATAACCTATTTTCCTAGTCTATCATCAATATTTTTTTTCAGTTGAACCACTAATACTCTTTCTGTAACTGTTTTCCTTCCAATAAAGAATCCAGTCTAAGAGGCCATATTGCATTTCATTGTTGTGCCTTTTAATCTCCTTTAATATGGAACACTCTCTTATCATTTCTTTGTCTTGTATGACACTGACAGTGTCAGACATAATCAGTCAGACAACTCTGAATAATGCAGTATGTTGTGTTTTAATCAAGTGCCTTGCATTTTGTGTTTGTCTGATGTTTCTTTATGTTTAGTTCAGGTTATGCAGTCCCAGCTGGAATGCTACATAAATGTTATGGTGTCCTTCTCAGGCTATCACATCTGAAGGCTCGCCATGTCTACCTGCTCTCCTCCTCCCTCATTCCTAATAAGTTTTAAATTTGGAATAATTCTAGCCATACAGAAAGGTTTCAAAGATGGTACAAAGACTTCCCATATACTCTTCTACCAGAACTAAGAAATTAATGTTGGTTCTTTACTGTCAAAATAAATTACAGGCTTCTTTTAGATTTCACCAGGTTTTCTACTAATATCTTTTCTGTTCTAGGAGCTCATCCTGGACAATGTATTTAGTTTGCATGTCACCTTAACCCACACTGACATATCAGTTTTTCAGTCTTTCCTGGATTTTAATGACTTGGACAGTTTTCAAGAGTGACCATCAAGTATGTTGCAAAACATATCTCAATTTGGGTTTTTCTCGTGGGGTTTGCCTTTTATTTTTTATGTTAATTTTAATCACCCTAAGTGTCTGATTTTTCCACTATATTGTTACTATTATTTTCTTGCTACTAATAAAGAGTTTATAGGAAAACACTTCAAAACCTTGCAAATATCCTGCTTCTTCTCAAACCCCCTCTCTCCTAAATTGATGATTCTTGACTGAACCAATCTTTACATGATGGTTGGAAATAAAAACTACTATCCTCTCCAAATTTACCAGTTTGCACTTGGCATTCTACTGTAAGCAAGAGCCCTCCCTCCTCTTCCATTTTTTCTTTATCTATTTATTATTGTTATGAACTAATGGATTCACATTCTATGATGATTTTTAATTTGTTATTGTCCTTAATTATTTTGATGCTCAAAAAATTTAAGATTCATCCAGAAGCAACCCTTTCATGCTGGCTCCACAATCTTATGGCCCACCCCCATCCACCTTAAGAATACTTCCTTACTTTATGGCATAACAAAAGAGTCCAAGCTCATTGCACCCCATTCCTTGCCAGCCCTGAAGTTAGTCATTCTCCATGGAAAAGTCCTTTCTTAAATCTTTCTTGTAACCAGCAAAGTCATGCTTCAGAGTAGAAAACAAATTAGTGATGTTAAATGCATTTTTAGTGGCAATTCTTCTGTTAAGTTCAACTTGACCTACTAAATATGAATTACTAATTACATGAACATTTCAAATTCAGACAGCAGTCAGGACCTTCACTTATTTCCAGTACATTAAAACAACATTATATACAATTAACATTTAGAAACTTGAGAATAATTATGCATATTCCAGCATCCTTTCAATACTAAAATCAACTGAACATACAGATCTCCCAGGTCAACTGTATTCTTTCTTTTACAACCATTCCTGTATGCTCTCCATTACACTTCCCCATTTTTCTCATTATCCACTTTGACCCTGCCCCAAGCTTTCAGTTGCCTATGTCTAAAGTATTCTTTACTTTTTCATAGAGTACCTGCCTTCCACCTACCTTAACAAAAACCATTTCCTTTTCTTTCCCCCCATTCCCCAAAACCTTTCTGCAAATAAAGGACACAGTAATATCATGGCTCCCCATTTCCACATCCTAACAATTACTCTTCCTCCTTTGTACATGAATCCTTCTTCTTTAAAACGTAAAATTCACTTTTTACATCACATTGTCATTGTCTCCTATTATTTACTGGTGAATGTGAACTCACGTTCATCGAGTTATGCTGACACCTAAATTTTGTTTTGCTTTCATCCCCAATTCTGTCACTATCCTATAGGAGTCCATTAGGAGTCATTCCAAGCTCTAAGTACAGTATGGCTTATAGTCTCAACTACAATTATCAATTGCACGTCAATTTACTAATTCTTAAAAAAATAAACCTATGATCTTCTCATATTTAAATTGATTCACCTATGAAATAAACTCTTAAGCATCATTTTTTCATCACTAGTTATTTATCCTTCCAGACCTCTCCCCCTTCTCCCTCTTTCTCTCTACTCTTCCCCCCTTCCCTTTTAAACTGCTCTTCATCATTTGACACTCTCGTTTGCTTTCTCTTCCTTAGCACTCTATTATCTTTTTTTTTTTTTTTTTTTTTTTTTGCAGTACGCGGGCCTCTCACTGTTGTGTCCCCTCCCGTTGCGGAGCACAGGCTCCGGATGCGCAGGCTCAGCGGCCATGGCTCACAGGCCCAGCCACTGCGCGGCATGTGGGATCTTACCGAACCGGGGCACGAACTCGTGTCCCTTGCATCGGCAGGCGGACTCTCAACCACTGCGCCACCAGGGAAGCCCGCACTCTATTATCTTGTTTTTCATCCATTAGCACTATTTTTGTCTTGCTTCTTCATCTATCCAGACTTGATTTGAAATTCTATCATTTCATTACTCTCTTACTAGCACAATAGTCACTGAATGCTGCTGCCTTTTCACCACAACTGCCCTGAAAATTTCAAACTCTGATTAAACTCAACAATCTCCATCACACCTTTCCACTATGATAGATAACGTAAAATGGCAAAACCATATAGATTGATGCCACAAATACACTACCAATCTCAGATGTGACTCAGTCCCACTTGGAAATCCTTTTACATGTTGCCATTCCACTCCTTCTCCCAGTTCCTTCAACACCTATTCCAATTTCTACTAAACTAACTTTGTCCACCACTTTGGAGCATACAAATTGTCCTTGAAATTCAGAATGGAAATAGACATTGTGAAACATTAATATAATTAACTTTCCCCTAAACCTATAAATGTATCCTCACAAATCCTAGAGAAGGTCTTCATCCTCTTATCTCACCTCATTCCTCTTCCTGGGCTGTTGGTCATTCCCAGGAATGCTGCCTCACCTCTCTTCTGCATTTTCAGCTTCTTTCACTTGGTTGGCTCCAAACTTTCAGCCTCTAAATTTGCTGAAAGCTCTTTCATTCTAAGAAGATTCTCAAGAAACTTCTGTTCTAAAAGCAGTATTCTCAGGTTTTCATCTCTTCCTAACCAAGCTTTCTAATAAATAAATAAATAAAATTTAATCTCCTTTTCCTGAACTTTAATTTACAGACTTGGCTTCTGCTTTCTAAAGTCTCTACCTAATTCTGTGCTGCAACAGTTCCTTATATGGTAACCATTGACCACCTGATTGGAAATGTATTGATTCTTGTCCTTTTTTTTTTTAGACCTTGGACGCTTTTTTGAGATTTGCTGCTGTTGATTGCTCTGTCTCTGTTTTCCCTTGGTTTCTATTGCCCTTATATTTTGTGGTTCTTCTCTACCTTTCTGATCACTTTTTGTTTTTCCAATGAATTGTCAACTTAATTCTGTAAAAATTACTGTTCCACACTGATCAGTTATTAACCTTTACTTCCTTTCTTAATTTATATTTTCTTGAGTATTTTATCCAGACACTTCTATACTCCTAACTACCACACTATATTTTTGACCAAAAAGTACTTATTTTTAACCTTAATCCCTGATCCAATATTCAAAAATTTGCACCTTCTGTCTAAAAGCTATATCTACTTAACTAATCTGATAGTACACTGACTCAATATTCCCAAACCAAATGGTTTCCCCCTCTTATTTCCTCTATTTCTACTCTTTTGAATACCCTATTCTTGATAATAGAAAGTTCATGGTGACAAAAGATAATCTTTATTATTCTTCTTATTCCCAAAGTTCAGTACTGAATCTTTCATCCATTCCTGGTATCTCTACTTCTATATACTCCTAGCATAGCTTCCACTGCCTTAGTTTATAGGCTTGTCTCTTTACTTGTTGATACCTCAAACTTGTTATTCTAAACCAAAAATGTTATAATTTTTCTCTTTTTAAGACATTGTTTAACTCTATCACATATTGATATACATTAATATACCTTGGGCTGACCACTTAGCCTACTGAAACCAATGTAGACCTGACTGGGTGTCATCACTTTGATCCAGGCTCATCACTTATGTCCTAGAAGCAGCAGAGTACCACAATCTTGGAATGGATGCCCCATGTATGCAGAAGACCACCTCTAGTCAGCCGAGTACTTACCTAACCAGCAAGCCAAGATACCTTCAGCCAATTACCAACTGTAAGAGACTTTGCTTTCTTATAATGGGGGAGCGGGAAGGTTGTAGTCCTCTGAACCTTATATCAATAGTTCAGTGCCTTCCTAGACTGTTTGATGGATTGGGTTGACTTCTTAGTAGTAAAACTTTTCATTCTGGGCTTAATCATTATCCTATTATTTTATAGGTTTCCTGTCCCCCCCGACCCTTTAATAATATTAAATTCTAAACTCTGTAGCAGGACATTTAAGATTTGACCTGTGTTTCTCTCTTGAGATATATTTCCCAAAATCACTTTTTAAAAAAAATGTATTTATTTATTTACTTATTTTATTTTTGGCTGCGTTGGGTTTTCCTTGCTGCACATGGGCTTTCTCTAGTTGTGGTGAGCCGGGGATTTTTCATCATTAGTGTATAGGAATGCTAGAGATTTCTGTGTGTTAATTTTGTATCCTGCTACTTTACCAAATTCATTGATTAGCTCTAGTAGTTTTCTGGTAGCATCTTTAGGATTCTCTATGTATAGTGTCATGTCATCTGCAAACAGTGACAGCTTTACTTCTTCTTTTCCGATTTGGATTCCTTTTATTTCTCCTTCTTCTCTGATTGCTGTGGCTAAAACTTCCAAAACTATGTTGAATAAGAGTGGTGAGAGTGGGCAACCTTGTGTTTTTCCTGATGTTAGTGGAAATGGTGTCAGTTTTTCACCATTGAGGAGGATGTTGCCTGTGGATTTGTCACATATGGCCTTTATTATGTTGAGACAAGTTCACTCTATGCCTACTTTCTGGAGGGTTTTTATCATAAATGGATGTTGAATTTTGCTGAAAGCTTTCTCTGCATCTATTGAGATGATCATATGGTTTTTCTCCTTCAATTTGTTAATATGGTTTATCACATTGATTGATTTGTGTATATTGAAGAATCCTTGCATTCCTGGAACAAACCCCACTTGATCATGGTGTATGATCCTTTTAATGTGCTGTTGGATTTTTTGCTAGTATTTTGTTGAGGATGTTTGCATCTATTTTCATCAGTGATATTGGCCTGTAGCTTTCTTTCTTTGTGACATCTTTGTCTGGTTTTGCTACCAGGGTGTTGGTGGCCTCGTAGAGTGAGTTTGGGAGTGTTCCTCCCTCTGCTATATTTTGGAAAAGTTTGAGAAGGATAGGGGTTAACTCTTCTCTAAATGTTTGATAGAATTCACCTGTGAAGCCATCTTGTCCTGGGCTTTTGTTTGTTGGAAGATTTTTAATCACAGTCACAATTTCAGTGCTTGTGATTTGTCTGTTCATATTTTCTATTTCTTCCTGGTTCAGTCTCGGAAGGTTGTGCATTTCTAAGAATTTGTCCATTTCTTCCAGGTTGTCCATTTTATTGGCAAAGAGTTGCTTGTAGTAAACTCTCATGATCCTTTGTATTTCTGCAGTGTCAGTTGTTACATCTCCTTTTTCATTTCTAATTCTATTGATTTGTCTTCTCCCTTTTTTTCTTGATGAGTCTGGTTAATTGTTTATCAATTTACTTTATCTTCTCAAAGAACCAGCTTTTAGTTTTACTGATCTTTGCTATCATTTCCTTCATTTCTTTTTCATTTATTTCTGACCTGATCTTGATGATTTCTTTCCTCCTGCTAACTTTGGGGATTTTTTGTTCTTTTTGCTCTAATTGCTTTAGGTGTAAGGTTAGGTTGTTTATTTGAGATGTTTCTTGTTTCTTAAGGTAGGACTTTATTGCTATAAACTTCCCTCTTAGAACTGCTTTTGCTGCATCCCATAGGTTTTGGGTCTTCGTGTTTTCATTGTCATTTGTTTCTAGGTATTTTTTGATTCCCTCTTTGATTTCTTCAGTGATCTCTTGGTTATTAAGTAGTGTATTGTTTAGCCTCAATGTGTTTGTGTTTTTTACAGATTTTTCCTGTAATTGATATCTAGTCTCATAGCGTTGTGGTTGGAAAAGATACTTGATACGATTTCAATTTTCTTAAATATACCAAGGCTTGATTTGTGACCCAAGATATGATCTACCCTGGAGAATGTTCCACGAGCACTTGAGAAGAATGTGTATTCTGTTGTTTTTGGATGGAATGTCCTATAAATATCAATTAAGTCCATCTTGTTTAATGTATCATTTAAAGCTTGTGTTTCCTTATTTATTTTCATTTTGGATGATCTGTCCATTGGTGAAAGTGGAGTGTTAAAGTTCCCTACTATGATTATGTTACTGTTGATTTCCCCTTTTATGGCTGTTAGCAGTTGCCTTATGTATTGAGGTGCTCCTCTGTTGGGTGCATAAATATTTACAATTGTTATATCTTCTTCTTGGATTGATCCCTTGATCATTATGTAGTGTCCTTCTTTGTCTCTTGTAATAGTCTATTTTAAAGTCTATTTTGTCTGATATGAGAATTGCTACTCCAACTTTCTTTTGATTTCCATTTGCAATGAATATCTTCTTCCATCCCCTCACTTTCAGTCTGTATGTGTCCCTAGGTCTGAAGTGGGTCTCTTGTAGACAGCATATAGATGGGTCTTGTTTTTGTATCCATTAAGCAAGACTGTGCCTTTGGTTGGAGCATTTAATCCATTCAAGTTTAAGGTAATTATCGATATGTATGCTCCTATGTCCCTTTTCTTAAATGTTTTGGGTTTGTTTTTGTAGGTCCTTTTCTTCTCTTGTGTTTCCCACTTAGAGAAGTTCCTTTAGCATTTGTTTGCTGGTGCTGAATTCTCTTAGCTTTTGCTTGTCTGTAAAACTTTCGATTTCTCCATCAAATCTGAATGAGATCCTTGCTGGGTAGAGTAATCTTGGCTGTAGGTTTTTCTCCTTCATCACTTTCAATATGTCCTGCCTCTCTCATCTGGCTTGCAGAGTTTCTGCTCAAAGATCAGCTGTTAACCTTATGGGGTTTCCCTTGTGTGTTATTTGTTTTTCCCTTGATGCTTTTAATATTTTTTCTTTGTATTTAATTTTTGATAGTTTGATTAATATGTGTCTTGGCATGTTTCTCCTTGGATTTATCCTGTATGGGACTCTCTCTGCTTTCTGGACTTGATCAACTATTTCCTTTCCCATATTAGGGAAGTTTCCAACTATAATCTCTTCAAATATTTTCTCAGTCCCTTTCTTTTCCTCTTCTTCTTCTGGAACCCCTATAATTCAAATGTTGTTGCATTTAATGTTGTCCCAGAGGTCTCTGAGACTCTCCTCAATTTTTTTCCTTCTTTTTTCTGCTCTGCGGTAGTTACTTCCACTATTTTATCTTCCAGGTCACTCCTCTGTCTTTCTGCCTCAGTTATTCTGCTATTGATGCCTTCTAGAGAATTTTTAATTTCATTTACTGTGCCCTTCATCACTGTTTGTTTGCTCTTTAGTTCTTCTAGGTCCTTGTTAAACATTTCTTGTATTTGCTCTATTCTATTTCCAAGATTTTGGATCATTTTTACTATCATTATTCTGAATTCTTTTTCAGGTAGACTGCCTATTTCCTCTTCATTTGTTAGGTCCTTGGTGGGTTTTTTCCTTGCTCCCTCATCTGTTGTGTGTTTTTCTGTCTTTTCATTTTGCTTAACTTACTGTGTTTGGGGTCTCCATTTCGCAGGCTGCTGGTTCGTAGTTCCTGTTGTTTTTGATGTCTGTCCCAAGGGCTAAATTTTGTTCAGTGGGTTGTGTAGCCTTCCTGGTGGAGGGGACTAGTGCCTGTGTTCTGGTGAATGAGGCTGGATCTTGGCTGTCTGGAGGGCAGGGTCACGTCCGGTGGTGTATTTTGGGGTGTCTGTGGCCTTATTATGATTTTAGGCAGCCTCTCTTCTAATGGATGGGGTTGTGTTCCTGTCTTGCTAGTTGTTTGGCATAGGGTGTCCAGCACTGTAGCTTGCTGGTCATTGAGTGAAGCTGGGTCTTGGCATTGAGATGGGGATCTCTGGGAGATTTTTGCCGTTTGATATTACATGGAGCTGGGAGGTCTCTTGTGGACCAGTGTCCTGAGCTTGGCTCTCCCACCTCAGAGGCACAGCCCTGATGCCTGGCTGGAGCACCAAGAGCCTGTCATCCACACAGCTCAGAATAAAAGGGAGAAATAAAAGAAAGTAAGAAAAAAAGAAGATAAAATAAAGTAAAATAAAATAAAGTTATTAAAATAAAAAATACGTATTAAGAAAAAAATGTTTTTAAAGTTAAAAAAAAAAAGGAGTGCTAGAACCCTAGGACAAATGTTAAAAGGAAAACTATACAGACAAAATTACATACAGAAGCATACACATACACACTCACAAAAATAGAGAAAGGGGAAAAATATATATATCTTTGCTCCCAAAGTCCACCTCCTCAATTTGGAATGATTCGTTTTCTATTCAGGTATTCCACACATGCAGGGTACATCAGGTTGATTGTGGAGAGTTAATCCACTGCTCCTGAGGCTGCTGGGAGAGAGTTTCCTTTCTCTTCTTTGTTCACACAGCTCCTGCGGTTCAGGTTTTGATTTGGACCCGCCTCTGTGTGTAGGTCGCCTGAGGGCGTCTGTTCTTTGCTCAGACAGGGTGGGGTTAAAGAAGCAGCTGTTTCAGGGGCTCTGGCTCACTCAGGCCGCGGGGAGGGAGAGGTACGGATACAGGGCGAGCCTGCGGCAGCAGAGGTCAGCAGGACATTGCACCAGCCTGAGGCATGCCCTGCGTTCTCCCGGGTAGGTTGTCCTCGGATCACGGGACCCTGGCAGTGGCGGGCTGCATAGGCTCCCAGGAGGGGAGGTGTGGATAGTGACCTGTGCTCGCACACAGGCTTCTTGGTGGCGGCAGCAGCAGCCTTAGCATCTCATGCCCGTCTCTGGGGTCCGAGCTGATAGCCGCGGCTTGCGCCCGTCTCTGGAGCTCCTTTAAGTGGCGCTGTTAATCCCCTCTCGTCGCGCACCAGGAAAAAAAGAAGCAAGAAAAAGTCTCTTGCCTCTTTAGCAGCTCCAGACTTTCCCAGACTCCCTCCCGTCTAGCCGTGGTGCACTAGCCTCTTCAGGCTGTGTTCATGCCGCCAACACCAGTCCTCTCCCAGTGCTCTGACTGAAACCCGAGCTTCAGCTCCCAGCCCCGCCTGCCCTGGCGGGTGAGCAGACAAGCCTCTCGGGCTGGTGAGTGCTGGTTGGCACCGATCCTCTGTGCAGGAATCTCTCCACTTTGCCCTCCACACCCCTGTTGCTGTGCTCTCCTCCGCAGTTCTGAAGCTTCCCCGCTCTGCCACCCGCAGTCTCCGCCCGCGAAGGGGCTTGCTAGTGTGTGGAAACCTTTCCTCCTTCACAGCTCCCTCCCACTGGTGCAGGTCCCATCCCTATTCTTTTGTGTCTGTTTTTTCTTTTTTCTTTTGCTCTACCCAGGTACATGGGGAGATTCTTGCATTTTGGGAGGTCTGAAGTCTTATGCCAGCATTCCGGAGGTGTTCTATAGGAGTTTTTCTACATGTAAATGTATTTCTGATGTATTTGTGGAGAGGAAGGTGATCTCAGCATCTTACTCTTCTGCCATCTTGAAGCTCCTGCCTCCGTTTAGTTTTATTTGGCTTTTTGCTCTTTCATTTATTCCAAAATAGTATGATTATAAATAATCCTATTGCTACAATGACATTCTTTGCATACATCACTTCACACTTGCCTGATTGCTTCCATATAGTAAATCTGTAGAACCAGAGTTGTTTAAACAGATGATTCTGCAGAAAATTTTTATCTTTTGTATATATTAGACTATTTAAGACAATGCCTATGTGTCTACAATGCCTTTTTAACAGAGTATTTTCAATTATTTTATTTGTAATTTAATTAATCTGAGAGATGAAAATGATATTTTAATACTAATTAATATGACCATAATTTTATGTCTAGAGATTAGTTGAAATTTTTATTCATATGTCTGTCAACTTTGGTTATCATATATTTGTCTCTCAAATTTTTACTCATTTATTTGTTAAACTGTACTTTCTTTTTCTGTCAGCTTTTGTGTTTTGTCCTATTCCGGCTTAGAAAAATCTTTCCAAACCCATCAGTATGATTATAAAATTATTCTTCTTAATTTTTTCTATAATTACTTGCATAACTAAGCTCTCTAACTCATAATTCAAGCAAATAATGTACAGTTTCTTAGAAAAATATGTATTTCATCCAGATTTTCAAATTTATTACTGTATGTGGATTTTGGGTATATATATATATATATATATATATATATATATATATATATATGTTTTTTAATTTCTTCTGGAATATTCAACTATTCTGTTTGTTTCCAGAGTAGTTTAATATTCTAGAAGAAATTCAGAAATTCTCTGAGGAAGAAACCATTGATATTTGACCCACTGAGACCTTGGATTGCTTTTCACTACAGCCTATACTGCCATATAGAAGTTAGTACTGGAGATGAAAAGCTGCCAAAACAAAAACACCAAAAATAGGTGATAGTAACTTAAGGGGCAGAAAGGAGACACTGAAGAAATAGTTATTGGAAGCTGAAAGGATGATAATGCAGGTTATCTAATGGATAGTAGTAAAACATGACTTGCAATAACTTGAAAGGAACTTTCAAGTTACAAACTTTAGCCAGAAGGTAAAATGGTGGGAAAAAGAACTTTGATACCTTGTGGTGACTGATGCTACTTGCAGTTAGTAAGGTATTAAATGAATGAGATGAACTCAGAAAAGAATGGGTCAATTTGCAAGGAGAAATAGAAGAGAGAAGATTCAAACATAGAGGGACTTCAGAGAGTTGAAGAAGTAATTTCTGAATCCCAAATGACAAAACCTGATAAAAATACAACTTTGACTGGAAGGATCCAATCTATGATATTGGCTTTACACCCAACCTCTGAATGGATTACACCCAACTTTACACCCAACCCTGTACAAAATAGCTCAAGAAAAGGGAAACAAAGTATGGCTCTTCCATCAAAGCCAAAAGAGCTAAGTTGAGAAAGAAAGAAAAAAAAAGGAAAATACAAGTAGAAAATTCTATATTGAACATATACACACACAGAGTCTAAAATATTTGTCTATAAAAAACTGTTGGCATGACTATAGGCACATGGAGATAACTGGACTCTGTTGAGAGATTTATGTTGCTAAAAGTACTGCCAACCTGGATTAAAAGATAGTGCAATTGTCTGAGAAGAATTACAACCACAGTGTCAACCAACATTCATGCCACCGGTGAGCTAAGGAATTGCTTAACCCTCAAAGAGGTCATCATCTCTGACGCCCAGTCTAGATGTAGCTTACAGAAACAAGAAAAAAGAAGAAATTCTCTGAGTTAAGAGGAGCCAAAGTCCAGAAAGAATGGGTTGGTGAAATTCTTCCAAGGAAGAAATGGACCCAAGTAAAGGATAATTCTCTACAGTAGCATAAGCCATTCTGGAAATATCTGCCCAGGATTTAAGACTTAATACAGATCAATGACTGCTATATCACCCTTTATTCTTCTTTATAAATTCTAGGTGTTCTCTCTTCCACAGTCTATTTTAGTTGTATGGGTTTCAATTAACTTTCCTTTTTAGTTTGCCAATTTGTACATCAAGATGATTCACATGTGGAAGTACTACACATCACCCCCTATTATTGTGATTACTGTGTACCATCTAGGGATATTGAACTAATTGATTCTAACATTGGATGGAATTTTGTTCTGTCTACTTTGGCAAGTAGGAGAGTATATTTTGTGGGTAGGAGATGGAACCAAATCTTTGATTATTAGAATGGTGAATTCTGATAGCCATGAGTGGTGTTCAATAAATATTTTCCATTTTCCTCCTTCTTAGTACCTTCAGAAGTTAAGTGGGGTCCTGTTTTGTTTACTGCAACATGAACAGTAATAATACATAGTACTGTGGGTTAAAGTCAGTAAAACCAATATGCATGTCCACATAGCTCTTTTTATTGCTTTCGTGATTGAGAAAACATGTGTTCAGATAAAGCTTCTACAGCCTGGTTCCCTTTGTGACAATGATATGCAGATGCTTCGTACCCTCTTCCATTGACCCAAATTGGACATGTATCATGAGCAAGAAAATGAGCTCTTCTTTTGCCTTAATCCACTGAGATTTGGGTGTTTGTTTTTTATTGCTTCAACATAAATTTCTATTCTAAGTAAGACTGCATACAGTACAAAGCATTTTAAAAAATTATTTTAGAGTGTCCTCTTAACCTGGGTTTACTTCTATCTATGGGGGTATTCTAAAATTGCACCCACGTATTCACATTCCTGTATATGAATGTCCTAGAACAGTGTCAAAAATAATATTGATTGCATACAGATTGATTTAAACTGAGAATGAAATCATAATGAACACTTCAGCAAAATCTACCCCTATCTCTAAGACCCTCACTTTGTACACCTTTCTTTCATCTGTATTTTGGAAAATTTTGCAGACTTGTTCAATGAGACAGAAAAGAAAATCTTAATTATTTTACTAAGCATGAGGCAATATATATTAATATTGGTCTCTTTTTAAATATATCACACCATAAATTTTTGTTATGACCCAAATAATATGCTTTGGTAGCCTGCAGTTCAAGTCTACAGAAAATAATCAAATTTATATATCTTTGTTTACATTGATATTTCTGTCATTCCATTCACAATGATTCTTGCTGCCTCTCTGCTTTTTATTTTATTCTAATTTCCTTTTTACTTTTATTACTTTATTTTTAAAGTAACTTTTAAATTTACCAATACTTTTAGTTAAATTGCTCCCAAGTTTCTTGTTTCAATTAATTCATTAGTATATTTATGTTATTCAAGATGTTGACCTAAAGTTATCAAGAGATTTAAACATACAGAATACTTCTCACTGAGGGTGGAAAATATAATAACAACAAACTGGGCTGGTGTGACTGATATAATGTGTTATCACCAGTCTAGAGTAAGAAAAATGAAAAAGATGGTGTATTTTGCTGTTTTTAAATTTTAAATTATTTTCATATATCTATGAAGTGGACCAGGATGGTTCAGCCAACAAAACATATTGCCATATGTTTTAAGTGTCAAGACATATTACCATATGTCTTAAATTTGAATCAATTGAGCTTATTACGGTCAGGGTGTTTTTAGTTACAAGTAACCAAAACCCGATTCAAACTAGCTTTAGCTGAAAAGATTTATATATTTATTTATATCACTGAAAAGATTCAAGGGTACAAAAATATGTTGACAGGAATCAGTTTCTATCTCTTGCTATGCTTTACTCTGTATAGGCATCATTTTCAGGTAAGCTTTTTAGATATCATGGCAAAAATAGCTACCAGCACATCTAAGCTTACATTCTAATAGCTCAGCAGACACTACAGTAAGACAAAGTTCCAGCAACGGCCTGGACCGGCCCTCATGGACCCCGCTTGGCTTATGTTCATATTCTAGAACCAGCCACCAAAACCAAGGTGTCTCCAGAACTCAGTGACCACCTTCAGCTAGGTGTTCTCTAGCTGAACTTTGTTCATGATGTCCCTCCTGGAGTGGTTTGGCCTTAATTTCAGTATATTGCCAAAGAAAAACTGGGGTCCTCTACTCAAAAAAAACTAGGTAAGAGATTTGGGGAAGGTAAAGATAACCCCTTACTGCAGAAACTTAGAGAATAAGTTAACCACTGCAAATTCACAGAGTTCTTTAATGGTAGAGCAAAGATAAATATGGCCTCTGACCCAAACACTTTCTTCTTTAGGACACAATGGTAAAACTACGTTGTATTTCTTGTATGAATTCCTTATGATTATTGCTGTTGCTATAGATTTTAAATGTTTTTAATCACTCTGTTTTGGTATAAACTGATATGTAAATAAAAATATAAATATATATACATTTTTTTAGTACAAACTTTTTTTTGAAAAATGATCACATGTCATGTAGTAAATTTAGGTTTTTTTATGGTCATAATTGAATATAAATATCATTTAAAACAATATCTGTCAAAATGATTGGTGGGTGTTGATGGCACAAAAATAAAGCATGGCTATTAGTGTGTTATAGGTTGTTAATTAAACTGAGGGACTTTGATTAGGTTAGGATAAAAGGTAATACTAGCTGTTGTCACTGGAAAGAGAAGTCTCAGCCTACTGTATAAGCATCCTGGCTCCAGCATCAAGAGAGTTACAGGAAATCAGGAGCAGTGGACCAAAGGGAAGACTTTGCTTCTTTCATACTAATTAAGAAAAGAAGTTATATAATATGTAAAATGACACCTTCCACATGATCCATTGTTAAATTCCTCACTGCAATTCCAGAGCAAACACATGGCTTAAAACATGAAAACATTTAAATCATCCTTATGTCTTAAGAAAGCTTAGGCTTCAAGTTTAAACTCAAGGTCAGTTGAAAGGACATGGTCTACTAAAGTCAAGGGTAATGCTGGAGCTAGAAGAATTAGTGCTTTTAAGGATTAATAAATAAGATTATTTATAAGAAATCCAACTAAACCTAAAAGTTGACATTTTCTTGAAAACCTTATTCTCTGGGATTAAAAGAGAGAATTTCTAACCAATTTTTAATATTTCACCTATTGTTCAAAGAAAATTTCTTTTTTTTCTGTTTTAAAGTTATCAAGAGTGAGTACAAATGTATCTCTCTTATCCATGGCTGTGAAAATCGGATGTGTGGAATTGACATATTATTTTTCACCTGGAGCAGTATATTCTAATAATCAGTGAGGTACCTAGAAGATAATAAATGACATAGTGACAGCTCACCATACAGTGGACAGTAAATATCGGAGAAACCATGATCCTAGTGTTGGCATTCACTTGGTACTGATAAAGATTTATTGCCAATCAAGAGGATTACTAAGTGCATTTTGTAAACAAGATGCTAGGTGCTGCAGCAGGAAATACAAAATAAATAAATAAAAGCCAGCTTGCCCTGTTCTTTCATGACCTGTCTAATCTGGTAGACAAGATATGCTAAACTCCACATGGTAAGGACTCTCAAAGCAACATTCCAACTAGCAAAGAAAGAAAAGAGTGTGGCCTTACTGGAGTCAGATATTGGTAATGAGGAACTCCTTGCTGGGAAAAGCTGAATTTTTTCATTTTTCTTTTTCTTTGTTTTGTTTTTAGTGGAAACATAGGTCATGTGTTAATTGAGTAGAAGAAGGAAGGGAGGTTTAGTTTTTGCAGTTGTTATCACCATGAAACAGTGCTCCCTCACCTCTTTTTTTTGTGGGATCCTCCCGGACTGCGACACGAACCCGTGTCCCCTGCATCGGCAGGTGGACTCTCTACCACTGTGCCACTAGGGAAGCCCTTCTCTCCTGTTTTTTTTTTTTTCACTACTTCAGCTCCCCTAAACTCAATCTTGTAGCTAATCTAACTTCACTGTCCCTGTACAGAGAAAGAAAATTTTAAAAATTTACTGGGCACCACTGCCTCTATCCCTTTCTATGGTAAATTTCCCACAGTCAACATGCACAGTATCCATGAAGGGAGGATAGCATTTTGACTTGTGCCCAGAGTTAATCAAGCTGCACATTTGCAGTCTCCCTAAATGGTGGAAATATTTTTTCCAAACTAAAGTTTAGTGGTTTGGGAATCAAGGCCCATAGTCCTTTCTGTGTGATCTTGAGAAACATAGCTCCCTTGTCATGTTTGGTTTTCTCAATTTTAAATTTAAAAAAATTGTCAAAGATTAAGGGGTTTTTTTCCCCCCATTTGTTGTCATTCATCTATTTATTCAGTGAATGCTTATTGATTACCGGGTAAGGGCTATAAACAGTGTTCCAGATTCTGGGGATACAAAACTAGCAAGGGTCTGAACGGCCATGCTCATGCTATTCATAGCCTTGTGTCAATAAAATAAATAAATAAATATCATTTTTAGTGCTGTAATGAGAAGAAATGGCATAATGAGTGCTTAAACTAGGGGGATACTTTCTCTAGGATATTCAGAGAAGGTCTGAGGAAGTATCTTTTGGGTTGAAACCTGAATAAAAATAAAGGATTCAGCTGTGCATTAGAATATTATTTGAGCAGTTTCATGTTTCATCTGCAAGCATTCAAATTTTATTTCCCAAGCCCCTCACCCTTTCATCCAGATGATGTCACTCAACTATCTGAGAACAGATAGTTTTTCTCCTTGCAGTTTTTCCATTATTATTCTTCACACACAGGGTTATGATTGCAACTCATTGTCTGTTGGACAGACTTCATACTGCATGCAGAGAGAACAATAAAATTATGACTTGGTGACAGATCTATTTTATTGCCAAGGTATGTTGTAGCTCTCCATTAATTTCATTGTTTCTCTTCTTTCTGTCTGTCATGTTACAGACAGGTGCTTTCAATGACAAGCAGACACAATGAAAAGACGCCAACTTAAAAACAAAAACAAAGCAGCTTCTCAAAGATCTTTCAGATCCTGGCAGTTCAAATTTCAAAAATGTTTAAAGAACTGCCACTCGTTATGAAATTAAGGATAGGGGAATATTAATAATGATTTCTCTTGTTTGTGAAATCTTCTAAAATCTGTCCCTCCAGTCATTTTTCTTACAGGACACAACCTAATAACCGGACAGACTGTGTCGATAACCATACATCTCTGAATGAATAAATGAGAAAACTGTGCATGAAGAAAAACAAACGTAGTTTTTGTTTGTGATATCTGCACAGAACATTTGAAGGACACAGGATCAAATAATTCCATTGTGTTGGTAATTAAATAGCTCTAACAAGACAGATTTTTGGTTCCTACACAGTATGCATTATACCTTATAATGAGCAACCTGATATGCTTTTGGAAGTCCTAACCCAGAAGGAAAACAGAAAAGCTCAAACTAAATTAAAATTTAAAAAAGGAATAATTAGGAGAAGCAAAACAGAATGAGAGAAGTTACACACAGGAAAAAGGTGTAAGAAAAGGCACATTTGAAAATCTATTCTCTGAAGCATCTAAAAGAGCAATAAAATAATTAAAATCAAGAATGAAAGGAAATATGGGCTATTTGAAGTCCGCACAATCAAAATGGGAACTAAGGGTCAGTGAATGTATATGCACAATGCTGACTGAAACTCATATTAATAAATACTTATTATGTGCCAAATAAGCTGCTAAGAACATCCAAATGCCTATTTTTTTAATCCTTACAAATCTTTCAAATATAAATTATGACTGTGTCTCAGAGAATTTAGGTGACTTTCTCAAGTACTCATAGGTGGTAAAAGGTAAAAGAAAATTTTGAGAGCAATGTTCTTTATCTCTAGAGATCAGGCTTTTTCCTGTTATACACTGTTGTCTTTCAATGAAAAATCCCTCATGTCTAAGACATGTCCAGGACAATCCAACCCCATTTAATCCTGTCACCATTTTAGAGTCAGTCAATTACTAAGTTTCTTGTGCCAGACCTAGAGGCCTCCAGGAAAGCAATTAAGAATTTGACTCTAAAGTTAGTAACCCTCCTAGAGCTCATATCTAGTAGATTTACCTAGACGTCCTATCACACTTCAAGATCCTTTGGATAACTTCAGAGGGGTGGTAAGGTGATGGTGGGGGAATAACTTAAGCTAATGTAATATATTATCTGAACAAATTATTTACTGAGAAACCAATCAGGGTTTAAAGTTATATAGAATCTGATTGATAAAATTATTTTAAAGACTTATGCTAAATATATATGGTAGAAAAAAATTAGTTTAAATGATGACATGAATTTAGGTTCTCTTAAACCCTTAAATCCTTCCTAGGATAAGAATAAGTTATTTGGAGAGAAGTGCACTTAAATATTTTTTAAAAGTCTTTGCAGTAGGGAAAACAAATGGTGTTGAGTTTTCACTTAAATATGCAACAGTCTGGAGATCTCATTAAATATAAAAGAAACACTCTAATAAACAATTATTCAAAACCCACACCTAACATTATATTCAATGGTGAAAATCTGAAAGTTTCTCCTCTAAAATCAAGAACAAGACAAGGATGCCCACTGTTGCCACTTCTATTTAACATAGTGTTGGAAGTCCCAGGCACAGCAATCAGACAAGAAAAAATAAATAAAAGGTATCTGAATTGGAAGGGAAGAAATAAAACTGTAACTATCTGCAGATGACAGGATACTATATGTAGAAAACCCTAAAGACTCTACAAAAAAATCTATTAGAACTAATAAATAACTTCAGTGAGGTTGCAGGATACAAGATTAATTTACATAAATCTATATGCCTTTCTATACAGTAAAGAGAAATCAAGGAAAGAATCCCATTTACAATCATGTAAAAAAGAATAAAATACCTAAAAATAAATTTAACCAAGTAGGTGAAAGACATGTACTCTAGAAACTATAAGACATTGATGAAGGAAATTGAAGACAAAACAAAAAAATGAAAAGATATCCTGTGTTTGTGGATTGGAAGAATTACTATTGTTAAAACGACCAAACTACCTAAAGCAATCTACAGATTTAATGTGACCCCTATCAAAATGCCCATGACATTTTCCATAGGATTAGAAAAAATAATCCTACAATTTGAATGGAACCACAGAAGACCCCAAATAGCCAAAGCAGAGAAAAAAGAATAAAACTGGAGGCATCACACTCCATGACTTCAGCCTATACTACAAAGCTACAATAATCAAAACAGTATGGTACTGGCAAAAAACATATACACAGAACAATGGAACAGAATAGACAGCTCAGAAATGAATCCACACTTATGTGGTCAATAAACCTATGACAAAGGAGGAAAGTATATACAGTGGGAAAAAGACAATTTCTTCAAAAAGTGATGTTGGGGAAACAGGACAACCACATGTAATAAAGTAAAACTAGAATGTTTTCTCACACCATAGACAAAAAATAATCTCAAAGTAGATTAAAGTCCTAAATTGTAAGATTTGAAACCATAAATCTCCTAGAAGAAAACATAGGCACTACAATCTTTGACATTGGTCTTAGCAGTATTTTTTTGGCTATGTCTCCTCAGACAAGGGAAACAAAAACAAAAGTAACCAAATGGAACCTAATCAAACTTAAAAGCTTTTGCACCATGAAGGAAACCATCAACAAAATGAAAAGGCAACCTACCAAATGAGAGAAGATATTTTCAAACAAGATGTCCCATCAGGGGTTAATATGCAAAATATGTAAAGAACTCATTGAACTTAATATCAAAAATAAACAAACAAGCAAAAAACAAGTAACCCAATTGAAAAATGAGCAGAGAGCCTGAATAGGCATTTTTCCAAAGAAGACATACTGATGGCCAATAGGCAACAGGAAAATGCAAATCAAAACCACAATGAAATACCAATTCACAACTGTCAGAAGGGCTATCATTAAAAAGAAATACAAGTGTTGGCCAGGGTGTGGAAAGAAAAGGAGCCCTCCTGCACTGTTGATGGAGATGTAAATTCGTACAGCCACTATGGAAAACAGTATGGAGTTTCCTCAAAAATTAAAAATAGAACTACCATATGATCCAGCAATTCCACTCCTGGGTATTTATCCAAAGAAGACAAAAACACTGATTCAAAAAGACATATGTACTCCAATGGTAATAGCAGCATTGTTTAATAGTTGAGATATGGAAGCAACTTAAATGTCCACCAACAGTTGAATGGATAGAGAATACATGGAATATATATATATATATATATATATATATATATATATATATATATATATATATATATATATATATAAAATTGGATATTGGAATATATAAATATATTCCATATTATTATGGAATATATATATTATGGAATATTAGCCACAGAAAGAATAAAATTTTGCCATTTGTGACAACATAGAATGGACCTGGAGGGTATAATGCTTAGTGAAATTAGTTAGACAGAGAAAAACAAATACTGTATGTTTTCATTTATACGTGGAATCTAAAAAGTAAAACAAATAAATGAATATAACAAAACAGAAAGACTTACAGATGTAGAGAACAAACTAGTGATTACCAGAGGGGAGAGAGTTGGGGGGGAAGGACAAGACAGTTGAACGGGATTAAGAGGTACATACTACTAGATATAAAATATATAAATTACAAGGATGTAATGTATAGCACAGGGATAATAGTCAATATTTTATAACAACTTTGTATGAATTATAACCTATAAAAATATCAAATTGCTACATTGTACGCCTGAAACTAAAATAATGTTGTAAGTCACCTATACTTCAATGAAATATTTTAAATAGTTATTTAGATCTAGCCTGTGTTTGTATGAATGTGTGTGTGTATGGCAGTAGCAAGTAGTACTTGTAATTAGGCTTATGAATAAGCACAGAATCCTTATTTAATTATTGTTTACTTAAAAAGAATCATCTTTTTCTTTAAATTTCTTTAAATTCAACTCTTTTTTTTTTTTTTTTTTTTTTAACAGGAGAAAAAAAAACTATTTAATTCGTACACACGGAGGTCTCATAGAAATGGGACTCCTGAAGTGGCCAAAGCAGGCTGTATACATATCATTTTTAGATAAAGAAACAATTATTTGTGAAGATTTAACAAAACAAAGAGGATTGTGCTTGGGGTAGCAGACTAATGGAGAAGTAATAGGGTTTTTCTATACAGCTTTCTTTTTTTTTTTTTTTTTTAACATCTTTATTGGAGTATAATTGCTTTACAATGGTATGTTAGTTTCAGCTTCACAACAAAATGAATCAGTTATATATATACATATATTCCCATATCTCTTCCCGCTTGCGTCTCCCTCCCTCCCACCCTCCCTATCCCACCCCTCCAGGCGGTCACAAAGCACCGAGCTGATCTCCCTGTGCTATGCGGCTGCTTCCCACTAGCTATCTACCTTACGTTTGGTAGTGTATATATGTCCATGCCTCTTTATCGCTTTGTCACCGTTTACCCTTCCCCCTCCCCATAGCCTCAAGTCCATTCTCTAGTAAGTCTGTGTCTTTATTCCTGTTTCACCCCTAGGTTTTTCATGACATTTTTTTTTTAATTCCATATATATGTGTTAGCATATGGTATTTGTCTCTCTCTTTCTGACTTACTTCACTCTGTATGACAGACTCTAGGTCTATCCACCTCATTACAAATAGCTCAATTTCGTCTCTTTTTATGGCTGAGTAATATTCCATTGTATATATGTGCCACATCTTCTTTATCCATTCATCCGATGATGGACACTTAGGTTGTTTCCATCTCTGGGCTATTGTAAATAGAGCTGCAATGAACATTTTGGTACATGACTCTTTTTGAATTATGGTTTTCTCAGGGTATATGCCCAGTAGTGGGATTGCTGGGTCATATGGTAGTTCTATTTGTAGCTTTTTAAGGAACCTCCATACTGTTCTCCACAGTGGCTGTATCAATTTACATTCCCACCAACAGTGTAAGAGGGTTCCCTTTTCTCCACACCCTCTCCAGCATTTATTGTTTCTAGATTTTTTGATGATGGCCATTCTGACTGGTGTGAGATGATATCTCATTGTAGTTTTGATTTGCATTTCTCTCATGATTAGTGATGTTGAGCATTCTTTCATGTGTTTGTTGGCACTCTGTATATCTTCTTTGGAGAAATGTCTATTTAGGTCTTCTGCCCATTTTTGGATTGGGTTGTTTGTTTTTTTGTTATTAAGCTGCATGAGCTGCTTATAAATTTTGGAGATCAATCCTTTGTCAGTTGCTTCATTTGCAAATATTTTCTCCCATTCTGAGGGTTGTCTTTTGGTCTTCTTTATGGTTTCCTTTGCTGCGCAAAAGCTTTTAAGTTTCATTAGGTCCCATTTGTTTACTCTTGTTTTTATTTCCATTTCTCTAGGAGGTGGGTCAAAAAGGACCTTGCTGTGATTTATGTCATAGAGTGTTCTGCCTATGTTTTCCTCTAAGAGTTTGATAGTTTCTGGCCTTACATTTAGGTCTTTAATCCATTTTGAGCTTATTTTTGTGTACGGTGTTAGGGAGTGATCTAATTTCATACTTTTACATGTAGCTGTCCAGTTTTCCCAGCACCACTTACTGAATAGGCTGTCCTTTCTCCACTGTACATTTCTGCCTCCTTTGTCAAAGATAAGGTGACCATATGTGCGTGGGTTTATCTCTGGGCTTTCTATCCTGTTCCATTGATCTATCTTTCTGTTTTTGTGCCAGTACCATACCGTCTTGATAACTGTAGCTTTGTAGTATAGTCTGAAGTCTGGGAGCCTGATTCCTCCAGTTCCTTCTTTCGTTCTCAAGATTGCTTTGGCTATTCGGGGTCTTTTGTGTTTCCATACAAATTGCAAAATTTTTTGTTCTAGTTCTGTGAAAAATGCCAGTGGTAGTTTGATAGGGATTGCATTGAATCTATAGATTGCTTTCGGTAGTAGAGTCATTTTCACAATGTTGATTCTTCCGATCCAAGAACATGGTATATCTCTCCATCTATTTGTATCATCTTTAATTTCTTTCATCAGTGTCTTATAATTTTCTGCATACAGGTCTTTTGTCTCCTTAGGTAGGTTTATTCCTAGATATTTTATTCTTTTTGTTGCAATGGTAAATGGGAGTGTTTTCTTGATTTCACTTTCAGATTTTTCATCATTAGTATATAGGAATGCCAGAGATTTCTGTGCATTAATTTTGTATCCTGCCACTTTACCAAATTCATTGATTAGCTCTAGTAGTTTTCTGGTAGCATCTTTAGGGTTCTCTATGTATAGGATCATGTCATCTGCAAACAGTGACAGCTTTACTTCTTCTTTTCCGATTTGGATTCCTTTTATTTCCTTTTCTTCTCTGATTGCTGTGGCTAAAACTTCCAAAACTATGTTGAATAAGAGTGGTGAGAGTGGGCAACCTTGTCTTGTTCCTGATCTTAGTGGAAATGCTTTCAGTTTTTCACCATTGAGGATGATGTTTGCTGTGGGCTTGTCATATATGGCCTTTATTATGTTGAGGAAAGTTCCCTCTATGCCTACTTTCTGCAGGGTTTTTATCATAAATGGGTGTTGAATTTTGTCAAAAGCTTTCTCTGCATCTATTGAGATGATCATATGGTTTTTCTCCTTCAGTTTGTTAATATGGTTTATCACATTGATAGATTTGCGTATATTGAAGAATCCTTGCATTCCTGGAATAAACCCCACTTGATCATGGTGTATGATCCTTTTAATGTGCTGTTGGATTCTGTTTGCTAGTATTTTGTTGAGGATTTTTGCATCTATGTTCATCAGTGATATTGGCCTGTAGTTTTCTTTCTTTGTGACATCCTTGTCTGGTTTTGGTATCAAGGTGATGGTGGCCTCGTAGAAGGAGTTTGGGAGTGTTCCTCCCTCTGCTATATTTTGGAAGAGTTTGAGAAGGATAGGTGTTAGCTCTTCTCTAAATGTTTGATAGAATTCGCCTGTGAAGCCATCTGGTCCTGGGCTTTTCTTTGTTGGAAGATTTTTAATCACAGTTTCAATTTCAGTGCTTGTGATTGGTCTGTTCATATTTTCTATTTCTTCCTGATTCAGTCTTGGCAGGTTGTGCCTTTCTAAGAATTTGTCCATTTCTTCCAGATTGTCCATTTTATTGGCATAGAGTTGCTTGTAGTAATCTCTCATGATCTCTTTTATTTCTGCAGTGTCAGTTGTTACCTCTCCTTTTTCATTTCTAATTCTATTGATTTGGGTCTTCTCCCTTTTTTTCTTGATGAGTCTGGCTAGTGGTTTATCTATTTTGTTTATCTTCTCAAAGAACCAGCTTTTAGTTTTATTGATCTTTGCTATTGTTTCCTTCATTTCTTTTTCATTTATTTCTGATCTGATTTTTATGATTTCTTTCCTTCTGCTAGCTTTGGGGTTTTTTTGTTCTTCTTTCTCTAATTGCTTGAGGTGCAAGGTTAGGTTGTTTATTCGAGATGCTTCCTGCTTCTTAAGGTGGGCTTGTATTGCTATAAACTTCCCCCTTAGAACTGCTTTTGCTGCATCCCACAGGTTTTGGGTCGTTGTGTCTCCATTGTCATTTGTTTCTAGGTATTTTTTGATTTCCTCTTTGATTTCTTCAGTGATATCTTCATTATTAAGTAGTGTATTGTTTAGCCTCCATGTGTTTGTATTTTTTACAGATCTTTTCCTGTAATTGATATCTAGTCTCATGGCATTGTGGTCAGAAAAGATACTTGATACAATTTCAATTTTCTTAAATTTACCAAGGCTTGATTTGTGACCCAAGATATGATCTATCCTGGAGAATGTTCCATGAGCACTTGAGAAAAATGTGTATTCTGTTGTTTTTGGATGGAATGTCCTATAAATATCAATTAACTCCATCTCGTTTAATGTATCATTTAAAGCTTGTGTTTCCTTATTTATTTTCATTTTGGATGATCTGTCCATTGGTGAAAGTGGGGTGTTAAAGTCCCCTACTATGAATGTGTTACTGTCGATTTCCCCTTTTATGGTTGTCAGTATTTGCCTTATGTATTGAGGTGCACCTATGTTGGGTGCATAAATATTTACAATTGTTATATCTTCCTCTTGGATTGATCCCTTGATCATTATGTAGTGTCCTTCTTTGTCTCTTCTAATAGTCTTTGTTTTAAAGTCTATTTTGTCTGATATGAGAATTGCTACTCCAGCTTTCTTTTGGTTTCCACTTGCATGAAATACCTTTTTCCATCCCCTTACTTTCAGTCTGTACGTGTCTCTAGGTCTGAAGTGGGTCTCTTGTAGACAGCAAATATATGGGTCTTGTTTTTGTATCCATTCAGCCAATCTGTGTCTTTTGGTGGGAGCATTTAGTCCATTTACATTTAAGGTAATTATCGATATGTGTGTTCCTATTCCCATTTTCTTCATTGTTTTGGGTTTGTTATTGTAGGTCCTTTCCTTCTTTTGTGTTTCTTGCCTAGAGAAGTTCCTTTAGCAGTTGTTGTAGAGGTGGTTTGGTGGTGCTGAACTCTCTCAGCTTTTGCTTGTCTGTAAAGGTTTTAATTTCTCCATCAAATCTGAATGAGATCCTTGCTGGGTAGAGTAATCTTGGTTGCAGGTTTTTCTCCTTCAGCACTTTCAATATGTCCTGCCACTCCCTTCTGGCTTGCAGAGTTTCTGCTGAAAGATCAGCTGTTAACCTTATGGGGATTCCCTTGTGTGTTATTTGTTGTTTTTCCCTTGCTGCTTTTAATATGCTTTCTTTGTATTTAATTTTTGACAGTTTGATTAATATGTGTCTTGGCGTATTTCTCCTTGGATTTATCCTGTATGGGACTCTCTGTGCTTCCTGGACTTGATTAACTATTTCCTTTCCCATATTAGGGAAGTTTTCAACTATAATCTCTTCAAATATTTTCTCAGTCCCTTTCTTTTTCTCTTCTTCTTCTGGAACCCCTATAATTCGAATGTTGGTGCGTTTAATGTTGTCCCAGAGGTCTCTGAGACTGTCCTCAGTTCTTTTCATTCTTTTTTCTTTATTCTGCTCTGCAGTAGTTATTTCCACTATTTTATCTTCCAGGTCACTTATCCGTTCTTCTGCCTCAGTTATTCTGCTATTGATCCCATCTAGAGTACTTTTAATTTCATTTATTGTGTTGTTCATCGTTGCTTGTTTCATCTTTAGTTCTTCTAGGTCCTTGTTAACTGATTCTTGCAATTTGTCCATTCTATTGTCCATTCTATCTCCAAGATTTCGGATTAACCTTACTATCATTATTCTGAATTCTTTTTCAGGTAGACTGCCTATTTCCTCTTCATTTGTTAGGTCTGGTGGGTTTTTATCTTGCTCCTTCATCTGCTGTGTGTTTTTCTGTCTTTTCATTTTGCTTATCTTACTGTGTTTGGGGTCTCCTTTTTTTTTTTTTTGCAGGCTGAAGGTTCGTAGTTCCTGTTGTTTTTTGAGTCTGTCCCCAGTGGCTAAGGTTGGTTCAGTGGGTTGTGTAGGCTTCCTGGTGGAGGGTACTAGTGCCTGTGTTCTGGTGTATGAGGCTGGATCTTGTCTTTCTGGTGGGCAGGTCCACGTCTGGTGGTGTGTTTTGGGGTGTCTGTAGACTTATTATGATTTTGGGCAGCCTCTCTGCTAATGGGTGGGGTTGTGTTCCTGTCTTGCTAGTTGTTTGGCATAGGATGTCCAGCACTGTAGCTTGCTGGTCGTTGAGTGAAGCTGGGTGCTGGCGTTGAGATGGAGATCTCTCGGAGATTTTTGCTGTTTGATATTATGTGGAGCTGGGAGGCCTCTTGTGGACCAGTGTCCTGAAGTTGGCTCTCCCACCTCAGAGGCACAGCACTGAGTCCTGGCTGCAGCACCAAGAGCCTTTCATCCACAGGGCTCCTTAATTTGGGATGATTCGTTGTCTATTCAGGTATTCCACAGATGCAGGGTATATCAAGTTGATTGTGGAGCTTTAATCCGCTGCTCCTGAGGCTGCTGGAAGAGATTTCCCTTTCTCTTCTTTGTTCTCACAGCTCCCAGGGGCTCAGCTTTGGATTTGGCCCCGCCTGTGCGTGTATGTCGCCGGAGGGCGTCTGTTCTTTGCTCAGACAGGACGGGGTTAAAGGAGCCGCTGATTCGGAGGCTCTGGCTCACCCAGGCCGGGGGGTAGGGAGGGTCACAGAGTGCAGGGCGGGCCTGCAGCGGCAGAGGCCGGCGTGACGCTGCAGCCTGAGGCGCGCCGTGCGCTCTCCCGGGGGAGCCGTCCCCGGATCCCGGGACCCCGGCAGCGGCGGGCTGCACAGGCTCCCCGGAAGGGCGTGTGGCTAGTGACCTGCGCTCGCACACAGGCCTCCTGGCGGCGGCAGCAGCGGCCTTAGCGTCCCATGTCCGTCTCTGGGCTCCGCACTCCTAGCCGCGGCTCGCGCCCGTCTCCGGAGCTCTCCCAAGCAGCGTTCCCAATCCCCCCTCCTCGTGCACCAGGAAACAAAGAGGGACGTAAAAGTCTCTTGCCTCTTCGGCAGGTCCAGACCCCTCCCCAGACTCTCTCCCGGCCAGCCGCGGCGCACCAACGCCCTGCAGGCTGTGTTCACGCCGCCAACCTCAGTCCTCTCCCGGCGCTCCGACAAAAGCCGGAGCCTCAGCTCCCAGTCCCGCCCGCCCCGGCGGGCGAGCAGACAAGCCTCTCGGCTGGTGAGTGCCGGTCGGCCCGATCCTCTGCGCCGGAATCTCTCCGCTTTGCCCTCCGCACCCCTGTTGCTGTGCTCTCCTCCGCGGCTCCCAAGCTCCTCCACTCCGCCTCCCGAAGTCTCCACCCGCGAAGGGGCTCCCAGTGTGCGGACACCCCTCCTCCTTCACAGCTCTCTCCCGCTGGTGCAGGACCCGTCCCTATTCTTTTGTCTCTGTTTAGTTTTTTCTTTTGCCCTAACCAGGTACGTGGGGGGTTCCTTGCCTTTTGGGAGGTCTGAGGTCTTCTGCCAGCGTTCAGTAGGTGCTCCGTAGGAGTTGTTCCACGCGTAGATGTATTTCTGGTGTATCTGTGGAGAGGAAGGTGATCTCCGCGTCTTACTCTTCCGCCATCTTCCCGGAACTCCTATCCAACTCTCATTTTTTTAAGCACAAATAAATCTGCTTTCATTTACACTTTTATTTATAATATATTCCATTTAACTATTCTCACATAGAAGAAGTCTTTTGAGAAAGAAAATGTGGCAGTATCTAAAGACCTTTTGTAGATCAGAATGTGTCCTTGATAATGATATGTGATAAATGATAATATCTAATAACTGCACATTAAAGCATAACACTTTAAGGCATGATAGGACTGAAAATAAACTCTTCACAACATCATAGTATTTCCTGGTAATTATTTGGTAAAAATTAGGCCAAATACTTGGCAGGAGCAATAAAAGAAGATTAATCATTCATTTGGGTTACATAATCCTGCCATGTAGTTTTACAGACTTATTACATAATTCAGTGAAACAGTGAATTGATCCATCCTTCAATTTCCCAGGGAACCTCATATTTATTTATTTATTCAGCTTTCTAATAAAGGAATGATTTTTTTTTTTAATAGAGCTCCTGGGGTAAATACATTACGTTCTAGGTATTAGAGAATTTTAAAAATCTACATATTCTCATCCTACCGGAACAAACTGAGTTTCTTACTCATTTATGAACTCACTTGCAAGGTGAACCTCTGATTGGGGTAGTGGAGGACAATGACTGGAAAAATACTGAGGTTTGTGGGAACCCTGGCCAGGGACTGATGGACCCACACTTAGGTCTACACTGAATTTTTGCACTAGTCAAAGTGAAGTTATAGGGCTATAAACACACTGTTAATTTTACTGCAAACTGTAAATGGTGGCCAAATGGTGTGTTAAAAAAAGGAAATGTTATGGAAAACAGAAAGAGGTCTTTGGGATACATTTCACTTTAGCTTTATAACAAAATTCTGAATTTTATATATTTATTTATTTTTTTATTCTTCTAGAGTTGAGTGGTTAAACCTGGCTATAAATCTGATTGTCTAATTACCTTTGCAAACATCTCCAGTTGCATGAAGAATAACAATTCCTGCTGGATAAAAGACGAGAATGTAAATTTTAATTCGCCATCTCTTTATTGCCTGAGAAGGGGGGGGTGGAGTTATAAACTTTTGTGGGTTGATACATTATAATTATTTGTGAAATTTCTGCATATTTTTTTCTCTTCTACCTGGGAAATACATGTTCTTCAAACTCAGAATGGTGGCAGATACTTCTCCCAATACTCTTCTCACTTTGTCTCAGATTGTGAGGAGGACAACAATGTCCTACAGACCTTGGATGTAGAAGACAATTTATCAATACTTGCTCAGAAATGCACTTAGACATAAAACCTTGTATAATCATAGAAAACAAACTTGTGGTTACCAAAGGGGAGAGGGAGTGGGGGAGGGACAAATTAGGGGTATGAAGTTAACAGATACAAACTACTACACATAAAATAGATAAACAACAAGGATTTAGCACAGGGAATTACACCCAATATCTTGTAATAACCTATAATCGAATATAATCAGCAAAAATACTGAATCACTGTGTGGTACAGCTGAAAGTAACACAATATTGTAAATCAACTATACTTCAGTTAAAAAAAAACTTGTAGGATCATTAAACATTTTTAGTCTTAGAGAGAATGTATGTCAAGCTAGTATCAGAAATCTTAGTACTGAATACATGCTGATTTGCTTTCCTTAGTACTGAATACATGCTAGTTTGCAAAATACATGTAATTTGCTTTCAATTACACATTAAACTCCTTAAATACAGACATTTCTTTAGTTTTGTGTGACCAGTATTTAGTGCATTCTTTCAAGACCTAATATTACTAGAATATAAGGTCCAGGAAAGAAGGATTTTTTTTTTCCGTTTTGTTAAGTTTTTATTCCCAATACCTAGAATAGAGACATGTTAGGTATATAATAAATATTTTGTGACTCAACGAATAATAAAAACTGCTACTATATATTGAACACTTACTGTGTGCCTAAATAGTCTAAATATTTTACATAATAGTGTTTATTATGGTGTAAGAACAGCTATCCAATGCAGTAAGAAACTAATGCTTGGAGAAGATAAATAGCTTGTCCAAAGTCACATGGTTTGAAAATTCCAAAGCCAGATTTTAGCCCTAGTTCTGTTTGACTATGAACCCAGTGATCTTAAACAATATGATACTGCCTCAAGTATTCTATGTGCTTAATATTTATTCCCCCATTACACACCCACACTCAGCATTGTGAACAAGATGCAAATAATTGTTTATAAAATTGCATTTATATTATACACTGGTATATTTTTATTAAAAGATTTGAGATTTTGTAGATTATCCCAGAACAGTGCTTTTCAATAGAGTAGGTATTTTAAAAACATATTTGCTCAATAAATGAATATAAAGAAAATAATTAAATGCTTAAAATGTTTGCGTCATTTTCTCGGCAGCCTTGTTCTTCTCTAGCATTGGCTGTCAGTTCCCTTCTTTCAGTGGTTAGTTTTACCAATCTGGGTACATATAGCTGCAAGGAACATAGTGGCCAAATAAAATGACTTAATTAATGAAAACATAGGCTTCATGTAAGCACTCAAACATATATTCAAATATTTGCAATCTTTTTATCTCTGCCATTATCAATGTATTAGCAAGTGTTGTTGTTTATAAGTTTGTTATTGCTTGGTTAGAATATGACTGAGGAAACTCCATCCATCATTAAACTTACTGAACCATGTTGAGTATAGGATGAAGAAGACTGATTTTTTTCTGATTTTTTAATAGCTATGTTTTAAATCCATCACAGAAGTTTGTATTTACCACTGGATGCCAAAGATTCACCTTTACATCAATTGACTAAAAGTGGACTGCATAAGTACTCTAAGCCATATACTAGCTAAGAGGGTTGAAATCACTATTCAAGACCAACTACTGTTTATCTTCCATGGCTGGTGGAAGAGATTATTTTCCCTGAGCATTTTTTCCTGCCAGAACAAAAGTAGGGTAGAAAGGATGAATGGCTTTTGGTAGTTAGTCATCACTGTCTATTTCATTCAAAGTCAACTTGCCAGTTACATTCCCATCATTTTTTTAACAAAAGAGTTGCCCTTGTTGTGTTAAGCTCATTCAGGTAGGATGAGGAAGCCCACTTTCAATTCCTTTCAAGAAATCATATCTTATAGGAGAATACAGGCTAAAATTATGTTTGTCACACTACATTTTACTCATTATCTGCCTTTAACAAAATTTGTAGAAACTATTATTTAAAAAAGTTAACTTGTAGATAAGGCATGTAGACTGAATGAAATCACCAAATATAACTTCTTAAGGAAAATAGACACCCACTACTTTGAATGCACTAGATGTTTTTCTATAACACTGTTCTTAATCCACAAGGTACTTGACAAGGAAAGTATTATTATCTAAAATTTCTACTTGGGAAGCTTTAGAAAGATTAGCTAAGTAAAGATCACTTAACTGGTTAGTGTTCATCAGTTACTCCATTTCCTTTCCAACTGAATCTAAAGCCCATCCTTCCTCTATTCTTCCACTCAACCTGCACAGGGAACAAAAATCACTCACATTGTTAGCCACCATGGACAACTACACTGAAGTCTCGTTCATTAGCAAACTTTCTAATTGTACCTGCTTCTGAAATAGTTATGACAGAAATTGGCTTATCCATGGTGCAGTTGAAGACTCCAAAGTATTCCCAACTTGTGCCAAGGACAGTAGTAGGGTAGTATGGAAGGGTGTGGAAAATTAATCATTTTCATCAGCACAACAGTGAGGTGACTTAAGTGTTGGCTACACAAAACAATTGTATTTCCACAGCCAGAGTCCTTGGCAGCATTATTCCAAACAGAGTTTCTTGTCACAGCAGTTTCTCAAGACTGTTCAAATGCATTTACTTTTGCCTTAGGCTTATATGCAATCTTTCTGCTAGCTTGTTCTTCACTCACCTTTGTTTTCTCTGAGGGAGACAAGGAAAGATTATTCAAGAGGCTGGACTCAAGCTAAGTTGGGCAAAATCTATTGGGTATATGGTGAAGAAATGATTCATCAGGCCATTTTCTTTAATCAAAAAGATCATATCACACCTGCATCCTCATTTTGTAATACTATTAAACAGTGTTTGGGATTTTCTCTGATTTAGGCCACACCTTTGCTGATTCACTATTACAAATCTCTTCAACTGAAAATATATAGAAGGAAATGAGGGACAATAAATGCACATATAAACAAGGTGAGATTAATCATTCCCACACAAGAAAGGGTTTTAGAATTCTTCTTAACTGACTTGCACTTTTCTGAATTCCCCTTGGCTCAGAGGAAGAAAAAAATGGGTCAATGGACAAAACTCATCTTTGAAACTGACCCAAAAAGTGCCACTCTTTCTTTCTTTTTTTCTTTTATCTTTTTTTTTTTAGAGATTACTTTGGAAAGGTATACTGATGACTAAATGTGATGTTTAAAGTGTTATCACGTTCTCCCTGCCATAAAGGCTGTTGTATTAATGACAATGTGCACCTTCAAAATAAAGTACAAATTCTTGAAAAAGACACACACAAAGAGCACAAAAATCTCTTGGTGATCTGGATTCAGCTTCATATACTTTCAAGGTAGTCACCATGTGTTTTCACCAGTCCAAACTAATCCCCTGGGAAAGAAGCAGCATTTGTACAGTCCCAAGCTTCTGTATGTACACTTCCCCATCAGCCCCTTTCTATAGCTAACGCTATTTCACATGAAGACTCTGCTCAAAGATAATCCCAGCCAGAAAGTCTTCCTCAATGCCCTTCAGTGAGGAGTGGACATACCACGTTTGTATTTCTGTAATACTCAAATATGGTGTTATCTTCTGTTACTGTGGGGGTTTTTTGTTTTTTTTGTTTTTTTTTTTTGTTTGTTTTACTATTTGTATGTTTATCTTCCTCAGATTCCTAATTATCTTGGAGATAAAATTATTTATTGCTTTTTGTGTGTACTCATAGCTTGAGTCTAGAAAATTGCATGGCCCAAATTTTGCCTGAATAAACAAAAGGTCAAACAGATTCTTGTATTTCCTAACACAAGAGAAGCAACTGGGGGAGGAAATGCTTATTCTCAACAATATACATTTTTCTTTTCTTCCTGTAATGAAGACCCTCTATAATTTGGTGGGGCCATTAGACTAAGGTCAAGCAACAGAACTTCCAGGCTGACCTATAAAACCTCTAGCATAATTCTTCTCTTCTCTCTATGCTTATCAGCCAGCTGGAGGCAAATTATCCAGTCAGAAGATGGCAGACCAACATGACTGAAGGATCCTGGCTCTCTGAATGAGTCAGTGGAAGGAGTGTGGATCCCTAAGTGACCTAATGGAAGAAGCCTGGGCTTCTTTATTTTTTCTTTATTGGAGTATAATTGCTTTACAATGGTGTGTTAGTTTCTGCTGTATAACAAAGTGAATCAGCTACACTTATACATATATCCCCATTTCTCCTCCCTCTTGTGTCTCCCTCCCACCCTCCCTATCCCACCCCTTTAGGTGGTCACAAAGCACTGTGCTCATCTTCCTGTGCCATGCGACTGCTTCCCACTAGCTATCTAATTTACATTTGGTAGTGTATATATGTCCCTGCCACTCTCTCACTTTGTCCCAGCTTACCCTTCCCCCTCTGAAGTCTGGGTTTCTTAATGACCCAATAGAATAGATCCCCACTGAGTTGAGCCATGATATGCTAAAAACAAATGCTCATTGTATAAAGTATTAAAACTTGAGGGTTGTTTCAGAAATTAGACTAGCGTAATAAATTAAAAGATTTTGGGGACACTGCAACAAGATAGACAAGTGAATTTTTTATCAAACAGAAAATAATATTTTTTGCATTTCAACTTTATCTATGACATTTTCCTTGATCATTTATTCTCACTTTAAATTTTTATGTCAGGCTTATTTGTTACACTAATGACCTGTATGTGAAAAGTCTGATATATTGAACGAAACCAGGAAATCTGTTCAGCACAGATCCAATATTCTGTTTTAACAATCTTTGACCTCACATATACTTTCAAGTGGGCCAGGGAGGCAGAAAAGGGGGCTTGTAGATCATTATTTAATGACAGTGTCAGATTTTTTTCTACCCTGGGGTAGAGGATTCATTAGATCAAAAGAAGACGACCAAATATTATCTTCTTCACACCTGTAAACTATCCACTTGCAGTACTGTACCAGAGTCACATTGTTTTTCAATATGTTATTATTCACCTAGTTTTCTGTTTACATGTGCTTCATGTGGCTTTCTTCCAGTATGCAGGATGTGGGGCTATAGACAAATCTACTTTCTAAACGCTCAGCAACCTAATTGTGTAAGTTTCCTTCAGATATCTCTTTTCCCTTCCTTAAAGGCACGCATGTTCACTTAGCTTAAAAAAAATCTGAATTCAAGGGTTGGACTGGGAGTTTGGGGTTGGTAGATGCAAACTATTACATTTAGAATGGATAAATAACGAGATCCTACTGCATAGCACAGGGAACTATATTGAATATCTTGTGATAAACCATAAAGGAAAAGAATATAAAAAAAGAATGTATATGTGTGTATACCTGAGTCACTTTACTGTACAGCAGAGATTGGCACAGCATTGTAAATCAACTATATTTCAATAAAAAATTTTTTTAAAACCTGGGTTCAGTTCCTTCATTTACAAAAAAGACCTAGTTGATTATTAATAGCTTAAAACCCTCTATACAGTTTTCTCCTCATCTTGGAATAGTAGGATATATCCCTCTATAAAAGGAGGTCCCCCCTCAAACACCTCACTAGCCATCACCTCATCTTTCTCACAATGGGTGAAGATGCTACTGTTAGGACTGTGTCACTGAAACAAACAGCATGAAGGTAATAAACACTGAGAATGACTGTATTGGCCAGTAACATTTCAGCACCATATGTGAGTGGGAAGGGATTTGGGTGGGTCACCCAATCAACCCAGTGCCCTACAAATACTGTTAACAGAGGCTTGCTTACTCAATCTACACACAGCACTGACCTATTTCAGACTAGAATACAGGCTCTTCTAGAAATAGATTTTAAGAAGCTACTTGGCTAAAGCAGTCTGTGTCCAAAGTAGGCAGTAAAATCTGTTTTAGAAGTCCAGATTGCTAAAAGCAGAACTAGTTGCTAAGGGAAACGGCAAGGCGTATTTAAATAGATGATATATGATAGATAGATGATAGATAGATAGATAGGAGAGACAGAGAGAGAGAAAGAAGGAAGGAAGGAAAGAAGGATGAAAGGAAGGAGGGAAGAAGGAAGGAAGGAAGGAAGGAGGGAAGGAGGGAAGGAAGAGAAAGATGATGGGGGGAGAATCTCTGTGTTTAAATGAAGTACATCGTTAGACAATTTTGAGTTGCTTAATCTAAACTCTTAGAGTTGACTTTGACCTTATTTTCTTCACAGATCAATTCTAATCTACCCAAAACCCTGAGAACCTTGCCTTTAGAATATTTCCACATATAGCCACTTACCACCTCTACCATTTTACCCTCGTCTAATCCTCCACTGAAGTTTCCCTCCATTGTAACAATAATCCCTAACTGGTAGATTTACCTCCACCCTAGACCCATGCATTCTATTTCAATTTAGCAGCCAGAGTGCTCTTGTTAAAATGTAGGTTGAATCACATAATTCCTCTGTGTAAAACTCTCCAAGGACCCCCTCTATTTGTTTCCTATTGCTACTGTAACAACTCAAAGCAATACAAATTTATCTTAATTTCTGTATGTCTGAAGTCTGACATGAGTTCTACAGAGGTTAAAATCAACGTTTCAGCTGCATTCTTTCTGGAGGTTCCAGGGAGAATTATTTTCCTTGCCTTTGCCAGTTTGTAGAGGTTGCCTGCATTCCTTGGTTTATGTTCCCCTCTTTCATCTTCAAAACACATCATCTAACACCTGCTTCCTTAGTCAAAGCTCCTTACTGACTGACTCTCTTGTCCACTTATAATAGCCCTTGTAATTATACTAGGCCCACCTGGATAATCCAGGAAAAGACGGACATGGAGATTCCCCATCTCCAGACCCTTAACTTAATCACATCTGCACATTTCCTTTTGTTATATAAGGTAACATATTCACAGCTTCCAGCAATTGGCTGTGGAAATCTTTGGGGGCCGTTATTCTCTTTATGGTATTTCCCTATCTCAGTCAGATTAAAAACTTGAAATCATTACTGTAATTCAATGGATTTGAGCCTAAAATAGTCCTGGCCTATATATGACTTGAAATATGGCAGAGGTGACATTCTAAAATGAAAAAAGGATAAACTACTCAATGCATGGTGCTAAACAAAATATGAAATTAGTGCCTATCTCATGTCAGACAAAACTGTCAATTTCAGATGTTATAAAGATTCTCTTAATAATCTTGGGAGAGAGAAGTTTAAAAAAAAAGACACAACAAGTAATAACTACAATATGAAAGAAGGATAAATACAACCATTTTAACTTAAAAAGTTGTGTTTCTTAAAAAGCACATAAAAAATGAAGACAAATCACAAGTTAGGAAAAGATATTTGCAACCCATATATCTGATAATTAGTACCTAGAATAAATAGAAATATCCCTATAAATCAATAGGAAAAATGAACAAAAGACATGAACACACATTTCAGAGGAAAAAACTTCTACATGGAGACATTCACCATAGATTCATAGATTCCAGGTGTATGTACCATAAACTATTCCATACAGAGACAGTACATCCTGTTAAAATAATTCCATAGGTAAGGACTCTCCTGGCAAATATTGTTGGTGTGTTTTCCAGGAGGTCTGTCATTATTATCTGTACTAATAACACATTCTTTCTTTCCATGAGTAGAAGGACCATGGATCACAAAACTGTTTTAAACTATTTCCTTCCCAGTCCACCCTCTGACTTTGGTCAAATTTCTACTTTCCACGTATGTGTCACATGAATTTCCATTGTTCAACAATATATTACACAAAAGACAGAAGTCCCCTAACACCATAACAATGACCAGAATTTGAACCATTCAAATGGGATTAGGGATTTATTTTTTATAAAGTATTAAGTAGAATCATATTGTTTCACAGTTTTTTTTTTAATTATTCTCTTACTAGATCAGTCAGGTTTTTTCCCCTCTATTATCCAAATATACATGAATTACTTATACTTGAATCTTTTTATATGTGCTGATGGAGACATCTTTCTGTGTCATTTTTCTAAGGCCAAACTCACTTCTTATTTTGTCCCTTTGGTTTCCATAGGTATTATATTAATAATATAATATATTATATAATATATTATATATATTATAATATATTATATATTACATAATATAATATAATTATATTATATTGAGAGATTGAGATCAGACTCTCACTATCTTTTCTAACCTGATGGTATAAATATACTAGCCCTTTGTTGCACTACATAATTGTGATGGAGAGATTAAAGTAATGTTTGTTACACCATATATCAATTAAAATGACAGTAAAACTCTATTTCTTCCAAACAGGAAAGGCTTTCCCTATGGGTCACACATTCTGAGTTACTGGATCATGATTAGATAATCTTTTGCATATGAAATTCTGTATTCAATACTAAATGTTTTACAAACACCAGCTTCCAGATCTTACAGCACAAAGTTTTTGCCCCCCAGAACAATGACAAGGTGTTGCTTTCTTTCCCCTGTGAAATTTCAAGCAGTTGCACCACAAGGAAAGCAATTTCCCTTTTAATCTGTAGCACCAGGACATTAGAGAATAATGACAAAGCTACACTGCTCAGTGATCCTGCCACAACTAGTCTTCACATTATGCTCCCTCCCAGGCACCCTATAGCCTTGATCTTTAGCACTGTAGGTGGTTACCGATCTATAAAGACATTTGATCCCACGGTGATTAGAATATCTAATAGTCTTCCCTCTATGGGATTACAAGCTTTCTCTCAGGTCATTGATGGGTATGATTTCATTAGTCATTATTTGATTAGCCCTTTCGCTTTTAGCCTGCAAATTGCAACTGAATGATAACTGAAGTCATCTACATACCAGCTAAGCAATCACATTTTTTCCTCCAAAGTATCCAGAGAAAGTATTTATGCACAGTTTAGAAGCCAGTAGGATCCCAGTTTCCTTTGTCCAGAAAGAACAGGTCTGAAGGTTCCTCCCAGCATCAACTTTTTTTCAATGCTTGATCTGAGAGGTATAATTAAGAGTATTATTGTCTTAGAGAACAGACTTGTGGTTGCCACGAGGGAGGGGGTGGAGGAGGCATGGATTGGGTGTTTGGGATTAGCAGATGCAAACTATTATATATAGGATAGATAAACTACAAGGTCCTACTGTAGAGCACAGGGAACTCTGTGATAAACCATAATGGAAAGGAATATGAAAAAGAATGTATACATATGTATAACTGAATCACTTTGCTGTACAACAGAAAAGAACACAACATTGTAAATCAACTATACTTCAATAAAATAAAATTTTTAAAAAGAGGTATGATTGTCTTACTCTGTGGTGCCCTCCTGGACCTAGTATGGCTGTATTCCTCACTGGGATCATGGCCCATTTATGCGTACTCTTTCTATTTACTATGATCTCTTCCACTTTCAATCTATTTTGGGTTTGGACCCAAACCACCCTCCAGGCAGACAATAACAGCAGAGATGCTAAAACTTCTCAGCTCCATCCCTAGGCTTATGTTCCAGAATTTTACAAACCTGAGTGGGCTGCCTGTGACAGAGCCTTCAGTAAATCCTGTAATAATTATTTTTGCTCAGAGTCCCATTTCAATTAAAGCTTCTTTTTGGAGATTATGAAGAGGAGCCAATAGGATTCTTCAGTTGGAAATATGATTTTTACCAAAACTCAAATAGCCGTCTCCATCTCTGAGTTTCTTGCTTATGAGCAGGTTCTGTGAGAGATTTTTAACTTATTTTTTACAGTGATGAGGAATGTATTTGGGTTGTTCCAGCTCCTGTAAATCCCAGGAATTTTGTAAACTGGCTAGCTCTAAAACTTTAGCCAGATGTATCAACTACTCTCCATTAGCTATATTGATACAAATAATCCTTAAGTCCCTCAGAAAAGACAATGATCATGACTGCATCAATGTGGAGCATGAACTTGCACTTAATGAGTAGCAAGTTCAAGTCCAAACTCACTAGATAAGGCAATTTCTTTGACAAATAAAATAACACTGTGGCAAAATGGTGTATGTCTACTATGTCCATAGAATGTAAACTATGACTGGCTGGACTCCAAAATTCAAATAGAAAAGAAGGCATCCGTTAGCCTACTGGTCCTCCTTACTCTGCTGTACTCTGTGTATTCTCTAGCATATCAGATGTAGCTAAAACATTTGGAGGAACCACCCAGTTTAATTCTTGATCATCCCTTATTGACTCCATGAACCATCTGCCTTATGCCTTATGGCTAGACAGGACTATTAAATAAAGGGTTAGTGGGATTCAAAACTCCTGACTCAACAATTTTCCTAGCCAGAGTAATGACCTAATCACTTCCCGAGGGCTCCACCTACTAAATAGCATCACATTGGGCATTAGGATTTCAGCATTCAGACCTTAGCAGGAGCCATTTGTTTCATAAACTTTTCATCCTCAGTTATATTATTTAAAGGACATTTTCCAAGGAACTACATCTCATGAATTCAGATTCCATATTTATTTCCCATAAGCAAAGCTAGACAGAGAAGGTACATCCTGTGAAACACCCCTGAGGATAGGGTATTCCAGGTAGCACTTACCATTAAGTATGTTTGCCAGTAGTTCTGTCCTTAGTCTATTTACAAGCATATTTTTTGGGTCAACTGCTATGTAATCATTTCCTTACTAAGAGGTCCACAACATCATTTGTCTTATGAGAGTCAGTGCCTCAAAATATTATTTCTCTTTTACACAAATAGCACGCCAATAAAATAACAAATGGTGCCTAAAATATCAAGCTAGGTATCACTAGTGAGAGCTAGTTTCAAACCACTTACTAACCAACAGTTACCCCTCCCCACTATTCCCTGTAATCACTATACATCTAGTCTCCATAGAGATATTTGGACTATTGGACTCCAACTTAACAGTCTTTTGTGGAGAGCAACCTGAGATCATTTCAGAGCATGTGAATGATGAGACTTGTGGGAAGCCAACGAAACCAGGTGATAGTGAAGCAGACTCAGCTCCACCTTCTCTTAAGAACACTTGCCTAACATGTCACCAGAGATTTCTAGGAGCTCCAAGAGCAGTGTCCCCATATTGAGAAATTTTATGTGTCTTTAGGGAATGGATGTGCTTCGTTTGTAGGCATAAACGTTAACAGACGGTTGGGTTAGAGACTGAGCTCAAGATAAAATAAACAGGATTCTGTACAAAGCCCAGCTAAACCCTCTGATGAATTTTCCTTTCAGAGACAGTGGTTTGAAATGTGTAGACTGGATATTTAACTGTATTTTACCTGATTATTTAATTATCTTAGTTATCTTATTACTCTGTAAAATATATTATATTTAGAGATAGTCATAGAGTGATTTAGGAGCATACCTTACCATGAGATCAGAGTATTTTATTACACTTGTAAAATTCAGACAAATGTTTCCACATCAGCATCATTATTATTCTCTTTCATCACATTATAAATAGTTTTGAAATTTCTTTTTGGTGCCTTGTCAGGACACAAACTTAATATTGACTAAGAAAGGGGAAATTTTAAATTAAGAAATGACATATTTATGCTTTATAGTGACATTGTAAAATAAATAAATACAAATGAAACCAGTCTCTGGGATGATATCCTAGTTTGGACTTAAAGTTTCACTTACTTTCCACTTTTCATACTGATTCTCTGGAGGATTAAATGACTTCTCGCCAAGTGAATGCCTAAACTACTTGGAATTCTTAATGGTTGGTAGAGAATATTTAACCTTTTTATTAAGGTATATTTATTTTGGACTTAAATTGTATTCTTAAGAATGTAAGCTTTGTGAGGACTAAGTCTGCACTATTCACTCCTTCATCCTGAGAACAGTGGTTGGCACATAGTATCTAAAAATCCTTCTGTATGAATGGATAACAGGATAGAATTAAGAGGACATGTTCATAAGACATTAGAAAACACTGATAAGATATAAGCTTAATTTTTAAAAAATATGCAAAAATACATCGGATAGTCAGTGAGATAGAAATTGTGCAGCGTTGATTCAGTCATATAATTTATTGCTCTCTGTATGAATTACATTAGCAGGCAGGGCAGTGCAATGTCCCAGGGTGACAGATTGATTTTTTTAAATGTTTGATCTATTAGTGTCAGATTGATTTTTTTTAAATGTTTGATCTATTAGTGTCAGAGTTGGTCTGCTTTCATGCAAACACACTTGACCTTATACAGTAACCCAACATTCCAGTCAGATGTAAAGACCTACAACCAGATAGAGAAAACTGGCTGCTTTCTTTTGAAATTTGGTGAAAAAGAGCTTGTTTTTCCTGATTAGCACAGTATTATTTAGCGCATTCACAGAGATTTGACATAGAAAAGATTTCAGAGACCATCTAACCCAATGCCTTTGTTTTTCAGATAAAACAGATACCCAAAGACAGCTGATTGATTTTGAAAATGATGAAATCTCTTTATGAAAGAATTGGAAAAAAAATAAACTGACCTAAAAAAAAAGTCACTATCTTAGATCTCAGGGATTTTTTATCATGAAAAATTTCTATTAATTTTAATACTAAACAACCTTGAAAAATGTAGCTTTTAAATGAAATTCTGTCTTAGAAACTTTTGTAAAACTCAGTGCAATTTCAAGTGACTGGATTCTTTGGATTAATAATGATTAGTAAAATAAGTATGATTTCCTGATAGCGATATATCCAAATGCAACCAAAAACATTTCTGCTGCTACTTAGAACAAAGTGGTTATTTATTTATTTACCTACTAATTTACTTATTTTTATTTTATTTATTTTGACAGTGGTTTTTTGTGAACAATCTCTAAGAAGCAATTCAAAACTGAACCTTCTTTGGCCCAGCAAATAGTATCAATTTTGGATTTTGATTCTTTACAATTTATTTCACTTCTGCTACTACCACTTAAATGCAAGTTGCCAACATCTTTGAATGCCATATTTTTTATTTTCTAATCGGTTTCCCTTTGCCATTATTCTACCCTACAATTATTTTTCTTCAAATGATAACAAGAGCGATTTAGTAAAAACAAATTTGAGATTGTGTTACAGCCGTACTGAAAATTCCACAATGCCTTTCTTTTGCATTCCTAATTAAAATAGTAATAATAATAACAATAATAATTCCATTCATGATATGAGACCTACTGATTTAACTCATTTATTTTTCCATTCTTGCCCAGGATGCTTCTAGTACTACTCATTATGTTCCAATCCCATGGACCTTCTCTTAGTTGCCACACTCTTTCTTATCTCTGGGTTTGTTATATATGCTGGTCCCTCCTTTTGGAAATTGTTCCCTTTGCACCCTCATACTTGGGTAGCTCCTTCTTACCCATCTAGCCTCATTTGTATGTCATCTCAAATGAGAAGGCTTCACCTCCAACTGAAGTGTGTAAAATGGTTCCACAAAACCACATATTCTTTAGCTTAGCCACACGTTTGTTTCCTTCATAACACTTATTGTATACTGTGATTACTGTATCTCTTTCTGTCTCCAATAGTGATTATTTATATTTCCCTCCAGTCTATAAACTCCTTGAAGACAATGTCAATGTTTGTACACAGTCACTGTTGAATAACAGGTGCCTGGCATAGAGTCTGGGCCATAATAAGTAGTCACTAAATATTTGATGAATGAATAATTAATGTTCCGTCATTATGATGTAGTTATTTACAGAGAAAAATCTATGGGCTCCTTAGTAGAAATTTCTCATGCCATAGTTCAAGAAATGTATGATTGGAAGTTGAAGGTCCCCTTAAGTATTTTAACTAGCCTTTCATCATAACTTCTAGAGCTGTGCTGCAAAATATGGTAGCCACAATCTACACACATGTAGCTGTTTCAATTTAAATTTAAATTAGAGATTGGTTCAAGATGGGGGAGTAGAAGGACATGCACTCCCTCCCTCTTGTGAGAGCACCAGAATCACAACTAACTGCTGAACAATCATTGACAGGAAGACACTGGAACTCACCAAAAAAGATACCCCACATCAAAAGACAAAGGAGAAGCCACACTGAGATGGTAGGAGGGGCACAATGACAATAAAATCAAATCCCATAACTGCTGGGTGGGTGACTCACAAACTGGAGAACACTTATACCACGGAAGTCCTCCCACAGGAATGAAGGTTCTGAGCCTCACATCAGGCTTCCCAACCTGAGGGCCCGGCAATGGAAGGAGGAATTCCTAGAGAATCAGACTTTGAAGGCTAGTGGGATTTGATTGCAGGATTTCAGCAGGACTGGGGGAAACAGAGACTCCACTCTTATAGGGCACACACAAAGTAGTGTGCACATTGGGACCCAGGGGAAGGAGCAATGACTCCATAGGAGACTGAACCAGACCTACCTACTAGTGTTGGAGGGTCTCCTTCAGAGACAGGGAGTGGCTTTGGCTCACCATGGGGACAAGGAAACTGGCAGTAGAAGTTCTGGGAAGTACTCCTTAGCATCAGCCCTCCCAGAGTCCACTATTAGCCCCACCAAAGAGTGGGGTAGGCTAGAGTGCTAGGTCGCCTCAGGCCAAACAACCAACATGGAGGGAACCCATAAGCAGAAGAGTGGATTAAAGTTTTACTGAGCTCTGCCCACCAGAGAACAGCCAGCTCTACCTACCACCAGTCCATCCCATCAGGAAGCTTACAAAAGCCTCTTAGATAGCCTCATCCACTGGAGGGCAAAGAGGAGAAGCAAGAAGAACTACAATTCTGCCACCTGTGAAAGGAAAACCACATTCACAGAAAGATAGAGAAAATGAAAAGTCAGAGGTCTTTGTAACAGATAAAGGAAGAAGATAAAACTTCAGAAAAACAACTAAATGAAGTGGATAAGGGCAACCTTCCAGAAAAAGAATTCAGAATAATGATAGTGAAGATGATCCAGGACCTCGGAAAAAGAATGGTGGCAAAGATCAAGAAGATGCAAGAAATGTTTAACAAAGACATAGAAGAAGTAAAGGACAAACAAAGAGAGATGAACAATACAATAACTGAAATGAAAAATACGCTAGAAGGAACCAATAGCAGAATAACAGAGGCAGAAGAGCGGATAAGTAACCTAGAAGACAGAATGGTGGAATACACTGCCACAGAACAGAATAAAGAAAAAAAATGAAAAGAAATGAAGACAGCCTAAGAGACCTTTGGGACATTAAACACAATAACATTCACATTATAGGGGTCCCAGAAGGAGAAGACAGAGAAAGGACCTGAAAAAATATTTGAAGAGATTATACTCGAAAACTTCCCTAAAATGGGAAAGGAAATAGCCACTCAAGTCCAGGAAGCACAGAGAGTCCAGGTCAGAAAAAACCCAAGGAGAAACACATGGAGGCGCATAGTAATCTAATTGACAAAAATAAAAGACAAAGTTAATTATTGAAAGCAACAAGGGAAAAATGACATAACATACAAGAAAAATTATTGAAAGCAACAAGGGAAAAACAACATAACATACAAGGGAATTCCCATAAGATCAATAGCTGATTCTCAGCAGAAACTCTCCAAGCCAAAAGGGAGTCACATGATATATTTAAACTGATGAAAGGGAAGAACTTACAACCAAGATTACTCTACATGGCAAGGATCTCATTCAGATTCAATGGAGAAATCAAAAGCTTTACAAACAAGCAAAAGCTAAGAGAATTCAGGACCACCAAACCAGCTCTGTAACAAATGCTAAAGGAACTTTTCTAACTGGGAAACACAGGAGAAGAAAAGGACCTACGAAAACAAACACATAACAATTAAGAAAATGGTAATAGGAACATACATAGTAATAATTACCTTATAGGTGAAAGGATTAAGTGCTCCAACCAAAACACAAAGACTCACTGAATGGATACAAAAAAAAGACCCATAAATATGCCATCTACAAGAGACCCACATCAGACCTAGGGACACATACAGACTGAAAGTGAGGGGAAGGAAAAAAGATATTCCATGCAAATGGAAATCAAAAGAAAGTGGGAGTAGCAATACTTATATCAGATAAAATAGACTTTAAAATAAAAAAGTTACAAAAGACAAGGAAGGACACTACATAATGATCAAGGGATCAATCCAAGGAGAAGATATAACAATGATAAAAATATATGCACCCAACATAGGAGCACCTCAATATGTAAGGCAACTGCTAACAGCTATAAAAGAAGAAATCGACAGTAACACAATAATAGTGGGGGACTTAAACACCTCACTTACACCAAAGGACAGATCATCAAGACAGAAAATTAATAAGGAAACACAAGTTTTAAATGACACAATAGACCAGATAGATTTAATTGATATTTATAGGACATTCCATCCAAAAACAGCAGATTACACTTTCTTCTCAAGTGTACATGGAACATTCTCCAGGATAGATCACATCTTGGGTCACAAATCAGGCCTTGGTAAATTTAAGAAAATTGAAATCATATCAAACATCTTTTCCAACCACAGTTCTGTGAGATTAGAAATTAATTACAGTGAAAATAAACGTAGGAAACACAAACACGTGGAGGCTAAACAGTACGTTACTAAATAACTAAGACATCATTGAAGAAATCAAAGAGGGAATCAAAAACCTACGAGAGACAAAGTCCAACAAAAACACGATGATCCAAAACCTATTGGATGCAGCAAAAGCAATTCAATGAGGGAAGTTTATCGCAATACAAATCTACCTCAAGAAACAAGAAAAATCTCAAATAAACAATCTAACCTTACACCTAAAGGAACTAGAGAAAGAAGAACAAACAAAACCCAAAGTTATTAGAAGGAATGAAATCATAAAGATCAGAGAAGAAATAAATGAAATAGAGACAAAGAAAACAACAGCAAAGATCAATAAAACTAAAATCTGGTTCTTTGAGAAGATGACCAAAATTTATAAACCTTTAGCCAGACTCATCAAGAAAAAGAGGGAGAGGACTCAAATCAACAAAATTAGGAATGAAAAAGAAGTTACAATGGACACCACAGAAATACAAAGCATCATAAGAGACTACTACAAGCAACAATATGTCAATAAAATGGACAACCTGGAAGAAATGGACAAATTCATAGAAAGGTATAACCTTCCAAGACTGAACTGGGAAGAAAAAGAAAATATGAACAAACCAATCACAAGTAAAGAAATTGAAACTCTGATTAAAAATCTTCCAACAAACAAAAGCCCAGGACCAGATGGCTTCACAGGCAAATTCTATCAAACATTTAGTGAAGAGCTAACACTTATTCTTCTCAAATTCTTCCAAAAACTTGCACAGGAAGGAATGCTCCCAAACTCATTCTATGAGACTACCATCACATGATACCAAAACCAGACAAAGATACTACAAAAAAAGAAAGTTACAGACCAATATCACTGATGAATACACATGCAAAAATCCTCAACAAAATACCAGCCAACAAAATCCAACAGCACATTAAAAGGATCATACACCATTACAAGTAGGATTTATCCCAGGGATGCAAGGATTCTTCGATATATGCAAATCAATCAATGTGATACACCATATTAACAAATTGAAGAATAAAAACCATATGATCATCTCAATAGATGCAGAAAAAGGTTTTGACAGAATTTAACACACATTTATGATAAAAACTCTACAGAAAGTGGGCATGCAGGGAACCTACCTCAACATAATAAAAGTCATATATGACACACAGCAAACATCATTCTCAATGGTGAAAAACTGAAAGCATTTCCTCTCAGATCAGGAACAAGACACGGATGTCCACTCTCGCCACTATCACTCAACATTGTTTTGGAAACCCAAGCCACAGCAATCAGAGAAGAAAAAGAAATAAAAAGAATACAAATTGGAAAAGAAGTAAAATGATCACTGTTTGCAGATCACATGACACTATACACAGAGAATCCTAAATATGCCATCAGAAATCTACTAGAGCTAATCAATGAATTTGGTAAAGTTGCACGATACAAAATTAATGCACAGAAAACACTTGCATTCCTATACACTAACAATGAAAGATCAGAAGGAGAAATTAAGGAAACAATTCCATTCACCACTGCAACAAAAAGAATAAAATACCTAGGAATAAACCTACCTAGGGAGGTAAAAGACCTGTACTCATAAAACTCTAAGACACTGATGAAAGAACTCAAAGATGACACAAGCAGATGGAGAGATATACCATGTTCTTGGATTGGAAGAATCAATATTGTGAAAATGACTATACTATCCAAAGCAATCTACAGATTCAATGCAATCCCTATCAACCTACCAATGGCATTTTTTACAGAACTAGAACAAAAAATCTTAAAATTCGTATGGAGACACAAAAGACCCCGAATAGCCAAAGCAGTCTTGAGGGAAAATAACAGAGCTGGGAGGAATCAGACTTCCTGACTTCAGACTATACTAGAAAGCTACAGTAATCAAGACAATATGGTACTGGCACAAAAACAGAAATAGAGATCAATAGAATAGGATAGAAAGTCCAGAGATAAACCCACACACTTATGGTCAATTAATATATGACAAAGGAGGTAAGGATATACAATGGAGAAAAGACAGTCTCTTCAATAAGTGTTGCTGGGAAAACTGGACAGCTACATGTAAAAGAATGAAATTAGAACACTCCCTAACACCATACACAAAACTAAACTCAAAATGGATTCGAGACCTAAATGTAAGACCAGACACTGTAAAACTCTTAAAGGAAAACATAGGAAGAACACTCTTTGACATACATCACAGCAAGATCTTTTTTGACCCACCTCTAAGAGTAATGGAAATAAACCCAAAAATAAACAAATGAGACCTAATGAAACTTGAAATCTTTTGCAAAGCAAAGGAAATTACAAACAAGATGAAAATACAACCCTCAGAAAGGGAGAAAATATTTGCAAATGACTCAATGGACAAAGCATTAATCTCCATAATATATAAACATCTCTTGCAACTCAATATTAAAAAACCAAACAATCCAATCAAAAAATGGGTGGAAGATCTAAATAGATATTTCTCCAAAGAAGACATACAGATAGCCAAGAAGCACACGAAAAGCTGCTCAACATCACAAATTATTAGAGAAATGCAAATCAAAACTACAATGAGGTATCACCTCATACTAGTTAGAATGGGCATCATCAGAAAACCTTCAAACAACAAATGCTGGAGAGGGTGTGGAGGAAAGGGAACCCTCTTGCACTGTTGGTGAGAATGTTAATTGATATAGCCACTATGGAGAACTGTATGGAGATTCCTTAAAAACTATAAATAGAATTACCATATGACCCAGCAATCCTACTACTGGGCATATATGCAGAGAAAACCATATTTCAAAATGGCACATGCACCCCAATATTCATTGCAGCACTATTTACAATAGCCAGGTCATGGAAGCAACATAAATGCCCATCGACAGACGAGTGGCTAAAGAAGTTGTGGTACATATATACAATGGAATATTACTCAGCCATAAAAAAGGAATGAAATTGGGTCATTTGTAGTGACATGGATGGATCTAGCAACTGTCATACAGAGTGAAGTAAGTCATAAAGAGAAAAACAAATATTGTATATTAACGTATATATGTGGAACCTAGAAAAATGGTACAGATGAGCTGATTTGCAGGGCAGATATAGAGACACAGATGTAGAGAACAAACATGTGGACACCAAGCAGGGGAAAGTGGTGGGGGGGTTGGTGGTGGTGGAGGGATGAATTGGGAGATTGTGATTGACATGTGTACACTAGCATGTATAAAATAGATAATAAGACCCTGCTGTATAATAAATAAATCAAATAAAATTCAAAAAAATTTTAAGTTAATTAAAACCAAATAAAATTACTAATTTAATTCCTCAGTTCCACCAGCCACATTTTAAGCTCTCTGTAGCCAGGCTAATGGCAGTCTAACATATGGCCAATGGCTGCTGTATTGGACAGTATAAAAGATCTGTCATCAGAGAAATATCTATTGTAAATCTCTTTATAAAGACATCTTCATAACAGTGCTTTAGTGTATTGATTTAAAATTAAGAACAGAATTACCAAGGATCTTAGGTACTGGAGTGTAAGGAGATCTCTATGAGAATAACAACTGAGAAATTCAGTACTTAATTTCGAAAATGCAAAAATACTTTTGAGTTGTTTTTCTGTAGCAAGCTTCATAATACATGCTGAGTATAAGCAGTGAAAAAAAATTTTCAGGACTCCTGCCATCATGTGTCTTATAATCTAGAGAAATAAACAAATTAATACATACCCACTGTGCCTCAGTTTCCCCTTTTTAAAAATAGTACCTACTTCATGGGTTATTCTAAGCTAGTCACTTAAAATAGTGCTTGGAACATAGTAAGTATTCAATATCTCTTGGCTATTATTACTTGTGATAATGGTATTAAAATTGTGAAGTGTTGAAAGAAACAATAATGAAATGATAGAAAATAATGGCAGAGATGAAGAGGAAATGGATCATCTACTGAGGTATGGTAGTTTGAAATGGCTTCTCTGAAGAGGTGACATTCAAACTGTGACATTAATGCAGAAAGGGAGCCAAGCACTGAGATGAGGAGAAATATCTTCCAGGCAAAAGAGACCATACTTTCAAAGAAAAGGAAGAGTTTGTTATAGTGGAGGAACTGAAAAGAAGCTAATGTAGCTGGACTACAACAGCAATAAGGTTGAAAAGCAGGCAGTGAACATGGAGACGAAGAAAGTACATGGCTTTGCAGTGCCTTCCAGGCAAAGTACACGTTTTTTAAAAACATATTATTATTATTTTATTCAAAGTACACTGTTAGGTCACTGGAGAATTTACATAGAGGGAAAACAATCTGATGCACGTTTTAAAACCTATTTCTGGCTGGGTGTGGATGATTGAAAGGTACTTAGAAGGGAAGCAGAGACCACATTAGTACGTAAGTGTGTGAGTGAGGTCAATACATTTAATTGCTCTGTAGGTACTTTGTCAGTTTTGCTGCAGTAACAACCCCCAGATCTTAGTGATTTAGAAAAACAAAGGATTTCTTGTCCATATTGAATATAGATTGCTCATTTGTTGTGACTGTGACAAATTCTACTTCCATACCATGCTGTGGGTAGGTTGCAACTTTGTTCCACAGGTCTTTAGGTAGTTTTCAACCTAAATTTGAAGTAGCAAACTCAGATGAGACATATTTATTCTCACAACACAGGGTAGAAGCAAAAGAGTAATGGAAATTCACTAGAACTCTAAAAGTTTCTGGGAAAGTTCACTTGCTTCCCATAGGTGAGAGTAAGTCACATGTCCAAACTCAACATTCATGTGGCAAAGAGATTCTGCTACCAAGAGGAAGTAGGGACCACATACTATTGCAAAGAACTAAAGTTCCCCAAGAGAAAATCACTGCTCTCTATAAAGTCTCTGTCCTCTCTCTGGAGGTTATTTTCTTCTTTTAAGTATTTATATCTTTTGGGTTTTTTTGGCTGAAGCTTTAAGCTGAAAGTACTCTTTTCATGAAAAAAATAAGAGCCCAGAAAATCCCATCATCTCTATTTACAAACTAGTATTTAGATGATATGTTTTACAAAACAGTTCCAAATTCTCATCCTCAGAGAATATCTTAGTGATATTGAGGAATATCTTAGTGATATTTCAATGTATTACCAGTACACCAAAATATGATAATAGCAATTAACAGAGTGGTTGATATTTACTGGATGATTACTGTATAATAAGCACTTTATGTACATTATCTCAAATCTATATCAAAACCCTGCAAGGGAGATATTTTCTCACTTCTTATAATTGAGTAAACTGAGGTTTATAGAGTTCAAGTTATTTGCCCAAAGTCAAAGGTAGTTAAGGATTGAGCTGCATCAAGCCCTGCATGGGAGATATTTTCTCACTTCTTATAATTGAGTTAACTGGGGTTTATAGAGTTCAAGTTATTTGCCCGAAGTCAAAGGTAGTTAAGGATTGAGCTGCATCAAACTCTGAGTTCAAAGCCTCTTACCTAAATTCTAACTGGCATTTCTTGTTCTCTATCTTGATATGAACAGGAACAGATTCTCTGGAGGAGAAACAAAAGTGTCAAAAAGGAATGTGCTCTTTACTTGGAGTTAATAAGTGTGCAAAATGATATATTTCACTACTATTTATTAGTTTGTTATTTTATGGTAAAGCATAAATATGCCATTTTATAATTAAGATCTCCACTATCCATTCAATATCAAGTCCCGACAAGTCAAAAAAAAAATTGGAAACCATTTGGAATGTGGTGAAAAAAAATAATACGATTCTGATATAAAAGAATATGTGAAATTTTCAGAGTGGAATAAAATACTCTGATCTCATTGCAGAGTATGCTCCTAAATCACTCTAGGCTGGCTATCTTAAATACCACAGATTCTAAAGCATAAATAAGATATGAGTCCAATATATATATTAAATAACTGATGTTTAGATATGTCAAAACCCTGGCTCTAAATGAAACATTTTCAGCTTGCAGCAGACATTTTGCTGAATGCTGTTTACTTTATCTGAAGCTCCGTCTCTAACCTGATCATCCTGTATATTTATGCCTACAAACCACCTCCATTCCTTAAAGACACATGAGAGTTGTCAACATGAGGACACTGCTCTGGGAGCACCTGTGAATCCTGGTGACATATTATATAGGTGCCCTTAAGATCAGGTGAAGCTGAGTATGCTTTGACTTCACTATCACCTGCTTTTGTTGGCTACCCACATGTGCCTCCTCATTCATGTGCTCTCAAATGATCTCAGCTTGCTCTCCACAGAAGAACAAAACTTGGAGTTGAAGAGTCCAAATTTCTCTGTGGCTACTGGCTGCATGGTGATCACAGGAGCAATCATGGACACAGGTATCTGTTGGTCAGCAAGAGATTTGTTATCTCATTATAATTTTTTTAAAATAGATCTTTATTAGAGTATAATTGCTTCACAATACTGTTAGTTTCTGTTGTATGCCAAAGTGAATCAGCCATATGTATACATATGTCCCCATATCCCCTACCTCTTGAGCCTCCCTCCCATCCTCCCTATCCCACCCTCATCGCAAAACACGAAGCTGATCTCCCTGTGCTATGCTGCAGCTTCCCACTAACTAACTATTTTACTTTCGGTAGTGTATATATGCCTATGCTACTCTCACTTCGCCCCAGCTTCCCCCTCCCACCCTGTGTCCTCAAGTCCACTCTCTATGTCTACATCTTTATTCCTGCCCTGCAACTAAGTTCATCAGTACCATTTATTTTTTTTTAGGTTCCATATATATGCGTTAGCATATGGTATTTGTTTTTCTCTTTCTGACTTACCTCACTCTGTAAGACAGAAACTAGGTCAATCCACCTCACTATAAATAACAATTTTGTTTCTTTTTATGGCTAATATTCCATTGCATATATGTGCCACATCTTCTTTATCCATCCATCTGTCTATGGACATTTCGGTTGGTTCCATGTCCTGGCTATTGTAAATAGTGCTGCAATGAACATTGTGGTGCATGTCTCTTTTTGAATTATGGTTTTCTCAGGGTATATGCCCAGTAGTAGGATTGCTGGGTCATGTGGTAGTTCGATTTTTAGTTTTTTAAGGAACCTCCATACTGTTCTCCATAGTGGCTGTATCAATTTACATTCCTACCAACAATGCAGGAGGGTTCCCTTTTCACCACATCCTTTCCAGCATTTATTGCTTATAGATTTTTTGATGATGGCCTTTCTGACTGGCATGAGGTGATACCTCATTGTAGTTTTGATTTGCATTTCTCTAGCAATTAGTGATGTTGAGCATCTTTTCATGTGCCTCTTGGCCATCTGTATGTCTTCCTTAGTGAAATGTCTATTTAGATCTTTCATCCATTTTTTAATTGGATTGTTTGTTTGTTTGATATTGAGCTCCATAAGCTGTTTGTATATTTTGGAGATTAATCCTTTGTCTGTTGTTTTATTTGCAAATATTTCCTTCCATTCTGAGGGTTGTCTTTTTATCTTGTTTATGGTTTCCTTTGCTGTGCAAAAGCTTTTAAGTTTAATTAAGCCCCATATGTTTATTTTTGTTTTTATGTCTGTTACTCTAGATGATGGGTCAAAAAATATCTTGCTGTGGTTTATGTCAAAGGGTGTTTTTCCCATGTTTTCCTCAGAAAATTTTATAGTGTCTGGTCTTACATTTAGGTCTTTAATCCATTTGGAGTTTATTTTTGTGTATGGTGTTAGGTAGTGTTCTAATTTCATTCTTTTACATGTAGCTGTCCAGTTTTCCCAGCACCACTTATTGAAGAGGCTGTATTTTCTCCATTATATGTTCTTGCCTCCTTTGTCATAAATTATGTGACCATATGTGCATGGGTTTATCTCTGGGCTTTCTATCCTGTACCACTGATCTATATTTCTGTTTCTGTGCCAGTACCATACTGTCTTGATTACTGTAGCTTTGTCATATAGTTTGAAGACAGGGAGCCTGATTCCTACAACTCTGTTTTTCTTTCTCAATATCGCTTTGGCTATTTGGGGTCTTTTGTGTTTCCATACAAATTGTAAAATTTTTTGTTCTAATTCTGTGAAAAATGCCGTTGGTAGTTTGATAAGGATTGCATTGAATCTCTAGATTGCTTTGGGTAGTATAGTCATTTTCACAATATTGATTCCTCCAATCCAAGAACATGGTATATTTCTCCATCTGTTTATGTCATCTTTAATTTATTTCCTCAGTGTTTTGTAGTTTTCTGAGTACAAGTCTTTTGCCCCCTTAGGCAGGTTTACTCCTAGGTATTTTATTCTTTTTGTTGTGAGGGTAAATGGGATTGTTTCCTTAATTTCTCTTTGTAAATTTTTGTTGGTGGTATATATAGAATGCCAGAGATTTCTGTGCATTAATTTTGTATCCTGCAACTTTACCAAATTCATTGATTGCCTTTCCAAGAATTTGTCCATTTCTTCATAGTTGTCCATTTTATTGGCAGACAGTTGTTTGTTGTAGTCTCTTATAATCCTTTGTATTTCTGCGGTGTCAGTTGTGATTTCTCCTTTTCATTTCTAATTTTATTGATTTGCATCATCTCCCTTTTTTTTCTTAATGAGTCTGGGTAAGTGTTTATCAATTTTGTTTATCTTCTGAAAGAACCAACTTTTAGTTTTATTGATCTTTGCTATTGTTTTCTTAATTTCTATTTTATTCATTTCTGCTCTGATCTTTGTGATTTCTTTCCTTCTACTGACTTTGGGTTTTCTTTGTTCTTCTTTCTCTAGTTGTGTTAAGTGTAGGGTTAGAATGTTTATTTGAGATTTTTCTTGTTTCTTGTGGTGAGATTGAATTGCTATAAACTTCCCTCTTAGAACTGCTTTTGCTGCATCCCATAGGTTTTGGGTCTTCGTGTTTTCATTGTCATTTGTTTCTATGTACTCTTTTATTTCTTCTTTAATTTCTTCAGTGATCTCTTGGTTATTTATCAGTACACAGTTTAGCCTCCATGTATTTGGGTTTTTTACAGTTTTTTTTCCTGTTATTGATTTCCAATCTTATAGCATTGTTGTCAGTAAAGATGCTTGATACAATTTCAATTTTCTTACATTTTCCGAGGCTTGATTTGTGATGCAAGGTGTGATCTATCCTGGTGAATGTTCCGTGTGCATTTGAGAAGAAAGTGTAATCTGCTGTTTTTGGGTGGAATGTTCTATAAATATTAATTAAATCTATCTAGTCTATTGTGTCATTTAAAGCTTATGTTTCCTTTTTATTTTCTGTTTGGATGATCTGTCCATTGGTGTAAGTGGGGTGTTAAAGTTCCCTACTATTATTGTGTTACTGTCGATTTCTCCTTTCATGGTTGTTAGCATTTGCCTTATGTATTGAGGTGCTCCTGTTTTGGGTACATAAACAATTATAATTGTTCTGTCTTCTTCTTGGATTGAACCTTTGATCATTATGTAGTGTCCCTCCTTATCTCTTGTAACAGTTTATTTGAAAGTCTATTTTATCAGATACGAGTGTTGTTACTCCAGCTTTCTTTTGATTTCCATTTGCATGGAATATCTTCTTCCATTGCTTCACTTTCAGTCTGTATGTGTCTCTAAGTCTGAAGTGGGTTTCTTGTAGACAGCATATATACAGGTCTTGTTTTTGCATCCATTCAGCCAGTCTGTGTCTTTTGGTTGGGACATTTAATCCATTTACATTCAAGGTTATTACCAATATGTATGCTCCTATTACCATTTTCTTAATTGTTTAGGGTTTGTTTTTGTGGGTCTTTTTCTTCTCTTGTGTTTCCTGCCTAGAGAAGTTTCATCAGCATTTGTTGTAAAGCTGGTTTGATGGTGCTGAATTCTCTTAGCTTTTGCTTCTCTGAACAGCTTTTGATTTCTCTTTCGAATCTGAATGCGATCCTTGCTGGGTAGAGTAATCTTGTTTGTAGGTTTTTCTCTTTCATCACTTTAAGGATATCCTGCCACTCCCTTCTGGCCTGCAGAGTTTCTGCTGAAAAATCAGCTGATAATCTTATGGGGATTCCTTTATATATTATTTTGTGTTTTTCCCTTGCTGCTTTTAATATTTTTTCTTTGAATTTAATTTTTGTTAGTTTGATTAATATGTGTCTTGATGTATTTTTCCTAAGGTTTATCCTGTATGGGACTCTCTGTGCTTCCTGGACTTGGATGACTATTTCCTTTCCCATGTTAGGGAAATTTTAAACTATAATCTCTTCAAATATTTTCTCAGACCCTTTCTTTTTCTCTTCTTCCTCTGGGACCCCTATAATTTGGATGTTGGTGTTTTTAGTGTCATTACAGAGGTATCTGGGAGCCTGCTGAACTCCCAGGCTGGTCCCCTGCCCTCCAGGGTGCCCCCCTCCTCCTGGCTGCATTGGTCCTTGGGGCATAGGAGGAAGGCTGTGGAGATCAGAAGAGACAGGTGGGAGGAGCCCTTCTGACCAGCAGGAGAGAAGAGGAGAGCATTTGCCCCACCCACTCAAGCCCAGGAAGCCTGCTGGGCTCCCTGGTGAGGTGCCCTTCCCTCTGAGACCAGGTGTGGGAGGCACACCTGGGCCCCTTCTGTTCCTTGAGCCTAAGCCCCACCCCCCACAGCCCCCAGGTCCTTTTCCAGCCCTGTGGGTCCTGAGCATAGGCCCCATTCACTGCTCAAAACTGCCCTTGCTTAGGCCCCACCCTCCACAGCCAAGGTCTTTTCCTCCTTTTTATTTCCTTTTCAGCCTTCTCTTTTTTATTATTGTGGAACTATTATACCTTCCTATTGTTGATTCATCTATATTTTTATTTTTATATTCTTTCTAACATATATGTTAGTTTCCTAGTCTTATTTTATTTTTTACTTTGTTATTGTTCTTGTTTTCTTTTTTTTCATGCCACCCCACTCAGTTTGTGGGATCTTGGTTCACGAGCCAAGGGTCAGGCCGAAGCTCCTGCTGTGGGAGCTCCAAGTCTGAACCAGTGGACTAACAGAGAACCATAGACCCCAGGGAATATTCGTCAGAGTGAGATCTCACAGTAGTCCTCATCTCAGTACCAAGACCCAGCTCTACCCAACAGCTTATACACTCTAGTGTTGGAAGCCTCAGGCCAAATGATCAGTAAGACAGGAAAACAATCCCACTTATAAAAATTTTTAAAAAGTGAGATGGCAAAAAGTATGTCACAGATGAAGGAACAAGGTAAAAACCTTCAAGACCAAATAAATGAAAAGGAACTAGGCAATCTACCTGAAAAAGAATTCAGAGTAATGATAGTAAAGATGATCCAGAATCTCAGAAATAGAACGGAAGCACAGATTGAGAAAATACAAGAAATGTTTAACAAAGATCTAGAAGAACTAAAGAACAAAAAAACAGAGATTAACAACACAATAACTGAAATAAAAAATACACTAGAAGAAATCAATAACAGAATAACTGAGGCAGAAGAATGAATAAGTGAGCTGGAAGACAAAATGGTAGAAATAACTGCCAAGGAGCAGAATAAAGAAAAAAGAATGAAAAGAATTGAAGACAATCAATTGCCCCGAGTGGGTGGGGCAATTGCCCTACACTCCTCTCCCGCTCCTCCCAGAGGGTCCCTCCCGTCTGCCTCTCTGGATCTCCCTGGCCTCAGGGGCGCAGATCCTATCTGGCTTCCACTTCTCCTCGCCCCTCATTCCCCCCATGTCCTACTGGTTCACTTAGGGGTTCCTCCCATCTCCTTGGGCATCAGGGTCCTCCACCAGTGGCAGGCAAGTGCCCTAGTTGTGGGGTGATGCTAACTCGGCATCTTCCCACACCACCATCTTGCCTCCACCCCCCCTCGTTATAATCTTTTGAACAACCCACTGAGGTGTGATTGCCCTCATTTTTTAGATAAGGATACTGAAACTCAGAGTTTACATTTCATGCCCAAGGTCAATGGACAATAACAACTAGCCTAGTGGGTTGTTCTAAGAATTATGTGTTAACAAATGTATAACTATGAACTGCACTACTTTGTATATTTAATCCCTTTTTCTGAAGAAACTAAAAAGACTGCCAGCAGTCTACTGCTACTTTAGTATACTTTACCACAAACCTAAATACCTTCAACACTTTATCTTTCAAATTTACTTATCAACCTTAAAATATGATGGCTCACCTGCACATAAAAGATAGCAGTGATAAGTATGAAAACCAAGTACAGTTGTAAATACACTAATTTACCTTGAGAGAAAAAATGGTGACTTTTTGATTTCTACATTCCTACTGAATTTTGCATATAGATAACATCAGTTTTAAAGAACTGCATAGACACTTATTACCAAGTCCAAAAAAAAAGTAAGACAGATTTATCTCTGAATTTTTCAATCAGTTTCAGCTCAGGTGTAAGACAAGGTTCTTTCAGCCAATATGGTGAGAGAGATAACAATTTAACCCATGTTTAAAATGAGCTGTGCTAAAACCTCTGGGTTGTCAGAAAATTGTATGTTTGAAATTTCTCTTTATGTTCCTACTTACTTCCTGCATCAGCAGTTTTAATATTTTCACAGTTATGGTATGAAGGAAAAATCAAATGAAGATACCTTTACTTTAATTAGGACTATTAAATGTAGGGCAGGAACCAGTCAGGAAAATCACAGATTATACTTGGAAGGTACCTATTTTTGGTTCTTATTCACCCCACAGGGCTTGCATGTGGAAGGTCCATGAAAAAGCTTCAGAGAGTTTATGGTTTCCTGAAACTTTATAAAAATATATACGCATATTTCTAAGTGTGGGTTTATAGCTTTCATTAGATTCCAGCATGGCTGGAAAATAACCAGGTTCTTGCTTTCCCCAGCACTTGTGCTAATTTAAAACATCAATTAGCATTTGTAAGATGCTAAATCCAAGATGCAAAATCCAAATGTTGGTGCCATAAATGGATATAGCAGAGATAATGTTTGGAAGAAATGCGTCTACAACAAAGAAACTCAGAATTCAAAGAGACCTTAAGAATAATCTACACACCTCGTATAGTCTTAACTTGAATCCCCTTTATTCATCTCCAATAGATATTTATATATCTTTTCTCTTTTTAGAAAGCTTACAGTGTGTAAATGTTTGTTGCTTTACGTAGCCATTCATTAAAAAGTTACTATAAATAATGAACACCATTTGGAGTAGCAGCTCGGAGAAATGACTCCTCAAAAGAGAATAAGAGGCTTTTTCATAACTGCTCTGGTCTTTCAAAAGTGAATCATTTCATCAGAAGAGTAAATCACTGACCAACTTCACCATCCTCTCCCATCACAAGAAATTAGGTACCATCCAATGAAGCCCCTCACTTTAAAAATGAAGAAAATCAGTATTATCCCATTTGAATGCCTTAATCCTTCAACTGAAGGCAGAATTTGACAAATATCTCAAATTCCAAGTCATTTGGTGTTTTTACCATACTAAAAGACTTTAATGACTAACCCTAAGTCCTACCCAGTAACTTCTATCTATGTAAAACCCTTCAATGTCTTCCTGGTCCACTTTACATAAAATAATCATAATATATTTTTTTAAACCCCGTACTTAGCCTAGAAGGCACTGCAGAATCATGTACTTTTCCTTCTCTATGTTCATTACATGCCCCTCTACCCTAAGGCTGCTACACTCCAACTACATTAGCCTCTTTTTAGTTCCTCAAATATAACTAACTCTTTCTTTTCTTTGAATATATGGTTCTTTTCCTGGAACATGTTTCTTCTTGTTGTCTCAGTGCTGGCTCCCTTTCATCATTCTGGTCATAGATTGAAAGTCACCTCTTCTTCAGAGAAACCATCTTAGACCCCCAAACTTCAGTAGCTCTTCACAACAGCCCCTGTCCCCTGACATTTTATTCTATTATGTTATTACTTTAATAGTTTTCACCATCTTCATCACAATTTTAACACATATTCCAATAGAATAAATGGAATATTTCCACCTTGCCCATTTATCCACTATGAAGAAACATTCTATGATGAGCAGAGAAGTTGGCTGAAACTAACTTTTCCCCACAATTTACACTTAAACTGTTTAGCTAGGACATTATCTATCTACCTATCTACCTATCTACCAATTTATCTATTTATCTATCAATCATCTATCTAATTCTGATCAGATAACCTCAAATGAAAATCAAAATAATCAGTTTTAATACTTTTTAGTGTTGGTTGCATCATCAGGAGCCAGCAAAATTATGAGCAAGAAATGATTAAACAATAATACTCTAAGCTACCATAGTGATAATGAATGTTTAACAATATAACCGCAATAATATCCAAGGCTCCTGTGGTCTACTGACTGTAAGGTTCATTTAAAACTCAGTTCACAGCAAAAAATAAATGAATAGTAAGTCCATTATTAATTTGCATTTTAAATAATTAAATAAGATTTGACTTATAAGCTTCAACGAACATTTTAAAGTCCTCATTCCTTTTTTCCCAATTCTCTTTTGAGCATCTCATAAACCAAACTCCTAAAATTCCATTGCACAAGTAGTCCTGGAGCCTTTTGGTCTTTTTTTCCTAGCTTCTTCTCTATGCATAACCTTAATTTCCGCTAATTTTTTCTCTCTTCGCTAGTGCTTTCTTCTCATTCTCTTTCCAGTTCACGATTTTATCACTGCATCTCTCCTAAACCCATATTTCAGTCTTATGAATGTCCAGTACAGCTTGAAAAGGGACCATTTTCCTTAGAGAGATGAGGATCAAGAAGGAGGAGCATAAATCTGATTGGGAAAGTACTGGTGATAAAGGTCAGAAAACTCTCATGGTGCTTTATTTTAGCCCTGCACAGAACTCATACTCAAAAACTATAATGACATTTGTGTTTCTGCAAAGGGCCTTCATTTTTATTCCATTGCCAGTCAGATGTGCCTTCTCTTTAAAGAACAAGTAGATTGTTAATACATTATATCCCTTACAGGCAACTGGGGAAAAAAAGTAAACAACTGTGAAATCAAAACATGAATAAATAATTCAAGACAGTACAGACAAGAAAATAAAAGAAATTTTGGAGATAAAAAGTATAATCATGAACATAAAAAAATGAAACAGAATAAAATCTACTTAGGTTGCTATTAATGAGAAAAATAGTGAAATTGCATGCAGTGTCAGTTCGCCCAGGATGCATTATGGAGAAAAAAATATTAAAAGTATGGAAGAGGATTAGACATCGATGGAAGATAGACCAATGCCTCTACATATAAAGAAAATGGAGAAAATTTTGTAAAGAAATCTTGAAGATATAGCACCCAAGAATTGTTCATGAATCTTAAAATTGAAAGTAAATACTGAACATGAAAATTATTAATTAACACCCAGATGTATCATAGGCAAACTTCAGAATATCAGTGATTATATAAAACCTTAACTGGGCTGCAACTAGGCTATTATTATTATTTTTTTATCTTTTATATTTTCTAGGCTATTTTTAAAGCAATGATATATTTAAGAAGTTACTAGAACATATCTTGAAAATGCCAATAAAAGTCTCTAACAATCTAGAATTTGATACCAAGTGAAATTAACATCCAAGAATGAAAACAAAATGAAGATATGTTCAGATATAAAGACTCTTAGTTCACAACTTACAGACTAAATAACAATGAAAGCTAAATTTTCAGCAAATGTGAACGTAGAGGGAAGAGGAGAGATACCACTGAAAATCATGAACACAGGCTAACAGAATATATTGGCAAATGTAATTAATTATAAACTGAAATAACTAATGTTGTGTGTGCAAAAAAATAAATATATTTTATTATAAATATATAAAATATAAAACTAACATTTAAACAAAAACATGAAAAATTGTTTCATTTGTATTTAAAATATGATGATGTCTGGAGGAGAAAAGAAATACTTAATGACTTTAGATTTTTGAAACAAAAATACATGGTTAATTATGGATGCTAAATATATATAATATATTGTATATAGTGGTAAATTTACATATTATATATATGTAAAAGTATGTGTGTATGTATATTTCTCTCTCTCCCTCTCTTTCTATTGAATAGAGATACAATTCACAGTTTCTAAATCAGCAGAGTGACAACAAAAGAGGTGAAGAAAATGAAGAAAAATTAATGAAACTAACAAAAGGCACAAAAAAAGAAGCAAGGAAATGAAGGAATAAGATTGATGATTGTTGATAAAAGAAAAGGAGATAAAAGGTGCTGATAAATAATGTTGAAAATGAAAAGGGGTATATAACTACAAATATAGATTAAAAAGCCAACTCAATATGGTGAACAAATTTATGATAATACATTTGTAAAATGTCTAGAAAAGAATACTCTGATAACTTTCTGTAAATTTCTATATTACCAACATTGATTCTTGAAGAATTAGTAATTTAAATATATCCATTAAGTTAATTGTCAAAACAGTTATGTCTTCCCAACACAAAATACCAGGTTCAAATGAATTTGCAATAAATTTTGATAAGCTATTAAAGAATTCTCAATATCAACACTGGAAGACAGTGAAGTGATGCTTTATAATTCTGTGGGAAAATGATTTTTTTTGAGAATTTTATGCAGGGGTAAGTTATCAATAAAGAATTAAGAAAAAAGATATATTCTGATGGACAAATATTCAAAAACATGTCACCTAGGCAACCTTTCTCTTAAAATATTTTTCAAGCAAGTATAAAGAACTATATAGTGAACATCCATATATCTATCACTCAGATTTGTCACCTCTTAAACTTTCGAGTTTTTTAAAAAAAAATTATTATACATTCCACTGAAATCTATACAACACTCCCCAGTCTCTTTCTTATCCCTCTTTCTTCAGGAGAGAAGAACTAGCATGGACTTATCACTCAGATGTGTGTGTGTGTATGTGTATGTGTATGTGTGTGAATAATCCTTCATATACTGTTTATCCCAAAATAATATTATTCTATGTGCTATTTAACTTATATAAATGATATACATTATTGATCCTCTGCAACTTGCCTTTTTTAATCAAACATATTTTTAGATTTTTCCATATTGCTACATGTACATTGTGCATGCTAGTTTTAACTGTTGTATAGTGTTCTACCCTAAGAATGTACTACAATTTACTTACATATTTTTCTCTTCATGGACATGTCAAGCATTTCTTTCCTGTACCTGTCTCCTTTTGTATCATAATCAGTACATTCTGGATTTTCTGGAGGATGCCAAATTTCTTTCAAAAGTAAATTTACCTTTTCATACTCCCATCAGTTGTGTACGCATCTGGCACTTGGTGTTGCCGTTTTTAACTTTGTGTCAATTTGAAATGAATTGAAATGAGGGTACTTCAGTTTGCTGATCACTACTTTGATTGAGTTTTTATATCTTTAGAACTTCTAGGGGTTCCTGTGATGAATTTTCTGTTCAATACTAGAACACTTTCTTATGTAGCTATTTGAGATTGTATTTTAGCAAAATGAAACAGTAAACCTAAAGAGGTGAAATGACAGGATCCAGAAAGCACCGAGTCCTGCATGAGACAGTTGTAGAAAGGGATAACAGCTGTGGATAGTGTAGAGTAGCTGCAGGAGAATAGCTGTAGGAAAATTACCCAAAAATGTAGGAAAAATATATATATTATTATATATTTTATATTATATATTATATATATTATTATGCGTGACTTTGCATTTCTTAAAATTATTAGGAGACATTTGAGATTTGTAAACAAAGATTAAGAAAAAAGTTAGCAATAGGTACATGGGACATTAAGCATAATTTTAAGAATATGAAAGAATTGTTAATTCAAGGAAAATCAAAAAGTTGCAAGAGAAAAGAAAGGCTGTAAAGGGCTTGGTAAAAGTAACCCAGAAGCAAATATGGTTTGACCTCATTGCTGCCCAGACCCCCACCTTAAAAACAGACAAGGAACAATGCTGTGTTGGGAGCATATGGAAAACATTAAGACCTGAACAATAGTTCAGACCTGCTCGCTCTGCCCCAATCATCCCTGTTGCCCTATGTTCTCCAGCAGAGGCCTCAGGGATACAGTCTGTTCTTTGGTGGGTGCTTCTCTGTCCCGGGTTCAGGATGAAGGTCAAGATGACCTCCAAGTGAGGGTCATGGGAGGCAATGAAGTCCTCATGTTGAGCTGGTTGTCCAGAAATAAAGACAAGGTGACAGCTCTAGTTGATACTGGGGCCAAATTTACCCTAATACTTGCTAACCCTCAGAAGTTTTCTGACCCCTTCAGCACCATTGATGGTTACAGATGGCAAATGTTTATGGTCTAAAATGTCCCTTTGATACTGCAAATTGGGTGTTTTCCCCCACGAGAATACGAGGCTTTTATCTCTTCAATACTAGAGAACATATATATTGGGCATTGAACGTCAAACTTTGAAACCCTGTCTCAGTGAATTCTGCCTCTGGTTTAGAAGGAAAACTCAGTGCTGAGGGGAAATGCCTCCTGGGAATCAGTAAGTCTACCACCCCCTTGAAGAGTGGTAACTGTCAAACAATATAAATTGCCTGGGAAGTAAAAGGAAATAGGAGGAACTACCCAAGAACTGCACTGAGTGGGTATTGTATGCTCTGCTCATCTTGCTTTCAAACAGACTGGTATGGATAGAAAAAAATCCAGAGGACCCATGGCAGATACCCACTGACTACAAAAATTTAAAAAGCAGTGGCTCCCATCCCTGCAGCTGTGTCCAACATTGCCACCATCTTAGATATATTGGTCAAGGTCCTAGGAGTGTACCATGTTGTACTGGACTTAGCAAATGCTTTATTCAATATTCCCCTGGCCTCTGTGTCACAAAAGCAATTTGGCTTCACATTGGAGGGGCAACAGTGAACCTTCAAATTGCTTCCCCAAGCCTAGCTGTACAACTCCACCATATGTCATGGGTGGTAACCCAAGATCTGTCCCTGTTCTCCTTCTCCACATCAGTAAAATGGGCCTGTTACATTGATGATATAACGATAACACGTGAAGACTTGTGTTTGCTGCAGTTTTGCTCTACAAACTTGACTGGAACATCTATAAGGGAGAGGATGGGTAGTGAATTTGCAGAAAATTCAAGGCCCAGGCACTGCTGCAAAGTTTGGGGGAGTTATTTGGTCAGGTGAGATGTGTATCATCCCAGAAACTGTGATTGACAAGCTGTAAGCCTATTCAACCCATGAGAATGTGAAAGAGGTGCAAACTTTTGTAGGGACTTGAAAGTTTTGGAGGACTTTTATGACCCCATGCCACAGACACAGTGCCTCCATTCCTTATACTGCTTGGTAAAGAAAGGATATGTGTGAGACTGGGGATGATCAGAACAACACGCTGCCTTGAGGTACTAGTGAAGCAAATTAAAGCTCTGGGCACCTCCCAAGCAGGGCTACCATTTGAGTTAGATGTGTCTGTGATTCCAGAAGTTGTGGGTTTGACACTATGGCAGAGACAACAGAAGGAAAGGTTACCCCTAAGATTTTGGTCCCCAGTTCTGGAAAGAGACAGAAACACAACATACCTTCATACAGCAATAGCTCATAGTAGTGTACACAGCACTCCTACAGGTAAAGCCTCTCATGAAGGAACAGCGTAGCATGGTAAGAATTTCCTTTCCTATTAAGGGGTGGGTTGAAAGTATGTTCTACCAACCCATTTCTGCCGTGGCTTGAAATCCCACATTCACTAAGCAGAGTGCCTGCTTTGCACTCACATATTTATACGTAGGAAGGACAAAGTTCAACAACTATAGAGCAAAAATTAATCATTGGGAGGTAGGGGTATTTCCTTCATTCATCTCCTGGGAAGACAGTTTGCGACATATTATATGAGGCTCCTCAGAAAGTCCAAGTGGGATTAAGAACACATTTATCTGGGGATGGGGAAGAGATAAATTAGGAGACCTGGATTAGCAGATACATACTACTATATATAAAATAGATAAACAACAAGTTTCTACTGCATAGCAAAAAAAAAAAAAGTATATTTTCTGTAACAGAGGCTAAGTTGATAAACTTAAATAAAGCAGAGGTTTTCCTTTTTCTCTGTTTACTCTCAGATAATACACCTTCATGCACACCTTTGACTCTGCTTACGGGAAACTTGGGCAAAGACAACACCCTTTATAAAGCAAGGCAGAATGCCTGTAACTTGGGATACAACTTCCAATGATTTCAGCAAGACCTAGTTATAGTACTGTTTTAAAGTTAACCATCAGAATACAGCTTACTACCACTACACTCTCAATTTCCAACTAATTTTCTGGAGGAAAAAAGGGCTTAAGAGTACTTAAGGACACATGAAACCTGGGCTTTGTCAAAGTTTGGGAAGGAAAAGCTGTTCAAAATGTTCTCATTTTGTGCGCTGGGAAAAGAGATTGGAAACGCTATTTCTGTTCTTCCTTTGAAAAAGGCATTAGAACCAGATCAATTTCTCCTTTAAAGAGAAAATTGACATTTTATTTAAATTCCTCTAGAATACGCAAAATATTTAATAACTTCTCATCATTTTTCACAAAAGAACATCTCTAAATAAACAAAAACACTCATGACAACAAAATAAAATTAGATTAAAAGCAAATAATCATTATCTATGTATGTATATGTATATATTTATACACACACATATGGAGAAAGGCATGCACAGAAACACATACAATATTTACATGACATAATAGCATATAAAATGCAGCAATAATTAATCAAATACAAATTTCGACCAAATAGGGTTTTTTAAAAGTTGTTTAATATCAAGAAATATGTGCATATTGACACACTGTATACAAAAAATATGTACTCTATCTCAAATAATATATTATAAAAAGACAATCTTTTTGAAAAGCTGCTAGATCACTTAGAAGTTTACTAATAATGATAACATTGATGTCAAGGAAGTATGTATAAGTTTGAATAAAATTACTTTCATTAAAGTGACTATGAAAAACGTTCTCTCTAAATTAATACATTATATATAATAGTGCATTAATAAATGTATACAACTAATTTAATCCAATAATATAATATGTTTGATTTATCTCTTCTACACTATTAAGCATCCAGATTGACAAGTTAGCAAAAATAGGAAGTCTCTTATCTACAACTATTTTTTTGAGAAATGTGGGGTCACTTGACATTTGAGTTCATGTTATTTTGATGCATTTAGGACTTTTGTTTATTTTATGTTTTTACTACTAAATTAGATCTCTTAAGGGCAAGTTACTTTGCCTTGTTTTCAACTTTTATTTATCTTTTTGATCACTGATGATTTTGTTTCTGACATTAAAGGCTGAAAAGTGACTGGTAGGGATGGGAAAATATTTTCTTAATAATTTGATGGTCATCAAATTCACCGAAGATTCTGTTTCTCAGTAAAGTATAAAAGGTGAGAGAGATAGATGGGTCTTAGTGAAAAGATTTTCATACATCTTTTCAAGGATTTCTTACCTGCTAACTCCAGCGTGGAATAAAGCCCTCAAATATGAATCCACATAGATCAGTTAGCATTTTCTCTTTTCTGCGTGCACCAGAATAGCCATTTTAAACAAGGTTGTCTTTCAGAAACCTCAGGGTAAATATCCAGGAAGTGAATTCACACCATGACTAGTCTTGTTTATTAGTCATTATTTTTTACTGCATTTTCTTCTGTTGAGAAAAAAAAAAAATCATTATAGCAAGATTGCCAGAATTAGCAAACAAAAATAAAGGGCACCCAGTTAATTTGAATCTCAGATAAAGGATGAAAGAAACATACTTATACTAAATATATCGTTGTTACTACTGTTTTTATGAAATTTAAATTTAACTGAATGTCTTTTATTTTATCGGGCAAACCTAATTATAAATCCCTGCATACCTCTTTTCTTGTAAAGTCTACTCACATGGTCATTATAGTTTTTCATACAGATATGTCATTAGTCTCCTCAAAACACACACACACACAAACACACACACATCACACACAAAAACTAATAAAATAAATTTTGTTGGGATTTGAGGGGGATCCAAGCTCTGAATGATTTGGAAATAAACAGACAATAAGGATTAATATGTTACTACTATTACTAATAAAATGAATACCAGAGAAAGTGGCTTAGTTGGACAACAGTAATGTCATTTCTAGTAGTGAACTCAAACTTACAAAAACAATTACAAGCAGCCTTGATCAATTGCAGGCTTTTCCACATGGAGATCTCAAGGCCTATGTCTTAAAACTGTGTGATTTTTGTCCAGCACTACATCTGTCAGGCTAAAATTATTTTGTAGCTATTTCAGGTGGTGCAAGCAACCTGGCTCAGGAAATGCATAAAAGATGGTGAACCTTAGATGAGTTTTTTCAAAATCAGCAGAGTGTTGCAATTTGGGGTCTGCAACTATGGTGAGCCAAATGCAAGTCCCCATTCAAGGTAAGGAGAACACTTTTATAGACAGGAAAAGGAAGTTGGGAAGGCTCTAGTAAACAAAGAGTCCACGGCTTTTCTTTGGCTGAGTCCTTGCCAGGAAAGGAGTCTTAACTTCTCTTCCCCTCGGGCTTTGCTATCATCATGAGGCATGAGAGCTCCCCCTTCTGGTCTCCCAACTCTATTAATTGGGGTTTCTGTTTATTATTTTTTTACAACGGCAACATATTCATCTAGAAAATGAGCAGGCCATGTTTCCTACATTCCTTTCTAGATCTAAGATTTGATGTCTCTAACACCCTGTCTCTTTTTACAAAGTAATGCCTGTCATCAGCAATGTCAACTTGTCATATGTTTCAACAGGCTGAAAAATATCAAACCTGCAAAACCTATTTATATGTGTGAACTATAGTTGAAATATATCTCTATAAAAATATATGAACTAAAAAATTAATTTATGTTAGATTCATAAGAAATATCCTCTAGTATTAGTTCATTATTTATCTTTGTATTCTTCGCTGGAACTAAGTAGAAGTCCAATAAATTTTTGCTGCATGAAAAAAAAATTAAGATAGAAGGAAGCATTTGGTATTTGGATGTCACAGGACATTTGTTGAAAGAAAGATCCTAGGGTAAATGCACCAAACTTGGAAATCCATAAAAATTAAGAGCTGAAAGGTTAGCATAATCATTTTATTCCAACATATTATCTCTAAAGATTCCTCTGCAAATCACCATAATTTGGGTTATGTCTCTGCTCATACATGAATTAGTATAAATAGTAAGCTGATGTGATGAGGAGAAGTCAAAATGGAATAAAAATAGGACACCTACTGTTCACCATAAGAAGGTGTCTTTTCTCATCTTTTCATTGTTTCCATTTTAGTTCCCATTTTTTCCATTGAAAAATCACTGCATTTTTGCAAGTGAGTTATAAAAGACCAAGTTGACAATTAACAACTATATTTCTGAGCATGGAGATCAAAATGAAAGGTTTCATTTATTTATTTTCTCCTTTGAATTACTTATGAGTCTATAAGTGACATGTAATTTTTACCAGTATTAAATCCACCTGGCCAAGTAATGCTGTTACATTTTGGTGGTACTTACATGGATATGGAAAAAAATTGCTCATAGCCCTTTTGAAGTCATAAACTGAGAATGCCATATTAGTTGTGATATAATATGTGAGTAACTGAAAATATTCTTACCTAAAAAGTTTAGCATATACAAATACATATATATATAGTCAGACAAATATCAAATTTAAAATAATGTTAGGAGTTAAATTCATACGAATCAATCTCTCAGAATTCAAAAGACACTAAGTGTTTTGAACTGAATAATTGAAAAAATCAAAATAATCCCTGCCAATATAAGGTTTAATGGAAAAAAGGCAAATCTTGGACCCACGTGTTTTATCAAAATTGCTCTTTTTCTCTCTCAAACCACATGCAAGGAATCTGCTTCTTCTCTTTCCCCATTGAGGGTGTTAATCTTTGCCTTAATACTCTCTTTATCTCCTAATCATTTATGCTCATCTCTCTCTCCCTTTTTCCATTTATTTTTAAAATTCCTATAGTTCTGCTCCCTCTCACAAGGTCCTTTTGAGTAAAAGACTCTTTCCTAAAAGTTAACCCATTGCCCTCTTTCAAAATAAATCCAGTTTCTTTCCTAGAGCTCTATCTGATCAAGTTGCAGAAAAGAACATTTTTGTCCTCCTGTTCAGGAGACCCCACAGTGGTTTGCCTTATCCCAGCCTCTGATACAAATAGGCTTACTTCTATTTCGACACAATGAAAAGATAATTAGAGTGCTATTAATTTCTACAAAGGCTGTATTATTTCTCTAATTTACAGTTTAAAATTTTTACATTTTATGTTTCTATAAAAATGATACCTTAAGCAATTTGTGCACAAATTATTTAAAAGAAGATCATTACTATTTTACAGCTAATAAGTGAGAAGAGGATGGAAATTAGAAAGAAGTCAATTGGCTGTCTCATGCTCAGTACAACTACTATATTTCTGGTTCTAATTTGGATGACTCTCAACTATTAGAACATTGTCATCTGATATTTCTCTTGTCCCCTATAAATTCATTTTGGACAACAGATTTTGCTTTACCTACTTTATTTGTGTTGTCAGTTAATTAAAGACAAAGGACTTCTAAGGAAGAAAGCAACTTCTTTTATTGGCTGAACCTCCTGAGAATGTAAGCCATTGCAAAGGGAATTATGGTAACAAAAATAAAGTCAATAAAAACCTGACTTTAGAAAAACCAGCTTGGTTCTCTCCACCCACAGAGAGCGTGGAACAATATAATAAGGTCTGATTTCAGAAGACATGCTCATTACTTTTAATTTCTTACATTCACTATGCTTTTTTGTATTATTCACTGGAAGACTTTAATTGTATAGGGTGATGTTTCTGAGCATAACACGTGCATCTTGCTTATCTAGTGATCTCAAATACATAAACCACTGGTAGAAGTTATACTGAGTTGCCTCTCTTTTTGGGGAGGATTCCAAGAACATCTAGCATATTGTCCTATTATCAATATCCACTCAATAAATACCTGTAAAATTGATGACTAAATTAATGAAGGTCACAAGTACTTATAGAGTATATCAAATTTAAAACATAGCTCAGGGCTATCGTTTAAAAATTATAGTGAGTTTATGGCTTAGGCACTGATCAGGTACAAGTACATAGAGTTGACTCTTGAACAACATGGAGGTTAGGGGGCACCAACGCCCAGCAGAGTCAAAAATATGAGTATAACTTCTCAGTGACCCTCCATAATCTAAGTTCCACATCCATGGATTAAATCACCTGTGGATGGTGTCCTACTGTATTATTTATTGAAAAAAATCCGTGTGTAAGTGGACTCATGCAGTTCAAATTTGTGTTGTTCAAGAGGACTGTACTTAAAAACTTCAAACTAATCCTATGAGATTTTGTAAAACCATCTGAGAATACACACCAAGAAATTCTGCTGAGATGCTTTAAAAAAAAACAGCAAAAGTATAAAACAAGTAACGTAGTCTTGTCACACTTAAAAAGAATAAAAATCAATGGGAGGTGAACTCAAATAATTATAGGCCAGCAATAAATGCAATTCATATTCACGTAGTACTTTTTCCAAGTTTCTGTGAATGTGTCTGTGTTCTAAAATAAATAGCAACCTGTTAATAATTCCTCATGTTCATTGAAAGTGTTAGCTCCTTTTCTTAGGCTTCTCAAAATGTTATATACAATCTCATAGAAAATACAGACCAAAAAAAAATATATATATATATATATGATCCTGCAATTGAAATATGTTGCTATGATGCTCATCTTAATATATATATTTCCATATTATTAATGGAGACTGAGAAGAATTTTGACACTAGCAATTTCCCAAGGTCTTAGAACATGGATCAAGAAATATTCATTCTGATCAAAAGTTTATGATATATAGAATATTAGAAATATTTGTATTGACTTTTCCCATGTATTTCTGAGACTTCCTTGACTTGTGTTACATCTTAACTAAAAAAATTTCAAGAAATGCACAGGTTAATGAATCTCAGACCTTAGAGGATTACAATATGATGTCCTTCAGTGTAGGAAACTTCTGTGGGTATATTTTAATTTATGGAAAGCTTTGAAGAGTTTCTAATATTTTTGATTATTTTAACTCAAGTTTTATAAGTTTTTAAATTTTAAAAATATTTCATATACTATTGCCTAATCATTCATTGAAAAGCAAAAGTCTTCAATGATGAGAAAATGTTAACTTTTTAGTTATTGTTAGTGTTGGGTACAGTCAATTCATAATATAATGCCACTCTCAGTAATGTCTTCCAAGAAAATAATTCAAGAAAGGAAAAAAGGATAATTTTTCCTCTAAATTATGGAGCAAACCATATTATGTCTTATAAGACATGTTCCTTGTCATTGGGAGCTTACAAATGAAGTAAAATATGCTAAATATTTGTTGAAATAATTAATAAATGCTAAAATAGAGGTGTTTTTTGGAAAGTCATGCCAGAAAAGAATATGCACACAGAAGCATATAAACACAGAACTTCTAGAACTGACCTTACTGGGGACAGATAGGAAGATGTAGGCTACACACTAAAGAGCTTTTTATAACATCCAAAATTGTGTCAACTCTCTTTCCAGATACATAATGAAAGGATTTAAGCAGGAAAGTAGTCCACTTAAATTTACCTTTTAGAAAGACCAATGTGGTATCAAAGTGAGTTACATTTAATTGAAGAGAGAAGTACTGATCATAGTTTAGGCAAATACGATTAGGGACTGAAGTAAGAAATGTGTAGGGTGGAGATAGAGAACAATGAATTTTGAACATTAGTAGAAAGTAGAATTAACAGAAACTGTTAAAAATTTGTAAATTGGAAGTTAATGAAAGGGATGAAAAAAACCAAAATTTTATTTTGGACCTGCAGAATTGCATAGGTTTTCATGTTATTCATTCACCAAAATGAATAACTCAGGAGAAATTTTCAAATTTACAATGTCGGGGGAATCAAGAAAATGAAAGATAATTTCAAATTTAGAAAAAAATAAATTTAAGGTGCTATAAAGTGTCTGTAAAATAGTTCCACAATAATACTATGAATAAAGATTTGATGATCAAAAGCTAATGTTAGGCTAAATTCAACACATTTTTTCTCACGCAGAAATAGCTAATTCGGGCAGGGTTTGACTCATTCCAAAAGGGCTTGCTCATAAATCTATAGTCAGCTGGGGGCTTGGCTAGACGATAGTTGAATATAAAGACTTAAAAATCACAAATCACTCATCTTATCCTCTGTACCCTTGACAATACCTGTACCACTTCCAACATCAGGTGTATGGTGAAAGTCAAAGTCACTGGTGTTGAGTAGATGAGGAAATCTCAAATCTTTTATTACATGGCACACCCACTAGATGTAGAAATCATTAGTGTGATGGCAGCCAATGGATATGAGGGGTGACTGGGAGACAGAGGATGAAATCCTCAATAATTGTGAATTTATTTTATAATATGTAGCAAACAAGCAAATTATCTTGTAAATAGTAGCTAAAATTGGACAAAGATGGTGAAAAATTAAAGTAACTTTTTAAAAGTAAAAGAATTATGGGTCAAAATGTTCAACTATCTTAATGTTATTACAAACTAAATATAATGTTACAATGATGAATACATTTAAAAATAATATAAAATTTAATGTTATTAAAGGTAAAAATGAAAATTTGTCATGGTTAGTTAATATTACAGAAAATAGATATTTTATAGGATTCAAATACAGTTCTTTTATACTTAAGAAATGGCTCATGGAAATTTTCATTTCCTAGGGAAAAAATTTCTGATCCTTTCATCTGAGAAAGTAAGTTCTGATTAATAAAATTAGTTACTAGTATAAAACATCTAAAAGAAAGCAATAGAAAATGCTGGCTTTTATTTGAAATCATAGTTCAAAATGAACCATAAACCCATTTTTATCAAAATCCTCAGCCTAGCTAGGTGTCCCTTTAGGAGCTATAGTGACTCCCTTGAAATAAAAATATCTACCTTAGATTTTAGAAAAATGTCTAAATAGACATATTTATACAGGATCCTTTACTCATAAAAGATGAAGTTTGGAATGTGCTTTCAAGGGCAATTAAATACCTAAGAGTAGATGCTCCAAGATCCATTTGAAGAATTATGTATGTTGATATCCTACAAAACCTGCCTTTAATGTTACTTTTATCAGCAAGAGAATTTATGATGACAGAATGTCTTCTATAGTTTTGTGTAGGCAAGAGAGAGGATGAGAGGAAACATCTAAAACAAAAAAAGCACACAGTGATCCATAGGAACTTATTCTTACTGACATTCCTTACTTGGTATTGGGGGGATCAAGTTAAACTGACTTTAAAACTTTACTAAGTCTGATCTTTGGCATATTTTTTAGTCTTACTGAACTAAGTATAAAATGGGAACTTAAAAATCTACCTCCACCATGTTTTTATGAAAATTAAATAAGTATATAGTCTACGTGGTAGCATAGTTGCTAGCATACAAATACATTCATTCAATGTGGGTCTGGCCACCATAGGAATCCAACATGACTGGAACAGTTCTGATAGTTGTGATATTAGTGTATCCCTACATATACCAGTAAAAAATAAATTGGGTCTTTCAAATTCTCATTTGGCAATTCTAAAGGTATGTTAGAAATTCCTTTAGCCTGATACCCCACCCAGAGGTGGCTTTATACCCATGGAAAAGAAATGTGTTTGACCGTATAGTAATTATCAGATAGAAATATGCCAAAAAAAACCCTTACTTCATGGTTTTAATAAATCAGATCAATTTATATAAAATTATTTTTTGAGATTAAATTTGGTTATTTAAAAAAATTATGTTATTAAAGCATTCTTTCAGTTTAATTCAATAGGCGACCAAAATTAATTCCATTTCTTTTGAAAGCTACTCTTAAAGATGGGATAGGGAACTTTTTGATGGATTTAAATGTGAAATCACTATTTATTGAGTGTTCAATAGCCTATTTAAAAAATAATTTTATCATCTTAAACAAAAAAACAAAAAATCAAACTTTTTCTGTAATATTTATACTCAAATAAACTTCAGCCCAGACCTGAAAGGATCTGGTCATTTCTAAATTAAAGGTACCTTTATTTAAAGATGAACTGGTTATGATATTTTCAGCTTCAATTTTAGAGAAACTATCTTAAGAAAGAAGATTATGGTTGTATGGGAATGGAAAATATTTGAGAACAAAAAATAATCTGTATGGGTGTAGACATGGAACCCAAAATTCTACACACAAACCTAATATTGTTTATTAGTTTTAGCAAATTCTCTTGCAGAGTCCAAATAACAGCAAGACCATAGATGCGCTACTCTGCTTTGATATATTAGTCAAGACCTACTTTCCATCTTATGGATAGATTCTCTGAATATATGCCTCTACAATGCATGAGAAATCTTTGATGTTATATATTTCCTTTTAACCACTCAGCATTTGTGTCCTACTTTTCCCTTCAAGAAACACTAACCAAAAATAGAAAAAATTACCATAAATTAAGTGTCTTTTGTATGCGAGGCATTGTCCTAGGTAAATAATTGTCACTTCAGTTCTGAGAATGAAACTTTGTTAACCACCTATACACTGTTAATTGACGTGTAACCTTGATCAAGTGATTTCACAATTCAAAACCCGTATCTTCTTCCATAAAATATAAATAAATAAGTAAGTAAGTAAATAACATTAGTTGAGTTTTCTAAGATTGGAAAGATGGTAAATACTAATTAGATCTTATTCATCTTTGTAGTCATGTGTTTACATACTAGAATTCATGGATTTTTTCCTATATTTAATCACTTATAAATGTTCAATATCATTATGAACATTGTTATATGCAAAATGCAAATGAATATCAGAGAAGAAATCACATGTTTTGATTATATGCTTAAACAAACAGCTAAAAAGCAACTCAGGTTATAATAAGAAATACTTAGATGAAACAGAATCTATGCTGAGTAAAATGTTTAGATTAATGTGTAAAGTCCCAAATCTAACTCAGGTGTTAACAGACTTGTGGGTGTTGTTTAGTTTTCTTTTTAGTTTGTTTTCTTTATACAATAACATGTTGAAACTATTTTTAAATATGCAAATACTAAACACAGACTTTGATTCTTAGAGTGTGTTTTGATCATATTGTCTTTATGACTTTTCTTAATTATGCCTCACATTGTTTGTCTTACTCGGTCAGGTTTTGAAAGACTTCTCCTTCCTCAGTCCTACCAAGGATAGAATATTGAAGTTATTTTCTTATATTTTACTCAATACAACGTTCACTTAAAGGACAGAAAATGAAAGCTCTTTATTATGAAGTAAGCCATTTGCTGATACTATGTATCATTCTTATAGTCAACTGTGAGCATTACAACAACACAGCAAACAAGAGTGAACTTATAAACGTTGAGTCAAGTCATTAGGAGAGTAAGAACTTTGTTTATTTAGTGAGACTCTCCAGAAAAATCCTAAAGGAAGGTGATATTTAAAATAATTGAATGTCCCCTACATAGCAATTGGAAAAACTCTTTAGTTGTTATATTTTTATATCTACATGTCCCTGCTTTATAAATAGATTAGAAAAATCATTTAATTTTATTTAAAATTAATTTCAATAGTCTTTATGAATATTTAGCTATTGTGGTATGATAGAGTTATGTGTAACAACAGACATGACACAGAGGAGTAAAGAGCCTCATCAAAGCTTTTTCCATTGAAAAGATCATAGAAAACGTGTTGTTTTGCTTATTCGGTTAATTTGGGATGAATTTAATTGCTTAACTTCCATGGAATTCTGCAATTCAGTAAATAGAAGAACACATATATTTTTTGCTGGATTATGTTCACTCTTTTATTGATATAAGTGATAGATTATAAAGGAGAAATAATTCTCAATGTTTTGAGAATATATCTTGGAACAATATGTGGGAGATATATCAAAAGTCTTCTTTTGTTATTAAATATTCATGTATGTTTCATTTATCCATTTTGCACCTGTTTATTGGTCAAATATGTACACGTGGGAGTGGGTTATAACTTTCTCTAAGACCCTTCTTAATATTTGTCTTAGAATCAAATGTCAGGTGTGATAGACATGAAAAATAATTATAAATATGAGAATTTTTACTTGATAATTTAAATTTATTGCATGTGTATCATATACAATTTAGAAAAGACAGGAATATATATTCTACATTTGTCTCTCTGCTATAGTTTCACACACATGAAATTCCTATTTTCATAACTTTGAAATCATAACTATTATTATATAAGATATATTCCGAATATTTGCCATGTAATTAAGCATTATCAAAGAATAGGTTTCGTGAAGATGGAGTAAACTTTCATTCGTTGTATACAACTGACAAATATTGTCAGAAAGGCAGCATTCAGGGGAGGCCTTCAAGACAGCGGAGGAGTAAGACATGGAGATCACTTTCCCCCCACAAATATATCAGAAATACATCTACATGTGGAAAAACTCCTACAGAACACCTACTGAACGTTGACAGAAGACCTCAGACTTCCCAAAAAGGCAACAGACGCCCGAAGGCGACCTACATGCAGAGACGGGGCCAATCCAAAGCTGAACCCCAGGAGCTGTGTGAAGAAAGAAGAGAAAGGGAAATTTCTCTCAGCAGCCTCAGGAGCAGCAGATTAAATCTCCAAAATCAACTTGATGTACCCTGCATCTGTGGCAAGCCTGAAAAGATGATGAATCATCCCAAAATTGAGGCAGTGGACTTTGGGAGCAACTGTAGACTTAGGGTTTTCTGTATGCAACTGACTGGTTTTGGTTTTATTTTTATCTTAGTTTAATTTTTAGTATTATCATTGGTAGATTTGTTTATTGATTCATTTGCTCTTTTCCTTTTTTAAAATATATAGATATATATACTTTATTCTTTTTCTCTTTTTGTGAGTATGTGTATGCTTCTTTGTGTGATTTTGTCAGTATAGCTTTGCTTTTACCATTTGTATTGGGGTTCTATCTGCCCTTTTTTTTTTTTGTATAGTTTTTAGAGCTTGTTATCATTGGTGGGTTTGTTTTCTGGATTGGCTGCTCTCTTATATCTTTCTTTCTTTTTTTTAAATTAATTTTCAATTTTTTATTTTTAATAATATTTTTAATTTTAATAACATTATTTCTTTTTATTTTCTTTCTTTCTTTCTCCCTTTTCTTCTGAGCCATGTGACTCACAGGGTCATGGTGCTCTGGCCGGGTGTCAGGCCTGTGCCTTGGTCCACCAGAGACCTCCTAGCTCCACTCAACAACCAGCAAGATAGAGTGTTGGACACCCTATGCCAAAAAACTAGAAAAACAGGAACACAACCCCACCCATTAGCAGAGAGGCTGCCTAAAATCATAATAAGTTCACAGACACCCCAAAACACACCATCAGACACGGACCTGCCCCAAAGAAAGACAAGATCCAGCCTCATTAACCAGGACACAGGCACTCTCCCCTCCACCAGGAAGCCTACAGAACCCACTGAACCAACCTTAGCCACTGGAGGCAGACACAAAAAACAATGGGAACTACAAACCTGCAGCCTGTGAAAAGGAGACCCCAAACAGAGTAAGTTAAGCAAAATGATAAGACACAGAAACACACAGCAGATGAAGGAGCAAGGTAAAAACCCACCACACCAAACAAATGAAGAGGAAATAGGGAGTCTACCCGAAAAAGAATTCAGAGTAAAGATACTAAAGTTGATCAAAAATATTGGAAATAGAATGGAGAAAATACAAGAAACCTTTAACAAGGACCTAGAAGAACTACAAAACAAACAATGATGAACAACACAATAAATGAAATTAAAAATTCTCTAGAAGGAATCAATAGCAGAATTAACAGAGGCAGAAAAATGGATAAGTGACCTGAAACATAAAATAGTGGAAATAACTACTTCAGAGCAGAATAAAGAGAAAAGAATGAAAAGAATTGAGGACACTCTTACAGACCTCTGGGAAAACATTAAGGGCACCAACATTCAAATTATAGGGGTCCCAAAGAAGAAGAAAAAAAGAAAGTGACTGAGAAAATATATGAAGAGATTATAGTTGAAAACTTCCCTAATATGAGAAAGGAAATAGTCAATCAAGTCCAGGAAGTGCAGAGTCCCATACAGCATAAATCCAAGGAGAAACATGCAAAGAAACATATTAATCAAACCACCAAAATTGAATACAAAGAAAAAATATTAAAAGCCACAAGGGAAAATCAAAAACTAATATACAAGGGAATCCCCATAAGGTTAAGAGCTGATCTTTCAGCAGAAACTCTGCAAGCCAGAAGGGAGTGGCAGGACATATTTAAAGTGATGAAAGGTAAAAACCTACAACCAAGATTACTCTACCCAACAAGGATCTCATTCAGATTCGATGAAGAGATTGAAAACTTCAAAGACAAGCAAAAACTAAGAGAATTCATCACCACCAAACCAGCTTTACAACAAATGCTATAGGAAATTCTCTAGGCAGGAAGCACCATGGAAGGAAAAGACCTACAATCACAAACCCAAAACAATTAAGAAAATGGTAATAGGAACATACATATAGATAACAACCTTAAATGTAAATGGATTAAATGCTCCAACCAAAAGATATAGACTGGCTGAATGCATACAAAAACAAGACCCATATTTATGCTGTCTACAAGAGTACCACTGCAGACCTAGGGACACATACAGACTGAAAGAGAGGGGATGGAAAAAGATATTCCATGCAAATGGAAATCAAAAGAAAGCTGGAGTAGCAATTCTCATATCAGACAAAATAGACTTTAAAATAATGACTATTACAAGTGACAAAGAAGAACACTACATAATGATCAAGGGATCAATCGAAGAAAAAGATACAACAATTGTAAGTATTTATGCACCCAACATAGGAGCACCTCAGTACATAAGGCAAATGCTAAGAGCCATAAAAGAGGAAATCAACAGTAACACAATCATAGTATGGGACTTTAACACCCCACTTTCACCATCACCAATGGACAGATCATCAAAAGAGAAAAGAAATAAGGAAACACAAGCATTAAATGATATATTAAGCAAGATGGACTTAATTTATATTTATAGGACATTCCATCCAAAAACAACAGAATACACTTCCTTCTCAAGTGCTCATGGAACATTCTCCAGGATCATACCTTGGGTCACAAATCAAGCCTTGGTAAATTTAAGAAAATTGAAATTGTATCATGTCTTTTCTGACCATAATACTATGAGACTAGATATCAATAACAGGAAAAAATCTCTAAAAATACAAACACATGAAGACTAAACAATACACTACTTAATAACCAACAAATCATTGAAGAAATCCTAGATTTACCTAGAAATACCTAGAAACAAATGACAATGAAGGGCTTCCCTGGTGGCGCAGTGGTTGAGAGTCTGCCTGCCAATGCAGGGGACACGGGTTCATGCCCCGGTCCAGGAAGATCCCACATGCTGTGGAGCGGCTGGGCCCGTGAGCCACAACTACTGAGCCTGTGCGTCTGGAGCTTGTGCTCCGCAACAAGAGAGGCTGCGGCAGTGAGAGGCCCGCGCACCGCGATGAAGAGTGGCCCCCGCTCGCCGCAACTAGAGAAAGCCCACACACAGAAAAGAAGACCCAGCACAGCCAAAAATAAATAAATAAATGAAATTTTTAAAAAAAAATGACAATGAAAATACGACGACCCAAAACCTATGGGATGCGTCAAAAGAAGTTCTCAGACGGAAGGTTATAGCAATACAATCCTACCTCAAGAAACAAGAAACATCTCAAATAAACAACCTAACCTTATACCTAAAGCAATTAGAGAAAGAAGAACAAAAAAATGCCAAAGTTAGGAGAAGGAAAGAAATCATAAGGATCATATCAGAAATAAGTGAAAAGAAAGGAAGGAAACAATAGTAAAGATCAATAGAACCTAAAGCTGGTTCTTTGAGAAGATAAACAAAATTGATAAATCATTAGCCAGACTCATCAAAAGAAAAAGAGAGAATATGCAAATCAATAGAATTAGAAATGAAAAAGGGGAAGCAACAACTGACACTGCAGAAAAACAAAAGATCATGAGACATTACTACAAGCAACTATATACCAATAAAATGGACAACTTGGAAGAAATGGACAAATTCTTAGAAAAGCACAATGTTCCAAGACTGAACCAGGAAAAATACAAAATATAGACAGACAAACCACAAGTACTGAAATTGAGACTGCGATTAAAACTCTTCCAACAAACAACAGTCCAGGACCAGATGGCTTCACAGGTGAATTCTATCAAACATTTAGAGAAGAGCTAACACCTTTTCTTCTTAAACTCTTCCAAAATATAGCAGAGGGAGGAAAACTCCCAAACTCATTCTAAGAGGTCACCATCACCCTGATATTAAAACCAGACAAAGATGTCACAAAGAAAGAAAACTACAGGCCAATATCACTGATGAACATAGATGCAAAAATCCTCAACAAAATACTAGCAAACAGAATCCAACAGCACATTAAAAGTATCATACACATAATCAACTGGGGCTTATCCCTAGGATGCAAGGATTCTTCAATATACACAAATCAATCCATGTGACAAACCATATTAACAAATTGAAGGAGAAAAACCATATGATCATAGATGATCATAGATCATCATCTCAATAGATGCAGAAAAAGCTTTTGACAAAATTCAACACCCATTTATGATAAAAACCCTCCAGAAAGTAGGCAGAGAGGGAATTTACCTCAACATAATAAAGGCCATATATGACAAAACACTCAGCCAACATTGCTCTCAAAGTTGAAAAACTGAAACTATTTCCTCTAAGGTCAGGAAAAAGACAAGGTTGTCCACTCTCACCACTATTATTCAACATACTTTTGACAGTTTTAGCCACAGCAATCATAGAAGAAAATGAAATGAAATGAATCCAAATCAGAAAAGAAGAAGTAAAGCTGTCACTCTTTGCAGATGACATGATACTATACATACAGAATCCTAACGATACCACCAAAAAACTACTAGAGCTAATCAATGAATTTGGTCAAGTTGCAGATACAAAATTAATGCACAGAAATCTCTTGTATTCCTATACACTAATGATGAAAAATCTCAAACAGAAATTAAGGAAACAATCTCATTTACCATTGCAACAAAAAGAATAAAATACTTAGGAATAAACCTACCTAGGGAAGTATAAGATTTGTATGCAGAAAACTGTAAGACACTGATGAAAGAAATTAAAAATGATACAAACAGATGGAGAAATATACCATGTTCTTGGATTGGAAGAATCAACATTCTGAAAATGACTATTCTGCCCAAAGCAATCTACAGATTCAGTGCAATCCCTATCAAGCTCCCAATGGCGTTTTCTACAGAACTAGAACAAAAAATTTCACCATTTGTATGGAAACACAAAAGACCCTGAATAGCCAAAGCGACCTTGAGAAATAAAAATGGAGCTGGAAGAATTAGGTTCCCGGACTTCAGACTATACTACAAAGCTACAGTATTCACGAGAGTATGGTACTGGCACAAAAACAGAAATATAGATCAATGGAACAGGATAGAAAGACCAGAGATAAACCCATGCACATATGGTCACCTTATTTTTGATAAAGGAGGCAAGAATATACAATGGAGAAAAGATAGCCTCTTCAATTAGTGGTACTGGGAAAACTGGACAGCTGCATGTAAAAGAATGAAATGAGAACTCTCCCTAACACCATACACAAAAATAAACTCAAAATGGATTAAAGACCTAAATGTAAGGCCAGGCACTATAAAACTCTTAGAGAAAAACAGAGGCAGAACACTCCATTACATAAATCACAGCAAGCTCCTATTTTACCCACCTCCTAGAGAAATGGAGATAAAAATAAAAATAAACAAATGGGACTTAATGAAATTTAAAAGCTTTTGCACAGCAAAGGAAACCATAAACAAGACAAAAAGACAACATTCAGTATGGGAGAAAATATTTTCAAATGAACCTACTGACAAAGGATTAATCTCAAAAATTTACAAGCAGCTTATGCAGCTCAATATCAAAAAAACAAACAACCCAGTCCAAAAATGGGCAGAAGACCTAAATAGACATTTCTCCAAAGAAGATATACAGATTGCCAACAAACACATGAAAGAATGCTCTACATCACTAATCATTAGAGAAATGCAAATCAAAACTACAAGGAGGTATCACCTCACATCTATCAGAATGGCCATCTTTAAAAAAATCTATAAGCAAGAAATGCTGTAGAGGGTGTGGAGAAAAGGGAACCTTCTTGCAGTGTTGGTGGGAATGTAAATTGATACAACCACTATGGAGAACTGTATGCAGGCTCCTTAAAAATCTAAAAATAGAACTACCATATGACTCAGCAATCCTACTACTGGGCATATACCCTGAGAAAACCATAATTCAAAAAGAGTCATGTACCACAATGTTCATTGCAGCTCTATTTACAATAGCCAAGACATGGAACCAACCTAAGTGTCCACTGACAGATGAATGGGTAAAGTAGACGTGGCACATATATACAATGGAATATTACTCAGCCATAAAAGGAAACGAAACTGAGTTATTTGTAGTGAGGTGGATGGACCTAGAATCTGTCAAACAGAGTGAAGTAGGTCTGAAAGAGAAAAATTAATACTGTATGATAACACATATATATGGAATCTAAAAAAAAAATGGTTCTAAAGAACCTAGGTGTAGGACAGGAATAAAGACGCAGACTTAGTGAATGGACCTGAGGACACGGTGAGGGGGAAGGGTAAGCTGGGATGAAGTGAGAGAGTGGCATGTACTCACATATACTAGCCAATGTAAAATAGATAGCTAGTGGGAAGCGGCTGCATAGCACAGGGAGATCAGCTCAGTGCTCTGTGACCACCTAGAGGGGTGGGATAGGGAGGGTGGGAGGGAGACGCAAGAGGGAGGAGATATGGGGATATATGTATTTGTATAGCTGATTCACTTTGTTATACAGCGGAAACTAACACCCAATTGTAAAGCAATTATACTCCAATAAAGGTGTTTAAAAAAAAAAAAGAAAGGTAGAATTCAGATTCGTCTATTATATTTAAATGTCTTTATCTTAAGATTGATTCCTAGAAACACTGTCTAATCAGAGGCACCGGGAATCTAAAATTTTATAGATATTGACAAATTGACCAATGAAATTTTGGTAAAGGATCTAACTCAGATATCAGCAACATAATATACTGAGCATTTACTAAGCATATTCATCTCACAGTATTATTCTTCTATAGCAATATTTTTGAGTATAATACATGTATAATAGTATTGGACAATAAAGACTCAGTATTAAAAATATAAAGAGGATCAGATTCACAGTAAAAGAAATATTGAATAAACATAGCCTAAATTATTTGCAGTAAATTGTGTCAAAGAGATGACGGCAAAACTCTCAATTCAGAGTTATTAATGGCATAATGAGTTGTAGGGGTCCCTGGAGTCAATGTTAGAATGATGACTTGGAAAATTGCACTGGAAATAAATGAAACTGTATCCTGCTTGACTTCAATACTAGATAAAAGAGATCTTTATCTCCTATAATAGGAAGAGAGACAGGGCAGTGGCCCAGCATAACCCCATCGGATTGTTGTAATTCCATATCCAGAAGACAAATGATGGGCACATCCTACCTGTCTTGACCCTCCTTCTATATCAAAAAGCCATGTTCAAGTTATCAGTACCTATGACAAAAGACAGGTGTGCATGGATATTAAATTTCAGTGATTAGCAGACAACCAAGAATCATCAAAACTTTGAAGGAAGTCTAACAATTTTAGAGAGAAGCATCAAATTAACAAAAGAAATAACATAGGGAGGGGCAAGTTTAATAGAAAAAAAGTGCATAGAACTGAATTAATAATGTAAAAGTTCAAGGCCAGTGTTATGCTAGAATGCCAAATGCAGTTTACACTAGAATGTATGCACCTCACCAGAATGCAAGTTCTGTAAAAGCAATTAATTTTCCTGTTTTTCTCATTGATATATTCCCAGCTGACACTCAGTAAATTCTCAATAAATACTTATTGAAGTAGTACAAATCAAAGAGATGGAATGGAGAAAGATAAATTTTTTTTGTATTTTATTTAATTTATTTTTTTATACAGCAGGTTCTTATTAGTTATGAGAATTTTTCTTTTAAAGACAAAAATTTCCAATATCTTTCTCCATATACTACAGGAAGGAAAAATATCCTCATGAGTCACAGAAGGAGACTTCTCAGGGCCAAAACATCAAATCTTCTGAGGAATATTAATAAATTTAATGAATATAAGACTTTTGAATATTCCAATGAACAAGGACTATTAGGTATATATTTGGACCCCCAAAATACATTTTTTCAACTGCTCGTGGCTCATTCCCACTCTTTCACTGTTTAGTAAAACCAGCAAATGTCACAACATGAGTCACACATTACATACTTTTTGACAAAAATGCAGTTGATTTAGAAATTAACAATGAAAAGAGAGCTCAACAAATCCATCCACTTAGAAATTTAAATGTCAACAAACATTACTATCTTTATTAAAGGGGAAAGCAAAACAGTGACTGGCGACTATGTAAAATAAAGTAAAAACAGTGCGTATCAACACCTGTGTAATGTGTCTAAATCAGAACACCCAGAAAAATATTATGACTTCAATGTATGTGTTAGAATATAGATTTAAAATAAATTATGTAAATAACCAAGAATCTAGAATAAGAGCTAGAAGATATGGAGGAGCTATGTTAAGTGGGATATTCATTCATCCAGTCATTGACGTATAATATATGCCAGCCACTAAAAAATAGTGGCTAAAAAAATGCAATGGCTACCAAAAACAGATACTCTTTCTGACTTCATTCAGCCTATATAAACAAAAGCTTAGATAGGTGTCACAAAGAAGAATATTTGATGGGAGAGTTTTACTTTGTTGAGGAATTCGGAGAACATTTTCCTTAGGAAGTTTGGACCAGTCTGAGATCTGAAGGATGAGTAGGTGTTAACTAGGGGAAGTTGATGGGGTAGGCGTGCTGAAAGACAGGAGCCAGTCCAAACGCACTGCAGTCCAAAGGGACATGGCACAATGCAGGAACTAAAGGAAGACCTGTGTGTCTAGAAAACAGCATGACATAAGGAGAAGCTTTAAGAAAGTTAGTGACAAGTTCATATAAGGTCTTTAGTCCATGTTTGTGACATTGTTCTTCATGTTAAAAGCAATGTGAAACCGTAGAAATGGTTTAAGCTGAGGAAGAGATGTGCTGTGGTCAGACTGCATTTTGAAAAAAAGGCTTCTTGCTACACGTGGTAAATTGATTGAAGGATGGTGTTAGTCAGAGTGAACACAGAGACACGAGTTAAGAAACTGCAGTAATCCATGTGAGAAAACATAGGCAATTTTCTAGAATGACAATGAGGGAGGTAAAGCAATGTAGCCAACACTGAGGAATATTTGAGTGTTAAGATCAATGAAAGCACAAAGCAATAAAATAAAAATCAATGCAACCAACAGATTTGATCAAACACTCAAAATAATTAGAAATCAGAGATATGCACATTGAAATGATGAGAAACCACTTTTCACATATAAGATTCGCAGAAATTAAATATTTAATGATATCAACTATTGGCAAGTGTGTGACACTCTGAGAATACAAATCAATACAGCTACTCTTCAAGAGTGATTTGACAGAGTCAGTTAAAATTTAAATGTTTATATTCTTATACTCAGCAATTCTACACCATAGTCTACCCAAGGTGTATGATTGTGCATATGTCAGGGAGTCATGTATAGTATGTACACTGAAGTATTATTTGATAATAGCAAAAAATTGAAAATAGTTTAAAGATCCATTAAAAGGAGATTGGCTGAAAAAGAGATGATAGACACACATAAATGTGATTAAGATTGAGAAATATTTTTACCAGATAAAGACCAAGTTGGGAACTATAAAAACGAGTCACAAGATACACTGGGTGTTGTAGAATAAGCATAGGACTGAGCGTAACCATGCTGGGTTCTAATCCACTCTCTCTCTCTCTCTCTCACTCTCTCTTTTTAACTCAATATTCTTTACGTCTCCTTAGCTGTAATTTCTAATTAATTTTCAATATTTTTCTTATTAGATTTTAACCTCCAAATGCCAAAGAGTCTGTGTCTTTATCACAGCTGCATCTTCAACATCTACACCTGTACCAGGCATATTATATATAGTCAATACATGTTCATTATTAAATATATATGAATATTTACATAAATAAATGAACAAATTTATGAATGAATAATGTCACTTTTGCTGCTAAATCAGGCATACAAATACTCTCATTTCTCCTAAGATCCCATGTATAATATTAAATACATTGGTATTAGATTTCTTAGTGCTTTTTCTACTTTAAAATTTTATGATTCCAAGATGTTGCATAAGTTGTCTCAAAATCTTTCATCAGTTCTTTATATCATAACATGTTTTAATTCTTTTATATTTCTACACACCACAAACTCTTAATAGAGTTTGCTATATTTAAATTATGTGTACTAATCTCATATATGCTTAAACAATAAAAACTCAGATGTTTCTATATCACCTCCTTGGGATAATATTAGAACACTCTCTAACACCATATAAACTAAAAATAAACACCTAAATGTAAAACCAGATACTATAAAACTCCTAGAGGAAAACAAATATAGGTAGTACGCTATTTGACATAAATCACAGCAATATTTTTTGGATCCATCTTCTAAAGTAAAAGAAATAAAAGCAAAAATAAACAAATGGGACCTAATCAAACTTAAAAGATTTTGCACAACAAAGGAAACCATCAGCAAAATGAAAAGACAACCTGCTGAATGGGACAATATATTTGCAAAAGATATGAGCAATAAGGCATTAATAACCAACATATAAAAACAGCTCATACAACTCAATGTCAAAAAAACAAACAACCTGATTTAAAAAAATAGGCAGAAGAGCTGAATAGTAATTTTTCCAAAGAGGAAACAGAGGTGGCCAACAGGAACATGAAAAGATGCTCAACATCACTAATCATCAGGGAAATGCAAATCAAAACCAAAATGAGTTATAACCTCACACCTGTCAGAATGGCCATCATCAAGAAGAACACAAATAACAAATGTTGTTGAGGGTGTGGAGAAAAGGGAACCTTGGGGCACTGTGGCGGGAATGTAAACTAGTGCAGCCACTGTGGAAAACTGTATGGTGGTTTCTCAAGAAACTAAAAATAAAACTACCATATGACCCAGCAATTCCACTCCTCGGTATATATTTGAAAGAAACAAAAACACTAATTTGAAAGTTACATGCAACTCAATGTTTAAAGCAGCATTATTCACAATTGCCAAGGCATGAAAGCAACCTAAGTGTCCATCAACAGATGATTGGATAAAGAAGATGTGGTGTGTATTATGTATATATGTATATAAATACACACTATATATATAGTGGAATACTACTCAGCCATAAAAAAGAATGAAATTTTGCCATTTGCAACAATGTGGATGGACTTGGAGGGTATTATGCTAAGTGAAATAAGTCAGACAGAGAAAGACAAATATTGTATGATATCACTTGTGTGTGGAATCTAAAAACAATCAAGAAATCAGTGAATATAACAAAAAAGAAGCAGACTCATAGATAGAACAAATGAGTTGTTACCAGTGGGGTGGGGAGGGGCAATATAGGGGTGGAGGAGTGGGAGATACAAACTATTGGGTATAAGATAGGCTCAAGGATGTATTGTACAACATGGGGAATATAGTCAATATTTTGTAATAACTGTAAATGGAAAGTAGCCTTTAAAAAATTTATGAAAATTTTTTAAGTGTTTTAAATAAAAATACATTGTCTAATACAGTCACAGGCAAAAAAAACTCATAAGATTTTTAATAAAAATGGGCAGTGGAACATATTGTAGTGCAACTCAGAAAGATCTGAGAGGATCTGAGTCAGGATACTTTATAAAATTGACAACTGTGGTAAATGTGAATTGAGTAGATGTTTAGGTACTTTAGTTTCTCTGTTCCTTTGGGCTAATAGTACCATAAAATAAAATTGGCGAGATTTCCCCCCAAATCTATTTTATATCATAGGAATGGCAAAACTCATGTTTTCTTGTCCTAGATTGCAATCCTATAACCCTGTAACCCTATGACATCACCACAGCCCTTCATACATGATGTGGCTGAGTAGAAGCACAACAAACCAATTAGGTAGTATTTTTCAGCTACATGGCTTATTGGCACAGTCAATCTCATTTTGCACTTCATTACATAGAGACAGACTGGAGCCGGAGGGGAACACTAATTAATGTAAACTTGTTATCTGAGTCACAAACTCTGAAAGCCTATTGGTTTATCCCTTTCTCTATATAATCAGCAAATAATCATTCTGAAAATATAGTTTTCCTATCACATTACACTATCATGACATTTCAAATCTCTCCAACCTTTTCTTTGAAATATTTAAATGTTTACTCCCTGATATACTTGCTCATGACACATACATATACACTCAAACAATTACGTGCAGCACGTAATAAAAGTGCACAATCACTGGAAATGGAAATTAAGTAAATGAAAATCTTTAATGTCTGACAAATGTTTGTGATAAGTTATAATATATAAAATATATTCACTTTATCTCTTTATGATATATCCCCACCCCCATATCAGAAGGATTTTTACAGCCCTACCCCATTTTACTTCCAGATTGGTGATATGACTTGCTTTGTTTAATGAAATGTGAATGGATGTGAAATATTCAATTTTCAAATAGAATACTTAATAGCTACTGAGTAGTCTACCTCCTTCCCTTTTCCCTCTATTGTTTCTCCATCCTCAAACCTAGAGAGGAAAAGAAGTAAAGCAGAGCCTGCAACCAAAATGTACAGTGGGCAAGAAACAAAATCAAAAAGTTGCAGTTATAAAATACTGAAATTTTGGTGGGTTTTGTTATACGGCTTTGTGTCACAGCAGCTAACTAATACAGTGTTTAAATGTGACACACTATAATTCCCATTAGGAAATTAGTAAATATTTTTATGAAAACAAAGCATAATTAAAGAAAATTAAACATAATTTGTTTAAAATCTAAGCATGTATTAATTTCTAGTAGAACTAGGGAAAGAATCCTCTAACATTGATTTAATGGGTTTTTTTTTCCTGTAATGTTGAGGAAGGTTAGTATTAGGTTTTCAATCAAAATATTAGTTATATTTGCCAAATAATTACTGATTATTTACCATTTTTTTCCATAAATGATCTACATTGGAGATAATTTTTTTCTATGGATAGGTTACAATTTGGTTATTTTTTTTCTTTAAATGAGCAATTCCACCTCTGCAAGGGATTGGCCATGAGTTTTCTGAGATCTTAAAAATATATTTAGTTTAAGCCTAATTTAAGGAAAAAATATAAAGTTTGATTTTTGAACTGCAATATTTAGAAAGTTTGAAATTCAATTTAGAATGTAAAAATATGAATTTTTTTAAAACATCAATTAGTGTTAAAATAAGAATAATGACATATATCATGATTTCACTAGAAGCAAGGCCCAACATTTAAAATATTCTTTTCCAAATTTCATCAGCTTCACATTATTTTTGCCAGTGTTTTGAGAATCTCATCAATTCTATGAGATCTTTAAGGTACATTTAAGAGTAAGATAAGAAATGTTATAGCTGTCAAATTAATCCCATGTCTTCCTGCAGAACCTATTCATGTGTAAGTAAATTTCTCCTAAGCCTAATACCCTATCACTAATTCTAGGATATAAAAACATCTGATGTGTTACCTGTGAGACAGTTTTCAAAACCACAAGGTTCTCTTTTCAACTTTCTTTTTCTCTTCATATTAGTGAATTTTTAGGTAAATCATTAAAGATCTATCCTTATTGTTAGATTAGATATGAATAGAATTAGAATAAATATATGGCTACTCAAAATTTCTACTCCTATGAATGAATAAGTACATAAATTCTATCTGACACTTACTGAACATCTACTAAATGTAAAGTGTTTTGCTCCAGATTGTATATTTTTTTCTAGTTTTTAGTTTACCAAACATCCAACACAGAAGAAATTATTATCCCTTTCTTGAAGATAAAGAACCAGTTTTATAAATGTCATGGTATTTGCCAAGACTGAACACCTGGTAGAGAACAATAGCAACACAAGAAACTAGGTTTATGTGATTCTAAATGCTTTGATTTTTCCCTAATATTTTTTATTGTGAGGGTTGTAGATTATATTATTTGTTTATAATTATTTGTTCTCCATACCTTTGCCATTTTTACTTGCCCTATTAATTTTGAGCTTTATCATGTGACATTTTTGCTTCTAGGATCTGTCATATGTAAGTAAAAATATATGATTGGATGGTTTATCTGGAAACTCTTTTCCTCCAGACCTTTCTTATGAGAAGAGTAGCCTATAACAGAAGATATCCAATTAGCCTATGTTCCAGAATGAGAAGACCTGTGGAGTTATAAGAGCCCACATGAGCTCATCAGAGCCCTGCAGACCCCAGCTGAGCCAGGAGAACCATGGCTGACCCACAACTCTCATGTAATGCAAATTAGAAATAAATATGTTTTTGTAACCAGTTGAGATTTTAAGGTGGGTTATTATACAAATAACCTAGCAGAATTTAACTAATACATTAATTGGAATCTAAAAGTAGAGGCTAACATAAAATAAAAAGTATATAGTGTTGGCTTTAAGGCTGGGTGGCAGGTTACAAGTAAACCATTATAGGAGGATGAAAAATATTACCCCAAACTTGCAGTGATGAAATATTTGATACAGCTGTCATTATTGATAAACTGGTAGGAAGATAAAATGTATCTAAAGAAACTGTGGCTGTAGATCATGAATTGTGGGTCATTAGGTACATTCGGTTACATGAAATGTTTAGAAAATAATTGGTCTTTTCGTAATTAGAGATGAAAGAGAAAAGAAAGGAACCAGAAATTCCATGGGTTTCAGTGTTGAAAGAGTCAACTTTTCTTATCCTCATTTTGTAAAAGATTCTCAGATTAAGACCCAGATGCTGGGCAAAGACCAGATTAAGGTCTGTTTGCATGAAGTTGGCCCCCAATAAATCCTGTCAGGCAAAATGACTTGGAAAAAGAGATCAAGTGTATGATTGTGTGGAAGTCTGGTAAGCTCAAAGTACCCTTTATTAATTCTAGCAAGAAAAGAATTGTTGATGTTGCTTTTGGTATGCAAAACTGACTGGAATAAAGTAGTTCATTTTTTTTTTTTTTTTTTGCGGTTCACGGGCCTCTCACTGTTGTGGCCTCTCCCGTTGCGGAGCACAGGCTCCGGACGCGCAGGCTCAGTGGCCATGGCTCACGGGCCCAGCCGCTCCGCGGCATGTGGGATCCTTCCGGACCGCGACACGAATCCGCGTCCCCTCCATTGGCAGGCGGACTCTCAACCACTGCGCCACCAGGGAAGCCCCTAGTTCATTTTTTTTAAGGAAGCTCTATAATATTTGGGGGAAGGAAAGTCCCTTGTTACAGGAGTAAAGAGACATTACAACATTTGCCTGAATTACTTCAAAAGTGATTAGAACCAGTGACTATTCCACCCTCCCCTTCCTTCCCTTTTCTGAATGGAGGGGTTCACAGGGAGTGTCACTCCTTTTTCACTCCATGTTTCGGTATATTCGGTATTTTTAGCTCATGTATCTCTGGATGACTTGTAGTTTTCGTATGGAGATTCCATGATCAAAAGGAACTCAAAACTCACTTTAGGTAGATCATGAGATCTTGTAATTTGAGTCAGATATGTCGCTGAACTTCCTGGGTGGCTTGGGGAAGATATTGAGTGTATTCCGCTCATAGGAGGGAAGCAAATATTTGTAATAAAAAAGAAGGCAGTAGTAGTAGATTATGTCATTTGTTAACAATGATCTATTTGTTCTTCCCCCTTTCCATGCTGTCTTGTAAGTGCAGTGTATTTCCTCACCATGAGAACAGAGTGGCTGGGGACCAAAATGGGAAGCCATGCAGAGCCAATCTAACCCCAGACTGATTCCAGACGAGCCCATGAGAAGTGATAGGAACGCAGTAAGTTTACAGCAACCATGTAGCACTCATATTACACGGTAAGAAGTAAACAGATGTTCTTGTAAGAGATTGAAATTTGGAGGTTGTTTTGGCCATAAGGTAAGTCTTATTCACAAATTCTCTCTCCAGCCCCTACCCATTTCACTAGACTCTGGCATTTTTTCTCTTCCTTTTTCAGACCCTGTAAATTTGTTTTTCCCCTTACTTGAATACACTGCCCATATCCTTTCCTCACAGGCACTTGTGTAAAGAGTCTTCACCTCCCAGTTTTCTTAGGAATGTTCTTCCCAATCTTTCAAATTAGACATCACCTGTTATATGCCATCATAGCACTTTACTTTTTCTTGAAACTAAAGACATTTTTATCTGTATATTTTTGGTTATATATCTATTTGAAAAATATTGATCTCTCCAACTAGACTGCAAGTTCCATGAGGGCAGGAACGGTGTCAATTTCTTTCTCTGCTACATAACCAGAATCTGAAACAGTGCTTGACACCTAGAACAAGTTCAACAAATATGTGTTGTCTAAATTAGCATACCAAATAGCGATACTAATGAATTTAAGCCAGAAAATCTGTATAACTACCTATGCCTGCATATTTTTCTTGAGGATTTTACTAATTTGTGCCCGTTCATTGTGTGAGCTTGAAATTAGAAAAGTGGTGTATTGATAATTTCCCTCAAATTCTTCTCCCACTCAGTGTTGTGTATCTCTTTGCTATGAAACATGATTTTGTCTTTATATACACACAATCTCTTGGTTCCTGATGCTTAAATTACTCTGCATAAAGCCTTTGGGACACTACAATGAGCAGTGAGATGTGATATAAATAAATCTTCTTGTGGAATTCTGTTCTGTGAGAAATATTATTAGGAGGTTTGCAGGAAAAGATTTAAATTAAATTTTACTCTCAAATGATTATTTCCTTTTTAAAATCAGACTTTTCTATTAAAAGCACACTTGAAATGTTCATTTTAGTTTATTTTGTGGTAAAGTAATGGCCCAGGGCATTTTCTAAATAAAAGTAAAATGTCTACCATGATTTTTATTCTGAAGAACATACTCCAGATATTCACAAAATGTTCTCTCCTCCTCTTTTACTGTGACACACCACAACTAAATTGTTTATCCATTATGAGCTTCAATTTTCTCCTTGGCAAAATGGTGTTGAGAGGTTTAAACACAAGCTTAGATATCAGAGAGCCATAAGTTTATTTACTGATTTCATTGCAGGTCATCTTTCTTTAGTTATTTTATCTTAAGAAAATATAATGAAAAATTTCATGCATTGTTTTTAATATTAAAATTTTACCAATATACAGAGAATGCAATCTTTGCTAATACATGGTTTACTTTTTTTTTTTTTTTGTGGCACGCAGGCCTCTCACCGCCGTGGCCCCTCCCGCTGCGGAGCACAGGCTCCGGACGAGCAGGCCCAGCGGCCATGGCCCATGGGCCCAGCCGCTCCGCGGCACTCGGGGTCCTCCCGGACCGGGGCACGAACCCTTGTCCCCTGCATTGGCAGGCAGACCCTCAACCACTGCGCCACTAGGAAAGCCCCTATACATGGTTTACTTTAAGTCAGTAGTTTTCCTCTATCATTTTCTAGGATCATTAGAATAACTAGGTAAGACCATTTAAATTGTGTCTAGAATCAGTACTCAATACACATTTTTCCCTCTCTTTTTCTATCAATCCAGGGTTATTTTACATAAAGGAAATTTACCATAAATACGTTTTATCTTTCAATTCCTTTTTTTCTTTAATAGCTGTTTCATTGCTTATTTTTGAAGGTCTTATAAAACATGATTTGGAACATTCTGTTTGTCACACAGGTTCAATTTAGGTAACTGATCTCTAGCTTCTCTGGAGCACTAAGATCAATTCCATACATCAATCCTCCCCTGCTTGCACACTGAAACATAAATTCCACAGAAGATCAAAGTATCACACATTTACCTTTGCAGACAATCAACATATCGATATGCCTAGAAGCAAAAGATAAATTTCCCCGTGTTTGATCAATAGACTAATAACTACAAGTGCTAAGAATGAAGGTAAAGCTTTCTCTTCTACTTTCATATCCAGCCACATTATTTGACTTGATTTCACCTGAGTCAGAGAATTCTCTCGCCTGACTATACACAACGCAAAGAACGTATTTCCTTTCATTGATTCTCGATTTCCCCATCATTAATATCACTGACTGGGTTGCAGGCTTTCAAATTAAAGAAAAGTAAAGCTCAAACAGTGAAGTTCTGTCCGTTTAGTATTACTGCATTTCTTTATTCCTTTTTTTTGGGAGGGTCGGGAAAGTGGGCAGAGCTCTTACTGTTCAAGCATTTTTTCATGATACCCAAGAGAAGAGAAGGTAAAGGTAAAAACATGCATGATAGTGAAATCCTAGTGCCTAAAACAGTGCTTGAGGATTACAAAGTAAACAATAAATATTGACTGATTACATAAACCATGATTCATGAACAAAATAATCAATACGCAAATGCTATGTACTCACCAGTCAGTAGAGAAACATTTACTGGTGGTCTACTTATATCAACACTGTGAAATATGCTGCAGAGAACTGAATGAAAAGTCATGGTTCTGCCCTCAAAAACCTTATAACCAGCTGGAGACCTCATGTTCATTATAACAGTGTAGATACATTAGTGCAATAGAAAAAGAGAGAACAGAGCATCTTTTACCACCTGGAGCAGTTAGGGAGCTTCTCATTTATTTATTCTCATACCCTTCATTCTCTTTCATTCTTTTGTCATCTTCCCATTCATTATCATATCATACACATGGATGATACTAAAGCTAATTATCTTATTGGAGAGAGGAATTAAAACTTTTTAACGACTCTCACTTTCTATACAGATTTATAGAACTTGAACACATTTCTTATATTTATTGTAACTTAGTCCAGTCCTGATATGACTAAATAATTAAATTCTACTTGATTTTTACAGCTGTGTGTTTATTGAGACATGTTTTTGGCATTTTAATACTATGCTCCTCATGCTTAGAATAATGTTTAGGTTTAATAAAAATGTATAAAAACTCAAAGTGTCTGTATGTACCTTATATTCCAGTGGAAGGGTATTAAAAAACATAAATTTCAAAATACAGTAATAAGTTTTATGAAAGGTATAAAACAAGGTGATGCCATACAAAGGACTAGGTGGCTAATTTAAGTAGAGTCGACAAGGAAGGTCCTCAGGAAGTGACAATTGATAAGAGATGTTTTTGTTTTTTGCGGCACGCGGGCCTCTCACTGTTGTGGCGTCTCCCATTGCGGAGCACAGGCTCCGGATGCGCAGGCTCAACGGCCATGGCTCACGGGTCCAGCCGCTCCGCGGCATGTGGGATCTTCCTGGACCTGGGCACGAACCCCTGCTCCCTGCATCGGCAGGCGGACTCTCAACCACTGCGCCACCAGGGAAGCCCGATAAGAGATGTGAAAGAGCTACTTACATGAAGATCTTGAGATCAAGTAGTCCAAATTGAGAGAACAACTTATTTAACGGCTTTTAAAAATTAATAGACAGAAAATTCAATTAGATAGTGTCAGGAGACTAGTATGGAGAGCTCTCATGACCTGTGACCATAGCAGAGCCCAACAGGAAGATGAAAGACTCATTTTCTTTCTGGGCAAGCACTCAGCCAGTGAGAAGCCATGGACTCTTCCCTTATGATAGCCCTCCCAACTTCCTTTTCCCCTTTACAAAAGTGTTCTTCTTCTCCTGCCATTGGGGGTGGGGCCTTGCATGTGGCCTGTGCAAATATGAGCAGATCAGTTTGGGATTTTGTAGGCTAGGATGATGAGTGTGAAATTTATTTTGAATTGTGTACAGTCTTTGGCACAATGATTCTCAACAAGGTGACATTTTTGCTCCCTAGGGGACACTTGGCAATGTGAACACATTTTTGGTTGTCACAGATGGGGGGGGGTGCGTGGAGATGTTACTGGCATTTAGTGAAAGGATGATGCTAAACATTGTACAATACACAGGACAGTTTCTCACTGCAAAGAACTACCCTGCCTAAAATGTTATAGTGTCCAGGTTAAAAAAACCTGTTTTAGGAGATTGGAAATAGTTAAGTATAAAGCAATATAATCTAACTTACATTTTAATTACTCTGGATGCTTTTTGGAAATTAAGTTATAGAGCAGAGAGTGTGGATCCCAAAAGACAACAGTAGACCTTTGTTGTAGTCATAAGACACAATACACATTTGTATTGATCATATATCTTCTCTATGTAGTTTTATTTCCAAAAACATGATTTCCTTGGTGTCATACATAAACTCATATAACAAGTCATACTTCTAACTATGTTCTGGTGCATTTGTAGTCTCTTCATCTCTTGCCTCAAAGCCTTTCAGCTTAAAAACTTTGACAATAGAGAAGACAAGGGGTGAATCTATCATAAACAGAATATTTAACATTTCAGTGAAATCTCATATCAATCTTACCCCCAGCCCCACATCCTATTTTTTATTTATTTTGATCTCTTCAGGGTCCTAACAAATAAAACATGGCATTTCTTCCTGTGATGATTTTTATCACTAGAAGGAAGGTGAAATGTGAAAGCTGAACAATCTCCGTTAACTATTATTTATATATTATTCCTACTTAAATATTATTCACAGAAGATCACTATATAATAGTGAGATTTTTTTCTTCTTCAGTTCTAGACAACTTGATTAAGTTGCTACACATTCATACATCTTTCAGGGAAAAACAATATTTGAATTACAGCAAAAAAGAAGGGAAATAATTTTGATACTTCAGAAAACAATTCAGGCATCTAGGAATTGGGAATTTTGAAAAATTTTCAAATCTGTCATGTGCTTTGGATCTAAAGCTAATGAAAACAATAGGGATCATTCCATTAGAAGACCTGTGGTCACCGTTGACCACTCATATTTTAAATATAGACTTTGTAGACAGCTGTTATTCAAATTTTACCTCTGCCACTTATAATTTTTGGGCAAAATACAGTCAAAACTCTCTGAGCCAGATATATTTTTATATCAATTGGGGACGATATCAGATCTTAAAAAACAAAACAATACATAAGACATATGGTTTATGCTGTTAATATAAAACCAATGAATTAGAAGGAATTCTGTTGTTCAGATTTCTATCTAAATTTTGTGGTCATTGTTGGATTTTCATATTTTAGTGAGGCAGGCCCATTCTATTTGGCTAACTCTTCATCGATACTAGAGACAAGAATTAATTTGAATGCTGCCTGTCTCCTTCTCCTTTTTTTTTTTTTTTTTTTTTTTTTTTTTGCGGTACATGGGCCTCTCACTGTTGTGGCCTCTCCCGTTGCGGAGCACAGGCTTCGGACGCACAGGCTCAGCGGCCATGGCTCACAGGCCCAGCCGCTCCGCAGCATGTGGGATCCTCCCGGACCAGGGCACAAACCCGCGTCCCCTGCATTGGCAGGCGGACTCTCAACCACTGTGCCACCAGGGAAGCCCTAGTACTTTAATTATAAAAGCCAGTCTGAGCTTCTTACAGTAACACAGTATTGATTCAGAGTTTGGAGGGTAGGCAACAGTCATTCCTAGGCAAAGTTTGCAATTAAGGAAACAGAAAAGAAGAAACAGAGTGATGAGTGACAAACTGCGACCCCAATACATGAATCTAACTGCAGCTAGGGTTACATATACCAACTTAGGAGTTCCATAGGTCTATACCACCATTCCTCTCTAGCCAAAAAACAGCCATCTAAATACTTCTCATTTTTGGTTCCACAAGTAAGGAATCTTGAAGTCACCACACTGTCCTAACAACAAGTAAAATGGTGAACAGAGTTAAAAATCAGTAAAGAGTTCACTTCCAAGAGCTTAACCAGTTTATCAAGGTGAATAATGAAGAATAATCCTCTCATGCTTCTAGCAGGGAGAGAGAAAAAGAAACCATTTTAAATACACCAGAGCATTCTATTCTTTTTTTTTTAATTAATTAATTTATTTATTTGGCTGTGTTGGGTCTTCGTTTCTGTGCGAGGGCTTTCTCTGGTTGCGGTGAGCAGGGGCCACTCCTCATCGCGGTGCACGGGCCTCTCACTGTCGCGGCCTCTCCTGTTGCGGAGCACAGGCTCCAGATGCGCAGGCTCAGTAGTTGTGGCTCATGGGCCCAGTTACTCCACAGCATGTGGGATCTTCCCAGACCAGGGCTCGAACCCGTGTCCCCTGCATTGGCAGGCGGATTCTCAACCACTGCGCCACCCGGGAAGCCTGAGCGTTCTATTCTTAATGAGGCCTGCTTTTAGAGGAAACTAATTAAATAGAGCCTAACCTGCTGGGGTATTATCAGAGCCTACCTGACCTGGGAGAAGAGAAATACCCCACTCTAGCCCACTCCAGCCATCCTGCCCCACCAAATGGGGAGAAAAAGACTGAGAAACTCTTATGAAATTTATAATCCAGACAAATAAGTTCACTAAAAGACTGAGACCTACTGATATGACTATAGAATGCTACCTGTTTCCCCATATCTCACTGAAGGCCTATTTAGAGCAGTTCCTTTTACTCTGTACACTTTGTCCACTTATCAAGGAAAAATTATAAAGCCAACTAAAAGGCAAAATACACAATTTAACAAGAGAGAGCATGCATCAGATCAGACAAAGCAGGGATGTTGGAATTATCAAACCAGGAGTTTAAAACAACCATGATTTTTAGGCTAAGTGCTCTACGGGATAAACTAGACAACATGCAAAGCCTGATGAACAATGTAAGCAGAGTGGTGGAAATCCTAAGAACCCAAAAAAAGAAATGTTAGAGATAAAAAACAATGTAACAAAAATGAAGAATGCTTTTGATACTTTGTAGCCCGGACACAGCTGAGGAAAGAATGTCTGAGCTAGAGAATCCTTGGACACCAAAAGGCAAGGAGCACAAAAGCCTGAAAAAACAGAACAGAATATCCAAGCACTGTAGGACAACTACAAAAGATAGCTGTAGTCACATAATTGGGAATAACAGAAGGAGAAAAGAGACAGAGAAGAGAAGAAATATTTGAAAAAATAATGACTAAGAATTTCCTCCAAATTAATGGCAGATATTAAAGCACAGATCCTGGAAACTCAGAGAACAAGCAGGATAAATGCCAACAGAACAAAAACAGCAAAAACAAAAAGACTACTCTTGGGTATATAATTTTCAAACTATAGAAGGTCAAATATAATGAAAAAAAATCGGAAAGAAGCCAGAGGAGGAAAACAACTTTCACATAGAGGAACAAAGATAGGAATTATATCTGACTTTTTTCTCAGTAGCCATGCAAGGAAGGAAAATGTCAGTTAAACACGTAAAGTGTTAAAAGAAAAAAAAAACACTACCAAGAATTCTGTACTTTATGAAATTATCCTTCAGAAGTAAAGAAGAAATAAAGACTTTCTCAGACAAACAGATGGAGAGAGGGGAGGAAATGAATGTGAAAAGCAAAAGGTATAAAGGTATAAAAGCAGGGAACATGAAAGAACATACATAGTAAGGGGATTCATTCAGAATGAAGTGGTGGGTTGCAAGTAAAATGAGAAGATGAGGACTAACCCTTGCAAACTCTGGATTTCTTTATGTACAATAAGTAATTGTTTCATATGAAATGTAAAGTGAATGCTAACAACGCACTAACATTATTTTTAAAATCTTAATATTGCAGACATCTCAAAGCAACTAAAATGCAAGAGAGGTTGTTTCAAGACATTCATTTTTTTATCAAACACATCTTTCATACTTGGATTGCAAATTTCCCAGAGTCTAAATCAGAATAAATATAAAACATTGAACACTAGAAAATTTTAACTATCTCATTTAACAATGTAAACACAATACTTACAGAGCTTTGTGAAAGAAGGCAGTGTTCTCTTTTTAAATCTGCAACCAGATGTTAGATTACTGGTCTTTGTTTCAACCACAATGACACTGGAGAGGAAGAAATTAATTGCAATTTTGATGAATGGAAAGCCTGACAAAATAATAGTTTTTAGCAGATCATTGTTTTCACTCTTTAATTTCTATCCAGCAAAGTTTTATTTCAATGGTACATCATCATAATTGCCATTTTTATAAACATCAAACTGTGCAGGTGCATTTGCAAACTCGCCCTCTGTGGCAAATAAAATGTACTCAGAAAATGTAGAATAGATTATGAAATTGCAGAATTTCTTTGAGCATATGGTGATGTGCAGAATGTCTGTATTAAAGAAAACAGAAAAATAACTAGCCCTTCCAACTGGGTAGCTAGCCATAAGCAAAGAAACTCCTAGGGTTCAATATTTGATTTAATAATTCACTTCCACTGCATTTCACAGATTTTGGCTCTTTCTGCCATATGTGCTATGCTTTAACATTAGGTTTAGTGTGTTTATACCCTTCGAATCAACACGCAATTAGATATCAGCACTGAATTTGTCCTTAGTGAACAAATAAAATATGGGTTAAAGACATGTTGGTTCACAAATGAAACATTTTGAGGGTACCTTGGGATGCCATGGCAACACTGGTATAATTAGTGGGACATGTTATTTTCCAAAACCCATTACTTAAAATTTGAGATTAAACATAAAATTAAGTTTCTTATTCTTCAAGCATATGCATTAGTTTATTTACTTCAGGTACTACTCAAGTACCTGTAGAAATGTATATTTCTATCATTAAGACTCAGTTTTTAGCTCTTTTTCATTAATTCATATATAAATCCCAAACCCCCATCTAAAGTCTAACATGCTTATAGTTGGTGTGATTTTCTATCTAGGAAAAAAAAAACTAACAATAGATGCAAATAGCTTCAATTTTTAATAAATGTATCAGATTAGTGCATGATTCACACAAATTGGTATCATCTAGAACAATAGCTGAGAAAAAACTACAAATATAGTATTATTTTCTGGTGATCAGAAATATTTACTACCCAAAATACATTCTCATTTAGCTGTTTAATTGCTAAAATGTTACCATTATGAATTCATTCATCAATTAGTTCTTTCTTCAAAAAAGAACAGCTGTGTCAACATTTACCCTTAAAGTTCTTTTTCATGGCTTTATACAATCTTAACTTTGGAAATATACTTACTAGAATTTATTTAGTCAAACCAATTTTATTCATGAACCTCCTCTCCAACCTGTTCATCAGACTGAGATTCATTTTCTCTTTAAAAATACTCTATGGTTAAGAAGACACTTCCATTGTCAGACAGCTTTTTTTATTCTTCTAGCTAAAAAAGAAAAGATTAGAAAAACAGTTTCTAATTTTGGAAAAAAATTAGCTGAATTTTGCTGTCCTGATTGGCCTCCGGAGTTACATAACATAAATCTAATTTTTTACATGGTTACTTCTGAAATATTTGAAGACATATATCATGTTTCTATATAACCTTCCCTGTTCCAAACTAAATATTCTTACTTCTTCAATGATTCTTTGTATGACATAGCTTCTTGATGATCTAGTTAATGAACTCAATAGATAATGGTAACAAGTAAAACGTGAATATGTGGCAGGTACTCTTACAGGAGCTGGCTGTATGGTGATGACTAAACATAGATCCTGCATTCATGGCTTTTATAACTGAGTGAGGAGAGAGAAAAAAACAAGCAGTAACCAGATGAAGAAGTTTGACTGTTGATAAAATGCAATGAGGGAAACTCTGAGAGTGCTGTGAACAGAGAATTACAAGAACTTAACTAGCTTAAAATTAGCCAGGCATATGGAAATGGAGTGTAGTGAATGACAGATGCATGTTCCAGTGAGAGGGAACACAGACAAATGACAAATTGGAAGGATATATTGGTAACTTATATCACAGAAAAAGAAGCCAATCTCCTTAAGATATAAATACTTTTCAAACTCAAAGAGGTCTATATAGGATCCTAGAACAGAAGAAAGACATTAGTGGAAAAACTGATAGAATTTGAATATGGTGTGTAGTTGAGTAAAGTGTTAATTTGCTAGTTTCATTAGGTGTACTATGGTTATGTGTGAAATTCGCATTCAGGGAAATAGAGTGAAGACCACATTGAGATATTACTCTGCATTTTTTTTGCAACTTTCCTGTGATACCAAATTAGTTCAAAATAAAAAGGTAAAAATTTTTAAAGGAAACAATTACCAAAATATTTCTCAAGGAAAGTACTTTGCAAATAAATGTAAACCAAAGGCCCTTCAACATGTGAAAAGATAACCCAAATTACTCGTAGCAGAAGAAATAGAAAATAAAACTTCAGTAAGATATTTTTCACCATGACAACAGCTTGACAAAAATTTTTAAATTATAACAGCAAATTCTTAGGTCAATCTCTGAAAAAGCAGTCACTATCTGACTTTGCTTGTTAAAGAGCAAAGTGGAAGAGCTTCAATATGGCAGGAGGAGTGAGACGCAGAGATCACCTTCCTCCCCACAAATACATCAGAAATACATCTACATGTGGAACAACTCTTACAGAATACCTACTGAATGCTGGCAGAAGACCTCAGACCTCCCAAAAGGCAAGAAACTCCCCACGTACCTGGGTAGGGCAAAAGAAAAAAGAATAAACAGAGACAAAAGGATAGGGACGGGACTTGCACCAGTGGGAGGGAGCCGTGAAGGAGGAAAGGTTTCCACACACTAGAAGCCCCTTCACGGGCGAACACTGAGGGTGGCAGAGGGGGGAAGCTTCAGAGCCACAGAGGAGAGTGCAGCAACAGGGGTGTGCAGGGCAAAGCGGAGAGATTCCCGCACAGAGGATCAGGGCTGACCGGCACTCACCAGCTCGAGAGGCTTGTCGGCTCACCCACCGGGGTGGGCGGGGGCTGGGAGCTGAGGCTCGGGGTTCAGAGCTTAGATCCCAGGAAGAGGACTGGGGTTGGCTGCGTGAGCACAGCCTGAAGGAGTTAGTGCACCACGACTAGCCGGAAGGGAGTCCGTGAAAAGTCTGGAGCTGCCGAAGAGACAAGAGATGTTTTCACTATCCACACCTCCCCTGCTGGGAGCCTGTGCAGCCTGCCACTGCCAGGTTCCCAGGATCCAGGGACAACTTCCCCAGGAGAACGCACGGCGCGCCTCAGGCTGGTTGCAACGTCACGCTGGGCTCTGCCGCCGCAGGCTTGCCCCACATCCGTACCCCTCCCTCCCCTCGGCCTGAGTGAGCCAGAGCCCCCGAATCGGCTGCTCCTTTAACCCCCTCCTGTCTGAGCAAAGAACAGATGCCCTCAGGTGAGGGCATCTACACGCAGAGGCAGGGCCAAATCCAAAGCTGAAGCCCAGGAGCTGTGAGAACAGAGAAGAGAAAGGGAAATCTCTCCCAGCAGCCTCAGGAGCAGCGGATTGAATCTCCACAATCAACTTGATGTACCTGCATCTGTAGAACACCTGAATAGACAACGAACCATCCCAAATTGAGGAGGTGGACTTTGGAAGCAATGATATATATATATTTTTCCCCTTTTCTCTTTTTGTGAGTGTGTATGTGTATGCTTCTGGGTGAGATTTTGTCTGTATAGCTTTGCTTTTGCCATTTCTCCAAGGGTTCTGTTTGTCGTTTTTTTTTTTTTTCTTTTCTTAATATAATTATATTTTATTTTAATAACTTTATTTTATTTCTTTCTCTCTTTCTTTTCCTTCCTTCCTTCCTTCCTTCCTTTCTTTCTTTCTTTCTTTCTTTCTTTCTTTCTTTCTTTCTTTCTTTCTTTCTTTCTTTCTTTCTTTCTTTCTTTCTTTCTTTCTTTCTTTCTTTCTTTCTTTCTTTCCTTTTCTCCCTTTTATTCTGAGCCATGTAGATGACAGGCTCTTGGTGCTCCAGCCAGGTGTCAGGGCTGTGCCTCTGAGGGGGGAGAGCCAAGTTCAGGACACTGGTCCACAAGAGACCTCCCAGTGCCAAATAATATCAAACAGCAAAAATCTCCCAGACATCTCCATCTCAACAGCAAGACCCAGCTCCACTCAACGACCAGCAAGCTCCAGTGCTGGACACCCTATGCCAAACAACTAGTAAGAAGGAACACAACCTAATCCATTAGCAGAGAGGCTGCCTAAAATCATAATAAGGCCACAGACACCCCCAAAGCACACCACCAGACACGGCCCTGTCCTTTAGACAGCCAAAATCCAGCCTCATCCACCAGAACACAAGCACTAGTCCCTTCCACCAGGAAACCTACACAACCCACTGAACAAACGTTAGCCACTAGGGACAGACATGAACAACAACGGGAACTACAAACCTGCAGCCTGCGAAAAGGAGACCCCAAACACAGTAAGTTAGGCAACATGAGAAGAAAGAGAAACACACAGAACATGAAGCAGCGAGGCAAAAACTCATCAGGGATAACAAATGAAGAGGAAATAGGCAGTCTCCCTGAAAAAGAATTCAGGATAATGATAGTAAAGATGATCCAAAATCTTGGAAATAGATTGGAGAAAATACAAGAAATGTTTAACAAGGACCTAGAAGAACTAAAGAGCAAACAAACAGTGATGAAGGGCACAGTAAATGAAATTAAATATTCTTTAGAAGGGATCAATAGCAGAATAACTGAGGCAGAAGAACGGATAAGTGACCTGGAAGATAAAATAGTGGAAATAACTACTGCAGAGCAGAATAAAGAAAAAGAAGGAAAAAAAATTGAGGACAGTCTCAGAGACCTCTGGGACAACATTAAACGCACCAACATTCGAATTATAGGGGTCCTAGAAGAAGAAGAGACAAAGAAAGGGACTGAGAAAATATTTGAAGAGATTAGAGTTGAAAACTTCCCTAATATGGGAAAGGAAATAGATAATCAAGTCCAGGAAGAACAGAGAGTCCCATACAGGATAAATCCAAGGAGAAATATGCCAAGACACATATTAATCAAACTGTCAAAAATTAAATACAAAGAAAAAATACTAAAAGCAGCAAGGGAAAAACAACAAATAACACACAAGGGAATCCTCATAAGGTTAACAGCTGATTTTTCAGCAGACACTCTGCAAGCCAGAGGGGAGCGGCAGGACATATTTAAAGTGATGAAGGAGAAAAACCTACAAACAAGATTACACAGCAGGGATCCCATTCAGATTTGACATAGAAATTAAAACCTTTAAAGACAGGCAAAAGCTAAGAGAATTCAGCAACACGGAACCAGCTTTACAACAAATGCTAAAGGAACTTCTCTAGGTAGGAAACACAAGAGAAGGAAAAGACCTATATTAGCAAACCCAAAACAAATAAGAAAATGGTAATAGGAACATACATATCGATAATTACCTTAAATGTAAATGAATTAAATGCTCCAACCAAAACACATAGATTGGCTGTATGGATACTAAAACAAGACCCATATATATGCTTTCTAAAAGAGACCCACTTCAGACCTAGGGATACATACAGACTGAAAGTGAGGGGATAGTAAAAGATACTCCATGCAAATGGAAATTTAAAAAAAGCTGGAGTAGCAATTCTCATATCAGACAAAATAGACTTTAAAATAAAGACTATTACAAGAGACAGAGAAGGACACTACATAATGATCAAGGGATCAATCCAAGAAGAAGATAAACAATTGTAAATATTTATGCACCCAACATAGGAGCACCTCAATATATAAGGCAAATACTAACAGACATAAAACGGGAAATCGACAGTAACACAATCATAGTAGGGGACTTTAACACTCCACTTTCACCAATGGACAGACAATCCAAAGTGAAAATAAATAAGGAAACACAAGCTTTAAATGATACGTTAAACAAGATGGATTTAATTTATATTTATAGGACATTCCATCCGAAAACAACAGCATACACATTCTTCTCAAGTGCTCATGAAACGTTCTCCAGGATACATCATATCTTGGGTCACAAATCAAGCTTTGGTAAATTTAAGAAAATTGAAATCATATCAAGTATCTTTTCTGACCACAATAGTATGAGACTAGATATTAATTACAGGGGAAAAAATCTGTAAAAAATACAAACACATGGAGGCTAAACAATACACTACTTAATAACCAAGAGATCACTGAAGAAATCAAAGAGGAATCAAAAAATACCTAGAAACAAATGACAGTGAAGATACGACGACCCAAATCCTATGGGATGCAGCAAAAGCAGTTGTAAGAGAGAAGTTTATAGCAATACAATCCTACCTTATGAAACAAGAAATATCTCAAATCATCAACCTAACCTTACACCTAAAGCAATTAGAGAAAGAAGAACAAAAAAGCCCCCAAAGTTAGCAGAAGGGAAGAAATCATAAAGATCAGATCAGAAATAAATGAAAAAGAAATGAAGCAAATGATATCAAAAATCAATAAAACTAAAACTGGTTCTTTGAGAAGATAAACAAAATTGATAAACCTTTTGCCAGATTTATCAAGAAAAAAAGGGAGAAGACTCAAATCAATAGAATTAGAAATGAAAAAGGAGAAGTAACAACTGACACTGCAGAAATACAAAGGATCGTAAGAGATTACTACAAGCAACTCTTTGCCAATAAAATGGACAACCTGGAAGAAATGGACAAATTCTTAGAAATGCACAACCTTCTGAGACTAAACCAGGAAGAAATAGAAAATATGAACAGACCAATCACAAGCACAGAAGTTGAAACTGTGATTAAAACTCTTCCAACAAAAAAAAGCCCAGGACCAGATGGCTTCACAAGCGAATTCTATCAAACATTTAGAGAAGAGTTAACACCTATCCTTCTCAAACTCTTACAAAATATAGCAGAGGGATGAACACTCCCAAACTCAGTTTACAAGGCCACAATCACCCTGACACCAAAACCAGACAAAGATGTCACAAAGAAAGAAAGCTACAGGCCAATATTGCTGATGAACATAGATTCAAAACTCCTCAACAAAACACTAGCAAACAGAATCCAGCAGCACATTAAAAGGATCATACACCATGATCAAGTGTGGTTTATCCCAGGAATGCAAGGATTCTTCAATATATGCAAATCAACGTGGTACACCATATTAACAAATTGAAGGAGAAAAACCATATGATGATCTCAATCGAGGCAGAGAAAGCTTTCAACAAATTTCAACACCCATTTATGATAAAAACCCTCCATTAAGTAGGCATAGAGGGAACTTTCCTCAACATAATAAAGGCCATATATGACAAACCCACAGCCAACACTGTCCTCAATGGTGAAAAACTGAAACCATTCCCATGAATATCAGGAACAAGACAAGGTTGCCCAGTCTCACCACTATTATTCAACACAATTTTGGAAGTTGTAGCCACAGCAATCAGAGAAGAAAAAGAAATAAAATGAATCCAAATTGGAAAAGAAGAAGTAAAGCTGTCACTGTTTGCAGATGACATGATACTATACATAGAGAACCCTAAAGATGCTACCAGAAAACTACTAGAGCCAATCAATTAATTTGGTAAAGTAGCAGCATACAAAATTTATGCACAGAAGTCTCTTGCATTCATATACACTAATGATGAAAAATCTGAAATTGAAATTAAGAAAACACGCCCATTTACCATTGCAACAAAAAGAATAAAATATCTAGGAATAAACCTACGTAAGGAGAAAAAAGACCTGTATGCAGAAAATTATAAGACATTGATGAAAGAAATTAAAGATGATACAAATAGATGGAGAGATATACCATGTTCTTGGATTGGTAGAATCAACATTGTGAAAATGACTCAACTACCCAAAGCAATCTACAGATTCAGTGCAATCCCTATCAAACTACCACTGGCATTTTTCACAGAACTAGAACAAAAAATTTCACAATTTGTATGGAAACACAAAAGACCCCTAATAGCCAAAGCAATCTTGAGGAAGAAAAATGGAGCTGGAGGAATCAGGCTCCATGACTTCAGACTATACTACAAAGCTACAGTAATCAAGAGAGCATGGTACTGGCACAAAAAGAGAAATATAGATCAATGGAACAGGATAGAAAGCCCAGAGATAAACCCACACACATATGGTCACCTTATCTTTGATAAAGGAGGCAAGAATATACAGTGGAAAAAACACAACCTGTTCAATAAGTGGTGCTAGGAAAACAGGACAGCTACATTTAAAAGAATGAAATTAGAACACTCCCTAACACCATACACAAAAATAAGCTCAAAATGGATTAAAGACCTAAATGTAAGGCCAGACACTATAAAACTCTTAAAGGAAAACATAGGCAGAACACTCTATGACATAAATCACAGCAAGATCCTTTTTGACCCACCTCCTAGAGAAATGGAAATAAAAACAAAAATAAACAAATGGGACCTAATGAAACTTAAAACCTTTTGCACAGCAAAGGAAACCATAAACAAGACAAAAAGACAACATTCAGAATGGGAGAAAATATTTGCAAATGAAGCAACTGACAAAGGATTAATCTCTGAAATTTACAAGCAGCTCATGCAGCTCAGTATTAAAAAAACAAAAACCCCAATCCAAAAAGGGCAGAAGACCTAAATAGACATTTCTCCAAAGAAGATATGCAGATTGCCAACAAACACATGAAAGAATGCTCAACATCACTAATCATTAGAGAAATGCAAATCATAACTACAAGGAGGTATCAACTCACACCAGTCAGAATGGCCATCATCAAAAAATCTACACACAATAAATGCTGGAGAGGGTGTGGAGAAAAGGGAACGCTCTTGCACTGTTGGTGGAATGTAAATTGATAGAGCCACTTTGTAAAACAATATGGAGTTTCCTTAAAAAACTGAAAATAGAACTACCATACAACCCAGCAATCCCAGTACTGGGCATGTACACTGAGAAAGCCACAATTCAAAAGGAGTCATGTACCAAAGTGTTCATTGCAGCTCTATTTACAATAGCCAGAACTTGGAAGCAATCTAAGTGTCCATCAACAGATGAATGGATAAAGAAGATGTGGCACATATATACAATTGAATATTACTCAGCCATAAAAAGAAATGAAATTGAGTTGTTTATAGTGAGGTGGATGGACCTAGAGTCTGTCATACAGAGTGAAGTAAGTCAGAAAGAGAAAAACAAATACCTTATGCTAACACATATATATGGAATCTAAAAAAAAAAAAAAAAATTGTCCTGAAGAACATAAGGGCAAGATGGGAATAAAGACGCAGACCTACTAGAGAATGGACTTGAGGATACAGGGAGGGGGAAGGGTAAGCTGGGACAAAGTGAGAGAGTGGCATGGACATATTTACGCTACCAAACGTAAAATAGATTGCTAGTGGAAGCAGCCGCATAACACAGGGAGATCAGCTCGGTGCTTTGTGACCACCTAGAGGGGTGGGATAGGGAGGGTGGGAGGGAGGGAGATGCAAGAGGGAAGAGATATGGGGACATATGTATAACTGATTCACTTTGTTAGAAAGCAGAAACCAATACACCATTGTAAGGCAATTATACTCCAATAAAGATGTTAAAAAAAATTTTAAATAATAAATTAATTTTAAAAAAAGACCAAAGTCATGCAACCACTATGGAAAGGAATTAAATAAATTTGCGTCAAAACCACATACACGTTTACCTTATGAAAATTTATTAGAATAATGCACTGCACTTATGAGAAATGATCGTGAAGCTATATGTCCACTGGTATGAGAAAATATATGCACAAATGTGTTCACATTGGGGTCATTTGGAAAAGGAAAATATCCGAAATTACATGCATGTCACTCATAAGAGACTGGACTGAATAAACTATGGTACATTCACATAGTGCTGTACAGTGAAGCTTAATCGAAATGAGGAAGAACCTTTACAAACTGACATTAGTATTTTTTGGCATGAATTGTTAAATGAGAAATGAAAGGAATGAAAGAATGTCTATAGGCTACTTTTTGCCTGAGATAGAAAGGGAAATAAGAGTGTGTGTGTGTGTGTGTGTGGGGGGGTGATTGTTTATGTTTGCAAAAATAAATTATAGAAAGATAAACTAGAAAGTAAGGGAAAATGTGGCTTCTGGAGGGTAGATGACATATGATAAGGACGAGGGATGAGAGTGTGACATTTCTTGATTTAATTTTTAAAATGGTTTCAATTTTAAACCATGTCAATGTTTTGCATATTCAAAATATAAAATATATAAACAAAATAGAAAGAAAAACCAAATCTTAAAATTGACTGCAAATAGAAATTACAACATTTAACTTCATATCAAATTGAAATCGTGAGAACACATGATTTCACATAACTTTTGAACACTACTCTCCTCAAGGAATTTACTCTAAGGGCAAAAAAAAATCTTAAAAACAAAAAAACAGAAAAACAAAACTCAAGACTGAGTTATCGGTTTGTTCTTAATAAAAGCGTTGGAGGTGTGATTCAAAATTGTTTTTAGTATATTGTAAATTATAGCATATGAGTATATATACTAATATTTTTGGAAACCAGCTTTCATTGCTTAAGAAGGTAAAAGTAGTGTGAACTAGAGAATGTGAGAAAGAATGCGGTGGAGTGTGATGATAATGGAAAATATTAATACAGGTTCATATTTTGTAAAAATATTTTTCTACAACTGTTCACTAAAAAGGCTTAGAAATAATGACACTTCAGTATCATAAGCACATTTAGGTCTTAAATATTGCTTCTGAAACACCATTCCCTAATGAAAGAAACCAGGCTCCTTGTAGAAATGAATGATTCCAGGTTCAGGCAGATAAAGTATAAAGTGAACTTAGAACACTTAATGCCTGAAAACAAGGACACAGGAGCTAGTGTGATGGTACTTCCACAAACTAAATGTGGGACAATTTGAGCAGTAAAATGAATAGTGAATAATAACAGAAACAGATCATAACACATGGAATTGAAAAATTCATAGACCTACAGTGACACTAGAAAAAATGATGATGATGGTGATGATGATAATAACCATATTAGAAAACAAGAGAGAGGAAAACTTTCCTTTATAGAAAAATTCTGACTAATAATTGTAGATGACATGATAGAATGGGGAAACGACCATTTTATTGATATAAGCCCCAAAGTAATAATTAATTCAGGTAAAGGTCATCAAAGGATGCTAAAACATTTTGATGAACCATTTTTGAGGAACTGAATATTTACATACCCTCTTGCAAAAAGGAAAAAAAGACTATCTTTTACAATTTCTATTGACCCTCTCCCCAACCAAGTATCAAATTAAGCATTACCAATTTTGTGAAACTGAATTTACATGCCTCCCGAATTGATGCAATAAAATATTCAAACAACAGCTTTGTAATATTCTTTCCAAAAGCGTTTAATCTAAATCTGATAATGACAAAACAAATGGATAAATATAGAATGCAAGATATTCTGCAAGATAAGTGGCATAAACTCCATAAAAAATTATATACCTTGAAATTAAAAAAAAAGAAAAGGTAGAGGGGCTGTCTTAGATTTAAAACAACTAAGAAAGCATACAAATCAAATGCATCAACTTTTACTGGATCTTCGATTTTAAAAGCCCCACTATATCACTCCTTTACCTTTTCTATGGGTTTAAAATTTTCAGGAGAGGGCTTCCCTAGTGGCGCAGTGGTTGAGAGTCCGCCTGCCGATGGAGGGGATGCGGGTTCGTGCCCCGGTCCGGGAGGATCCCACATGCTGCGGAGCGGCTGGGCCCGTGAGCCATGGCCACTGAGCCTGCGTGTCCGGAGCCTGTGCTCCGCAGTGGGAGAAGCCACAACGGTGAGAGGCTCGCGTACCGCAAAAAAAAAAAAAAATTCAGGAGAAAAAAATAAAAATGAAAAATAAATAAACTGAACTGAGATTAGGATGACCCTTAAGCACATGGCAGAGGGAAATAAACATGTGTCTGAATGAATGAAGGGATAAACATATGAAGTGCAAAATCACCTCATCTGTATTTTAGTTGCCACCATAACAATAGTGTTTGAGTGTATTCACATTGACAGCACTTTGACACTTCTGGTTCACTGTAATTTTAAAGATGAATTAATGTTTCCAAATTTGTGATGATATTCACTCATCTGACTAGCTGTCTTTAGAGGATGTGTTGTATTTGTGTACATAGAGTCCTTTTCACCTACCAATTCCTCTTTGGGATGCTTGCTCAATCTTGCACCTAAGAAGTTCGAGTTCATTGGAAATCATAGTTTTCAAACTCTGTGACTTAAGAGTGGACACTTTATTGAGGGTAGTAAAATTATTGTATTCACTCTCCCTGGAGTCCATAGTGGCCAGCCAAGAGACAAGCATACAAACTAAACAGATCAGAGTGCTTCTCTAGGAGTTTACGTGCAATCTCAGATCAAGGGAATCTTTTTTTTCCTTCAAACATTGCTAAATTGGAAGGATGCATGCTTCAACTTTCTGGGCTGATGATACCCACCACAAATCCAAGATCTCCAAGGCATAAAAAATAAGCAGTGAGAAAGAAACAAAGAGGGGAAGGGAGGTCCAGCAACACAGGTAGACAGAGGGAGAGAGAGAGAGAGAGAGAGATAACATGGTTCTAATGACATTTTTTACTTTTCAGATGTCTTTAAGGCTAGTTCCACTCCTTGATGGTGCAGTTTTTGGAAAATCCCCTTCTTGGTTAAAGCTAGCTGAGTTAGCTTTTAGTTATATACAACTGGAAAAAATCCTGATGCACAGTTGAAGACAATGAATATTGTTCATGTAGTTTCAATATATCACCCCACATGCTAAACATTTATCCAGTAAACTAACATACTCTATTAAAATAAGAAAGTAATAATACTAACTCATTAATTTAGATGTCCTTAAGATTTTTTCTTAATTTTCACTGAAGTTAAGCAACACTATCAATTAATGAAAGTTCCAAATGTAGACGATATGAATCCACATATGGATACATTATTTATAATCTTATGTACTGTATGGTGCATATTTAATTTAGAGGCCAACGGAGTTATATGGATTTATTTGTAGCTCGTCTATTTTTGCCTTTGTTCTTTTGTGCTCTCTTGTGTACCAGAAAACGAACAATTTGGTCTAAGTGGCTAGATGGTGGTTTAACTGCTATCATATTTACCTTTGCATTTCTTAAGAGGAACAGAGGTGGAGGAATGCCAAGTAAATTAAAAGCTGTATATTGAGTTTATAACAGAGTAATACTGTTTCAAACCTCCTTACAGTACCATCTACAACTACAATAAGAAAAAAGAATATAAACAGAGATTGTCAGAGTTTAAACTCTGTTTCTTTTCTGTATTGATGACTAATCTCTTTTGATCTGTCATTACCAATACATCCTCTGAAGTTGTGGTACATTAGGTACCCTCAAGTGAGTGAATTTAAAGCACTTGAAAACCCCACATTATTAAGTCAGTCAACACTTCTTTAGTGCCTATTGTGAGTCATGTGCTATGTTGGCAACTGGAAAATCAGAATTAAAAAAAAGCCTCATACTATACTAGTGGTATAAACTGGTAAGCATAAGTAAATATGGACTGGAGAAGTATAAACAAGCAATATTTCAGATGGAAAATAAGGTCAAAACCAAAACCATTTAAATTCCTCATGGTTCTGCTCTTCTGTGACATTGAATCTTTTTTTTTTCTCCTTTTGTTTGAAGAGAGAGAGAAAGTGGTATGAGCACCTGGAAGCAATTTGCAGATAAATTCAATCATTTGGGGATGTATTCTTGCATTGTTTGCCCTTTTATAAAGGACAAAGAAAGACAAAAAAGAAAAAGAAAACATGCAGGGAAGGATCTTTTGAAATACCTAGATGTCAAAATCATTATATGTTTTGGAAATATTAAACCATACAGAAATATCCCCATCTATAATTTGCTCTAACAGTTGCAATTCAGGAAATTGGAAGGAAATATGATCTAAAATTGGATACTAAAGGTAAAATTAAGACTTACTCTTAAGGAACTATTATGGGTTGAAATGTTCTCTCAAAAGTTCTCTAGAAGTCTTAATCCTCAGTACTTCAGAAGGACACGTGGTTACAAGAGGGTTTCCTAGACAGACCTATTTTCCCAAAACAATAGGTGAAACTGTCTTTTAATTGTGTCTTGTCAATATGCTTCAAACAGTCCTTGGAGAGAACAAAAATCCCATAAAGAATTTCTTCTCCAGATGAAAATTAGGAATACTACTAAAACTAAATAATCAAAACAATGAACATTTATTGAGCCTTTATTATTTGCTGGGCACCATATTGAGTGCTTAACCTTATTTATGATTTCACTAATTCCCAGAACTATTTTATGAAGTTGGTGCAATGGTTCTTGTTATACATAAAACAAACATAGATATAACACAGATAAAAACAAAGTTAGCAAGGTTAAGCAATTTGCTCCAAGGCACAGAGCTAAATTTGCTACAGCAGGTGTCTTTACCCATGTTCTTCTAACATCTATGAACTCTAGCTTCAGGGATGTGGTTTTGGCAAGAACTGATTAATTCCCCTGCCCTAAAATAGGTATCAGGTATTTTACTAGAGATGAGGAGTAATCCTTTAATTAAGACGAGTACAATAAGATTAAAAGGGAAGATGGTGGTTCACATACTTGGCAAATTTTACCACGCAAGCAGAGCTTTACAGGATTTTGTTTTAAAGTTAAGAACTCTGTGCAATAAAAATCTGTTTTTTCTTTTTTGTTTTGTTTTGTTTTTTGTTTTCTGTCATAGTCCACAGGGCTTATTGTGGGTTTTGGTTCCATTCTCTCTATTTAGGTTGCTGTCACTCATGCTATTGAGACTGTTTCCCAAAAAAGTAATTTAGGACACTGTCTATTTCATAATAAAAGTAGAACTTCAGCTGTTTGTATATAGTCCATACTTTCATTTGTAAGCGGAGGAAAAGCAAAAAAGTGTAAGTGGGGGAGCAAAAACAGCCAAGAGTTTTAATGTGGTAAATATAAAATAATATGTAAGAACTATCATATTACTTACATGCCACAGTATTGAATATTGATTGTTAATAGGAAGGAAGTGGGATTAACTGAATGTCAGAAGTTTCAAATTAGTCTTTTAAGAGAACTTCCTCATTCAAGGGTGTAAGCAATTGGAATGGTTTGCCAAAGGAGTTCACAGAATTTCATACTTTCAGTATGGTAAAACAAACAAACAAACAAACAAAACACCAGCAAACACAAATCTTCAACATGTCCTTATTTTGAATTATTTTCTATTTTATTATAGCTTGCTAGAGAAATTCCATTGAAAAACTCCCAACTAGGATAACTGAAGAAATGGAGAAAATTGAAGTGACCAGACATTCGCCAGGATAGCTGGGGAGCTTATAGTGCAAACATAGGTCAGATGGGAAAAGAGAGCAACCAACAGTCACTCATACTCATGGAGATAAAAGAGAAGGCTGTGAAAGCAGGACTAACTCTCCTTAATTAGAAAAGAAACTTAAGTAAGCACAGGCTTTTATTTTTTTCTAAATGGGAAAGGGGATGCCAAAGATAATTGTTTTGTCATCAAGGCAAGATCAAATTGCTGACCCTCTAATTATATTGGGAAAAATAACAACAGATCTTACTGATGGGCTTCCTAATTCTGGAGCTCAGAAATCAAATTAAAATGGGAGATATTATGCTTACAGTCTAATTTGCCCAGAGTTCATTATATTGGAGGCTTACAGAGAGCTTTGTGACTAATTACTTTGCATTGTCTACTTCCTCAATATTACAGCTGATATCATCTAAGTATAATCAAATCAGATCAATGTCAAATCAATGATCTGATAAACCAAGAGTGAATTTAAAGCATAGCTGAGCCTGAACAAGTTTAAACATACATACACTTACTTGTGATCTGTAACTTTAAATAAGATTTTGAGTTTTTCTGGAATTACAGAGTTGTGCATAGTATACTCAAGTTTGCAGAAAAATATAGTTCCTTATTCTCCGAAAATGACATATTATCTTCATGCGTACCTCTAGCCACTGTTGGGTAAGAAGAGTAAAAAGGAATCAAAGTTAATTTTTTTGAGAGGGGAGGGTCAAGTCTGGTTTAATTTTATAATTTGAGATCTACTTTGAGGAGGTTAGTTTCTTGGAGTGTTTAGGCGATGAGTTTCCCTAGGATAAGCACCCAGTGCTTTAGATTATCTTTGCTCCTGCTACAGTTCCCTTTAGTGTCTGCTGGTATGAAGGGGTTGAATACACACATGCCGTCAAATGAAGAGAGTCTCAAAACTGACTGAAGTGTGTTCTGCTGTTCCCTGGACCAGACTCCTAAAGTGTGACTGGCCCATCCTGGGGCCTCTGCTGGTGTCAGTTTTTCATATTTATCTGCTTGGTCAGGGTGGATCTTTGGCTGTTTGGCCTCCATCTCAACTCTTACTGCTGCTGTCCCTTGGCTCCAGGTCTGGCAGTGAGGTCCATAGACCCCATCCACGTGGTCTACTCTTCAGCCCTTACCTATAAGATCCCCATTGCCCCTCTGGAGAGCCCCCTCTTCTGCCAACCTCCTAAGCCAGATGTTGAACTAACTCCCATGCCACTATCCCTCCTAAAAGAAAATGGACACATTCACACTATATGGGAATAAAGGAAGATACACTCAGGCTCTTTTCCATGTAACAATGTCATGTCATGCCACTGAGTTTACACTAATGGAAAACCCATATCACTAACCCCTTTGGTACATCAATATTGTCTCCCAGGGTTTCATATTGGTTAAAGGGAAAAGCTCCCTGCTCTCAGTGGTCCCTCCATTTAAGAGATACATGTCACCCTCTCTGGGATGGCATTCTTATCCCTTGCTCTTTCACTCTATTCTAGGGTGTTAACCTCATGAGCTAGTTGTAAGCATAGGTTTCTTATCTATACAATATGACATTATGGTCTGGTTCCAGAATTGGTTCATGATATGCTGAGAGAATTTAGAAAATCTTCCACCTCTTTTTCAGTCCTGGATTACAAGCTTTTCTGTTTGTTGCAAGATGATTTGGGGGAATTCTAGTAGCTGAATAGCAATTCTTTATTACTCTTTGCATGTCACCCATAACAATTCTGTACATGTCTCACCCAGTCCCTAATAGGGTTATCCCTGGTAGTAGGAGAGTGTCTCAAGATTACTAGGGAGAAGGTCTGTAGACAAAATGAAAAATAGAAAGACATATTAATAATTTCAAAGATATTAATTCTTCGTGTTGTCTAATTTCCATTTTCCCCCTTCCCCTCTCCAAGCAGATCTATTTTCTTCACTTTGCTGCCCTGATTGGGCCCATCAGGAGGCTAACTACACGCTACATCATTTATACTCTCTTGCTCTCCAATGTCCAATTCCTTTAGGCCAATGGATGGTACCAAAGGGAGATTAGAGAGGAAAGGGAGAGAGATGTCTATTTGTTCTCCCTTCACCTGCCTTGTTTCACTATGGCTGGCAAGGTCTCCAATCCCTATGGTCAGGGATCCATTAGGCTAACTCTCTTCCTTGACTCCAGTTACAGCTGTCCTTCCCTCTTTGATACTTCCAGTCTAGAAAGGGAGATGTTTTCCCCCTGTGGCTAGGTTCTTGGTGTCTCACCATCATCTGTTGGCTCCTTTAACTCTGCCTACCCCGTTCTAAATAGTCCCCCCACTAATCACAGTTCAGTTAAACCTTTCTGAATATTCCCATCTTACTGAAACCCTTACTGGTACCTTTAAATCTTTAAATTATCAATTGAAATAGTTCATTTATTATTTTGACAACTATGTATGCTGAGCATCAATCCCTGTGCTGAGAATAAAACCACCAGGTGGGAACAAAAGGAAAAGTCCTTGATCTCATGGAGCTTATCACCTAATGAAGGACACAGACAATCAACAGTAAGTTTATTATGATGAAGTGGTAATAATTGCTATAAAGAAGAATAAAGAAGGAATGGGGTGGGTAAGAAGGTGATGGTGAGGGGAGTGAAATTTTTGAAGAGTAGTCAGAGAAACCTTCACTGCTCACTGATAGAGTGATGAATGAAGAGAATAAGGGAATAATACGGGCTGAATTGTGTCCTCCCAACATTCATGGAATCCTAACCTTAATGTGACTGTATTTGGAGATAGGTCCCTTAAGAAAGTAATTAAGGTTAAATGAGACCATAAATGTGGGGTCCTAATACAATAGGAGTGACATCCTTATAAGAAGAGACATCAGGAGTGCACTGAGAAAGGCCATGTGAAGACATAAAGAGAATGTAGCAGTCTACAAGCCAAGGAGAGAATCTTCAAGAGAAGCCAACTGTGTCAATATCTTGATCTTGGACTTCCAGCTGCCAGAATCATAAGAAAATAAATTTCTTTATTGTTGTTTAAACCACCCCATCTATGGCATTTTGTTATGACAGCTCTAGAACACGAATACAAGGAACAAGCCACAGGATATATAAAATAAGACCATATCAGGCAAAAGGAATGGCAAGGGTAACAGCCCGGAGGCAGGAAGATCCTTGGCAGATTCAAAGGAAGAGTAAAGGGGTAATGCTCCTATAGCAGAGTAGATAAGGGAGAGGTTATCAGGAGATAAGGTAAGAGAAGTAATGGAGGTCCAGATCTTTAATAGCCAGATTCCGTACACAAGGAAGCTCTGATAGCTGAGATGGGAATAGAGGAGGAAGAATAGGAGGAACGTGATCAATGAGAGAGCAACTGCAATAGCTCAATGAGACACACGTGGCTTGGATAAGGATGTTAAGGGTGGAGATGGTAAGAAGTGGTTAAATTTTAGATTATCTTGAAAGTAAAGCTAATAGAGATTTTTGTTTGTTCGTTTATGTTTGTTTATTTGATTAGATGTGTATTGTGATGGGAAGAAAGTTGTCAGGGATGAATGCCCAAGTCTTTGTCCTGAGCAACCAACACACAACATGTACACTTACTAAGATGACAAGACAACGGGAAGAATCTAGTGTTTGGATGTGGGCATGGTTAGCTTGAATTGTGTATCGGTATCCAAGTGCAGATGCAAAGTAGACAGTTAGTTGGAAATATGAAGCTGAAATTCAGGGTAGTGCGTGGGGGGAGGTGAAGTAGAAAGTATTTATGTGAAGCACTACCCTGATATACAGTGAATGCAGCAAAGATAAATCAGACCTTGCACCTGTCTTCAAAAAAACATATGATTTTAGTAGAGAATACACATTTAGTAAAGTATTGACGATTCTATGAAAAAGTTGCCACGAGGGGGAAGAGTGTATTATGACCACAGAAATTTTCTTGGAATTGTTTGCATGTCTCATATATTCAGTTCCTGAATTGTTTTAACAAAATACAGTTGATAAAAATGTGCAATATTTGTACTTTTAATACCTATTCATTTGTTTTTCCATTATATACCTTGTCTGCTCATCCATTATTGGTTAAAAAAGAACATTTAAAATATAACATCAACTAAACTGTTCCATGCTGAAATTTTATATCACTTTTTTAAGACTTTTATAATGTCTATATATAGTAATTACACCTACTGCATGACAATAGCCAATTCAACTAAGCTAAGATGATATAATACTCTATACAGAAAATTGTCTACAAAGTATGGGAGGGAGTCATAAAGCGGGAAGATTGGTGGTAAGAATGTGATGAACAGAATGTAAGAAATACTTTCAAACTCCTAAATGCTGGCTAAACTAAAACTATATTTACCTTTGAGTTACATAGAAGAACTCTAACTAGGTTTTCAATTAATTACATTTAAGGAGATTCAGATATCTGAGATCTAATTTTACTTCCAGTAGTGATCGTTACCTAAACTTTAGTTTTTTTGCCCCGGTTTTTATCCTACCCATGCCCATCCTCCTTCACCAGACAGGTGTGAAATTTGCAGACCTTAACAACAGTTAATCTACAACTGGTCAGTTTAACCAAGTAAAGTAAAAACTTTTCTAGTTTGAATATTTCTTATCATTTTGAAAATTATATAACTTAAATTTCTAAAATTATGATGCTGCATGTATTTGACAGTAGGTATATTAGTTGCAGCCTACCTAAGAGCAAAGCCTGATACAAGGACAGAGGTACAGGTAAATTATTTGGAAAGCTCTCTGCAAAATCAGGAGAGAAGGGTCAGAAAAACAAAGCCAGGGAAGGAGGATTTAGGATGTGTTTAGGGAACTGGTATGGGCACCAGGGTCTTGATTCTCCCAGTATCTCAGAGAATTTAGGATTGTTCTAAAATTGTCTTCAAGACAGCAAAGGGCTGAGACATCGTTCCAAGGGAATGTGACATGTGTCATCAAAAGCCTACACTAGCTGTCAAAATTCAACCCTTTGTTTCATGATTCTGCTGCAAAAATAAAACTATCCTCTAGAATCACAGGAATACAAAGGATTCACAGTGAACTGGAAAAAAATAAAATCCTCTCTAACATGGGTCTTCCAGCCTCTGGTCTTGCCCAACTAAAATTGAGTTTGAACAATTCCAAAGTTAACTCAGAAGATCATCAACATTCCTAGAGCTTTGCATATTTTCACTGTGCCACCCTAAACATGTCACTGATGACTGTCCTCCTGATCTAACTTCAGCATCTCAGGAATTGCAAGCAGATATTTCAAGACAGGGTTATTGGAGAAGTATGATAGCTAGCTCTCAGATAGGCAGTTGACATTGTCTGCCACGAAATAGGTCTCACCGTATTTGTCTGTTTAATATTTAATTTAAATATACAAATTTAGCAAGGTAGAATTAATAACAAAAAATATACTTGCATTTACAACAGATAAAATTTGATGCCAACACAAGAAGCATTTACTTCTTGACTTGAAGAGTCTACTCATATTTTAAGCCACTATCTTTTCCCTGTGTCACTTTCATGGATATTTTGATAGCTCTAAATCTAAATACAGATAATCCTATATGACAGATCCCAAATAAACTTAAAAGCCTCAATAGTTAAAGTTTCTCTTACCATTATAAATAGATGCATTCTCTGTTCATTATCCCTTCCAAGTCCCATATTAGCTTCCACCAGACATGTATATTTCAAATAAAGCTAAAGTAAAATTCTAGACAGTTATCTGCAGAAAGGATGAGCAAGCTTATTTATGATTCATTTGCCTTTTTAATCTAGGCTCTTCATTGGAAGCCTCTGATACTGACAGTTTGAAGAGATAAATAGGCCAACTATGGTCATTACACAGAGATCTACTCAAGCGCATCAGAATATTCTCGTCTCCTCTTTTAATTTACATAATTTCTAAATGTGCTAAGAATGGAAAGCATTGTTCATCGATGGCAGTTTTTACTACAGAAAAATCAGCAACATAAAACACATTGTGGCTTAACCAACGTTGAGAAAGTGATTGCTATAAGTGTTTTTTCATATCTCCCTTGTCAGAAACTTTTAGTTTGAATGCAGCTGTTTTCATCAAATGTTCTATCACAGGAACATTTACAAGTGATCCTAGCAGACCACTCTCTGAGGTTCAGATTTTATATCAAAGTTTCAGGGGATGCATGTATCTTTTCAAATTAATGTTTTTGGGTTTTTTTTGGGTATATACCCAGGAGTGGAACTGCTGGGTCACATGGTAGTTTTATTTTTAGTTTTTTGAGGAACCTCCATACTGTTTTCCATAGTGGCTGCATCAATTTACATTCCCACCAACAATGTACAAGTGTTCCCTTTTCTCTATATCCTTGCCAATGTTTGTTACTTGTGTTCTTTTTGATGATAACCGTTCTGACAGGTATGAAATGATATCTCATTGTTATTTTGATTTGCATTTCCCTGATGGTTAGTGTTGTCGAGCATCTTTTCATGTGACTGTTGACCACCGGCATGTCTTCCTTGGAAAACTGTCTACTCAGTTCCTCTGCCCATTTTTTAATTGGATTGTTTGGTTTTTTGATGGTGAGTTGTATGAGCTATTTACATATGTTGGCTATCAATCCCTTATCAGTCATATAATTTGCAAATATTTTCTCCCATTCACTAGGTTGTTTTTTCTTTTGTTCCATGGTTTCCTTTGTTGTGCAAAAGATTTACATTTGATTAGATCCCATTTATTTACTTTTGTTTTTATTTCCTTGGATTTAGGAGACAGATTCACAAAAATAGATTCATGCACCCTAATGTTCATAGCAGCATTATTTACAGTTTCCAAGATATGAAACAACTTAAATGTCCATCAATATATGAATGGAGAAAGAAGATGTGGTAATATATACACACAATGGAATACTACTCAGCCATAAAGAGAATGAAATTCTACCATTTTGCAGTAACATAAATGGACTTGGAGGGCATTATGCTAAGTGAAAAAAGTCAGACAGAGAAAGACAAATACTGTATGATATGATTTATATGTGGAATCTGAAAAATACAACAAACTAGTGAATATAACAAAAAAGAAGTAAACTCACTGATATAGAGAACAAACTAGTGGTGACCAGTGGGGAGAAGGAGCAGATGGGAAACAGAGGGGTGGGGGAGTGGAAAGTACAAACTATTGGCTGCAAGATAGGCTCAAAGATATATTGTACTACATGGGGAATGTAACCAATATTGAGTAATAACTGTAAATGGAATGTAACACTTAAAATTGAATAAAATTTTTTAAAATAAGTAACAATTAATAAAAAAAGATTGTAATGGTAGTTCCTAGGGAAGAGGAAATATTTTGGGCTGGTGCAAGAACCAGTGGGCGAGTGTTCATTATAGAGATAAAAACCTAACTTGATTATTTCCCAGATAAAAAGTGATCCAAGTGACAAATAGGAATAGCAGAGGAAAAACAACTTGGGAAAGACAATGTTCTTTACTGTGCAGAATCAGAAAACAAGATGCTTTCACCTAAAAGGGATATAAGGTGAGGAGAAAGAAAGAGAGAAAAGAAAGGAGAGAGAGAGAATGGAGAAAAGGAGAGAGAAGGAGAGGATGAGATGGAAGTTATAAGGGAATGAAAGAATAAGAGAAAAATGAGGGAGTGAAAAAAAGAGTTAAAAAGGAAGGGAGAAAATGAAGGGATGGGTACAGGCAGGAAGGAGGGGAGGATGCTAGACCTGTGCCTACATTCAGACCCTTAGGGTGCCCCGTGATGCAGGAGATAGGCAACAGCAGCCAAGTTTCCTCCCTTTAATAATATTTATGCATAATAGCTGTATGTTATCAGATGCTACTTAAATATGTCATCAAGAGAAAATGCTAGCCTAACTCAGGTTACATCTAATCTCTTTGGAAAATGTTTTCTCCAAAGTGGCTTAGAAAAAAGGATTGGTCTCAAATAGGGAAAGCTCTCTAGGTTTTATATCTCCTCTTTTAACTATTTAAAAACCAGAGGGGTAATCTTAAATTCTCTCTCCTTAAGGGGTCCCTATTAAGGGCTATGAGGATAGGCTTTAAAGAGACATTAAGTATGGGTATTATCAGAGCTTCTAAAAAACAAGGAAATGACTCCTATACATTTAAATAAGAATGTTTGGTAACAACATTGAATGGTTCAGTGGAATAAGCATAAACGTTCAAGTCTAAATTATCTGGGTTCTTTGTGATATACAGTAGGTCCTTATTAGTTATCTATTTTATATATAGTAGTATGTATATGTCAATCCCAGTCTTCAAAGAACACTACTCAATACTCTGTAACGGCCTATATGGGAAAATAATCTAAAAAATAGTGGATATATGTATACGTATAACTGATTCACTTTGCGGTACACCTGAAACTAACACAACATTGTAAATCAACTGTACTCCAATAAAAATTTAAGAAAAAAAAAAGAAAGACTAAAGATATCTTGAAAACAAATTGTCTGGGTTCTTTTTTTGGCTTGCTGTCTGGGGGAACTTGAAAAAACAAGGCTTTTTCACCTCTAATTTCTGCATCAATGAAATAGAGTTAATACCACTAATTTCAGAGATGTTGTGGGGACTTATGATGTAAGCCTACCACATGGCCCAGCCTCCAAGCTTCAGCCTCCAGGAGTGGTTTAGCTCCATCAATGTGCAAGTTGAATATTGCTCTATATTTATCTATTTGAGTTACAAGATATTTATCAAAAACTATCTAAGTTCAAATCACCATGCTAGGTGCTAGAAAGTGGTTTTGCAGACTTCACCTGGATAAATATAAAATCTTTTATGTTATTTTATGCTTTGGAGTGAGAGGTAGGACTTAATAAATGATGCTTTATACCTTAGAAATTTCTCTGCTCGTAGATTTTATTATCTCTTCTGTTCACTAGCCAAATTGTCATGACCTGAATTGTGAGAGAGATGTAGTTTAATTCACACTGCTGTGTATATATTTAAACACCTGTCTTTTCCCATAAAGTATAAAGTATTTTAGGGCTGGGTCTCTGTGTTACAGTTCTTTAAATTTCCTGTAATACCAAGAATATTATGCTACATGTAGAGAAATTTTTGATAAAGTACTAGGGAGTTCTTACTAATTCCATCTGGAATTAGAAAACCAGAGAATTTATTATTATGCACTCTCTTGGACAGTTATATCTGAATTTGGGAACAATCATTAACTAACTCAAAAAAGTCTTATTTATGGCTTTAGTTCCAATTTATTACTCAAGTGCATTTCACTCTGCCTCCTTGTAATATACCAAATCACAAAGAAAGCATGTATTCCAACTTCTTCAAGTCCAATTGCAATTGACAAATGTTTCTTCAGATCATGAAAGAGCTATACACAGAAAAATGAAAATTTCTGGAAATACTGGAAGGCAGATAGTTTCTAGAGGACGTTGTCCTGTCTTACAGAGGAACAAATATTGGAAATGTTAGAAAGTTCAAATATATGCCAGTCGAAACAAAGCTACAGACAATCTATTACATTTATGAATTATAAATATATATTATAGGCTTCAATTTGTTCATGAAAGTTTTATAATGTATATTTAAATTACATTTAATAAACAAAATTGCTAATTAAAATTCTTTTCTTTTTTATTAAGATATATAAAATTACATTGGATATTTTGTTCACTTTTTTGCTATTTGCAAAAAAAAGAAAAATCTTTTTAATTAAAAATATTAAAGTAAGTTTGTGGTGTTTAAGCTAGTATTGTTTTTTACTGATACATAATTTAATAATTACCTTCATGTAAGAAATTAAAAAACAGAAAATCTTAATTTAATATATTTTAATACTTATTTATATTTTAATCTCTTGTTTCTTAATTTGCATTATAGACACTTTATGTTTCCTCTGATAATTTGCCTGTCATTGTTTTTTAAGTTCAGTGGTGGCATAAGCAAAAATGTATTAAAAACACTGGAAATGGAGTTCAGGAATCTTTGCTTTGAAATCAACTCAGTTAGTGATAAGACCAAATCATGTGACCTTGGGGAATTTCTGTCTACACTGAGCAGTTTCCTCATCTGTTAACATATCAGAAAGAGTGAGAGAGCTCTGTGGGGTCACTTTTACAAAGGAATTATTATTGTTTTTATTATTATTTATTATTATTGACTATTGTTTCTTGCATTACCAAATGTGTGACTGAGCCTCAGATATAATTTATGATCATTAGTCAACTTAAAACGATTGACAGAATATAACAGTTCAGTAAGATTAATGATTGTAATAGTGTAACTCTAGATATGGGCAGAAGCAACAAGAGGGAAAAATTTCCAAGACCATAGTAGACTAGTAAGACAGGTGGTCCAGAGGTTTCTGGCTACTGTTAACAGGGATTAGTCTGGTGATAGTACACTGAGAGTCTATCAATGAAATCCATGCCTAACCTGGGAATGAGCATTTCTAGCACCATGGGGCAAACTGGTCACAAAATGCCTCCCAAATCTTGGTCAAAATTAAGACCGGAAAGGAACGGATTGTAAAATAAACAATGTTACCTACCATCCAGTTCTACAAGAATCAAGTCATTAGCCACTGCAGTTGCTGACCTACAATACACCCTGAAAGGAATTCAGGGTGAAGATCAGGAAGAAACACTGTGTTCTCTGGGGAAACTGGCAGAACCCTTCCTAACTAACAGGCATAGTTAGATTTTTTCCGAAGAAATTTTTTATGAACCTGGATTCTTGCATTTCCCGTACTTAGAAAAGCGCTAAATTCATTAATTAAAACGTCTATTCCTTGTGGGTAGCAGCAACCTTCTACTGAGATGTGTGTTTGATTGCAGGTACCCTTTTCTTCAAAATCATATTGATACTGACATTCCTCTCTTACCCTTTGGCAACTGTTCTCAGAGCTCTCTGAGAGACTGTCTCCTGGGCTATAATCCTCAGTTTGGCTCAAATAAAATTTTCTATTTCTTTCTTAGATTAATTAATTAATTTTTTCTGTTGACAAAAATCTACCAGAAATTGAAGGGATAGAGAAACAGTTCAAAAATACAATAAAGAAACAATCAGATAAACACACAATATGTGAGAATCTATAAAACAAATTTAATTCTCCAACAAATAAAAATTTAAGTTGAGGGGAGGAGTAGTATTATAGAGAGAATAAAGGGAACTTAAACAGCTTTAATAACCAAATGTAGTGTTTGGACTTTGTTTGGAAATTAATTTGAACCAAGCAAGTGTAAAATAAATTCTATGGGTCAGTTGGGACAATTGAAATATGGGCTTGATGTTACACGGTAGTAAGTAATATTAATTTTTTTAAAGATTGATATTGTCATGTTGGTTAACAAATAAAAGAAAAGTCTACACCAGTATAAAGTCTTTATGAAAAAGTGGAAATATATGAAAATATGAGACAGTATACTGTCTGGGACTGATTGAAAATACTCTAGCATTTAAAAAAAAAGTTGGGAGGGAGGGATACAGGATACAGACTGGCAAGAAGTTTATACTTGTTGTAGCATAATGAAGTATACAATATTTCATGATAGTATTATTTCTATTTTTATATTTTGATAATTTCATTTACAAAAGGTTATGTTTGCTAAATGGCCCTAGGGAAATCTCACACACGATTTGCTAATAGTATAAATTTAAGATAACCTATGGTGAAAATTGTTATTCTACTAATACTCTACACAAGCTGGATGTCTCAAGCTAATATTAAGCTAAATTATATAATTTACATATCAGCAACCCTTTGGAATAAGCCATATTATTTATAGAAACTGTCAAAATAAATATACAATCATATTCATAATTTCATTCTTAAAAGTCACGTATATTTAACCTTGGCTTGCCTTGTAATGTGTACCCCAATTATAAATAATCCTTAATTTTATAGATGAAAAATTATAGATATTGATAAAAATATGGACATGACTGATAGAACTTCTCATTGATAATGTATATGCAAATCTATCTAAAAGCTCCTTTTTAGAGAGCCATGGTATGTACTAATTACTGTGATAAAATCTTTAACAAAGATAATGATTTAACACTGTGCATCCTCCCAAATTTTAAAATTTATTTGACAATGGAATTCATTTTTCTCATGGCATGTGCAACACATATGTGCAAATATGTGCATGTAGTTGATGTGTATTCTTCAGAATTTTTACTCAACCAATAAATATGATTTAAATTAATATATTAGTATTAAGAAATCTTTATTGTGTCAATTAAGTCTCATCAGGTAGACTAGCTTGAATGGCTTTACTTAAAAATCAACTAAAATAGAAGTCACTGTCTTTTCAAGATTTAATATTCAGTCATATCAAATAATTGTTACATTACTAATATATAAATTAAAATAAGAAAACTAGGGACATAAAAATAGAAAAACAAAATATATACTGTCTCATTTTAGATTCATGTTTTATATTTTTATTCACATGATATGAACTGTTTGGTAATTACATTCTGTTCCATTTGATGGGTGAAGAATTTAAAGAAATCTGCTGAGATGTCAGCATATTACATAAGAAAATGAGGAATCATAAAGATGCATAGGCAGAATGGCAATATAGGTAAAGTAGTGAATGAAAATATTTTTAATCATTAAAGGGGTAGGAGTCAAGCAAGCAACAATTGAATAGTTAAAAGAAAAGAGAGATAATTGGAAAGCCTACATAAAGGTATATAATAGTAATCTCATGGGCCCTAGTAATAGGATTAACACAGGGAATAATAAAAAAAATTAAAAATAAAATAAAATAAAATAATGAAATTTAATTAGCGACATTAATTAGTGATATCACATAAATAGATCCACAGATCCCAATGATACTTCAATCATAATGGAGTTCAGTAGAAGAATCCTATGGAGATTAGATCAATATCCAGACATTCACCAAATTTATCAAGTATCTGGGCTCTGAAATATGCTCACTTTCTTACCTTGGGTAAGACATTTACCCTCTGAAATATGTAATATCTAGGTTTAAGACTAGTATCTATTACAGAGTTGTAGTCAAGATTAAAGGGAATAAAGTATGTTTTATGTATACCCAAAACATATTAACAATGAAAAATGTCATTGGTTATTATGATCATAAATATTATTGTTTATCATCCATGCTTTATATTGAAGACACAGGATTATTGAAGCAGTTCTTTAACACCTAGTAGATACCCAGTGGAGCAAGGGCTATATAAAAGTGAATTATTTTTAGATTAGATTACTGAAAACTTTCAAGCTTGCTTGCACATTCACACATTCTTTAACAAAATCGAGAAATAGCCTATTTTCTCTTCTCTAGTCCCAAAGCGGAATCCTCATGGAAAGTGGGCAGAGTAAATGAATACTTTTTTGAGTTGGGTGTGTTTATGAATAGGAGAGTAATTGATGCTCCTGAGTCATAACTGGAATAGCCTGGGCCTCTGTTTTCAATTATTTGAATCACCCTCCCCAGGGAAGTCACTGGGCTACACTGGGTGTAAAAGTTTATGGAGCAAAAAAGATGAAGAAGGGATTCATTGTTAATGCATGCCTACTAGAGATAAAGTGGTGTCATTAAAATTGAAGCTTTTTAC